>NC_141456.1:3692500-4317500 GCF_015680905.1 Coptis chinensis | reverse complement strand
CCTCAACATTATTGTGAAAGAAGTCATGAGGCTTCATCCAGTTGCACCATTGCTAGCCCCACACGAATCCATAGAAGATATCTCAATAAAAGGATTCCACATACCAAAGAAGTCGCGGATCATTATAAATGCATACGCAATTGGACGAGATCCCAATATGTGGACTGATGCAGAAGAATTCTACCCAGAGAGGTTCATCAACACCGATATCGATGTTCGAGGAAGTGATATGCAACTTATACCATTCGGATCAGGTCGCAGAAAGTGCCCAGGAATTGAAACGGGTCTAAAAGCAGTTCAACTTGTACTTGCTCAATTTGTGCATTGCTTCAATTTGGAGCTTCCACATGGAATGTCACCTAAGGATATTGACATGAAGGAGAGCTTTGGCTTAGTAGTGCCAAGGATCAATCCACTGCTTGTTGTTCCTACTTATCGGCTGCAAGTAAAAAGTATTTAAGAGTTCTTTCTTAAATAAAGGGATGGGATTTCGTCAATCTACAGTTACTTGGGCAAAATATTGTCTCAACTACGAAAGTGTTCTGTTATATATTCTTGATAAGTAGCCTAGACTACAGGTATATGGTACTGTATGAATGTTAAAGTTCTTCAGCTTTAAATATATAAACAGAGTACTTGTTCAGTTGTTGTTCTATATCTCCTCCATCTTACAAAATCTAGCTCAAACCCAAACTGATCAAAATTTCGGTCAATATCAAAACTTACAAGTTACAGCCAACTTACAAGCCGAGTTCTGTTAAACCAGTAGATAAACTTTCAACTGTTCCATCTGGCTCGGGTTCCTCGTTACTTCCCTCTCTTTCAAAAGTCTTTGCTGACCCTTTCAAATTTCAAAAGTCTCTCTCTTCTCCTTCTTTTGATCTCACACAAACAGAGAGAGAGAGAGATATGGATTCTACTTCTACCCCACAGCTACAAGGAGTAGTAATAATAACACTACCACCAGCAGATAACCCCTCAAAAGGCAAAACCATAACTTCAATCTTCACTCTCTCTAATCCAAACACCCCATCACCTCTCTCAATACCCCAACAACAACAACCTCCACAACACCATCAAACCTTCTCCTTCAAATCCTTCTTCAATACACCAAGAAAAGCATTGGGTCTTCTTTCTCTCTCACTTCTAGCCATTCTATTATTTACTTTTTTCTCTTCTTCCAATACCCTTTACGAGTTACGCAATTCTAATAACGAAGATGATGATCAAAAGATTGATTCTTTTGTTTTTAAACTGTATCCGAAAATGAGTGTGAGTGAAAAGGTTGGAAAAGATGTTGAGTTTAAATTAGGGAGAGTTGTGCAGAGAGATGTGGTGGAGAATGGGATGATGTTGAATGATGGTGTGGGTACTAAGGAGATTAGCAAGAGGGGTTCTTTGATCTCTTCTTCTGCTTTGAGTGCTGATTCATCTACTGTTTTTCCTGTCAAGGGGAATGTATATCCTTCTGGGTATGTTTTCGTTTTTGATATACTTTGTGTGATTCGTTCATTTGAATTGAGAATTTTGTTTTGCGTAAATGATGATAATTGTTAGTGGTATATCTACATTGAGTAAATTTAAAGTTCCAATAACTTACTGAAGATTATGTTTCTTGGACTTCTACAGACTGTACTATGTATCTATTCTTGTTGGAAATCCTCCAAGGCCTTATCATCTTGACATGGACACTGGAAGTGACTTAACTTGGATTCAATGTGACGCTCCGTGCACCAGCTGTGCAAAGGTACTTTATCAGTTTTGTTATTAATCAAGCTTTTCAACAAAAGATGTGTTTAGGTTTAGTGTCAGTCAAATGAAGTGATGAACATGTGTTCTATACACCAAATGATCAGTAAATTGCCGTATTGCAGATTGCACAAGTCTTTTTGTATAAATGTATATTTTGAATGAACGTATATGTCTCTAGTTTCTCTTAATGTATTATCTTTGATGCTCCCATTCTGAATATTGTACAATCCTTTGTCTAATTTATCAAATCCTAGTATTGTAAGTAACTGACCAGTATAACTAATGTAGGGACCACATCCTCTATACAAGCCCACTAAAAAGGGGATTGTCACTTCAAAGGATTCGCTATGTAAAGAGCTGGATAGTAATCAAAAGCACGGCTATTGTGAGTCTTGCCAACAATGCGACTATGAGATAGAGTATGCAGATCATAGCTCGTCCATGGGTATTCTCGCTAGGGATGAGCTTCAGCTAATGATCGCAAATGGAACATTGTCAAAGCCAAAGTTTGTTTTCGGGTATGGACCATAATAAAGTGTCCGTCTTATACCTTCGGTGCCAAGTTTCTTTTGTTTCACATCTCATAAAATATTTTTTAAGCTGTAACTTTGTAATGTTTCTTTAGGTGTGCTTATGATCAACAAGGCCAATTATCAGTCTCTCCTGCTAGGACAGATGGAATTCTTGGACTTAATGGAGCTAAAATTGGCCTTCCTTCTCAATTGGCTAGTCAAGGGATTATTCGCAATGTGGTAGGACATTGTATTGCCCGTGATGAAGATAATAATGGATATATGTTCCTTGGCGATGATTTCTTACCTCAATGGGGCATGACATGGGTACCCATGCTGAGCAGCACTGACATGTGGGTTTTTCGTTCTTTGTTTTAAACTTTTCTTTTTGATTTTTGTTAGTTAAAGCACTTTTAGGTTTTGCGTCTTGTCATACATAATTAAGGATTGGCACAACTACGTTTCAGGATGTGAAAAAACACCACCTAGCACATGATGTACACAGACCCCTACGTAAAAGAAGCTTAAAAGTTAAAACAAATTTTCGAATTTAGCTTCTTACAGTGGCTTCCCCTTAATGGCATTGACAAAACAAACTTAAAACATCTTCTGTTTTGATTTGTCTTTAATTGCTTTCACTGTGCTCTTGTATGATCTGGTTAGATCTTGTGACATAAAACAGAATTACTTGGTCTTTTCATTATCTTTATGTTTTTGTATTCAGTTGTGTTCTTGTTTATTTCTCTCAGAAAGGCATACCATGCAAAGATTTTGAGAGTGAGTTATGGAAGTGAACAGCTCAATTTAGGCAGGATCGACAACAATGCCCAACGAGTAATTTTTGACACTGGAAGTTCCTACACGTATTTCACTCAAGAAGCATATTCTGGTTTCGTTGCTTCTGTAAGTATTTCTATCTTACAGTTTATAAAAGATAATTAGATAAGGCTCATTGTTATCTATTATTAACCAAGTCAGAATTTCCACTACTGCAGCTTGAAGGTTCTTTACCTGATGGGCTCGTTCAAGATGAATCAGATACCACGTTGCCACTGTGTTGGCGAGCTGAGTTCCCAATCAGGTATCCAGTATAGTAGTAATTCTTTACTATTGCAGTGAATCCTTAACAATATGTTGATAACAACTAATTAAATGTCTACCAAACTAATTAAATCCTTTTTACATGTTTGTTTCAGACTTGGTAGGATAATACAAAACTCATAATCTCGTCTTTAAATTTATTTGAACCTTTTACCTTCTGCAACAATTCTTGAAGAATATATCACATTTCCAGGTCTGTTAAAGATGTGAAGGCGTTCTTTAAACCCTTGTCCCTTCACTTTGGGAGCAAGTGGTTGATCATGTCTACAAAGCTTTTGATTCCCCCAGAAGGTTACCTAATTACAAGTGTAAGGACTCCTGACTCTAAGTATACTTCGTGGAAACAAGTTTGTCCAATCTCTTGTACTATGGAAATGATCTTGCTAACTGACTAAGTGACTACATTAAACTGCAGAATAAAGGCAATGTGTGCTTAGGAATTCTTGATGGCAGCGACATTCATGATGGGTCCACAATCATACTTGGAGGTATATTCTGATCTAACATGTCGAGAGTTAGAGGTTAATCAGGTTATTGTTGGTTTTCTTAGTTTCTTAAGGAAGTATCTTTACTTGCTGAACCACCCAAGATTTGATATATTGCAGTCCTTTTCCTGTTCAACTTTCCAAGTTCTACCTGCTGTTTTTGATATCTGCTTTAAGTACCAACATCAATCAATATTTCTCTTGCAGATGTCTCACTACGTGGACAACTGATCGCTTACGATAACATTAACCAGAAAATTGGGTGGATGCAATCTAATTGCGCAAAGCCCCAACGATATGAGAGCTTACCCTTCTTCTTCTGAGCTGTCTGTATATGTGAGAAATGTAAAAGCAATTGACGCCGATGGCAGTTTGAAAGATGTCCACTAATATTTGATTCAAACCACTGTTTTGTATTTGCTCTGGTTGCTGTGTTCGTGTACATAATAAATAGCAATTCAGTGTTTTCATATATAAATAATATAAATAGCTTTTTTTTGTGTGTACTCTTTATGATAATTATATTTTTCCCCATTCCTCTATTTTACTATGAAATGCTAACTTCATCTGGCGCAGAATTTAAAAAAAAAATAAAAAATAAAAAATAAAAAAATCGGAATAGTAAAATTTCGAACAGACGATAATTACTGATATCAATGGCATATCGCAAATCCGTATATCAATTCGGCGGCATGTTTGACTAAATTTTTTAAAATTTTAGGGAAAGGAAACAAAATAACAAAAAAAAACAGAACCGAAAGAGAACCAGGGGAGAAAGGAGGCGCCCCCTTCTTCATCTTCTTCATTTGTCTTCATCACTTCTCCTCATCTCCAATTTCAGGTAAGGACGTTTTTCTTTTCTCTCTATTTTCCATTGCTTTTTTTGTTTTGTTTTATTATTATGACCGAAATTACAATCAAATCAATCTTTTTTTTTTAGCATTCCGATAAGAAGTAAGTATAAACATCGCTACAGAATTCAGTATTCTAAACCAGTATGCTCTTGTAGGCACTGTTAGACAGCCAACATATACTTTGTTTGTAAATTGCATTAGTAGTTTTTCTGTTGCTTGTTTTCATGCTAGATGTAATAAGCGACTTAAGAGTTGAAGTTGCAATTATATTGATTTAATGAGGTTAATTCTGTATGCCCTTACGTAAATATGCATGTTTTTTTAATCTTAACTATCACAAAATGGATGACAATTAAATTCTGCCATTTGGGCTTACACTTTTTTGTGGTAATTAACTTATTAATTTGACTGATTTAAGATTTATTTGCAATTGCCCCAACAATGCGGATGGATTAAGTAGACTAGTTCTATTATCGGAAAAAAAAAAAGTAGACTATTCGCATCAACAAGAAACTGACGAATACTCACCAACTTATTCCAATCATATTGTGAAGACTAGTATTTGGTTGGTTATACTTCTATAGTATTTTGCCATTGACAGGCGATTTAAGGAATTCCGTGGGAAATTCGTTAAATTTGTAAAAAAAAAAAGTGGTAGATAGCACCTATTTCTAACATGTGAGCCATGATATTAAGTGAGTCGATGATGTCTGTTAGGTAATATGATGTCTGTTTCCAACTTTCTTTTCCTTTCCACAGTTTTTTTATAAACAAATAGGATTATTCATTTCCCTAGTTTTACTTTCCTTTCCACAGTTTACCAAACAGACACAATTTTAAAATTGTTTCCATTCCTTTTCTTTCCATAGTGGACCACTCTCATTATTTACTTTCATTTCCATTAATTAAAATTTAACAAACAGGCCCTAATTATTGACTGCAAATACCCCCTTGGACAGCTCAATTCCATATTTCGGTCTAAAAAAATTACTACAGCAAGCAATGGAAAACAATACCCGGTTCTTAATAGTGTATGCATCTCAAACTGGAAACGCCTTTAGACGCCAAGTTTGGAGCGTGCCAAGCATGGAGGCTTAGGGGCTGTCCAGCTGCAGTAGTCCTTTCAATGGATGATTTCCACGTGGTATAAATTCTTCATTTTTGTATACTATACATTTTATTTTATGTTACTCAATTGGTTCTCATCTCATTACATGTTTGTTGTTGTTGTTACAGACTACTTTGCCGAATAAGGAAGCTGTTGTTTTTGTTGTTTCTACGACGGGGCAGGGGGATATACCAGATTCCATGAAGGTTGGTTTTTTATTATTCTATATATAATTGGTCTCTAAGGCAGTGTTGGTTTTACTTTATTTGGTGATAATGCAGGTATTTTGGAGGTTTCTGCTGCAGAAAAATCTTAGTCAGAATTGGTTGAAAGGAGTCCGCTATGCAGTGTTTGGGTTGGGAGACTCTGGTTACCAAAAATTTAATGTAAATTGTTTTCACGTCTCTATCTTATCTGTTGTTATAGATGAGATAGATGCATAATAATGTGTGCATATGCTGTATGGAACTTTTGGCTGCAGTTTGCAGCAAAGAAACTGGACAAAAGACTTTCAGATCTTGGAGGAACACCAATAATTGAAAGAGGTCTGGGAGATGATCAGCACCCTTTAGGGTATGGCTTTACTTTTTTTTATTTACTTTTTCGCTTTTTGACATAATAATTATCTATCCCACTTACATCAGATATCTGAATTTTATTACCTCCGACACATTGCTGATGTAGAATAATAGAGACATTATCTCTTCGATGTTAATGTTGTCTGACATAACCTTTTGCTTACTGGAAAATAGTTTTTTCTTAAATTGGGATTGAACGTATTGGGTTCCCTAGGTATGAAGGTGCTCTGGATCCCTGGTTGTCATCTTTATGGAGAATTTTAAATCAAATGAGTCCAAGAGTGTTCGTAAGAGGAATTGCAGATGTAGATTCTGCTACGGAGACTTTAGGTCACCCCAAATTTCAAGTCATATACCATGAAGCTGACAATATGCTGCCAAACTCTTCATCTGCCTCAGGTTCTCATCTTATTCAAAGCTACTTGATGGTTGTTGCAGTAAATGCCTTAAAATTTAATATGTCATCGTTTTGAAAGTTATGGAATTTAGCTTAATGAAAGTGAAAGCCAAACCACAAGATATGTTTGACAATGGTTTGCAATACAAGTTATTTTAAGGAATGGCGATTATTAACAAGATAATGGTTTTTGTTTGTATCAGATTTGGAGTGTGTTGGGTTGCAGATTGAGAGAGCTCGTTTCATGTCCCCTGCAAAATTTGGCCGTGATAAACTTAGGCCTCACTGCTTTTTACAAATGGTATAGGTAACGTTCTCCCTCATCATTCACATGCCTAGTTGTAAACTTGTTGCTGTCAAATTTGATAACATATATTCACATGAATCATGAAAATATATATTTTGTAAGCCAAATGCAACCCTCCTTGGCTATGGGCTGGGGATACAAGTTTTGAGTTCTGTAGATGCGGATTAAATTGCTATGCGTAGCTCCAATAGGAACTTTATTTTCATTCAGCTTTAGGCTGATATTTGACTCGATGATAGGCACACCTCAATCTGAAGATCTCAAAGCATACATTCCTTGTACTAGCTAAAAGGGGACCTTTTTCAGGTTTTTTCTGTTTGGTGTGTATGTGGATGGGAGAGGTGACAATATGGCAGATCCTATCAGATTGTTTGTATTTTGTATTTTAGTTTTAAGACCAGTAAGATTTTCAAAATTGTGGAGGACTGAGTTTTTTTGCTAGCAAGCCTGTTCACCAGTAGCATTATTACAGTATTACTAATATGTGGCTGTGGCAATTGTGCTAAGTGCAAACATGCTATCTACTACAATTATTGAATTAGCAATGAAAATCCAATCCAATTGTGTCCAGCCTACAGCTTTTCCTAATACCTTGACCAGTGTTTCTTTGGGCTCTCTTTCCCTTTAGACCTGGACAGAAGAAGAGATCATATTCCTTAATGCAACCTACCTTCTACTTTTATCAGCTTTCCTTTGACATGATTAAATTACTGGCTGCTGGTGGATTTACTAGGATGTGCTTATTTAATTCATAGCTTAAGTATGTTGCTGCTGTGATAAGCATTCTGTTCCATGCCTTACTCTAGATTTGTTTTAGAAGCGAGCTTTTTCGTTGTTATGCATTAAGATGATGTACCACTTATCATCATTGTGAGGGTTTTCTTAACCTTTTTCATTGCTACTCTCAATTTGAATTGTAGATAAAAAATCAGCTATTGACAAGAGTTGAATGTGGAAAAGATGTGTGCCACATTGAATTTGAAGCTCTCTCCCCAGTAAGTTCCAAACTTGATTTTCTATAAGAACTGGAAGTCATGAAGTACAAGTTTGACTACTGAATAACTTCATTATAACATACTCGGCTTCAATGCATATGCTACCTCATTTCTCTTTTAGTTTGTGAAACTATGTTCCTGTTTTCAGGGTATTAGATATCAAGTGGGAAATGCTCTTGAGGTTCTCCCTAGTCAAGATCCCTCTGCGGTGGAAGCTTTCATACAGCGATGTAATCTGAATCCCGACTCATACATCACTGTATGTATTGTGTTTTGCGACTATTGGTTTTTATGGAAACGGTCTCTTTGTGTTGATTTTCTTTTGCCTTTGAGTGCTTCTCTATGACATCTCTTAGATTATCAGTCCCTTAAATTTTAGCAGAATTGAAATTACCTCGTTAAAAAGTCAGATGAGGTCTCATACAAACCATTAACACAATCTACAATGCCAAATTTTATCTCGTCTTTAAAAGTGGTTGGGTACTTGATGTATCTTGTTGGCGGAAGTTTCAACAATGGATAAACATCAATTGAGTTTAATCAAATAAACACCTAAATCTAGGGTTTAAACCTTCAAACATGAAGAACAATTCTCAAAGAATTAATATTCCATAATAACCATCTAGCAATGAAGGCCTAGATGTTTTTATATAAGAAAACAACTACTAAACCTAATTGCTAATTGGAAACTAAATAGGAAACCATCTAATTCTTATTTCTAATTGAATTAGGAAACCAAACAAAATAGAAACTACTAATTAATTAATAATCCATGCTCATGCATCAATCTCTCCGGCTTGAAAGAAACTCGTCCTTGAGTTTGGAGTTATAAAAATCCATCAACACACAAAAGCTCTTCATAGTCGTATACGTCACCTTCGTTGGGTTGCAGAAAATTCGACCTCGAATGTTGCCCAAATATCGGCTCAAACAAATAACATGGCACCAAAATGCTGCTAGTACTCTTGTCAAAAAACACAACGGATATTGAAAGTCACGGAAGAGACATTGAACTGCTTTGTAGGGGCAAGCAAAATCCTCCTCGAAATTGGATATATATGGATTCACATAATCTGTAGAAAGTTTAAGTAACTCAATACAATTCCCATATCTTGGAGATGACGGAAGTGGGGTATTAAAGTTGACACTCAAATTAGCAATTTGAAAATCAATCCCATCTAGGTCTTCTTTCTGAAATTCTTGGCCTTCAAGAGTGTCAACCTAAACTGACAAGTAAGAAGGGGATGAAGTGTTCCAATGATGGACTAAGGCACCTAGCTGTTGTATTGGTAATTTTTGAACGTCTTCTTGATGGTTGTGACACTCGTCAAATTCAGCTAGTGTGGTGGGCTGGTCCCATAGATTTGGAGAAAGAGGCAGTGGGCAGGTTGTGCGAGAGGCTTTTCGGAACAAAAGATGTTGACGTTGTCACTCTCTTTCATAGTCAGGTGGTGGAGGAACTTCCCAAGCAGGATCAGAACGACTTCTTTTTCTTTCTTTAGATGATTTACCGAGTTGATCAGGAGAAGAAGATTGGGGAGTTTGCCTAACCAACAAAAGTGATTTTTTTTTTGTGGTGGTGGTAGTAACAATTTTTAAGAGGGGAAACACCATCCCTCTTTGTTTGGTCGGAATCGAATCGAATCGAATCGAATCATACATCGATTCGTGGGAGGAAAATTCGCATCCTTCTCTGACTTGAATTTTCGTCGCAAACTAACAACCAGTGATGGAGAAACTTCCCAAGCAGGATCAGTACTACTCTCTATCTTCTAATTACTACTGTAAACTGCTCAAAACTTTCATGTTTTTTAAATCCCGTTTTGTATGAATGTTGTTTTACCTATTTATGACTTATTTGCTTCAGTATCCAGGCTTGGTGCTTAACTGGTGCATATATTCTTGCCTTTCTTGAATGACTGTTTTCTGTATCAGTGTTTTTGTGATTAAAAACTGATAATGTGTTTGTGTTTAGGTTCTACCAAAGCGTGTTGAGATTGAGAGTCCTGACTTTCCTTCAAATGCATTGAGAGGTCCAGTCAAATTGAGATCTTTTGTTGAACTGACAATGGATATAGCATCAGCTTCCCCTCGACGTTATTTTTTCGAGGCAAGAATTTAGTATATTCAAAAGATTTATTTAATTGTGTGATTTTTTAAGTGAAGTAAACTTTGCCTGTGGTTGTGAACATCCTCTCTTGCTTTATTCTTAAATCAGTTACTCAAGTAGATGTTACCATGTCTGATACCTTCCTGGATTATTCGTAACTCCACTTCCATATTGAACTGTGTATTTTACATCTATTTTCAACACTACATTGAACAGGAAAGCAAGTGTAAAGTAAAAGAGGACACACTTAATTCACATAAAAAAACAGATGCCTGTATGGGATGTATAGATACTCTTCTGTTAAACATTTCCTTTTCCTTTTGTGTGTTTGTGTGTTGGGTGTGTATGTCATGTCAAGAAAAAATAGCATTAACACGTAAAATTGACTTCAGATGGAATTGAATGAAGAAAAAAAAACTGATTAGAATAGTTTTACATTATTGCATCGTTTTGGATTTAGATGAATGTTTAGGTGTCCATGTGGACATTGGTAGACAAGAAAATCTATGAATGTTAAAAAATAGTCAAAGACTCAAAGTTGTTATGATGTTTTAAGTCTATCCTTTTAAAGAAGTTGAATTTTTTCTTTTCCTTACAATATCGTTTCTCACTTCTAATGTTGAAGGCAAATAGCCTCTGTGCTTTTGTTTTTCAACTTCCTTAATAACAAGACGAGCTCATCTTCAGGTTATGAGGTTTTTTGCTACTGCTGAACATGAAAAGGAAAGGCTGCAGTATTTTGCTTCGCCTGAAGGAAGAAATGATCTATACCAGTACAACCAGAAGGAACGAAGAACTGTTCTTGAGGTGAACTGATTGTGCTTTTCAAGTAGAATGCATTCTTCCCATATCGTAACTCATGGAAAAAAATTAATTTTTAGCACTTAAATTAATTCAAAACTTAAAAAATTTGATACTCTGAAGTATATTGGTGTGGATGATCTATGGCAGTATATCTGATTTGTGATGGGGAAAATTTTCAAATAAGTGCAAAACCCTTCAAAATATATTCTACTGGTTGCATTTGTCGTTTTAACCCAAACTCTGTTCTAACTTAACTGTCTAGGTTCATTTTTTATTTGTTTTCTACACTCATCAGTGGAACATAAGATTGCTTTTTAGTTTCTCAGAAATTAATTTAGTTTGTGATGCAGGTATTGGAGGACTTCCCCTCTGTGCAATTGCCTTTTGAATGGCTAGTGCAACTGGTTCCTCCACTAAAAACAAGAGCATTCTCCATTTCATCCTCTCCTCTAGCTCATCCAAAGCAAGTCCACCTGACTGTGAGTGTAGTGTCTTGGAAGACGCCTTACAAGAGAAATCGGTCTGGTCTCTGTTCAACATGGTTAGCTGGGCTTGGTCCTGAAGAAAGTATGCATAAATAATGATAAACTTCTTGTGTTCTTTCTAGTGCAACATTGTGCATATCTTTTATCCTGACATGATCTGTGTTATTTTGTAGGAATAAGTATTCCCGTATGGTTTAGCCGAGGCTCTCTTCCTCCTCCATCACCAACACTTCCCCTCGTACTTGTTGGACCCGGAACTGGATGTGCCCCTTTTCGCGCATTTGTAGCAGAGAGAGCGTCACAAAGTACTTCTGAGGCAACAGCTCCAATTCTTTTCTTCTTTGGCTGTAGAAACGAGGAGAATGATTTTCTGTATAGAGATTTTTGGTTATCTCATGCAGAGTCTGGTGGAGTACTTTCAGAAGAAAAGGGTGGAGGCTTCTTTGTTGCTTTCTCGAGAGACCAGCCAAAGAAGCTTTATGTTCAGCATAAGATGGAGGAAGAAAGCCAACGGATTTGGAGTTTGTTAAGCTCTGGGGCCGCTGTATATATTGCAGGGTCTTCAACCAAAATGCCTACAGATGTTATGTCGTGCATTGAAAGAATAGTTGCAAAAGAAGGTGTGGTTCCTAAGGATTCAGCTGTTAGGTGGCTGAGAGCACTGGAAAAGGCTGGTAAGTACCATGTGGAAGCCTGGTCTTGAGATCGTTGCATGGTTCAATCAGGAGTCATTTCTATCTTAAACAAAGAGAATCAAAACCATCTTGGCAGAGAATATAAGTTATGACCACTTGCTTAAGTTTTAATCCTGAACTTGTATTTCTTGAGAGGTCCAATTTCGTCTGTGTGAAATCAAATAATATACCTCTAGGCCAAGTAAGATGTTTTGTAACTGTCACAGATTATTTGTTATTTAATCACACCATTTTTGTGTTAGTCCTGCTTCCTTGTAACTCGATGCATGGTCACAGTTTTAGAATCCTGCAAGTTTTTTTTTCTCAAGATTATTTGGCACAAAAATATAAACAGTGGGAGCAGTCGGGCATTTTGCACCAAACTCACTTTGAAAGTAAAGTAGTCTAGTGCTACCAAACGGATTGAACCCTGCAAAATGCCAACATCTGGATTCTGACAAATCCTTCTAATTA
This sequence comes from Coptis chinensis, assembly GCF_015680905.1. Taxonomy (NCBI): domain Eukaryota; kingdom Viridiplantae; phylum Streptophyta; class Magnoliopsida; order Ranunculales; family Ranunculaceae; genus Coptis; species Coptis chinensis. The sequence continues at coordinate 4,304,864 of NC_141456.1, read as the reverse complement.
ATAACAACGGTACAAGTACAAGGCGGCAGCACCTATGAAATGGTACCTCTGTCAACAGATGCTGGTGACATTGACAATGGGATAAGTTCTTTAGTATTTCTCAAAACTCCTAAATTTCTTAGTACGAGTAAAAGAACATCCTTGAGACCATCCATCCATTCAGTAGATCCTCCTGGAGCACTCAGTTCCGTTGTTTGACTTGTTTCTGCCAGTTTGAAATATAAGACATTTTAAGCCTACGCTAGTGTAACCGTTTTGCATCCACTCACTTGGGAAAAAGGTGGGGTAGAGCATGAAATACTTTTGACATAGATACAACACATCAGAAAACGGTAATATGCAAAACGGTGATCTGCCACACTTGTCCAGTTCACCTGCCATCCGTAATTGTTATACTGAGTCTATGTTTCTCAACAGTAAGAATGAAGGCACTGCAAGTTTGTCATTGATTTCGATACAACAATCTTCCTCTTTTACATGGATGGCCTTAAATCCCACATCATTTCCATGTTTACATCTGCAACAGGTGACAGACAATTTGAAATATTTCACAGGACTCAAAATTAGTTTTAGTTTCAGTATGTAAAACTCTGTATATGTCGAACTGTTGAGTATAAGTTTCCTGTGGGCTTAATCAATGGTCTTCGACCACGCTCCCTCTAAATCTCAGGTTTTGAAAAGAAAACGCCTCCACAACCTGGCCCACAACCCAAGCTCCTCTAGTTCTGGTGCATCAACACTGGGTTCCTTGAAATTGGCCATCTCACCGAGTTCTTCAAAAGCATCAACAACATTTTGAAGCCTCGCAACAAATTCAATCAAAAGTGAACTAAAAGTCGCCAAAGACAGGGCACTCGCACTTTCATATGTTTTTGATTCTTCTATAACATGTGCTTCATTATTGAAAGAGAGGCGTGAAGGCCAAGATATCTGCTTCTTGAGATTAGATTCTGGAGAAGCCCCCTGTGGTAGAGGGGAGCAAACCTCCGTAATAGGACTTGGAATGTCCCAACTTTTTGAAAATGGAGCCGATCTGAGATCAAGCACGGCTTCACTTAATGATTTGATCCCCAATACTTTTGTTTCCTCATCATTCAGGTTTATAAGGTCCTCCGGATTTTCCAGAACCTTTGGACGTGATCCAATTTCCCAATACTCCGCATTGACAAGAAGGTATGATCTTCGATCTATCTTCTTTTGCAACTCTTCAGCTGCATCGTGCACTTCCAAAAGGATGTCTCCATCACCCAGTTTCTCCATCTTCTTGACCTTTTTGCTAAGTTCACGCAACAATTTAGCACCCTCAGTACCAACCCGCTGCAGCTCACTACTAAAGACCTCTCTCCGTTCTGGTGGGGCCTGTAAGTAGAAAACTTGTGGTTGATAAATAATTCAAGCAATGGGCGTAGAAATATCAGTCATATGATCAATGGATAGAAAATGAATTGTAGTAGATGCACAATGGCATGATCAAACTTTGTACAATTCGAACTAAGCACTGGGGTTGATCTTTTTTAAATCAAGTGAGCCCAGTGATGAACATACCACTTACAGAAACATAGCTAGGTGTTCATCTTTATCAGTGAGCTAACATGATGTGAATAAATAGTCTTATTCCATCACCAATTCATCATTTCTACCCAACTTCACAAGCACCAGACAGTAAGGACTAATGACAGATTTGACTCAAAATTAGAATGATAGGCCTTGTGATTCCCTAACGAATGTCTCAGCCATATTAAAATGAACTGCATAAAATACTACCACATAACGAAGAGACTGAATGAATAGAAATCTACATGATATAATTATAATTTAATGGGGCTCTAATTTATTAAGCCATCATGCTCTGGTCCATCCTGACCGTCATGTGTTGAGGGCCAGGTAGGGTCAGGAATCAGGATGATACTACAATTGCTCAGCCCTTCCCACATATTTAAAATGGGACTACAGAGTGAGTTTAACTATTTTGAAAGTCACTGGTAAAAAAAAAAAAAAAAAAAAACTATTTTATGGCATACTTTCATGAAAAAGATGACATAATTTACTGCCCAAACAAAAAGGAAAAGATAGTGCCACGGCATACCACATATAAACACAGCCGACTTTGCTTACAACAGAAAAACTGAAATTCTGAAATCAAGATCACCTGAATTTCTGAAAGTATACAGCCATGCAAAGCCATGACCATGAACGCAGAATGCCTTAGTGCCCCGCTTACTTTGACGTAATTCTTCCAAGGATATCGAAACTTCCTATATGGACCATGTGGTGGCTCCCAGATGGCAAACCCTAACTGCACAAATGAAAATAGTTTTCAAAGCCATTTCCTTTTGTCTGGTTACTTTCGCATATTCTCCATCAGCATTCAGCAAAAATGTTCAGTTTTTTTATCGAATGAACCAAGCAGATAGCATACTAATGGAACGTACCAGAGCATCTTCTTGGCTAGTAGACTCTACAGCTGATCTGTAGCCACTGTACACTGGATCATCAGAAGCTTGATAAGTAAGAATCTTTGATGGAACCCTCTCATATTCAACACACTGTAGGTATCCATTAACGCAGCCTGCAATTAAGGTTCCATTGACATGTAACAAGTCATATATGATGATTCGTCACCGTGAGAACTCCAGTTTGTGCGTCCTCATTGGATGAATGTGTTAAGGTGTATTGTCTCAAGTTGTAATATGGTACAGATTTTAACCATAGATACATCCAATGAAAGCCATATAATAATATCTTGCTTGCATTCGGATTTTACCAAAATCAGTCAGAAAACTTAAAAAGGAAAGCCAACCTTCCAAAGAAATAGCAACTCCCATTAAATTTTTTGCAACCAAGTTATGCAGATCTTCCCCTGCCCAAATTGGGTAAATGAATATATTCACACCCAAAGCAACACCAGCACCTAGTGCAATAAGCAAAAAGCGAGTCACAGCGGTATGGATGAATTCTCTTGTCCTATAGCCAGATACCATTATGAAGCAATATGTCAATAAGAATACCCGAAACCCATATTCATATGGCTTCATTGTAGGGTACAGCTTCATGAAGGTTGCACAAAATCCTAAAAAACACAAAGACAAATGTCAAACAACACAGTAAAGAAACAAAATAAACAAATTTGTTTTTTCTATATAGCCTTTACAGTGACAAAAAAGCCTATTAATGTCGTACCTATGATAAATATACTAATCACAATAAAAACTTCTTCCCATTCTCCAGCTAATACACATAGCTCCGCTATGCCCAGAGCAAGACCGCCAGCCGACAATGTCCCCAGACCACGATTAAATCCTTTGCTAAGGGTAGCTCCTGGAGAAGCATGCATCCAATATAAACACACTTCCAATCATAAACTAAACTAAATATTTACAAAACATAATAAGAACGAACGATTCATTGAACTAGAACAAAGTGGGTCTGAGAAAGATTACAAACCAATGCTGAACTCGAAGACAACGACAACAGTAAGTATAGACCAAACTGAGTACCGAGCGAGATCCTTGAACGGTTCTTCTTTTAAGAATATAAGCAGAGATAACAAGACAAGTGCCAATCCCATTTTCGCTGAGAATATGATCTTTCGAGGATCAGCCCTACCAAGTGCCCAAGCCTTAATTGCGAAATCACACAAGTTATTCCATAAGTTTCTAATATAATCTCCCAGTGAACTTAAACATCCACTTCTCTGATCCAAACTTTCCATACTACCAAACCCGAAATCTGGATAAGGCCCCTTCTGTGAAAGGAGCCTCTCCTTACTTTTCTCTTGAAAGTTATATCTAAATGATCCCATTTTCGTAGTCATCTTTCCCTCTTCTTCTCAGTAAAACTCAATTACCTGTATCGAAACAGTGTCAAAAAATTTATAAAAATCAGATCTTTATATATAATCTAATGCTTAATGGGCATTTTTTTAAAATACAAATTCATCCAGTCCTCATCAACAATTTGAAGAATCAGCAAAATATAAGCATAACCAAAACCAGAACTGAAGCAAAACAAACAGCAATGTCAAAAGAAAATTTTTGGGATGTTTACAAGTCATTGGGCAAAACTAACCACCAGTTCTTTAAAAGTTACAAAAGTGAGTGAGAGCTAACAGTCAACAGTAAGAAGAAACAAAATTAACTAACCTTAGCTTCAGTTGAAGAACCACTTGTGTTTTTTTGGAAATTTTCATGCAGAGGAATTTTTTTAGTTTGGATTATATATAGTTTCCTCTCAAAACTAGACATAGGCTATTACTTCGTTTATGATCTCGTATAATTTTGTTATGTTTGTGGCCCCTACTATCAAATAATTTACACGTGTCGTGTTGTGGTGGTGATATTGTGATAATGTGATTTGACTAACCATGCAGCCCGACCTGTGGCCGGGCCTGCTATTTCAAAACCTATTATGTCGGTTAATTGTAGTAATATTTTCACCAGTTGTTTGAGTTATTGGACATAATAGCAAATCTGCCCGCCGGGTTTGCTATACATTTCTTGTTAAATTAGTAATAATTAGTAATAAATAATAACATACCATTATTAACACCAAGTGTAAAAAATTATCTATTTAATTATTTTTATAACGCTGTTATCAAACATAATATTCAATGAAAATAACAATAATAACATATAGATATAGAGTTCCCATTACCACATAATAAATTGTCAAATAGGAGACGTTGTTATAATATAAATCCCAGCACACAACAATGATAAATTGGATATTATCATAAACATCGTGCTAACTTCTAAGTTCACTGTATGCCTGCCAAAAGGAAAACTGGAAGAATGGAACATTTACAAAATAAATCACACAATAATTTATATCATCATTTGGCTTCCTTAGAAGTTTCAAACAGCATTACAACTTGGAGACTATTATTAGATAAAGTTCACACTGAACTCACAACCTTGTTTGTGTGTGACATGAATGATACAAAACAATTAATCAGTCAAATCATCAAGAAAATCGAGATCATCCTCATCATCACTGGCTGTATGAGTCTCCAATGGTTCGACCACGTCTTCAAACGTTAGCATATCCATGGGTCCCTTTCTTACCCCAAGATTTCTCTCTTCATTCTCATACACCTCGTCATCTGCCTCAGGTTGCTCCATCTCATTATAAAGGATCACATTTAACCAATTATTCTATCAAAGAAGTTTACCCTTACTGGTATGATTAGTAAATTAAAAAAAGTAATTGTCGGGAAAGAAGAGACTCATTTTGGTAGTACCTCATCTTCCTGCAGGGCTTCTTTTCTCTGTCTCTCTTGTCGGTCATCCAATAGGCTTTCAAACAGGACACTCTCAAAGGTGAAACCGTTGTCTGTCTTTCTTCTCAATTGGCGCTCCCTAAGATGCAAGTTGTAACGAACATAGATAAGATCACTCAAACTCCTTTGAGCTAGATGATTCGTCTTTTTCTATGGATCGCTTCGACGCATACTCGGTTATGGTCACACCCATATGATGAACATGTTTGACTTAATACTCGAACCGCTATTCGATTTGTAGCTCTAAGCAATTTATTCCATGCTGTTGCCACCATGCAGCCACAGAAAGTAAAGACACAATTACCAACAACATATCATGAAATCATCATTAATGCAGAAGCAGACGGTGCATCAAAGCTTCGAACCTGAATATATTTATGGTGACTTTGGTTCATCGAAACCCGTTACCATGGGAAGTCATGAACATCACAAGAAAGAAATGAACAAAATTGGCTCTCGTAGTGTATATCCAAGATCATTTTGGCTTGAAAGTGGGTTTCGGAATTCCAGTCATGCTCCTATTGTCATCTGCATTCTTCTTCTTGGTGGGTTGTCCTCTATATATCAAAGTAAACATCCATTAAAAGCTTATTTACGGAACTTACTCAAGTCATTGTGGCAGCTTTTAGAAATAGAAATTTGGCATTCCCAGTGGACAACTTAAACAGAGTTTACTATCACAGAGACCTAGGAAGCACGGATACGGACACGCAACATGGATACGACACGAATACGCGGACACGACATTTTTCAAAAATATAGGACACGGATACGTCATTGATACGTTTAAATAATATATATAATTGAGCATTTTTCACCAAATTCAAATTAAAATGGCAATTCTACTTCATATAATTGAAGATTTATCCATGGAGGTTTTAAAAAGAAGTTTTCTTTTTTAGTAGATTAAAATTAGTTAGTCAGGTACCACTTAATCACTTCATCTTTCTTCTCTTGCATCTCTTCTTATTTCGGATTTTATTTCATTTTTTTTTTTTGTTGAAGTTCCAAAAAAAATTTGTGAGATTAATATTCTGGCATGTCCCCCGCGTGTCGGAAATTAAAAAATTAATTAAAAAATCGGATACTCCAAATCGCATATCCGGCACGTATCGGGGCGTATCCGTGTCGGACACGGATACTTCACCCTTACAAGCATATCCATGCTTCATAGACAGAGACGACTAAAATTTTGTCAAACCTTCAGACAAACTAAGGTATCACCTTCAGCTTGTCACCAATATCATTACCATTGCTGTCTATATGAATTTGATTGATATTCATAGTGCTACGTAGGTTCCTAAACAAAGCATGCATCATAAGAAATATGGAAGAAGATTTCGACTCGATGGTCAAATTTATTAAACCATGGGAATTATGCAGTGTTGATCAAGTGGAAGGGCTAAAAGCACTCATTAGAGTCATTCCCATTTGGTCTATCATAGAATTGAGCACTAAAATTGCTAAGTAGGTGGAGTAGGGTAAGAGTATGTACCCTTTTACTGATGGTCCAAAGAACACCTTCGTATAAGGGGAGTAGTAAGTGAGCCAATGTATTTGTAATACTTCTTACCAGCAACCTTTATGTGCCTTGGATCCACGATCCCCACATTAATTTATCTCCTTTTGGTTATCAGTTATGGACTTTATATCCTTCTCTAACTGGAATGGATAACAAACACTCATATGAGGGAGATGCTTAGTTATAACAATAGTATGTCTCTTCCCAAAGGTCTATCCTAATAGTTTTACCTCAGAGAGAAATGCTTCAGGTCAGCCAATCTTATACAGGATTCCAATCACAACCGTCCGGTTACCCAGAATGGGATCTATTATCTGGTGAACCATGTGCAACGCGAGTCAAACTTATGAATGAATTAAGACATGAATATTACTCACAGATGGAAATATTTACCTCTTCCCGTTAATGGTATGCTCAGAAGGTGAGTGCCAATGGCATTGTTGGAAGGCGTAGTTTATACCATTGCTCAGTAGTGATCCAAAGACTACCGCCCATTGAAGCCGCTGACGGTCAATCACCAAATAAGACTTCATCTATAGAGGTACAAACTTAAATATATAGCAAGGTTTGGTGCGAAGAGGTTTGTTAATTACAACAATATTTCAGTTTGTCAAACAAAGAACGCCTACTCTAAATTTTAATTAAGCAATCAACTCCGTAAGGGAATTTATCCATTGGCCACATCAAGGGAAGTATAGACACCGAACTAACACATTTCATATTGTTATATTATAGTATTCGATCCGGCTTTTAATGGAAAGGCAACTCACCGTAATGTCATGGCCCTTGTTTTTAAGTGTTGCATTAGCGGACTTGTAACTCTTGTTCAAGTCTCCTAACTGTGGCACTATCTCTTCTTTAACGGAGGTGATGAATCCGTTGTTGTTGTTTTAGTGTGTTCCTGCAGAAAAGAGAAAGAATTCAGTATTTTTAGTTAATTAATTAATAAGAGGTGATGATGATGATCATACATTGTGACTATCATCAGGATAATCAGAAGATAAGAATTTCGGATTCAAGGAAATGAGCCAAGGTTTCGTCCTCGTCTTCTTCGGAAACTGTGAGAGACCTTTTGTTTTTTATTTTTATTGAAGTGGGGTGTTTCACGAAGGGTAGGGTTATTTTTTTATTAGATAATTACTAAAATAGCCCATGCATAATGAAATAACGGGCGTAGAATTGAAATAACCGGACGTAGTTTTATTTTATTTTTTTTCAACCAATATGAAAATACAATTTTGATTTATATTAAATTAGAGAAGACACTAAATTCAGGGCTATTTTGATAAAAAGGTAAGTAATTATTTTTCAAGTAGGGACCATTTTAAAAACTTTGCTGATGTGGCTCATTATGAACATCCTGGAAGAACCGATATTAATGTAAGTAGGATTGTTTGACATGGTGACAATGATAGGATAGTACTGTGTGAAGAATAATTGAAGGCCCCCTGCTTATCTTGAAAATTGTGATCCGTGAGATAGGTATCATCTAATGGTTCAGATTACGAGAAGATGGAAAGAACAATCAGTTGAAGTGGGGTGCTCGTAACGATGATGAATTGCATCAGTTTGGGTTGGATTAATGGAAAAGGTTTCTGTAAAATCTGAAAAGATGTAAACACAACCATTAGAAATGATGCCTATCTCACGGTTAGAAAATTGAGTCAAAGTTGAGTTAAAAATTTTGCTACGGCACCTTACAGGATTCCATTTCGTGTTGGCATACTAAAAAATAAAAGATTTATTATAAATTTGTCGACCAAAAAAATATATTTTGTGTTCGGCATCCCAAATACATCAAGTTAACTTATCCTCTTATAGCCTTCTTCCCCCCACTTTACTCTCTACATTTAAAACTCACGAGTCATAACTAAAACAGTCATAAATCCTAAAAACTATACCCTAAGTACTAAACTATTTATAAAACTCATAATTCATAACTAAACCAGTCCTAAACCCTAAAAACTATACCCTAAGTCCTAAAATGCTTTTAAAACTCACGAGTCATAACTAAATCAATCCTAAACTCTAAAAATTATACCCTAAGTCCTAAACTTAGGAGTATAAAAAAAAAACCGTTGACCTATCATCCACTAGGATACCCGATCTTCACCCGCCACCCAAACCCGCACCGACTCAAAAAAGACCCGCCCCGCTCTGCCACCGTTTTTACGCAGTCGGGCTATGGGTGTAAGTTTTATGCTCAAACCCGACCCGTCAAGCCGCCCGATCCGCACTGTGTCAAAAGTCGTTGACCGGCACAATTTCAAGACTCTAACTCTAATATTTTTGTATTTTGTTTATATTTTCTTTTAACTTTTGTAGGAATTTGAGAAATATGAATACAAACTTATGAGTTCAACATCAATTTAACATATTCAAGTTTGAACATTAGGCAAATATCAAAAGTTCAAATTCAACTTTCAAATTTTGGAGAAGATGAATCATTCATCCTTGTATTAATTTCGAATTCTTTTAATTTATATTTTATTAGTTTTGTAACATAGATCCTCGTTCTCATCTTTATTTTATATGTTATGGAAAATAATCAATTTACAAATGGTAAATCACGAGAAAAAAATTTCAAATTTACAGATATGGTTTTGGGTTCAAGTTCAAGTTTTTTTTATTTTTGTTTATTTTTTATTGATTGATTCCATTTTTTTTTTCTTTATATTGTGAATTGGAAATATATTACTTGCAGAATTAGAAAGTTTTTTTTTTTGGTGAAATTGGGTTAAAATGATAATTCCACGCCCACCCGGATGATGACCAAAACCCGCATTATAAGCCCAATCTAACGGTGATGTGATCTTAAGACATGACACTTCAACCTGTCCCGCCCCGCCCCGTCGGGGACCACTGGATTTGTATCCCCTAGACCCGCTCCATCCCGACCCATCACTATTTGACCCGCGATTGACTCGGCCCGCCCCGTATTACACCCCTACCTAAACTACTTAATCAAACATAATCAAACAAATAGTTAGATTTAGTCAGAGGCTAAGTGCCTAATACTAACTCCAACGGTAAATCTAATTGCCATATATGCGGCAACTAACCTCCAACCATGCGACAAATTTCCATTCTGCTAACCTCGAACACGTTAAATAGTTATAATTGTTGTCAAATATGCGGCCAGTTTTGGCAATAGAACAAACTGGTCGCACTCCACATGAGTGTGAGACTCTCAACCTCCATATCACCTAGAATGTGACCTCCAAAAACAAAACCAAACTCCCCTATTTCTCCAATTACGAGTGTGGGCATCCATTTGGTTGGAGACGAGATTGCTATATAGTTATCTTTATTTGCATAAATTTGGGGGAATAGCATCCAAGTACGGCTACATTTGGAGTTAGTCTAAGAGGAAATCGTCTCAAATCATGGAGCTCGATCTACTTGTAACCCTACTGCCCCATGTTAGGCAATCCTAAGTGGCCCAAGTGGTAGATCGATAGGGAGACAATTTGGTGGTCATTTACACTACAAGCATGGTGAGACTGTGAGAGCGGCCCATATTATCTAGGCTTGGTTACCTTAAGAAATGATAATGATAACAACAAGATAAACGAGGATCACATCCCACTCATACCAACGCCATACATGCAACGAGGAAAAAGAGTATGAATCTTAAGACATCTTGTTTATATGTTCCTTAAGTTTTCCAACATAATAATTCATGAGATTACAGGTGTATAATGTGCACAACTTGTGGTTGCTTAGAACTGAATTCACTTCCTTTTGCATCAATTCATTGATTAGTTTGATTACTTGATGCTTCATTGTTCAAAATTAAATTAGAGATTCTGTTCCGGAGACTAGTTGATCCACTTTATGGACTTGATAAACAATCAGAAGAAATCATGGAAAGACTGATTTTTGTGAAGTTATTTTATATACGCCTCACTATCAAGGCAATACCATCTCATGGACAGCGAAATTTGATTGTGATTTCAGATTCCGGTCAATTAGTTCATATCTTGGATCCAATTTATTACTCAACCACAGGTCATTAAGAAAAGATTAGTGTAATAGTCGGACATATCATCATGCAATTTTAGATTCAGCATGCAAAAGCATGTGAATTATCTCTCATACTCTCCCATGTTGTAATCAAACTCCCGAGTCCCCAGACCAAGGATCCATCTTCATCGTTACAATAAAGTGCATGTCTGGCTAGAAATAGAACCTAACAAACTTGGACATTGTTTACATTAGGCAAGTCCAAGCCCAACATAACCCACTCAACGGACTTGTGTGAAAAACATGCAGCATGCATGTAGCAACTCACACAGTCACACCCAAACAATGCAGACTTCATTTCTCTTCATAAACCCAAATAAATCACCCAACCTTCTCCATAGCTTCTTTTGCCCACAAATAACTCAAATCCCCATTTCATACTCCATGGCTTCTCTTTCCATTAATTTAATCACATTGCCAATCTTCTTGTACATTTTTCTTCAGTGTTCACTTGCCTTACTGGATCAACAGTCCAATGTGACCCCATCACCGGATGTCGACATGGCTGATTGTGGAACGAGGCTTCTACCGCTTGCTCAATGTGCACCATTTATTCAAGGATCTGTCTCTTTGCCGCCACAGTCATGTTGTCACAATCTCATTGAGCTCTACGATCTGCAACCAATTTGTCTTTGCATTTTGCTCAATGAGAGTCCTGTGACCACTTTTCCTATAAACAGAACACTTGCTTTGAAATTGCCCGCTATTTGTAAACTTGAAGCTAGCACATCCTCCTGCCCAGGTAATTTCGACTCCATACAGATTGTCGACATTTGGTCTATTTGGCAAAGGCTTTAGAACAAAGCCCAAGTAAGCATTTGAAGTCGTAGTCCAAGAGGGTCCAGCCATGAGTCCATAATGCAACATTGATTTACACATTTACACATGGTCGTTTTCTGTTCTTAACAGGTCTAGTTTTGACTCCTGGCTCGCCTGAATCAAATATTTTCAATGGTAGCAATGCAAACACTTCATCTCTTGGAGGTTTGATCCTACATTTTTCCTTCTCAAAATTTTGACAGGAAAAAATTATTCGTAACAATGTTTATTTTGACGGTATACTCATTGATCCGATGGATCCTACCTCCTCAACTCCCTCAAGTGTAACGTTGAAGTAGACTTTCCATTAAAAATGCCTAATAATTAATATGTTGTTAATGAAATTTCAGTTTCTTCATCTGCATTGGCACCAAAAATGAATCTGGGAGTTGGTCTGGGAAGGAGTGCTAGTACAAAACTGAAGTTTGAGGCGCCTATGCTTGCTCATGCTATCACAGCTTCTCTATTGATGCAAGTTCTCTATCTCTTCAAGTAGAACCGTGACCATGTATGGTTGAATAATAATTAACTTTTTCGAATTCACTGTTCATGTAATTCACTAAATTCCTATTGCAAATCTTTTTTTCTTTTTCGTTCTTCTGACTATAATTTGCTTTGCTCCAAGACTGCATCAGTGAATTGATTGTGCAGTTGTGCACAGAGATACAGTTCTGGGGGTACAGTGACGCACTGTATAATGGTAATTTTTTGTAATTTTAACTGGTGTCACTATTCCCATCTTATTTAGGAAATAAGATAAAGCAAATGCAATCCACATTCTTTGAAATGACGATAACAATTCTACTAACACAAACAATATTAGTAGGGGGGGGGCCATCTTATTTAGGAAATAAGATAAAGCAAATGCAATCCACATTCTTTGAAATGACGATAACAATTCTACTAACACAAACAATATTAGTAGGGGGGGGGGCCAGATGAACTACCATATGAACTACCGTAATGCATTATCAACAAGTTTGCCATTCCTACAATCCTACCACCGGATTCTGACAAGCTGACCCACCAACTTCATAACACTATGAAACCAAGATGCAATTGCCTCTAGGAAAACTTACAATACAATAAACAGAAAGAGCTTACACATGTACAAAATGATGAAACGACAATCAAAACCATGCCACCCAAAACAGAGAAATAAGAAATTTCATTGGAACAAATGGGAAGGAAAATTTATTAAATATAAATATTCCCAACACATTTTACAAGAAAACAAAAAGGAAGAGCAAACTCAAAATTGGTGCCCAGATCTGGATAAGTAGCTCTAAAGCTCTGATCGGGGGCTCTAATTACATAATGATACAGCATTGTACAACAGCAACCCCTAAGAGGATGACCGGGTTAATTGGATCAGGATTTTTCTATGAACATCTTCTGTGAAACTAGGGAGTCAGGGAATCATCAAGGAATTAAGACAACAAGTCACTAACAAGGGCTGCACTCAACGGATGACTCAATACAGGGAAGATTTTTCCCTGCAGTACCAATGTTCCCATCCCAGGAAAGAACAAACACTTTTAAAAAATTGAAGATAACGAGTCAAACCTAAAAGGCACTATCTGGACAGGACCAAACCTGTAAGAGGGGGTATAGACACACCAAGAAGAGAATCGCCTTTGATACTTGCAGCTTTCATGATCAAATTTCCGTGAATTAGGTGCCAAAAATCTTTGATGGTCAGGGGATGGTTCCATGTCCTCTCTGCTGCTGCTGCTGCTACCATCCGAATGTTGCTTCAAACCAGAGCTCCCTCTCCTATGCAACCTCTCTCCATTCCGTCCTCTTTTCCTTGATGTCTTCCATCTCAACTGAGCAAGGTAAGTATCTTTTGCAATGTTGGGAACAGCAGCTATTCCCTTTCCAAAATCATTTACCGTCTCAAGATTAGGAGCAGTATGTTTAACTACAATTTCCTCTTTCTTCGATGAAACAAAATCCGCGAAACTGCTGCCAATTTGTCTGTTATTAGATAGCTCCAGTTGAATCGAATGGCCAATTTCCACACAGGATTTACCTCCACCTTGCACAGCTTCAATGTTTGCTAAAATTGAGCTCACAAGATCCATCCTACCTTCTATAAAATTCCACTTCTCACACAACCAATCCTGGGAACGCCTCAAGTCATTGCAACAAAAGATTGACAATTTCTTTTCTCCTGCAAGTGCACCATTTGGTAAGTGACTACTTAAAATGACAAATGTAGAAGAAGATAATATGCAGGAATAAATGTCAAGAGATATTACCATAGAACTACATTCAAAATATAAACAAATAAGCAATTTGCAATTCAAAAGTATGATCATTGTCAAATCGTATATCGTATCATATATCGTTTTCTATTTTTTGCATATCGTATCGTGTATCGTAAGATACGGTATTTTTAAAATTAATTATAAAAAATCTGTATATGTAAGTTGTTTGAATATATATATATATATATATAAGCAATAAATTCATACTTTGCAGAAAAGGGTATTAAGGATTGAAGAGTTATCATAGTTTTATGTGTTTGTGCATGTGTATGTAAGTTTTGAATATATATGGTACGATACACTCCCTTATAGTGTGATACATAAGACTTTCGATACACTAGTGTGATACGTATCGATTTGGATAGCCCTACCCTCTAAAGGCATGCATTGCATATTTGCATTTACATAAATATTAAACTTCTCTAGTATTACTAGAATTTTCAAATTCAAAGGAACCAGCTATCATAAAGAGTTGATTTTGATTACAACCTCAGAATCTCAAATCTCATTTGAAAACAGGATTAGCAGTTTCAAGAAATTTCAGTGCAAGGCACATTCTCATACCTGGAAAGTAAACAAGCATTTTGCCGTCCGCTTCCTTGCGAACCACAATGCCTTCCCACCATCCATCATGCCAACATGCATCCACAGGGCTTCCAACATCTACAAACCCCAAAGAACCGCCGTCTTTGTTGGGCAGTGGAAATGGACGAACAGTAGTTCTGCCAGTTAAATGAATGCCCAACTCATCAGGTACTGCAATCCTTGATGCCAAAACCCATTCCTGCAGATTGACCATTCAAAGAATAATCAAATTAGAAATGAGACAAAACAAGATTTGGCTAGAACAAAGCTAATTTATTTCTGTTGTTACTTCTGGGAAATAAGAAAAAGTATTGAGACATGGCAATTAAAGTACATTACCTCCACATTTTTAGAATCATCCTCTGCATCTTTAATATCTTGATATCTCACCTTCACCTTCTCTTTGCTTCTCTTTATGACCACTGCTCTGAACCAACACCCCCTAATTCCACTATCTTGGGAGAGCACTTCAACATGACAGTTCACAGCAAAATATCGTTGAGATGTACTTTGTTTCAACTCTTTTCTCGACCCAGCAAGTATAGTTGGGTTCCAAAAGACCACGCATTTCAACTCTGGCACAGTTAACTAAACCATTGCAAAACTTCTGCACACCCAGATGAGCTGCAACCATAGCATCATTCTTATCATTTAAATGTTGGTCAATGTCCTTGCTATTAGACCGACGGTGCTTCTTTTTGGTTCTGCTCTTCGAGGCATCCTCATCATTATCATCACAATCATGTAATTCCATATTATCATCAAATGGCTTATAATCCAAGGGTGTAGAAGCAGTCGTGGTGTACATGCATCGGAGTATTTCTTGTTTCCAATAACCTTGGACCTGGGTAATGTCAAAATCCTTAATTTCATCATTGTCAAACTGCCGGTGGCACAAGAATGGTTCCCAGAGAGAGCATTTGGCCACATTCAGGTACTTCTCGAAATGCTGAGGGCTGAGAACCGTCGCCAATCCATCTATGCATTCAACGCTAAGATCTTGAAGACAAAGAGAAAAGAAAATCTCTCTGTCATTATAATCGGGAGGTAAAATAATACCAACCTCATCAATTTTGTGAAACCATCGTACCACAACCATTTTGTTGCTTCTGGAGTCCTCATACAGGTCTTCCAAATAGGCAACAAGTCTTTTATTCTCTTCAGCCAAAACATATACAAAGTCATGGACCTGAAATATAAAACCATTTGTTAAAACATGTCAGTCAAAATTCAAATAGATAGGGAAGCACTGAATAAAGATTCAGTGCAAATGATTCAAAAAGAAATAAAGAAGCTAAAATACAACAATGGAGAAGAGGACTCACTGAAATTGTAATTCCGTTACGGCAAAAGGAGCGATAGTGCTTCCGGCGTTTCCGGCATGTCCAAGAAGAACCTAACCACAAAAAAGCTTTAGACTGGACTCCCAGGTTCCTTATACGAGAATCCTGAATAGACATCATTGGGGAGAAAAAAAATCAGTATCCCTGTCACAAGAAACAATTCTTAATAGTAAAAAATTATACTGCCAATATGACCTCTAATACGCACAATACCAACCTTTAAAGTTGCATTGAAACCTTCATTGTCAAAGAATCTACCGACATGTTGAAAGGACCCACGGGGGGATGAATCTGAAGCATTAACAATAACAAAAAAAAAATTACTTACACTGCAAAAATGAATATAGTAAAATAAACCCACCACCACAATGTAATCAAGCCAAAAATAAAATCAAAATCTGTATATAACTTTGTGAAAAAGCCCAAAATGTCTGCGACAGAACACTCACATGCAGAGCCAATACACCCAACTACTCGACAGGGTGAGAAGTATGAAAATGGGGGATGAGAGAACAAAAAAAATCCAAAGGACACCCACATAATGCCTATCATGGACTTCTACTTTGTGAAAAAAAAAAGGTCGCCGCAAGAAAAACATGGTAGTTATAAGATGGAGGGCTATTGACCTTGACATAGCAGGTAACGAATTCAGTTACTCTCAGCCAGCTGCAATAAGTGGCTTATTATTATGCCTGCAGCCGATCATGTAGTTAGTTTCTAATACGAAAAATCACCACAGCTAGAAAAGAGAGACAAGGCACAATATGCAGAAGTTTTAAACTATTTGGGGTATGTAATAAAGTTGTAACATATATGTGATCTTAAACGAAAAAATCTATCGATTAAATAGATCTGAACTCAATCATATTATAACATAAAATTTTATAATTCCAAATTTTGTGCAAATTCTATTTCTTCCCACAAACCAAAGAAACCGTCTTGGTCGATTATGTTAAGATTATCCTGGAGGTTATATCTTAAAACAACCCAGATCAGATAAACTCCTGAAGAGAATTTCAGATCCCATGTTAACAGCGCAATAAATATGGACCTTTTTATGTTACCATCCATCCTACCTGGTTACACCCTGATTTCCTAAATTAAAAACTTCTCCTTCCTAAAAATTTGAGTAATCTAAGCCATGTCTATCAAAAGAAAATTTGAAATTCTTTCTTCTGAATAAGAGAGAGAAAAGAAGCAATCTTATGAGATCTATAAATCAGAAGTTATCATTTTCTAGATAGCCCCTGATAGCATCATCCATGAACAGATCTACCCAAATTTTCCTAAAAACTAAAACAGCTGCCCCTCCCTCTACCCCTCCATCCTCCATCCTCCATCTAATAACTTGATTATTCCTGGTCAAATGAAGATTCAAAACACTTTGACTAGGAAAAATTGTTTAAAGATGATAAATTTGACAGAAAATCCATCAAATAGATTGAAAATGGATGAAAAAACTTCCATTTTTCAGGTATAGACTTTAACAATAGCAAAACTATAAACTAGATTCTCAATCTAACATAAACCAAACACAAAAACGTTGCCAAAAGAGAATCACAGACGTAGAACAAGACAAAAGACACAGATGTAACAAAATTTAGACTCTCCAATCTCACCGAGGCTTATCCAAAATAAGATAAATTCAAACCAGAATACAAAAACCCATTGCAAAACAAAGCTTGTGAAGAGACTGAAAAATTTCCACACAGAAGAGAGAAGAGAGAAGAGAGAAGGGGAGGTAGAGAGGAGAAGAAAAGCATACGTACCTGAAACAACAGAAGATAACCAATCGAGAACTTCTCTTCTAGACTTCAATTTAACATTCTGTGGAGCAACAAAAGAAGAAACAACAGGATTTGAGGATGGGTCTGTTGTGTTCACATCTTCGTCGTCTTCAGAATGAGCAAAGTGATAAAACATATGTCTAATACTTCTTTCTTTTCCAATAACAGCCAGATCTGAAGCTTTCCCATCTCTTCTTTTCAAATAATAATTCACTTCTCTTTTCCCTTTCTCATTAGATACAATCACCTCTTCCCACCCTACATACAACCATGTTGTTGTTTCCATTTTTCCTTCTCTCTTCTTTCAAAAGGAAGAGAAGGTTTTTAATGGCGAGAACTTTTTTTTTATTGTGTGGTCTGTTTTTTTAAATATTGTTTTGGTTTTTATATGAGAGAAAAAAAATGAAAACCTAATGAGAAGGAGGGAAGAACGAATGAACGAATGAAGGGATAAGATGTGTGTAGAAATCAACGGCGTAGATTTCGTCCACGACGATCATGCCTATGTGACTCTTTTATAGGAAGTTACGAACGAGGGTTCTCTTTCTATAATATTTTTCATTTTTAATTACGGTATTGCCACTGTTTGTTTTGATTTTCCAAAAATGCCCTTGTCTGTATGTTGAGTTTAATTAACCCTAAAAATGTCTCAGCAAAATTTTCACTCTTCCTGAGTTCGAAATTTCAAAACTAACTAATGAAAACACTTGGCGGTAAAAGGCTTATTATTATGACGAACACAATGCACATTTCAAAATTTTGTATCTTTTTGCAACTTCAACAAATTAAGCAACATGAATTGTTGGTCAATTTGTTGTGACAAATCCCAATTATTCAACCTTGTACATTACAGTTTTTTTTTAAAATGTATATTATTCGATATCTAAATAAATCATACAAATGATTTAGAGGTTAAACGATGTTATATTTTATTTTATTTTATTAGTTTATCTCTTTCATTATATAGGATAAGTTTAGTGAAAAATAAAAATGCAAATTATTCATAAGTCTCATGGTGCTCGGTTATGACAAACATTATAAAAAAAATATATATACATTTTGACAAATTATTTTACCAACATATTTTTTTTTTTTTTTTTACAAAATATATTTTATTTTTTTGTTGGCAAGCATATACGTTTTTAATGAGATCAATAACTCGGTAATACTGGTGAAATTTGATCCCCAAACTTCTTATACTATCACCCGAGAATTTTACCAACTAAGATAGCTAATACTTGAATATGCTATTTATTTTCACAAGAAAAAAATATAGCCTTTTGTAAAAATATTTGTAAAATATTTTAAGTAAATATGAGTCTAAAATAAGAAATTGAAACATATTCATAATCAAATCCTTTTTCATCAATTAAAACCTTGTAATGCACATGTTTTTAAATACTAACAATGCTCCTTGAATGTGGGCTGAAATATCATCAAAGTGGTTACTGTATGGACTAATTTCACCTTGTTTTTTCACTATTAGTATATGATCCTCTATTACTCTATTGTTTATTAGCCATAATCTAATCATTGTACCGATAAATAAACAATTTCAAAAAAAAATATTATGTAATTGCGAATAAGTTAGCAATTAATACGATTGATTAGAGCGTCCTCTTTTTAGATCACGCAAGAGTTGGAACAGTAAACACGTGTGCTAGTATGTTACTTGAATAAAAACACGACCAGAGCAAATGTTTTAAGTTAAATTAGTGAAGTCGTGAAGATGGGGAAAATGTTGACACCTCTCGAGGTATCAAGTCAATAACCACTGTTGTAAAATCTAGTGATATGCATATGGGAGTGACAGTTTGATCTCAAGCGGGCCGTTTAAGCTCCAATAATACGCTCGCACTTCACTTCATTTGGCATCCAAAAGGGCCCCATCCAAAATTCCTAACATATAGTTTATGCATTTTTTCTTAGATGGGCTATTTTATGCGTTTTCATAAATAAATTAAAAAAAAAAAAAAAAAACCACAAACGTGTTTGTCTAGAATTACAATATATAATCCAACTAGAAAAAAATACATAAATGGATAACAAACAATATATTATATCAAATATTGATAATTTTTTTTATAGCAAATTTTGGTACCAAAGTGTGACTACTTTTGCAACATTAGTTCTGTCTATTTTTTTTCACACGTGGCACGCTATCATTTTTTTTTTCTATAATTATTTTCCTATCAGAAACTTGCCATGTGGTATGCCAACACAAATCAAATGCACCAAACAAATCTAACATATGTCAAAATATGGAAAATCAAATAAATTAGAGAGACCAGTCGGAATAATCAAACACACTATCGAAAGCCAAAAATTCGCCAATAAAACTATCATTCTATCACCACCGATTCCAAATTATCACATTTTTCATTACTTGAATTAACTTAAGAACAAACCAACCATTTTGTCGCAGTGAAAGGCTACATTCATGATTCCTTAAATTCATCGGTGTTGAAGTGTTACTTGCAACAATCAATTAAGAACCAGCAGCAAACGCACTAAAAGATTTAAAGACACTGAGAGATTGTTGATAATTCTTTTTAATCACTTATTTTAATTTTCTCTCTCTGTCTAAATAGCTCCTTTTAATTGACAATAAAAATAGGAAGTGGGTTTCCCCTAACATCTAGAAATTGTTGCCTCAAACTTCAAAGTGGTGCAAGGTGGCATGGGAGAGAAAAAAAAGTTGTGTTGATGAATGGCAGGATTGGCAACACGAATTCAACTTATACATCCCTGTTGTGTGTTGGTGTACTGGATCATGCCTTTGTTGGTGTGAGGGAGATATAGAGCACTTGATTCATACACCACGGGGGAGTCCTTGATTTATCTTGCATCCGAATTGTAACCCCCATATGCCACATAAGAAATAGACAATTAGCCATGTAGAAAAATAATAGGAGCAAAAAAGAAAATGACATGCCACATGTGAAAAAAATGAACGGAATGCAAACATAAGCCAACGTTACAAAATGTGTTACACTTCCTTACCCAACTTTTTTAAAAAACGTTTATACACGAATATTTGATTTCGTGTATACAATTTTTGGAAACGCTCGTCTCATACAATCATACAACTTAGTATCTAACATCGATCTAGCTGGAGTGTTGCGCCATTGTAACTTACACTCATCAAGTTCATCTCTACATCTCTCAATAAAACCCAAAAATACAAGATGTATACATTATCACCGCCTACATTGTTCATACAATTTCAATACAAATTTTTTATTTTATATGGTTGTATTTTTTTTTAAATATATATTTCCTTCAATTAAGTATTGAAGATTATATTAAATTTCTCATTCTCATTGG
This sequence comes from Coptis chinensis, assembly GCF_015680905.1. NCBI lineage: Eukaryota > Viridiplantae > Streptophyta > Magnoliopsida > Ranunculales > Ranunculaceae > Coptis > Coptis chinensis. The sequence continues at coordinate 4,283,904 of NC_141456.1, read as the reverse complement.
ATTATTTATGAAGTCCCAATCAATATTTGAACAAAATGATCTACATCACCACCATTATTCTGCCAACATTATTTTAAATGGCGTTCATAAAAAAATATCAGTCTCTAGTTTTAACTTCAACTATGGTGGATAGTTTTTATTTTGTACAGTATGCCACATTTTCATGTTGTCCACTTTTGCAGAGCAATAATAACAAATTTTTTACAATAAAACTATTTGTTAATTTTGAATAATGCCTCCTAATACAGTACTAGATCGAAAAAAATTCATGCAAAATCAAATTCTGATGTCAAAAGTAAAATGTTCTTTTTTTTTTTCTTTTTTCTTTTTTCTTTTTCCTTTCGATATTCAACTTCCGTTATCACTTAAACTCTAAAAAAAAAGGTGTTACATAATTCTGCAACCAACTCTTTAAAATAAAACATGCTCGGCGCTACATAATTCTACACTGAGATGCTTTCTCATTTTTTTTTTATTTTAACTTGAGATGCTTTCTCTTGATCACAAGTTCACAACTCTATATTTTAAATTTTTAGTTAGTTTTTGTATTTAAATATTTAAATTTGATATTAAAATATTGTTTATTTCAATTGAAAATGAAAGATCTCGAATAAAGCCGAAAAAGATGAAGTCAGGCAAAAGAAATGGATCTATTTGACAGCTAAGCCGACCCCTTAATTTAAGCATTTTCTGGAGGCGGGGACCTTGAAATGCAGTTAGCCTGATGAGCACGTCATCCGTATTAAAACGCGTGGAATCTTTTAAAGGAATATGTTTTCGGATATTTGACCGACACCTTTATAACGTCACCTATCTCACTGGATATAGCCGGTCATTATGACACAGTTGATCTTTACCCCGTATTCACGGATCCCTCCTCAATTCAGTTTGGTATTTGTTACTGCCGGACTCCAATTTGTGTTGGGCGGACTCCCACAAAAAAAAAACGATTATTACAAATATGTCATTGGTCTCAAAAAATTTAAAAAAAAATAATTATTACAAATATGTCATTGATTCCCAAAAATCGAAACGCCAAAAACCTCAAATTTAAAGTCCCAAAACGATTGCCAGGTCGTTTGGGACTAAGTCCCAAACGATTTAGCCACACCGCTTTGAAATAAGTCATCGTTTGAGACTTAGTCCAAAACGACTCGCCACACCGGTTAAGAGCCCAAAACATAACTTTGAATTTTTTCAAAAAGTTCAAATCCCAAACCACATGGGCCCGATGCGGGTCGAGTCTAAAACGATGTGGCCATGTCGTTTGGGATTTGACTTATAAAAAATGGTCACACCGCTTGAACTTAGAAAAATCTCCAACGATATGACCACACCGTTTGGACTAAGTCTCCAACGATATGGTCACACCATTTGACTTAGTTCAAAACGATGTGTCATGTCATTGGGATTTGAACTTTGAAAAAATTCAAAGTTTTGTTTTTTGTCTTTCTTGACCGGTGTGGCGGTCGTTTAGACTAAGTCCCAAAACGTGGCCAAGTCGTTTGGGACTTAATCCAAACGACTGGCCAAATCGTTTAAGTTTGGGTTTCGAATTCAATTTTTTAAAGACCAATGGCATACTTGTAATAATTGTGTTTTTTTTAGATTTTTTTGAAACTAATGGTATACTTGTAATAATTTTTTTTTTGTGGGAGTCCGCCCAACACAAATTGGGGTCCGGCAGTAATAGGACCCTTCAGTTTTAATTTTCTATTTTCTTTGTCATTTCACTCATTTGTTGTCTTTTGAAATTTTCACTTTCGATTTATAGGTTAAGTATGTTTATCTCACGTATCATCTAATGTTTGTGTAATCATTTGTGCATTTTCTTTGTGGACAATGCTCATACAACTTGCACTACTGCCACTATAAGAGCATCTTTAGCAGTGATATCAACCTAGCATCAAACACCAAAAAATTTGGTGTTTTATGTTTTTTCAACTTCAGGAGAGCTACATGTTGATGAAAATACCAAACCAAACACCAAATCGACCAATATTTGGTTCAGATTTGGTGCTGTATCAAATCACTTTCGCGGTTGTAAGAACACCGCGCGGTTTTAGGAAAACCGCGTGGACTTGGACTGCTAAATGGGCTTCTATGACGCGGTTTTAGGAAAACCGCGTGCTCTCGATTACAACAACGGCCAAAAAACGGCTATATCTTTTTAACCCTATAAATTGAAACACTCACCCCATATTTTTACACTCACTTCTTTTCTCTACTCTCTACTATTTACTATCTATTCTTAAAAAAACAATGAGTCAAAAATCAAAATCAATAGGGGCTTCATGGATACAAGAAGAAGATATTGCTCTCACCAATAGTTAGCTACAAGATAGTCAAGATGGTGTAGTAGGAAATGAGCAAAAGTCGAACGATTTTTGGGCTAGAATTCTAAATGCATTTTATGCAAATTTAGGAAGAATGACCGAACGCAACTTGACGGGTATGAAACACCGTTGGTCTATTATTCAAGCTAATATCAACAAGTTCCATGCTATTCTTTCTAAAATTCAAACATCTCCTCCAAGTGGCTATAATGACAATATGATGGTAAGTATTTACTTTTTATTTGTTATTTTGATTAACAAATACATTTTTCAATTCTAATTTAGTTTTTACTTAATTGGTAGGTTAAGGAAGCAATAAGTGCATATGCGATGCATAATGGGGTTTGGAAGTGGATGCAATGCTATAATATGGTGAAAGACTCACCAAAATGGAAGAGGCTACAGTTGATAAATGATTTGCATCCCACCAAAAAGTTGAAGTCAAACAGTGGGGAAGGAGGTTCATCAATTCCAATATCAACTGCGACAACTCAATCAATGGATTATGATCCACACCAAGTTCATGGGCTTGAGGATAGACCTCTTGGAAATAAATAAGACAAAAAGAGAAAGAAGAAGGTGATTTTAAAGTGGAGGAATCCGCTGAGAAACTTGATGCTTTTCTGATAGAACTTTCTAAAACCACCAAAGAAGGCTATGAATTAGAAGCTCAAAGACAGTTGAAGAAAGATGAGATGGAATTCGAAAAACTTCAATTGAAGAAAAGTTCGATGGATTGGAATGATGCGAAAATATTAGGAATGAGATTAAAAGAATTACCCGAAGACGAGCGCGAAATTTGGCAACTCAAAAGGGCATAAATTTTACAAAAATTGAATAATCGACTTGGCAATATCACTGGTAGTAGTCAAAGTAGTGCATATGCTAAATTTGAGTTTATATGTCTTTTAATTTGAGTTTGTATGTTTTTTAATTTGAGTATTTTAATTTGTCTTTTAATTTATGTCTTTTAATTAATGATGTACTTTAATTTAAGTTTGTATTTTAATTTTAATTAGAATGTACTTTAATTGAATATTTTATTTTAATTTAAAGTTGATACTTTTTATCATTATAAAAAAAATTTGTATTTTCAAAATTCTCATATACATAAATCCTTTCATAAAACCACAAATACATAGAAATAAACTTGGAACACAAATACATAGAAATTGAAACGATAAATAAACACAAAGTCTAAATGAAGTGCAAATAAAAATAGAAATCAAGTCCGCCCACGCCTACTCCACAAATGCTCGACCAAGTCATTCTTCAATCTATCATGAACAACTTTTGAACGAACCCTCTCGACGCCAGATGCCCAACGAGATAGAACAAAGTGGCGTTCATCTTCAGGAGCACCTTATCTACTTAGTATTTCCAAATCAGGAATATACTGCGGGATATCCGTTTCACGTTCATCTTCCACAATCATATTGTGTAAAATAATGCAAGCCCTCATAACAGTAGCAATGTTCTCCAAATACTATAACCTGCATGGATTCGCTAAAATAGCCCAACGCGACTGTAATATACCAAACGCCCGCTCTATGTCTTTTCTAGCAGCTTCTTGCTTATTTGCAAAATGTTTGTTGTTTTGACCCCCACTTACGTGGCGAACGTCCATTGGTAGGAATATCCACTTTATTCGTTTAATCGATAGGGCTAAAGCCCAATTTGCAGTACCATGGATCAATGTACAGGCCCATTAACTCATGTGTCTAAGGCTGAACCTTAGCCACATGGCTTGCCACTAATGTACATTGATTTATGTCCAAATTCATTTCTTATCAAAGAGATAATTATCAGTTGAGAGTTATATTCTATCACAATAACTCAAGCTACAAGAATACTTGAGCTACAAGAATTCTCTACTCTACCTATATAAATACCAAACTATTTTTCATTCAGAACTACGTTCTTGAGACTTGATCCCATTGATAATTTGGGTACGTAGGCAACCGCAAGGTACAGTCTCATCATTCTCCCGGTCTACTTGATCCCATTGATAATTTGGATGCGAGGGCAACCCATACATTTTTCATTAATTCACCATCATTTTTCTAATTACTTTTCTAACGTTCTTCGCCTCTTTCATCAACATTGGTGTTTTGATCGATTTGTCGAAAGATAATTGGCTGCGTCTGCGGTTCTTATGCAAAACCGACGATCACGTTCTACAAAAAGTTATGACGAATACTCGACGAGCCTAAGTTCTCGATGCACTTTACCGACGATCATCGCGAATGTGCGGTTCGGACTTCAGTCAACCTGGCGGTATCGAACTATTCCTCCTATTCCTTTTCAACATCCGACAGATAACGACCCGCTACCGTTCCACCGATCGCCAAATTATTCAAGACGGAAGTTATTGCCTCGACGATTTTTTCGTCATCCGTTATGGATAATGTCCATCATATGTCTCGAGGCATTCTTGTATTGAAAATATTATTAATCGGCCTTGTTTCATGCTGTCAGACGTCTTAAGCTTATTTTAAATAAGGAATAGTCGAAGTTTATACTTGTCGAATATCCGCGCGCAAGTTTTTTCGCAACGTCTACAGATCGAGTCACAGAATGGAAAAGTTACATTAACGTTTACAACATTGTCTCTGACACTCATACAATTAAACAGAGACAAACTTTGGTTTCGCTAACGACTGATTTTCTTATTTATGATATTCCTATGTCGAAAGCATTACTCGATGAGGAAAACATCGATATCTAATTGTCATTACCTCCCGGGGGCGATGACTTGACATATTTATCGGATATATCAGCTACTTGCTAGATTTACACCGATAGTTCGCATAATAAGTCTTCCTCCGGTCTTATTTTTGTCATTTTGAAGCTGAATGAAGTCATAATTGTGAGGTCTCTACGTTTGAGTTTTTAACGCTTCACATTATATGGTCGAGTATGAAACTATCATTTGCGGTATACGCACAACTCTTCAACTGGAGGCGACTAAGTTACGATTAATTATTCTAAATTAGTCGCTAGCCACTTTGAATGATAATATGCGGCTAACAATGATAGAATGAGCGTTTATTTGGACTTCGTTCAACGAATTGCATGAAATTTTACATCTATCAGTATTGTACAGTATCCGCGTTATGATGTAAGACATCCTGATTCTATCGCATACTTATCCGTGAAAAATCAAGTCGTCACTGTAATGACAACACTGGATTAACCACTTATGCTGTCAGATGATTCCAACGAGCATGACACTGATAATGTCTCGGTATCTACCGATGACGATCATGCAGCTGACGATGCTCAGGAATTCTCGGGGGCGAAGTCTCGCTCACATAGCAATGACTCAATGGTATTGGTGGCCATACATACCAAAGGATGTACGTGTTTGTCCGAGAAGTGTGTGCCTTGTCAAAAACATGATATATGATATGGGTCAAACTTTTCGCGATAAAGCGTCATCCAATCCATAAACCTTGGTCATTTGCGAAGTGGGGCCTTGACATTGTTGGTTTATTTTCGCCAGCCCCTGACAATGTTTGTTTCTTGCTCGTCGCAACAGATTATTTTACTAAGTGAGCGGACAAAATAGACAAGTTGAACGAAAAACCGGACAAAAATTTGTTAGTCTGTTTCTAGTTTAATAGTTTCTTTTCCGTTATTATATTTGCATTTTTCAAGACTCGGTAATCAATAAAAAGCAGTTCTTTCACTTCAGTTCCAATGGTATGATTTTGGTTTTAGCGAACCTTATAACCGCTCCGACAAAATCTGACGAAATTACCACGTTTAATTCGTCAGTCTAAGTTGAACGCTTTTACGCTCGCTTAGTCGTTACTATCACTACAACAAAATCTAGCAAAATTACCACGTTTAATTTTCATTTGTCTAAGTTTGCCGCTTAGCGTTTATCACTACAACAAAATTTGGCTTAAATTACGTTAGTTGAACGCTTCACTACAACTACAAAATTACCACGGCTAAGTTGAAAAAAATTACCACCGTTTAATTTCAACAAAATCTAAGTTGAACGCTTTTACGTTGAACGCTTTTATGCTCGTTAGTCTATTATTACGATAAAAACGCGACGAAATTCGCGTTTAATTTGTCGACTGTTGAACAAAATCGGCAATTAAATTACCATTAATAAAATCTAGCTTAAATTTTAATTTCGTCGGGCCTAAGTTGAACGCTTTACTTTTTTTCGATTAGTTCGTTACTTACTATCGCATCAACAAAATCTTTTAAATTACCACGTTTAATTTTCGGAAAGTTGAACGCTTTATTACGCTTTTAGTCGTTTATTTATCACGACAAAAAAAACGGCGAAATTACCACGTTGCGTCGATTCTAAGTTTAAGTTGAACGCTTTTATTTATTATCGTTACTATCGCAACAACAAAATCGGACGAAATTACCACGCGTTTAATTTTGTTGAACGCCTAAGTTGAACTTTTTTACTTAGTGGCCGTTGAACGCTGTTACCTCGATTAGTTCATTACTATCGCTATTTGACAAAATCTAACGAAATTACCACGTTTAATTTCACGGTCCTAAGTTGAACTTTTTACGCGACGCTTTAGTTCGTTATTATCAACAAAATCTACTACATAATCCGAGAAATTACCACTTTAATTTATTAGTCTAAGTTTGAACGCTTTTACGCCGCTTTAGTCGCATTTTTGAAATTTTAGAAATTGTTTATTATCGCTACTACAAAACCGGCCGAAATTACCGCGTTTAATTTCTAGTCTAAGTTGAACGCTTTTTGCGCCAATAAAAACTATCGACATTAAAAAAATCGGTTTATTACCACGTTTAATTTCGTCAATCTAAGTTTGAGCTTTTACGCCGCTTAGTTCGTTATTATCGCTACGATTAAATAAATCCGGACGGTTACCGGTTTAACTTAAAGTTTGAACGATGTTACGCCGCTTTAGTTTATTATTATCGCAAATTTGACAAAATCCGATTTTAAATTACCACGCGTTTAATTTCGCCTAAGTTTGAACGCTTTTACGCCGCTTTTTAGTCGCATTACTATCTACGACAAAATCGACGGTTACCGAGTTTTACCTTCCATTAAGTTTGAAAGTTTGACGCCGCTTTAGTCGTTTACTATCGCTCCGACAAAATCTGACAAAATTACCACATTTAATTTCGGCAGTCTAAGTTGAATGCTGTTACACTCGCTTAATCGGTTACTCGCGCTATGTCAACATCTGATGAAGATTACCCCGTTTCGTTTCGTCAGTTCTACGTCGGAGCATTTTTTCGCTCAATTTAATTTTGCAAGCTTAAAGTTAGTATTGGGGGCATTTCATTCTATTTCGTGTCATCTATATAAATCAACAACATTGTCAGTTTTACACAGGTATGTTATCAGACATCACAACTATATTCAATTGCCAAAACATACTTTATTTTTATTTTTCATCAAAATAAGTTTTAGCTCTATGGTATTACATTCACACAATTACCTAATCAATTGTCTCTGTCAATTGTCTTACGGTTGTTCGATTAAATCTTCATTTTCTTCTTCGAAATATGCATTCGCTTCGCTTAAGCTTTCGGTTAACTATTTTTCCGCATCATTCTTTTTCTAAGGAATTATGCCGATCTTTTCTAAAAAAATTTTTCGGTTAAAAATTTTCGCCGTCCATTATTATTTTTCTAAGGCATTCTCGCCAATCTTTCTACGAGAAATTTACCAAGTGAAATTTTTTACAGCTTCATTATTTTTTCTAAGGTATTAAACCGAACTTTTTGAGTTTAAACTTTCCGAGACTTCGCATAAACCGTTGTTTCTCAGGCGGCAAAATTCGCTTTTACGTTAACTTTGTGTTTAAAATTTTATTCAAATTTTATTTATTTATTTTCTACGGCATTGTGATCATTCCGTTCAAATTTTTCGTCAATATCTTTTTGCTCGTAATTTCGCCGTTTCAACCGGGAAGAAAATACAAATCTTTTTGTTAGTCTTTCAGACTTAACCAAAATTTGATGCTAAATGGAAAAAAATACTGACATACCTGTTTCATGTTGTCAAATTTTTTTGCCACCGCTTTGTCATATTCTCCGAACTTTTCTCCGTCTTCTTCGGCAGCCCAAAATAACTCAATAATTGCGCAATTTCTTTGTTTAACGGAATTGCACTCCCGCAACTTAATTGTGAGTAAGCCGTTACTACTTCATCTTTTTCGACTTTCATTTCAAATGCATACACTTCGTCCATCTCAAATCTCTCGAGTACTAGTATTTTCCGTAGTTCTTTAAGTGACCATCACCGCGGCCTCGTGTATTCGCTATATCTGTCACTTTTTTTTCCATCTCGCCAAGTCTACAATCGTCATCGATTCTTACTATTCTTGATTATCTTTTGCTCGCATAATACAGTCGTTTCTACCTACGGAAAAACAAAAACATTTTTCGTCACTTATCTAGTGCCCACCATATTCCCCTGCTCAAAGGCAAAAAGACAGAGCAAGTGAGTGGATTGTTATTCTAGTGTTGCCTTGAACATGACTATAGTTATTTGAAAGCGATGATCATGCGAAGTAACAAACTGAAAAACCAAATTTGAACAAGTGACATTAGCTAAGAGTGCTAATCTAAATGTCCTAAAGAGCTAGATGAACTTTACATCGTATTAAGTGTCAATCTCTAATAGAAAGAATTAGAAAGTCACGCAACACATAAACATTAGCTAAAAGTAAACAATATATGCACCATATAAGGAAAAATACATATAAAACAGATAAAACAACTCCACTAGATGGATACAATTCATCTTCTAAAGATCTCATCTCTTTCTTGCTTTAGATTCGTTCTTGAAAGATAAAGCTTGAATATTGGAAGTTATTGAAGAGAACAGGTGCAGCGAGAAAAAAGATAGCCAAAATTAGCCCTGTTTTCTCTCTATCTCTGATGTGATAATTAATCGATAAGGTATGAAACCCAAGTAACCCCCATGTTCATGCCGACCAATGAAGTCATAGTCATGTGCACCATGCTTATTCAGATTGGTTGTATATATTTAGTATAGTATGAGTTCTTTAGCTGAAAACAAATATGGTATGACCGTATGAATTATGTTAAACCTTTGAGTATTTTTAACGCCTAAAATAGTGATCTTGTGATATTCTGAATAGATGGCAGCCATTAATTCTTGGTTCATTTGTATCTTGCCAAGCTACTGTAAATAACGCCTATCGTTTTGAGAAGAGGCAAATACGAACAAGAGAAAAGAGATTACCCTACATGCATCGGCTTCACCACTTGTACTAACCATTTCGTTGTCTATGCATAAACGTCTTCGCAGTTTATAGAGCTTAGCCACTGTTTATATAATATTTATTCGATCTAGTTTTCCATTGCTGGTTGAACTCTTATCTAATCCGAACTCTAACTCTTATAACTCTTATCTAATCCGAAGTTGGTATACCGTTTTAGTCGCTAAAATCTTCACCTTCGAATCCAATTCGTATTTAACTTCCTTTTATTACTATTATTACTAAACTGTCTCTACGTTTAATTTTCAACGGTATAATCCAAGTATCGCTATTCCGTTGGCACGCATCTTCGAATTCAAATTTCAGATTATTACGTGGACGCTGCTCGTACGTTTTTCGCCAATCGAATTTTTTTTGCAATTTTATTTCGCATATTTTTTTTTCGTGCATTTTCGCCATATTTTATTTAACTACATTTCGCCCCCCGTATATGTTAGTTTGACATTATTTCGCTCCCCGATAATTCATGATTTTTTTTCGACAAATCAATTTTCCAATTATTTCTTTTCGCATCGACACTTTGTTCTACATTCCGCTCATTTTTTTTCTTCTTTGCCATATGAACTTTGTTCGCATGCCAAAGAGGGCGTGTTTCGACCCCCACCTACGCGGGCTTAACGCCCATTGGTAGGAATCTCCACTTTATTTGACCGACGCCGGGGCTAAAGCCCAATTTGTAGATACCATGGATCAATGTATGCGGGCCCATTAACTCATGTGTCTAAGGTCAACCTTAGCCACATGGTTTGCCACTAATGTACATTGATTTATGTCGATTCATTTCTTATCAAAGAGATAATTATTACCGAGAGTTATATTCTATCACAATGACTCAAGCTACAAGAATACTTGAGCTACAAGAATTCTCTACTCTACCTATATAAATACCAAACTATTTTTCATTCAGAACTACGTTCTTGAGACTTGATCCCATTGATAATTTGGGTAACGAGGGCAACCGCAAGGTGTACGCCTCATCATTCTCCCGATCACCATCATTTTTCTAATTACTTTTCTACGTTCTTCGTCTTTTCATCAACACTCAGTGTTTTGATCATATTTGGTTGAAACATTTGTCTTGTGCAATAGTTGGTTTAGCAATCGTTTGAATCAAGGTGGCATAATTAGGATAAATACCGTCAGCCAAGTAATAGCCCATATCATAATGATGGTCATTCACGGTGTAGTTACAAAGAATAGCTTCATCATTGACTATATCATCAAATATGGGTGAGCGGTCAAGTACATTAAGATCATTGTGAGAACTCGTCATTCCAAAAAAAGCATGCCAAATCCATGCTACACCACGACGGGAACCGGCTCCAAAATCATCTTTGTTGGTTTATGCTTATGGCGATTGAGAGACCTTGCCACGCGGATGGGCAGTTCTTCCATTGTCGGTGCATGCAATCAATGCTTCCTAACATTCCGTGCTATCCGTTCCTCCGGACTCTTTAAGCAAATGTTGAATATCCAAAGATTTGGTTTTGCGCAAGTATTCACCTCCAAAAATTCTAATAATTCCATCACAAAAATAGCGATGCATTCATGAACAGTTGGCTCAAAGAACATGTAACATATCATCTACTAGATCGGGCAATTCCATAAGCAAGCATTCATATAGCAAAGAATTACTTTTATTTTTGGGTTAATCCAAAACTTACCCGACAATTAACTTTTTGTTGAAAATATGGTACATTATGATTAAGATGATTGAAAATACGAAAGTAAAGAATGACCCGACCCATACTCTAAATCGGGCCGAAAGTCGTGGTCACTAAATATAGGATTTGCGCCGAAGTAGTTAGCATTTACACGAGCCAGTGTTCCTCGTACTGACGAGGCTTATATTTTCTTATTTTCTTCGAACCACCATGTGGTCTATAAGAAGACTCCGTTTCTTGCTGACGCAATAAACTCAGACGATGTCGAACCAAAGGTAGAGCAATAGCCACTAATTTGCGAGTTTTAACTGCAGTGTTATCATTTGAAGAGCTCGAACTCGAACTCGAGCTCAATGAATAATCAGAAGAAGATGAATGATCCATTGAAAAAATCTTCAAGAGTTTTGGTAGTGTTTTTTTTTTTTTTTTTTTTTTTTGTTTTTTGCTTAAGGAGATGAGTTTAGATGAGAGGGAACATGAAAAATGAAGAAAACATCACAAAACCGAGAGTTAAATGGTTATAGCATGCGGTTTCTAGAAAACCGCGCGGTTTTGGTAAAACCGTGTGGGATATATGGCGCGGTTTTGACAAAACCGCGTAGTTGCTTTAGTGTTTTTGATGTTGCTCCTAAAGTTGCTTGGTGTTTTTTTGGTTTGGTGTTTTTTTGGTTGCTCTACTAAAGATGCTCCAAGTTTTTAACACTGTGTGTCATCAAACATGAAATATACGTTCCATTAGCATTTTTCGTTAGTACAATGGATGAAATCTGCCTTTCAAATTTTTGGATCCAGATCTAGCTAAGATATATCCAAATTTCCATTTCCTCAGTATCACATCATTTCAAAGTTGATCGTCTAGGTCTCTAGGATACACGAGAGATGTGTTATATTGTAAATGTATGTTTAAGTATCCTGCATTAAAAGTTTTATACATATTCCTGCACTAAAAAAGATGTTTTTTTTTTATATATAAACTGATTACAAAAATGAATGTTAGATTTTGCAAGACCAATTGGAGTCTAACGAGAATTCTTTCAATGAACAAAATAATTATTTCACTTTAAGTCCTGGTTGATTTCTTAGAGCATCTTCAATGGGGTGTAAAATTACACCTCCACATAAGCATCATTAGAATTTTATTATTCTAATTGTAAATTATTATAGAATTCATAAATATCCACTCTTTATTGTTCATAATGGAAAAGTGTAAAAAAGTTTAATTTTAAACTCGACGTCAAAGACGTCGAGTTTAAAAAATTTAAATTGTGACTTTAGAAATAGAAAGGAACGACATTTCAAGTGACGTCCGAATTTGTTTTTACTCCAACATCTGTTTGAGTGTCACCCGGGCTTTTTATTAGCTGATAGCGAGAGAAAATTTTTCACCCTCTCTATCAACTAATACTCTATTATCTAGGATATATAATACCCCATTAAAAAGAATATTTTGACATTTAGGGTGTAAAAATTATATTCTATACAGTTTATACTTTCCATAGGAGATGCCATTAGGGAAATAAGAAAAATCTATTCCTGAATCACTAATCATATTAGTGTTTGATCTAATGAAAAGTAAGGTAAAAACCTAAACTATTGCACGATAGATGCAAGGAGATGAATTCGAATAAATACAGATAGATATCTTTAGCCAAAAAAAAAAAGAGATGAATTCGAATAACGATATCATAGTCGATCTGTTCCTTACTTCCGTGTTCCATAGATGGTCTTCACTTGCACGTGCGTTGTACTAATAAACGTGCAGCGGTCTGCACCCGCATCTACTAGCCTGGCCCATCCCACGAGAATGAACGTGCAGTGATGTACCCCGGTGAACGTCCCAAGGCACGAGAATGAACGTTTGCTTTGAAAAAGTGATGTTAAAAACGGGTTTAAAACGGTAAAACGGGTTTAAAACGTATAAAGGTAAAAACGGTAAAAATGATAAATAATAGCGAGTTTGATTTTCTATCTAATGTACACATAAAATAAAAAATAATAATAATACAAATGAAAATTCAAATACATGAAAGTATCAAATTATCATTACTCATCCAAATACTAGAAATTTTAGATTAGTGTAATTAAACTACTACAAATAAGTTAATAACTTTAAAATTTTCAATTAATTATTAATAGTCCAAAGAATGTCAATCTAGCAGTCCACTCTTCAAAAAGGTAAACTCCATAAGTGAGCGTTTTAGAAAAAAAAAAAAAAAAAAAAAAGTTTTAAACGGGGAGACTTTCAAAATCTCGGTTTTAAACGCTTTTAAGCTTTTAAGTTTAAACGGGTTTAAAACGTTTAAAACGGGTTTAAAACGTTTAAAACGCGATTTTGTTGAAAAACCCCGGTTTTAAACTGGAACCGAACGCAGACGGTGAATAATCTCGGGTTTTAAACGCGTTTTAAACCCGTATTTGGTGACAATGCTCCAAGGTCAACCAAATACAAATGAGTCATCTATTCAATTTAGTGACCTAGTGTATTTTCACCAAATCTCATTATCCATGTTTCTATCAGTCTATAAAGTCACACTCCAACAGTCCATGCGTCAAACTATATTTTTGGTAGATTAACTGATTTAGAAAGAAGGATCTAGACCTAAAATATGCCTTTATTTATTGTCATTTAGTTAGTTTTTCACTTAAGTTCCAAACTCCAGGTCTTCCAGCATGTGGAAATGTGGGAACAACTTTTCAAACTAAAGTATATATTTTCCGTTTGTGGGGAACGATTTTTTTTTAGTCCTATTATAGATTGACTCCATTTTGCGTTGCGGATACCCCGCCCTAATTTGGGGTATGTAATTGTGTTGGGTACTTGGGTGCAATTTGGAGTGTTGGGCAGACCCAACACCAAAGCCCGAACAAAAATAAACCGGAAATAACCGGTTCCAACCAGTTACACCCCCAAAAAAAAAAAACCCTTTGTTTCTATGAAATTAATTCACCAAAAACCAAAAATTGATTCGATTTCCGCAAAATTAAAGATTGATTTAGTACCAGCTGGACTCACTTCTAATTATGATAAAATGTGGTTATAAGGTCTGACACGACGACTAGTATCAAAATCTGCCTTTGGGTCGGAGTCAACAAGATGTTTTGAGGTAGGGACTATTGTTTCTTCCGAGCCTTGTTGATCAACTCGTTCTTTTGAGCATTGATTTGTTGGTTATAAGCCTTGTTCTGATTCATCTCATTATGATTTGTTGGTTCTCACTAAGCCAATACTTCTCTTTGATATGAGCCAGAAATCGATCTTAATTTTGTCCTTGTTCATAAACCGGTATTTGAGTATGTTTCTAGGTTGGTATTTTGATGTTCTTGAAAGCCTACTTTCAAACCAACCTAAATACAGATGGCTCCTTTTCCCTTTATTTGCATTCTCTCTTTAGCGTTCGGTCCCCTTATTCGCAAGGGCCCTTTATCTCGATTTGATAGAATTGCTATCGATATCGAACTTTCGGACCCAATGTTGTCGAAAGATAAAGTATTTACTCACGTCTTGGACTATTTACATAGCGTAAGGTTTCCTCAAAAGAAGCATGAGCGTCACGCCTTTAGTTAGTAGCAAGCTTCTCAATAAGAGTCCGGCAAGATGGATTGACTATTTACCCACTAGGAATTATACACAGAGGGCCCCTCCCCATATGAGGAGTTTGGAGTCTTCTGCTTTGATGAGGAGGCTAATGCCGGTTCTGATCCCTTTCTTTTTTTAGTCTATTGGAAGGTGTAGGAATCGCAAGTTCTCATATTTCCAACTCTGGGAATTGATTCTTCAAAAATATTGGAATTTTAGATTGGATCAGTAGTCACTGACATTGTTTCTCTTATTCTTTGAGAAGATGGACCTTGTCCCAGAGCTAGTAGTCACTTGGGTCTCTTGTGTGAGGCTGAGTTAGAGTAGATAATCCTTATTTTGAAGCTTTTGTGTCTGGTTGAAGAGAAAGGCAACAAGTTACTTGATGTAGTTTGGAAGGTGCTCAATACAAAATATGATTTTTGGGTCAATAGTAAATTTGTAATTTTTTTGTTTTTTTTTTTGGGTCCGCCCTAACACAAAATGGAAAGTGCCCTAGCAAGTATATATATTTTTTTCAGATATTTTACCGTATCCACAGTTTGCATGCAAGAATTGCGAGGAAGCTGGATTCATTTGAAAATCTACCGCGAAACCAAGATTTTGAAAAGAGAAGGAAACTCCGTGCTGAACTTCTAGCTTGGACTTTTAAGCTCTTCCTCGAAGTCGGCAATTCAATGTAGTTCCAGTGGGCATGACTCGGTTGAGGACTTGAGGCAACAAAGTCCACATCCACATGGAAGTCTCCTAGAGTCCCTTTCATCGGCCCAACAATTAAGTCTTCACTCTTAAGCCTCAGTTATGGTCGAGTCAGAGATTCTAATAGCAACGTGAGTAAATTTACTACCTATCATTCTTCAAATTCTCACCTACAACTTCTGCGCCAAAAAAATTAAATTTTCAAACTTTGCTTGCTGATCTTACGATCTTATCCACACCCATATCTAATGTCTTAGACAATGGAGTGAATGGACTAAATAACCCTTACCCTTGAGTCTTGTATCGTTCCAAGAAAAGTCCCTTGCGAATTATGATTTATTATCAATTTACGAAATATTAATCTTGAGAACTCGATATAAACTTGGCAGTATATCCTGAATATCTCGGAGATTTTAGCACCCATAATTCTAACAGTATGAACGATGTGGTAAAATTGTTAAGATATATATTGGTGATGCCATCGCGTGTGTGGGGCGGTTCAGAAACCGAATATACAGGCAATGCAACGATATTTAGGACAAATCTCAGACCATGCTTAAAACTCAGGAGCGTTATGAAGATGATTATTTGGAATCCTGATGCATTGATTTTGAAGTTTGTACCCTGGTCCCTGGCAAAGTTGCATTACCGCATCCTTATTCTACCTCAAAACCATCCCTGTAAATGAGTGTTTTGATGCTTCATTTACATACACAGGGAGGGAGAACGGTTTAGATTAAAGTTGAGACCGAGTTCGTCGAAGAGCAAACTGCTTACGTATCTTCTCTAAATTTTGGGGGAAGAGAAGAATCAGGTTTGGCGTAGTTCATAGGAGGGGTATTTATAGATGTTAAGAGTGAATTCTCACCCACCACGTGTAAAGTGCATCACAAACGTGGGATGTAGATTAGGGAGGCGTGCGAGAACTGTTTTTATAAGTCTGCTGTGATGATGGGGATTAGTAGTCTGAGCAAGTAGCTTGCGGCAATGGTCAGTAGCTAGTGGCAGTGATTTGTGCATATGCATCTCTGTTCATGATTGCTTCTAGAAGATAAGCTGAGTCACGTTATGGCCTGATTCGCGTGCTGGCGCGAACTGTGCTGGAGCGTTCTCTTAGCTTGTAGATGCGATCTGGTTCCATAGGTCGGTGTGGTATTTCCATCATGCTGAGTACGCGCCTGATATTCCTGAAGGAATATATCACTTCCTTACACCTCTCGAGGTAGGGCGTGCGGTCATAGTTTCGAATTTGTCGAGAGAAAATAGTAGTAGCGTGTGGAGCATGTTAGATGTGGAAATATCCAACGAGTTGGGGAGAACGACCGCGGTTATCTGTGGTGAGTCGTGGGTATAGATGTTTGACACGTGTTCGGCACGTGAGAGGATCTAAGCAGTTGCAGAGAAAACGTGCCGCCTTATTTTTTCAGGATTTAAAAAGACAGGACAGTTTGTTGAAAATCGTGTGTGGCTAGGGTTAGGGTGTAATCATGATGCCTTCGAAACTGGAGGGCTGGTTGTTCAAAGATTACGCTGGCTCTTTGAACCGTCATTTTGCTGCTTCGCCTTGTAGAAAATACTTCACTACAACAACAAATTTCAGGTTAGTTTTCTGCCATTGTTGAACTCCTGCTTCTTGCTTCGTGCTTAGTCTTTGTTCTAGAGTTGTTAGGACGTTCGGTTAGTTACTAGCGGCTAGAACTGTTAGAGCTACATGAGAGATGTCGACTCGGATGGGGATCTCATGAGGTTAGGGAAGTTTCTCTTGGTTGGGATGATGAAACCAGAAAAATGCCCCTCATGATTGTGAGGTGAGGGGGGGGTGGTGATGAATTTTGTATTGAGGAGGGCCGGACGTGGGGAAGATGAGGCTCAAGCATGAAAACTGGTTCTTTAAGCTAGCACTTCGAGCCCTCATTTTTGAGGGCCAAATGTCTTCTAGGGTCGCCCCGGGGTAATTGTAACGTATAATTAAAAATACTATTTATCTAGTTTATTTTAATTAAATTTTTTATTTTTATCATAATTTGATTTGGGTGAATATCAATTTTAACTAAGCTTAGGTTAAAACCAAAATATATCATGTCGGAGAATTTAGAAAATAAAAATAAAAAAAAATAGATAGAGATGGTGGAAGAGATGATATTCTTAAAACATCTACATTTTTCATACTTAATTATATTGTTAGGTTGGATTTGCCTTTATGTATGACTTATATACCTATCATTAAATCAATTACAAAAAGCATATGTTATATTATGTTATAATTTATCCCCTATTGAAAACTAATTTAATGATTTTTTTATACAATTTAAATAATTATATATAATACATAAATAGGTTGTTAAAATATTGAAAAAAATGGAGGTTTGAAGGCCAAACCTTGTTGGAAGGGCCAAATGAGGGCGGGCCCATACTCCATTATGGATTGAATTGGCATATAGTTGTGTTTATAGGCTGAGGTTTATTTAAAGGTAAAAAAAATCATTAAATTAGTTTTGAACCGGGGATAAATTATAACATAAATAACCGGTGGCGCTGGGTAGTTGGGTTTGATTGAATGTATATAAGTCATACATAAAGGCAAATCCAACCTAACAATATAATTGGTGGTATGAAAAATGTAGATGTTGAAAGGTTATTTTGTATCAGGGTTTGATTGATGAATTTTTTTTATTTTTTTCTAAAGACATAAGAATTAGTTTTATAAACTTAGTTAAAATTGATATTCATAATCAAATTATGATAAAAATAAAAAAAAAAAATTAAACTATTTGAATGGATTATTATGAATTATCGGTAATTAGTGACCCGCCCCCCTCATTGGGGTCCTAAAAAATGGGGTCGAGGGCGGGTTAAGCTTTATGGCTCGAGTTTTCATGCTTTTGGATGAAGGGTATTGATTTAATGAGTTGGGGATTTCGCTTTTGTTAAAAGTGATTGGGTTTTTCCTCAATCATTTTGAGGTATGTTTGGAGGGTGGAGATCGGAATCGACGGTGCCCGCCCTTTATCACCCCTAGGTGAGTGATGGAGAAGACGACTTGGTTGGACTTGGGCTTGGGTCGGGACCAAGTGGGTCGGTTTTGTTTGGGCCCGATTCTATTTGTGTTGGTTGGGCCAGTTTTATTTTGTTTCTTTGGGCCCGGTTTTAGGTTGTTTGGTTGGGCCAAAACTCTATTTTTATGTTGGGCCGGTTCTATTTCTTGTTGGGGCCAGATCTAATTTTTTGTTGTTGGGCCGGCTCACATTAGCTTTCTTTGGACCGGTTTTTCTATTTTTGTTTTGGGCTTGGTCCATATGTTTTAAAGTGGGTCAGGTTGATTCACTAGGCAAGTTTAGACTTTTGGGGCCGGGTCCTAAGGTTTGGGTTTGGGCTTGGCTAGTTGGGTCCGAACCATTTCCTTAGTCATGAGCCCATGAGCCATGCACCTTTGCCCTTAGCCATGAACTATGGCTATGACCCTGAACATGTTGAACATGGAAATGACAGTTTGACTTTGACCGTTGACTGTGGAATGTTGACTTTTTCCAGATTTTCACATATTTAAGAATATGGACAAATATAGTAATAAAATATTGTCGAAAATTATATAACTTTGTTTGTCATTATCTAATTAAGATTTGACATGAATAGTGTGTAAAACATATAAATATTGGCACGTAACAAGAGAGGAATTTTTATAAGACTTAGAAATATACGTTTTATGATAATTAAACTACATACGGACTTAGATTCATGGACTTCAGATTTTTTGGGATTTGATTGTGGACTATGGATTGTTTAATTGTGCTACGTTTTATGTTGTAAATAGCATGGACAAATCAAATGCTAAAATGTTGTGGAAGCTTGTATATATAATTTGGTTGTCATTATCTAAGAAAGATTTGACGTTGATATTGTGTATATTTTGACACGTGACGAGATAAAAACTTTAGGAGATATAATATTCCTAAAATGCTATAAAAATGTTATGTGATGCGTTTGAAGCAATTGTGACATTATATAATATGTTGGGATATATATATTAAATGCAATAGTTTTGGATAAATAAATGTATAAATGCTCCATTATTTTATCTGTGAGATGCTAGTAGAGTATTTGTATATATTTTCCACGGAATTGTGGGGTAGTGCAATAATATATTGCCACGTGACAGAATGAAAATGGTTATGAGATATATTGAGATTTTCCAAATATGGTGGTTTAGTGCAATAATTTATTTGGCACGTGATAGAGTGAAATGGTTATGAGATACTAATGTATGACACTTGAATAAATTACGTAACGAAAATCCTAGAACCTAGCTACCACAACTCATGTGATTTTGCCTTTGATGATGGCGATGTGATATGGCCTTCCGGGCATTTCGGGCGAATGGCCCTTCCGGGCGAATCTGAATGGCCCTTCCGGGCGTAAGTAATGTGATTGGTCCTTCCGCATTTGAAGTTGAATGGCCCTTCGGGCGCAAGCGAATGGTGGCTTGATTATTCCGCTCGCAAAATTAGAACGAGACGCCAGCGATATTTTATGCCGAATAGTGGCGTGATTTTACATAATGACTTTCGTGTGAGGGTTACGGTGTATGACATCCCATTTCGTGGTAGTTACGCACCGGAGTGGTTCATTATGTGGGGAGGCATGTGGATGTACATGTTCAGCGTTGGGAAGCGATTGTGGTAGCCAGGGAAACTAGGTAAGACATAGATACAACATGATTTTAGGGACACGCAAAAAAGCCTTAATTAATATAATTATGGTAATATGTTGGTTAATGATATATCTTTAAATATATGATTGTATATAGTTTTGTAGAAGGGTGGATCAAACTAATTACTTGTGCGAGATCTAACCCACTCAGAATCGGAGCATGAAATGCGGTAAGTATAGAATATGTTCACCGGTTTTAGTTTAGTTAGAACCTGCGTTTCGGTGGAGGAACTAAATGCCTCGCATTATGGTTTGGGAAGCTTAAGCGCCTTCAATGGAGGAACTACATGCCTTATTTATTATGCGTATATTTTGTCGTGTGGTTAGTGGGAAGTTAAGGCGCCTCAGTGGATGAACTACCTGCCTAAATTATTGTACTTAAGGATGTTGTATTAGTCGTTGGAAGTTAAGGCGTCTCGGTGGAGGAACTAACTGCCTTATGGATTGTGTATATATTTGTATAAGTATAATTTGTATTCTAGAGCTACTCACACCAGCATTTTTATAATGCTTACCCGATTTGCATGTTTGCTTATCGGGTGTGTTTATTAAATGAACATAGTTGATAAGTCTTGACAAGTTTAGTGTTGAAGAAGGTTGGTTGCTGCTTGTGGTTTGCGTTAAGCGTTGCATTTCGTGATATGTTTTGTTTTCCTCGAGGTGATATAGATTTTCGCCTAGACAATGGATTTTCATTTGTAATTTTAATTAAATAGTTATCGGTTAGGAGAAAACATATTTGTGAAGTTTTGTAATGAAGAGAACCGTTAAAAATTATATTTTTATTAGTTTTAATTATCCGCGATATTTAAACCGTTTATGGGTTTTCGATTTTTGAACAATATTGTTTTTTTTCCCCCGCTATTTAAGAGAAAAATATGGGATAGCCGTAGCGGTCCGGAAATTCATGAGCCCGCCAATACGCATGGGTCTTTAGCGATCCAGATACCCTTCCGAACCGGGGTTATAACTGTGAGGGGACTAAGGCTTAATCGACGATCCCGCTTTTAAACCGGTCCGCCAGCTTTTGAACCGATTATGGCAAGATTTACCGCCCGGGGTCTTTGCGGGTAACACCGGCGTTTGTTTAAGGTGTTCGATCCGTTGAACGCGAAAGTCCGAAAGTAATCTTGATATAGAGGTCGCCGATGTTATTGAGCACTACTTGGTAAAGCGATCTCGGTCGTGGAACTTCAGTTTGCAAACGCGAGCTACGTTGTCGAGTGTTATAGATGGTGTGAGCAGCGAGTCTTGGGATAAAAGACCGTTGTTGTTTGTCGGGAACTTCGTGCTGGGGGTTCGGTGTGGAGAATAGGGTATCGCGACTTTTATTGGTGGGTAGCGATCAGATCCGAAAGTATTCGATCTTGCATTGAATGACCTTTGCATTAACGTCTTTATCTTGTTATCTTTGCAGATCTTGCTCTAGAGAAGGAAACTGATCGGCAGGAGATTGAGAGGTTCGTGCGGTTGACTCGAGCTGAGAAGCGGGCGAAATTGCCAGAGGTCGCGCATTTCTTTAAGGAACGGGGAGGACCCGCAATTAGGGAGAAAAGGGTAGCGCAGAAGACGAAGGCGCGAGGTAAGGTGACAAGGGGAGCATCAAGGAAGCCTGTGATGGAGAAGCGCAAGAGTAACCTGGTGACGAGGGAAGATAAGAACCGAGGGGGTGCTGGTTCGTCTGGGGCTGGGTCGGGGAGGGGTAAGGAGGATGCTCTTTACGACCTGGATGACAGCCTCTTTGAGATTTCTGAGCCAACTCGCTTGCCCAAGAGGAAGGGTAACGATGCTGAGACCCGACCTGCTAAGATCTCACGGGTGGTGGAGGCCGTGTTTGGGGGCGGTTCTAGAACTGGTGGGGAAGGACAAACCGGGGGGAGGGCGGCTCGTAGCTTAAGGGCGAGGCCGATGCCTGACTTCAGCGTGCTGGGTGAGGAGAAATGGTAAACTTCTTGAAGGGCACCCACACCTTCTTTTTTCTTTGGACGAACTAACTGAGTATTTAGGGAAAATGATCATATGAATAGTTCTTTCATTGTCACGATCTGATGAGTGCAGGCGGCGCTCGTGACGAGAATGGTCTCTGGGACGTCCTCTGCTGCGAGATCGAGTTTGATCGTTGTGGCGATCAAGGCGGGGTGGAGTTCGGTTGCGTAGCCTACGAGCTATCAGTTTATGGCGCAGATCGCCATCAGGTATGTTGGTGTACTGCTTGATGTGTCCAGCTTCGATGAGATCTTGAAGGTAATGTTTTAGCCCCCAGCATGCATCGGTCTCATGACATTTTGCTCGGTGAAAGGCACAGTATGGCTTGTCATGTCGATTTGTTGGTTGCCGCACATCAGGTCGGTAGTATATATGCAGCTCGCTTGATCTTTTCCAGTATGTAACTGGGAGATCGTGTGAGGACAGCGAACTCATGATCATTGTTCATCCGGTTTCTCGGCTTCCGTCGCGGTTGTTGTGGGTCATTGCCGAGGTTGCTTTTTGAAGTCGGGCGGTCATCGGAGATTGCTGCGACCTCTTCTTCTTCTGGTAGGCCTTGGCGCCTTAGCCCCTCTTGTAGCTTAATGTACTTGTCCACATGAGTGTATAGCTCGGACAACGTTTTGGGGCGTTCTTTCATCAACGATCTGGCAAGTGTCGTGTTGTGCACGCGATAGGCGTTGGAGAATGCCAAGGTGGAAAATGATTCTTTCAGGCCGGCTTCCATGCATAGTAGTTCTGCTTTGAATTGGCCCAGAAACTCCCGAATGGTTTCGTCTTCGCCCAGTGAGAGCTGGAACAACGAATCGAGATCAGCTTTTTTACGTCGGTTGTGGACGATTGACTAGCTTAACAAGTCGGTGAGTTGCTTTCGGAAGTCTTTATTGAGTCGGACTCAAGTGAAAAGAACCAATCGAGTCGCGCCATCTTTGGAGACCGGGCGAAGCGGGCTACGATGAAGGTGGTCATACTTTCGTGTATCGTAGAGTGCCGGACTTTGAATGTAGCGGCCACGGTCTAGGAGGACATGCCGCCATCGTACATTTGGAGGAGAAGCTTTGCTTAGTACTTCGGCAGTAAATGGAGACGTGCGGTATGTTTTGAGCATTTTTTGGACGATTTGGGTAGCGTCTTTCTTGACAGCATTTTGGTCGATCCGTTGTGACAACTCATTAATCTGTTGATTAACTTCGTTGATGTCGTCCTCTGCTAGGAGATGAGGTGGAGTTTGAGTGTCGACTTGCGTGCGAAGTTGAACGTTCTCCTGCCTGAGCAGGGTGATTTGTTCGTTCATCGTTCCTAGCTGACCAACTAAACTTTGGATTTGAGTTTCGAGGCTTCCCATGCTTCGTGGGCTTGAGACTTTTGGTTTTTGGAGTTTGGATTTGTTAGGTGGTTTCTCAAGAAATCGAGACCACAGACGGCGCCAATGTAAAAGAGTGTTTTGGTGTTTCCTTTACATACACAGGGAGGGAGAACGGTTTAGATTAAAGTTGAGACCGAGTTCGTCGAGAAACTAACTGCCTACGTATTTTCTCTAGATTCTGGGGGGAGAGAAAATCAGGTATGGCGTAGTTCATATGAGGGGTATTTATAGATGTTGAGAGTGAATCCTCACCCATCACGTGTAAAGTGCATCACAAACGTAGGGTATAGATTAGGGAGGCGTGCGAGAACTGTTTTTATAGGTCTACTATGATGATGGGGATTAGCAGTCTGAGCAAGTAGCTTGCGGCAGTGGTCAGTAGCTGGTGGCAATGATTTGTGCATGTGCATCTCTGTTCATGATTGCTTCTAAAAGGTAAGCTGAGTCACATTATAGCGATTCGTCGGCCGATGTAACCGTCTTCGAAGCCGAGCTTGTAGATTCCTTTAGCGTTCCACAGTCGTAGTATTTCCATCATGGCCGTTCCACGATATTTCGGTGAGGATATTTCCATCATCGACTTTAGGATCTTCACCAAAATTTACAATTCCCCAAGGAGGATATCTTTAATCCAATCCCTTGTAACCAATCCCGAACTTTAGGATCGAAATCCAAAATTTACAAGTGCATCTTTGCATGCGAACAAGGACAGCCTTAATCCAATGTTGCTTGTAACTACGTTGCTACATAAAGTGGGACGTGGCACAAGTACAAACATCCAAAGTCCCAAAAATTCATACCACTGAGTTTAAACCAAGGCCCAAAATATCGATATCGATTAATATATCGGTGTACCCAAAAACCGATATATATCGGATATATCTATTTTTTTGGTGACCAGTCTAAACTATTTAAAATATCTGAAATATCGGAAATATCGAAAATATATTGGAAATATCGGATTTATATTAAAAATTTGTCAAAAAGTCAACTGATATATATCGTAAATACCGGATATATCGATTATATCGGCAATATAAAGTTTTATATCAGAAATTCTGATATATATCGGGAAAAAAGGGTTCTATATTCGGTGGATATATATCGGAAATATCAATATTGGTGTACCAAAATATCGATATATATCGGCGATATTTTGGTCATTGGTTTAAACTATAGCTTATCTCTGGACGTCTGAGAAAAGAAAAGAAAATAACATAAGAGTAGCTTACTAGCCTTACAACCTCTAATACATTTTGCTCGTGTTGTAATTAGCTGATTATTACCAATTTACCATACAAATTTGGGGGCGCGGTATTGGCACCTCGATAAATGGGACTAGCACCTCTTTGACAAAAAGTAAAACAATAATGGTTATTCTTTATATGTCCTTTTACACCCCACATGCCCATAATTCTATGGCAGGTAGTTGCCGCGAGATTTTATATCCCACAGTAGGCAACTGCCGTGAGATCGCACAATCTACGACATCGGGTTGCCACGAGCAGATCGCATATCCCACGGCAGGCACTTGCCGCGACATATTTTTTTTGTGTTTTTTGTTTTTTTTCACTTCAAATTTTGCGTATTGAACACACACGACATATTGATACTTCATTTTCTTCTTTAAAGTTTCTTTATACACTCCAAGAACAACACCAAAACCATGACAAAAAGAATATACAATCGAGCCATAATTTTACTATCTCGCGGTAAATATTTTCATATGCTATAAGAAAATTTTGTGATCAAATTAATGAAGAAGAGTTTTGATAATTAACACAAACAAAGACTCCATTTTAGTAAACAAAATCATCTCGCAGCAACTAACTTTTTTTTATGGTGGCTATTAAAAAAAAAAAATTAAGAAAAAAGACCCACGGCAGCCACCTTCCGTGGGATATGGGATCTTGCGGCAACCCGATGTCGTAGATTGTGCAATCCCATAGCAGGTGCTTGCCGTTAGTATTTTTTGTGTATTTAATGGAAGGGTGCTAATGCCGTTGAATTGGTAAAATGAGTGCTAGTCCCATTTATGAGAGTGCCAATACCGTGGCCCATAAACTTGTAGCACAATCCTGGAAGTCAACTCTTTGATCTCCTTGATAGATCTATGAGGGCAAACCAGGACCCGCTTGATTGCTAATGATCAGCTTAGTGTATTAGCGGATTTAGAGCCGGTATCAACGATGGCCATGGCTTTCAACCATTCTTGCAGTTTCAGCATTAACTCAATTCAGCATCCTAGTACATTTCTGAAAGTACCATGCTGTAGGATTAGTACCGATAAATGGAAAGATATTGTGGTTGAGCCCTGCAGCTGTAACTCATTAGCTGTATATGAAAAATAATTAATATCCTTGATCCAATTCCGACGATAATATTCATGTGGCTTGTACATCTGTGACGACTAACTAGTTTTACTATGACTAATCCCCCTCAATCTCGGGGATGCTTCAGATCAATAAACCAAGAAAGACAATGGGATTTAATTTGTACAAAAAGAATGAATACAATAGAGTGAAACAGAATGAGCTACTCTCTGGATCTTCAATAGTCCCTCTCATGGGAGCTGCAGACTGTCTCACGTCATGCACAATCAAAACTGCAAAGAATCTGTACTGGCTCCAGTATTGCATATACTCCTATGTCAGTTCCGATAGCAGATCAATCACCAGTCCAAAGTGATATTCCTAGAGATATAGAGCTTATCAATGTAGTCTATAACTGGAAGTGAAGCAGCCATGTACCTCCTCATTTCCTTCTCCACGGATTGGTCTGCAACAATAGAAAATTTTAAGGTCTTCTGTAGATAGAGAAAACAAGTATTTGTATACATTTTGAACTTCTAATGTATTGGATCTGTGCATTTTATGTTGATATGTTTTATCTTGCTTATGATGTTTCTCTACTAGTATCATTCAAGATGTGTTGGGAGTTCCAGTATCCTCAATCCTGAGGTGTCTCTAAATCACACAACCTGATTAGCATTCATTCACCCTTGCATCAATATAGTGTATTACTTGAGATCCGGAAAAAGATATGAAAAACTAACCAGTTTCATTAAGCTTCAGTAAGAGTTGCTCCCTTGACGGAAGTGCATACATCCCTGCGAAAACTGCAGTTCTAACTGCCCATGTGTGATATGGTGCACAAACTTGTGCATAAGCTGATGAAGCTGCTTCTCTTAGAGAGCACTCACTGTAAAAGGCACATAGCACACACTGAGCCATCAGCAAAATGTAACAAGTGACAAAGTGATAGCACATGCAAGAACACATTAAAGTTCTGTATTGCCAAATGCTAGCATCTTTTAAAAGGATAACTGAAATTATGAAGAATGCTAAAACTCATCTATGTAGTATGTGTTTGGTATGGGCTATATACTAATATCTTTCAAAATGATAAACAGAACTATGTAGGATTAAGGTAAACAAGCGAAAGTATACAAGTAGATATTTGTTTCTGTTTCGAATGTTGTCTTCCAAATTTATGAAATCAGACAATTTGTTTGAGCTTGGAAAAAGGAGTGAAACATAGTGGGGGCATAGCACTGTAACCTAAACTTGGATGACTAAAGATACATGACCCCAAAGATTTGGATAAGGGTGCTAATGAAAATTGTGCTATGAATAAAAAAGCAAGTAGAGGACCCAAAGAATTCACTCTTCTCTCTCATTCCAGTATTAAGCTTAGGATCTGGATATATCATTACCAACAAAAGAAAATCCAGTAAAAGAAGCTAAAATTCTTCCAAAACAGCAAAAGGAAAATATGAGAGTACAAAAGAATGCAGCAGTTTATCCAAAATGTGGCAAATCCTAAATGATAAAGTTTTATACACGGGGATACAGGTTTGGAACATACTCTGCTGACAAGAATTGTTCAAATAATGCTCTGATGAGATCAAGGCCTTGTCTAACTCTGCGTAAATTACGTGAAAGGCTTCCTGGCTTTCTCACTGTGTCGTGCTCAACATCATGATCAAGTATGTTATTTAAAGTTTCATATGTTTTGGATGCTTCCACTAGTCCACGTACCTGAATATTTCAAAGCAAGTATTAGCTACTGTCCGTTTTGGAAGAAATAACGGTAGAAAAATTTATATGCAACTTATAAAGTCAATATAGGTCGCAGTTTCTAAGTACTGTACACATATAACATAAACGAAGTAAAGTAGAGGAAAACAAAATAATGTATATGCAATATATGGTCCTTCTATCATTTAAATTGATATATATTCTACATCTGAACGCACTGGAATTCAATTAGAATACCGGAGCAAAGAATTCTAATCATCTCTTACCCAGAGATATTACAGTGATATATTCTTCAGAATACATAAAAATATCTTTTAATTTTTCATGGAGGTTCAATGGGCCAAAAGAGCTGGCTGAGTTAGAACTGACAGTCACCTCTTTCACACCAGATAGTAAGATCAAATCTTCTAAATCAATTTCTCAAAAGATGGCACGTTGGTTGCTGAGAGTCTCCCTCCTTAATATTCAGTAGTTATCAAGTGCAAAAATATTTCAAAATTCAAGTTTATGATAAGATGTATATCATATCCCTTTTGTTAAGGGAACTGTTGTCACTCGCACTATATATATAAGATACGACCACCTCGTTCTGTGTAGTTTTCAGTCAATCACACTCTTTCTTACTTGTGTTATTTCATGGTATTAGAGCCTTAGTCCAGCGACAATAACTCCAGTTTCATTTTTGTCTCTTTAATCCATGTTTTTCCCTATCTTTCGTATCGATCGCAATGGATGGAAGCAGCTCTTCAACCAGTGTCGTTGTACCCAGCCTCTCTGCGTCCATGTCAATCAAATTGGACAGGATTGTTCAGATTGTTCCTATTTTGAAGAGCAAGAATTTAATGGGTTTTGTAGATGGTACAAAGCCATCTCCATCTGAATTCAAACGGGATGCTGCAGGCGTAGTGACTACTGAAGTCTGTCCTGATTTTGCTACTTGGAATCAACAGGATCAAATGATCTTGAGTTGGATCAACAATTCTCTAATTCCATCAGT
Organism: Coptis chinensis; assembly: GCF_015680905.1. Classification (NCBI taxonomy): domain Eukaryota; kingdom Viridiplantae; phylum Streptophyta; class Magnoliopsida; order Ranunculales; family Ranunculaceae; genus Coptis; species Coptis chinensis. The sequence goes on along the minus strand of NC_141456.1, from coordinate 4,255,261 downwards.
GTTATTATCAGTGGCTCGCCATACAATCTAACGTGACACGTGGATGTCACTTGAAAAGAGGTATGCTTCTCAATCAAAAAATTGTATTCTCCAGCTGAGGAATGATTGGGGAAAATGCACTCCAATCACTTGGATACTCGGTTAGGTGCTGAATATTTGACTAATGACTATCAAGTGTTAACAACCAGGTTATTAATAATTAATCAAGAGCAGCATATGTTGTTCAAAATTTGTCCTACCGTTTCTTTACAATAACCAAAGTTTTCTATACCTCATAATGAAAAACTACTTCAACTTGTTCCTCAATATTGAAACCAGTAAGTAGAAGACTACGCAAAATAGTCGCCATGAATTTTAATAAGCCTAGAAAAAGAACAAAACCAAGGGAGAATAACAGAAAAGAGAAATTGTTACATAGGCAAGGGCGGGTGGAATAATCCGGCATATCGTCAGCTCCCTAATGTAATATACTAAGCTCTTCCAACTAAGGGTCTCATTGGAAGAGACCATGGAATTATTAGGAGTGTTTCAAGCGATCATTTGATCAACAATAGGCTCCATGTCTTTGTCGAAAATCATCTCAGATCCCATCGATAGGATTGTGTTAGTGCAGTTTGGTGTCAACTGTCAAGTAATGTAGGATTAATGTCAGAATCTAGGTGTATTCACTTCCATCCCCTTTGATCAATTTCAACTAATTCACCTCACAATCTAGTTTTATTACACACCTATACCTAAATTCCAATATTAACTAACTAAATAAGATGTCTTTAAAAGATTCCCAAAGTTTCAACAATACCATAAACAAAAATAAATAATATTTCAAAGCTTAACATACCTTGGCAACATACTCCATCTCAGCAAATTTAAAAGCAATGCCAAGACAATTAAACAACACAGATACAAGACGACAAGCATCTGTAAAAGGTATCAAATGAAGATCTTGTTCATTGTTTTTGGCTAATATCTTAGAAAGCTCTTCAAAAGCATGTGCTATAAAAGGAAGTGGTTTTGTTAAAACACCCACTTCCCCACCATAATCCTCCTCATTCATTTCAATGTTTATGACGGTGGTGGTGTCTTGTTTTGGCTTTTTCAGAAAAGAGAGAGATGGATAATGAGTCATGGCTTTTTTTGCTGGTTTCTTGGAGAAGGATCGGTTCATACAAATTTTGCTAAAGATGGAACTTTATATAAAATGTCGTATAAAAGTCAAAATAGAGAAATTAAACACGTTTGTGTACGTATCAAAGTTTTTGGTTGATTTGAGGTCACTTTTTCTATACATAAACATATACATAAACAGTGTCATGTTTCTATTCCAACCGCGTTCTGCACTCTCGTAAAGTTTTTGGTCCACAATGGCAGATGGACGGTTGACGGTTCTACACCAGTGTGGTCTAAGTCGTGAATGGAGACACGATCATTAATGAGCCTTTTGGAATTTGGACACCACGATAAGTCGATAACTAAGATTTGTCCTGGCCACGGCCCTATTGATCGGTGGTTGGTACTGTGGCTGACTATGATCATTTGCTCTAAGTTATTAAATTGTCATGCTACATATTATCTTTAGACATTTTGTTTTGAATCTTCTTGGATTACCTAGAAGTGGATTAATTTTGATAAGAGAAAATAAGATATTTGTTTATTGATCGAGTTCTATAGTATGAATTTTCAACCAAAATTGACTGTTCCACCTCTTAATAAAATCTATAAAAGAGGAGGGGCCTTGGTTATGTTAGGCTTCAGCTACTCCGAAGATATTCTCATAGGGATGAAGGTCCATGGAACGTTGGATGTGTGATCCAATGGTCTGAAAATCAAAAGCAAAAAAAATAAGAGAATGTTGTATTTCCAGACCGTCACGGACCTCATCCTTATGAAGACATTCTCGGGGTAGACAACCTCGGTTATATTATAGCCAAACCAAAGACAAGCTAGTAAACCAAATTTGTCTCTTAACTATTTATGTGGCGCCAAAAGCCAACCCATTCAAACTCATCCAAATGAATTGTACGGCTGTACCATAAGGTTCACTCTCTCGTTTAATCACCAACTCAATAACTCAATCCAAATGAGTCGAGAAACACTCTTTTGGGGGAAAAATAAACTAACTATGTCAATGACTTACTACGAAATTGGATTTCGGTGAATTAATGAGAGAATATTTTCTAGTTAAATCTATATTTTGCCAATCAAGTGTATCTAATTATATATTATTGTTCCCCAAAAATTATGGAGCACACAAAATTAATGCAACAGAAGTGTCAACCAATATCAAATGTGGTAGAAGCAACAAACCACGACAACGGTGTATGAAAAACAACCAAATAATTCGTAATACAAGTAGTAAAACAATGTCGTACCAATGGCAAACCACAAGAGAAGAGATACAAAGATTTAGTTGGTTCGGCGGGTTTTGCCTACATCCACAACCAAACCGAGAAGTTTCCATTAGAGAGAATAATCACAATAGTACAATAAAACACTTATCTTGATTCCAAAGAATTTCCAAAGTTCTCTATCTACAAATATCCAATGGTGTAGACAACTATTAAAGAGTTTGGGCATGAACAAATTAAGTGAAAACTCAAGTCTTTCTTCTTCTAAAACTCTTTCAAAAGAGACACCAAATCCCAAACCCTAACAACCAATTTGTCTCACACACATTTTCTAAACCCTAAGCCCTTTATGTAGTGTAGAACAAGAGTCAATACAAAAGTCGGTTGATATGACATTATAAATATCATACTTAAATGTTATGTCACTTTTAATTCGTATAACATACTTCAGCAAGCCATAATGATTTTGTTCTCTGTTCGGCTATGTAGTACCGAATAATATCATTTTTACATATGTCACAAACAATGTCATACTCTACTGACATATCTCTTTATACAACATATTTAGGGTGTTGATATATGTGCTTCATATCTTAGGGGAGAATCAGAATGGTGGAATGGAAATAAAGCACCGTTTATAACGAGGCCGGATTGAGCATCAAGATCTGACAAAAGATAAAAAATCTTGTAAAGCTGAATGCAAAAGCCTTAAAAAATCTTTGTAAAAAATCTTAAAATCAGAATGGTGCAATACAATTATCTTAAGCAAAAAAAAAACTCACAGGGTGCGTGCTTGGACAGTTCGGAGAGGTGTCTAGTCTCTTGGAGACTTAGGCTAAGTCTAATGGTGCGCCATCCCACCAAATACGAGAAAAATTGAGATCCAATGGTACGTAAAAACATTATCCCGCCAATGCTATTGCTATTATTTTACTTATCTATACCGCCAATTTTAGCGAGATATCGTATGGTCTGCATGCTAGTATGAGTGGCAGTAGAAAAGAAAACATTTCACACACTCCACTATCAAAAGTGGCTAGAAAATATGTTGACCAAATTTGATTTCAAAGAATTAAATTTGTGCAATTACCTTTTTATCCAAAATCTTTTATATAGAGAGAGTTGGGAGAAAGGGCAAAAGTGGTAGAAGATTTAATGCTAAAAGCCTAAAACTCTCCATGTTTTTGTAAGTGGCGGCCAACAAAACAAAATTTGTTTTTCACACCAGCCATTACCAATGACAACTAGGATGGGTTACTGTTTCAAATGACGCCAAAAACCATTAGGTCCATAAACACTATCTCGTTACCTGTATACACTATGCTCTTGTGGTTTAGTGTCAAGGCACACCAAACCGCACCAAACCACTTGTTGGTTAAATTTTGGGCCCCCAAGTATAATTGAGGACTAAAAAAATTTGTTTTTAGCCTTAAAAAATCGGTGGACCAATGACAACTAGACGGACCGACACATTTTTTTTTTTAATGATTAAATGTCGAAAAATTTTTTGTTTTTTTTTGAAAATTAAAAAATAAACATATGCGTTTGAATATGATGATTTTTTTCGGCATTTTTGTAATAAACCATTTTATTTTTGAGTTATGGTAAATAATTTTTTTCATTTCTTAGCCCAAAGTATATGTGCCCCTAAAAACTTGTTTTTTACTTAGCCCATTTTATACAGATAGGGAAAAAATGATGATTTATTTTCAACTTATTTTGAAATTCTTGAAAGTTGAAACAATAAGCAAAGTTTCAACAAAATCACAGCACTAGCACTGATGATTAAAACACATGCACCGTTTCATTTTATTTGAAGAAATGGGTAGCTGTTAATAGCCACCACCGAACCAAATCAAAGACATAGACTGGTAAACCAGTTTTGTCTCTTACGCTATTTATGTGGCGCCAAAAGCTAACCCATTCGATCAAACTCATCTAAATGACATGTACCATAAGGTCTATTCTCACATTTAATCACAAACTCAATTAATAACACGACTTTTCATCAGAAAACCAAAGTTAATTATCATATTTTGGAAATTTCCAACAACTAAATTCGCTCGGCAAGTTCCACTCCTTCTTTGTCATCCTCTTTTTGACGAAATTGTATAGGCTTGAATGTATAGAACATAGCGCATATAAGATAGTAGATAAAATTTAAAAACTGCAACGCCGTGATTAACCAGTAGAGGTTCTCAAGTTTCCCCTTATTAAGGTTAGTGTCTGGAAGCCAATTTGATCCGTCATGCTTAGCACTATACTTGTGTACAAGTGTTACCAAAAACGTACTAACATAATTCCCAATTGATATTGATGTCCAAAATAGTGCAGCAGCTGTGCTTCTCATGCTCTCAGGTGCTTGATCATATAAAAATTCCATGTGTCCAATTGACATGAAGGCTTCAGCAATACCATGAAGGCCGTATTGAGGAACAAGCCAAAATACTGATATGGGTATGGTAGCGTGGGGTTGGTCTATGAGGCCATGAGCTATGGCAACATTTTTACGTTTGATTTCAACAAAGCCAGCAACTAATGTCGCTAAGATGGAAATTGCCAAACCAATACCCATACGTTGTAGAAATGTAATACCTGTTGGAAGTCAAATATAGCAGTGAATTAAGTTCCGGTACTTTTATGTGTCAAAAAATTTGTACTTCATTAGGGACAGAACATAAGGATACCGTACCTCGATCAAGACCGGTGTAGTGACGTGCAATGCGAATAAGAACACGATCATAAAGGGTTATTGTAGTGAGCATGGAGATTGTGGTGAACACAGACATGGAACCAGGAGGAATTTGGAAGGAACCCTTGAGGTGACGATCCATTGTTCGAGCTTGTTGTAAGGAGAATGTGCCTTGCTGCACGTTGGCCGTGCTAAGGAGAATTCCAGAAGCCCAAATTGGGCCCATTCTTATTATAGATTTCAACTCTTCTACTCTGTGGACTGTACCTAGCCTCCATAGATTGGGCATTGGTGATGATTTGAGATTGTCTTCGTCAGTCACAATTGCTGCCTTATCTAACAATCTGCATTCGCAAACATGAACCTCCATAACTCCATAAGTAATGAAAATTGTGAGGAAGTTTGGATCATGACCATATTAAGGCCCTAATCTGGGTATACGGCAATCCAGATTTGAGGTGTTTGCAAGCCAACAGGGCTGAGTTTGCATTAATTTCTTTCCTAATATTTTATCTAGGACAGGCTTCAATTGTGTTGAGGAAAAAGCCCATTTCTTGTCCCTATGGAAAGAAACTACAACAATCCAATAAAGGCCCGCCCAACCCACTTTGGATTTGACACAATTGCTTGACTCCATAACTCCATAACTCCAAAGACGACGAGTCAAAATTTACCGAATAAGAAAAAAAACAAAAAAATACAAGAAAAAAACAGGTAAAACGCCAAGGTATGGTTTAGTAATTTTCATTTGAGTTAGAACTTTAAAGGGAACTTAAAACCAAGAGACAAAAAACAAAAGCCGAATAATTTACTGTTAATCATCGAGTTAGCAACTGTTATCCAACAAAATTCTGTCGATAACTAGGGGAGGACGTGACTATAAGTCTATCTCTGCAGATGGGCCGGGCAATTGACATCCAGCAAAACAAAACAAAAAAGCTACCAATACCAAGGCGATGTTAGAGTGAAAATAGTAAAATACTATCGAAAAAGACACCCACAAAATCTCCGTCACAGAGCAATCTAATGGATTCAGTTGGCTGCATTTTCTTTGTAACGTATGAGTTGACTACATGACAGCTGCTAACCACATGATCCCATAATTTTATGTCGTGTTATGAGCTTATGATTTCAGTTCTAGACTTCTAGCAAACATCGAATTCTTATGGTCATATTGTCAGAATGGTTTTCGATGAAAACTTGTGAGAATAATACAGGATCAAAGGTTTGTGTGTGGGACTGTGGGGTATCCTCGTGTGGACTGTGTGTTCGGAGGCCTAAAATTTCAAAGTTGGACAATATTTTGTGTACCTAAAAACCAATATATTTTAAAAATATTGAAAATATTAGAAATATATATATTTTTGTTGACTGGTCAAAATTATTTTGTGAAATATTGTATATATCAAAAAATATCGTATATATCACATATATATCGATATATATCGGAAATATTAATAATAAATAGGTAAAAAATCGGTCAAAGTCAATGATATATATCGAATGTGTCGGTTGATATGTATTGATATGTCAGAAAATTCGATATATATCGATTCAAAATTATGTCAATATATATCGATTCAAAATTATGTCAATATATCCATCCGATATATCAAAAAGATTTCTATATTGTGTATCTCAAATTAGAAATATATTAGGAATATTTAAAGTGATATTTCAACATATTTCACTCTGTTTTCAACCTTTAAGTTTAAGGGCACTGAGTGAAATTTTGTCTTACAATCATAGTTCAGAATTTTGGAATTCCAACCAGTATTGCAATATATTTCAAGTATATTTCAAAATTTACAATTTTTATCTTTTAACTTATAATTCTAAATTTTTCAAAAACTAAAATATTCGATGGAATTCTGATATCCCGTTCAAAATCACGAACCAGCATCTATTTTTTCATATCAACTTGGATCAATTATTGTACTACAGTGACTAATGTGTAATTTTGTATGTTTCCTCCTAGCCATTAATGAGCGAGGTGTCAAGACTAGGGGTGTCAATGGTCCGGTTTTGGTCTGCGAACCTATATTGTAAGAATGAAGAACCATTTAACGTTGCAATTCCAGTTTTGGTTACGGTTCTTGGCATTTCTTAAAATTGTAGAATCATATCCATAGCCACAGTTTTCTAGTGGGTACCCACCAGTTATGGTTCTTCATTTCGGTTCTTAAGAAACTCACACTTACTTTTTTTGGTGTTTTAGTATGAAAAAAAAAAAAAAAATGCACGAACGAGTAAATTTTTAAAGATTGGCATAAGTAATCATATAAATTCCATAATTTGTGAAGTAAAACCATGTTTTTAAGGTTGTAGCTATACTTTTAAATTATTTAAAACGTTAAATACTAAGAAAATTGTATATTACAATAATATTATAAAATTGTATAAAATATAAATGAACGTCTTAAGTTTTTATATACTTTACTTCGAATTTTTTATGCTAAGAGTACGATAACATTCAGTTCTGATTCTTTTATTTAAAATTACCACTCGATCCTGTTTCTAAATGGTCCAATTTTTTTACTACCCACTTTTCGATTTGATTGAAGTTACTTTATTACTTTAATTGCATATTTTTTTTCAAAATCTGGTTGTATGCAGAATAAATGATGATGTCACTTATTCTTTTTTTTTTTGATAATGTTGCGGATTCATTGATTCGTTTTGAATCAATTTATTAATCAATATTTAATTTTAATTTTATTATTATTTATTTTGAACATGTGCATAATTTAGACTAGTACACTGGCACGTGTCTACACCACGTGTGCGGTTAGTGGCAATATCGTAGTTGTCTGTAACATTGAGGGTAAAGCGCTAAATCAGGAGAGAGCCACCCGTGATTATCGTAAAGTACAGTCGACAATATCGCAATATTTCGCAAAATTGATGGCAATGTGCTAAAATGAAGGAGAAATTGACTGGTCAAATGCCAATATTACCCTTCACTCACATAAGTTATTACAAAAATCATTTCTAACCAGATCAGTAATAATCGAAACCGGATAGGAGTATAAATGGGAAAGTCTACTGTTCACGGAAAATTTCTCTTTATAGTAGTAAGTTGATACATAATAACGTGCTAAGAGCATCTTTAGAAGAGAAACCAAGAAAACACCAAATATTTGAACCAAACAAAAAAAAACCAACTAACTTCAAGAACGATATCAAATAGTTGACATCAAATGACGCGGTTTTGGATAAACCGCGTTGTATAGCCCATACAGTTTTTGCAAAATCGCGCCATAGAAGCCCACCTTAAAAGTCCAAGTCCACGCGGTTTTCTAGAAACCGCACAATGTGTCGCACATAAACTTTATTTTTTTTTCTCTTTTCAAATACCTCGTACGGTTTTCGCAAAACCACGTGATTGAAGCCTATACTCTAGCCCAAGCCCATGCGGTGTTCAAAAAACTGCGAGAGAGATTTGATACAGTACTAAAGCAAACACCAAATTTTGGGCGATTTGGTGTTTTTATCAATATGTGTCTCTCCTGAAGATGAAAAAACACCAAATTATTGAAAATTTGGTGTTTGATGCTAGGATAGTGTCTCACCTAAAGATACTCTAAGACGGCTAACTCTGTTTGTTTAACGGAAAAAAAAAAATTGCTAACTCTAACCTAATGCAAATAATAACGTGCTAAATCAAGTTATATTACTCATTAATAAGGGAATCCAAATTAATTACTCACAAAATCAGAAACGATAAAAAAATAACTTGGATCACGTCAGACCTAACAGATTTGCTCAAAAAAAAAAAAAAAAAAAAAATTATTTGCTCCTTGCATAGTCGTCTAGTGGGTGTCAGCCCACAAAGTATAAGTTCTACTTCTCACACACTAAAATCATTTGAGCAAAAATCCCAAGGAGCAAATCACATTAAATATAAATTGATATAAGTAAAGAAAGTTACCTAAGCTGATTAGAATGAAGAAGCTTCCCATCAGTAGATATGGGGGCATCAAGTTCTTCGTTTTCATACAACAGTTTGGGATCAGAAACCATGGGCACCTTTCTTTTCTTAATAGCAGCAGCAATCACTTGTGCCAAACGGGTAAATGGGCTTCCTGAAGGATCAATATTTCGATAAAGCGGGTACCCAATTATGAAAGCGATTATAGAGATTCCCATAGCCAGCGAGGGGATCCCGAGGCCCCATCCCCATCCAATGTGCTCTTGAATATACACAATAACTGTGACCGCAATAAGGTTAGCAAATCCCATGCAGAAATAATACCAGTTGAAGAAGTTCCATGTTCTAGTCTTTTGTGTTGGATCAAATTGATCAGCACCAAATGATACTACACATGGACGAATTCCTCCCGAACCAATTGCTGTCAGTGCTAGAGATACATAGAGTATGGCTAATTGGCCTGAACTAGCCACTACGCACACTTGATTATCTTTACATGGTGGTGGTCTCAGACTTGGAAGAACTGCTGACGTAGTCAAGCTCACCATTCCCCTAATTACAACATGAACAAAGTACGTCAAATTAATAAACAACTATTTTGACAGAAAGAAGAGCATACAATTTTTTGTTTTAAAGTTTTGGATATTGTAAAGACTGGTTTAAGAAAAATCGTTATCATTATATTGTATATAATATAATCGTATATTCTTATAGACTTTATTACAAGCCTGAGAAGAATTTATATTCTGTTCATCTAAGAGATCTAGAAAGTAAGCATTACTTTTTTTTAATACATAGGGTATGCCTGCCGAGTAAATGACTTGACGACTATAACACAGAAGCTAAAAGTTTGTATTTTCTTTCTTGCCCGAACAATCTAGATCCATCGATTTCATTCTACCAAATGCACGAGAAAACAATTGCATTTAGCTAGATTTCGGTAAATATATACTAATGGACACTTGACCTATATATAAGGGCATGAGGCTATTTGGTAAACAGGAAATACCATGAGAGTATAACAAAAGCAAAGAAGAGTACGTACTTCAAAACAGGAAGAAAATGTGATTAAAAGATGGAGATATGTGATGGTATTCTCTTAACTATTTGGTAAATGATCGATGCGACGGTAATGGTCCAAAATCTTCCTGCGAATGAATCTGCGATAAAAGCTCCTAGCAAAGGAGTTAAGCTTGCGTAGTACCATTGAAGTTGGTGAGAGTGTTGGCTGCTTTCGTTATGGGCAAGTGCAGCTGTAGTGTTAAGTAACTAATCATGTTAGCACCAAACCCAACGATAGCCAACTTCTCAGTGATTTCATTAGCTATACGTATACAAGAAGAACACAAAATAATGAACACCATTAGTTCGATCAATATTAATTCAAATAAGAAAAACTTAAGAAAATGATCTGCATATCGATATGATATAGATTTAATACCAAAGATGAAGGGCATCGTTCGCATCCCTCCCTTTCTTCTTTTAACATGACTTTGTTTCATCACTCTTCACTCTCTATGCTACCTTGTGATGTTTTAATTTGCACCCTTGAACCCATAATTTATAGCTTGTTTGAAGACTGTACGTAGATAGTAATTAAGTAATGTATAATGAATATATAACTAACCTTCATTTGGTTTTTCTGTATTATAAATATACAAGTTGGTCATTCTAACCTTCACTAGTTAGGTTCACACTTATAATTATTGGATTTTCATTTTGTGATAAATGTAATTTAAGTAGGATAAAGAAAAGTGATTTAATGACAGCTATTATGAGGAGGAGGATTATGGGATTGTATTTTTAGTAGTTTCTTGATAAGCAAGAATTGTATTCCTATTTATTGAGGAGCTCTAGAGATGAGCGATCATGAATAAGATATATCTCCCCTTCTCCTGTGGATGTAGGCTATAAAGCCCAACCAAGTAAATCATATTGTCATTGTGTGTGCTTGTGTTGTTTTCTCTACATGGTATCGGAGCAGATGAATTTTCGATCCAAATTGTCGACCATTGTGATCTCATAGTAGCAGCTAGTATTACAAAAGGTTCTCTTCAATTAGTTTTGTTGTCTGCTATATTATTGCAGAAGTTTCTCTTCAACACTTCTGCTACATCTTTTTGGGCAGGAGCAGTCAAACAAGGTATATCACACTTTCCTAATATATATTGTTTTTTTTCCTTTTTTTTTTTTTTTCAATCTTTCCCTTTTTATCATGGCTGCACCGGCGAATCTAATACCAATACGAGCATGAAGTTCCAATCCATTTTTTTGAATGAAAACAATTCGAGCATGAAGCTCACATCAATCCTGTTAAATGGATTTAATTATCTCTCTTGGTCCCGAGCGTCTCGTTATCGCTCGGCGGAAAATCCAAGTTGGGGCACATAAATGGAAGTAAAAGTGCTCCTTCACTACTGATTCCAAGTTTGAAGAATGGCAATCTCAGGACCAACTGGTCATGTCTTGGCTTCTTAACTCTCTGGAGCCAAATATTGCTCCGATATTCACTTTCTCCGAAACTGCTAAGGACCTTTGGGACTCTGTGCAAGAGTTGTATGGTCATCAAAACAATGCTGCAAGGATTTTTGAGTTACAGCAAGAAATTATTGATTGCAAACAAGGAAATGAAACATTTACTGAACACTTAAGTAAGCTGAAGATTATGTGGGATGAACTGAATATATACTGTCCACCTACGACTGATCTAAAGACGCTGCAAAAGAGAGTTGAACAAGATAAGGTGTTCTGAATATTGGGGTCAGATGTTCCTTCCCTAGCAAATGTTTGTGCTACTGTTCACAGAGGAAACTAGGAAGAAAGTTATGGGACTTTCTTCCTAGTTTGTAGAAGCTGTTATTGAGCTTGTAGAAGCTAGTGCTCTAATTGTAGAAGCTAGTGCTCTAATTGTAGATAAAAGGAGAGAGGACAATAAGCAAGGGATGAAGGAGCAAAGTTTTATCCGTACTCAAGGGAAAGGACGTCGATGCGAACAGCTATTGTGAGGAGGAGGATTTATTCACATGAGTTGTGCATGTTGGAGCAGAAATCTCAAGCAACGACTGCTCAAGGGCCAAATATCTAGCACAAGCGTATGGGACATCCATCTGATCGAGTTGTCTTTTATTTTCCCCAGTGTTTCTTCTCATTCTAGTACCTGTGAGGCGTGTCAATTTAGCAAACAAGATCGTTTACCATTTGGTACTTTTTTATCTGTCTCACGTACACTTTTTGAATTAATCCATTCTGATGTTTGGGGTCAGCTCCAATTGAATCTTATGATGATATGGTTACTTTGTTACATTGGATCTATTTGCTAAAAACGTAAAAGTGAACTCGCATATGTTTTCAAATATTTCATTCCATGATTGTCGCTCAATTTTTGCACACCTAAAAATTCTTCCGACAATGGAACAGAGTGGATATATCCTCTTCTTTGGAGATATTTGATATTGTTTCATATACAAAAATATCGTAGATATATTTAAAATATCGACAAATATCATAGATATTGTGGATATTTTTTGAAATATCATGATACATAATTTATATTTATTTAAAATATAATAGTAAATATTAACTAAAATTGTTACATACACAAAATATCACCAAATATCTATAAATATCATAATTTATCCTAAAATATCGATAATATCGATAATATTGTCAAAAATATCACTGATATTTGTAGTTGTAAATATCTCTAAGCATATCGCGATATTTACTTGTCCTTTGCTGAAATCTCGATATATATCGTGATATATTGTGATATTTTGTACTATGGAACATAGTACACAAGAAATATTCTTCTTTGAATTTTTGAGCGACCATGGTATCATACACCAAACTAGTTGTGTCGATACTCCACAACAAAATGGTGTTCTTAGGAGGAAAAATCGACACCTCCGAGAAACCACAAGGTCTCTCATGATCCAAATGCATGTACCGAAAAAGTATTGGTCTCATGGTGTTCTTCTTGCTACATATTTAATCAACCGACTTCCAAGTCGTGTTCTTCAAGATATAAGTCTCCTCTTGAAATTTTTAAAAAATAAGGATGTTAGTTTATCGCATCTTCGAAGTTTTAGGTTGTCTATGTTATGCTCATATATCCATTTCGTCCATAGAGACAAATTAGATGCATGCACATGCCGTGAAATGTGTCTTCTTGGCTACTCTTCAACTCAAAGGGATACAAATGCTTTGATCCAAAAAACCATAGATATTTTGTCTCACGTGACGTCCATTTTGTAGAAGATACCCCTTTCTTTCATGAGGGTAATCGACCCCAGGGGGAGTGCTTTGATGATATGGTGCCGCTTCCTACAACCAGCATGGATTCAGAAATGTTAGCTCATTCACAACCTTCTCCAGAAGATGCCTCACCAAGAATCTCTACCGTGACTCTGCCTGAAAATACTACACCTGAAAATCGTACTGAAGTTTCACACCGAAAATCCTACCGAGGTTCCAGCTAATAATGTTCCTGTTCAACCTCAACTCATAAGAACATCCACCAGGGAACGTCAGCCCCCAGTTATATTGAAAGATTTCTGTTACCATGCTTCCGCATTTCCCATTCAGGAACATTTGTCTTATGCTAGTATATCCCCATCACACTTGGCTTTTTTGAGCTCCCTTTCCACTGAGCCTAATAATTTTCAAGAAGCCTGTAGCCAATCTGTTTGGCGTAAGGCTATGAAAGAAGAACTTCAGGCCCTCGATAGGAATCATACATGGGAGATTGTGAGACTACCTAAAGGTAAGAAAGTTGTAGGGTGTCGATGGGTGTACAAAATTAAGTACAATAGTGACAGATAAGTTGAAAGGCACAAGGCTCACCTAGTTTCAGAGGATTTATTTACTGGACTTATGGAGTTGACTACAAAGAAACCTTTGCACCCGTGGCAAAAATGAACACGGTTAGAGTTCTATTATCTATTGCGGTTAATTGTGGTTGGAAATTGTTTCGGATGGATGTGAAGAACACCTTTCTGCATGGTGATTTAAATGAAGAAGTATATATGAGTCTTCCACGTGGACATCCTCAAGAATTTCAGAAAAATTTGGTATGCAAACTTCGGAAAGCCATATATGGTCTTAAACAATCCCCTTGAGTTTGGTATGAAAAACTGAGCTCAACTCTCATGGGAAATAATTTTAGAAGAAGTTATGCTGATTCTTCTCTTTTTATCAAGAAAAATTTAACGGGTACCACTGTTGTGCTTGTATACGTGGACGACATTGTCATTGCAGGGGATGATATGTTAGAAATCACAGAGTTAAAATCTTTTTTTCATAAGAAGTTTGCTATCAAAGATCTTGGCATCCTGAAATATTTTCTGGGCATGGAAATTGCACATTCAAAAAAGGGTTTGTTTATTAATCAAAGAAAATATGTCCTTGATCTACTGAAGGAAACGGATAAGCTTAAAACCTTCTAGCACACCAGTAGACAACTCTATTAAACTCACTTCAAAGGGAGCACCTCTTGAGAATGTGGGACAGTTTCAACGACTTATTGGCAAACTGATCTACTTGACTATAACTCGGCCAGATATTATTTATGCAGTCAGCTTGGTTAGTCAATTTATGCATGACCCTAAAGATTCTCACATGAATGTTGTTCATCGAATTCTTCAGTACTTGAAAAGTTCACCTGGTCGTGGTATATGGATGCAGAACAATGGACATACTAAGGTACAAAGCGTACATCGATCTTGGTGGGCTTGATGCCCAGTTGATAGGCATTCCACCACTGGATATTGCACATTTGTGGGAGGCAATCTAGTCACCTGGAAGAGCAAGAAGCAAGTTGTTGTAACTCGATCTAGTGCCGAAGCAGAATATCATGCAATGGCGTCTACCACAAGTGAATTGATTTGGCTCAAAGCTTTACTGTGTGATCTTGGTTCAAGACCACAACTTCCAATGGACATGTACTACGACAATCAGTCTGCAATCCATATTGCTTCCAATCCTGTATTCCATGAGCGAACCAAGCATAGAGAAGTTGACTGCCATTTTATTAGGGAGAAAGTTCAAGCCAAGATTATTTGTACACCGTATTGGGTCGGAGCAGTGATCAATTGGCTGATATATTTACCAAAAGATTGCCTTTAGAGAAGTTCTACGAGATTATGTCCAAGTTGGGTTCGATCAATATCTTCTCCCCAACTTGAGGGGGAGTAATGACAGCTATTGTGAGGAGGAGGATTTATGTAGAAGATTCTTTCTATATTATGGGATTGTATTTTTAGTAGTTTCTTAATAAGCAAGAATTGTATTCCTATTTATTGAGGAGCTCTAGAGATGGCGACCATGAATAAATATCTCTCTCCTCCTCTGTGGATGTAGGCTATACAAACCCGAACCAAGTAAATCATATTGTCATTGTGTGTAATTGTGTTATTTTTCTCTACATGATTGCTAGATCCAAGGCCCAAAATATCGAATTCGGTGAATATTTCGGTGTATCACAAAACTGATATATATCGAAAATATCAGATATATATATATTTTTTGTGACCAGTTCAAAATATCAGAAATATCGGTAAAAAAATATCGTAAAATATTAGAAATATTGGATATTTATATTTAAAAATAGTCAAAAAGTCAAACGATATATATCGTAAATATCACATATATCGGTTATATCGGAAATTCTAATATATATCGGGAAAAAATAATTCAATATTCGATGGATATATATAAGATATATCAATGTCGGTGTACCAAAAAAATAATATATATCAGAGATATATCAGAGATATTTTGGGCCTTGGCTAGATCACCCAAAAAAAAGTTCGAATATGGACTAGTGTACGTACTTTTGTTGTTTTCATGTATTCACTATTTCTACTACTATTGTGAAAATAAAAAAGTGGAATGAAATAAATTGGAAGTATATTCACAAGTTCAAAAGCAAAGGATATGATATGATCATGTGATAGTGTGAACATGTACATGTTGTAAGGACGTAGATTGATCTGTTGAAGAAGAATCTAAGAATTGGCGTAATGTGACAAGGATGGAGACAGCCTAATGAGAGCAAAAAATCTTCAGTTTTGGCATTGAATATGAAGAGAACTCCTTTATTTTTCCCCACACTACTACAAAAAAGTACATAGATAGCATCTATAAATTTTATTTAATAGTATCTACAAAACGTTATCAAACACGATGCTATGCTTTTATTGAAAGCGTTGTCCAAAAAAACACAATTGATAAAAAAAACGCAATTGATTTGATAGCGTTTTCCAGTAAATGTTATTAATTTAATTGCATTTTTTGTTAGCTCTATTAATATATATATCTATAGCGTTTTGTACAAAAATGCTATTAATATGATTGCGTTTTATTTTTAGCACTATTAAAATATTGATAGCGTTTATTATGAAAGTGCTATGCATTTCAATAGCATTTTTCTCTAGCACTAATCCTGTTTCAATAACATTTTTTTTTTAATGTTATACCTGTTTTATGACGTTTTAGAGATCTATGCACATTTTATTATCAAATTAAAAAACAAAAATGTAATTGGATCCAAATGGATTCGAACCATCAACCTCTCCATTATTTGAGTGCACTTGCCGTTTTGAGTTTATGGATCCATTATATCGCCTAACTTAAATTGACTAACTACTAGAAGGTAAGAGTTAGCCTAATAAATTATTTAAAGCAAAGAAAAGTTATAACCAAGCACACTGGTTCAATGGTATCTCTACATGACTAATGAACCATAAATATTAATAACAATATTTAACTACTAAAAACAATCATGTTCAAATATATACTAACAAGTTGAGGTCAACAGGATATATGAAAAAGGTACCAACTACCTGAGTCCTTGAGGAACTAAATGCGATTGAAATTAATAGTAGTAGAGATTTATCCAATGCTTAAATAGGTACTGACCTCTCTTCCATTAAAATGAAACCAATGTTGACTCTTGCATGAGGAATTTGGTATATAATAACTAAGGAGAATAAAACATTAGTCTAAAATAATCATACCTCGTACATAACGTGCAAATAACACATTAACACCTACACAACATAGCTTCAACTAATGAATCCTTAAATGAATAAGGGGCAAAAACGAGGAGTGTAAATTGTGATTAAATATATAGCACCTTAAAATGAACTTACATAGCTCGCACAAATAGTTGGCCACACAAGTAGTAGAAGAATAGTGCGAGGGTTACATACCAGTGGCCAAAGAGTAATTAAAATGTTTTTGGCACTTCTCATAATTGCTAATCAACTCGTTAACCAACATAAACAACACGTACACCTACACAATAATGAGTTGAACTCAAATTACCAAAATTCATGACAGGAAAAACTTACAAGGACATCAAAATGCTCTTCGCTTGTCCCATATCCAATAACATCCTCCAATATACTCACAAAATGAAACAAAGTAAACACCAGAGATAGAATTTTCGAACCTGCTATACAAATACAAACCAAACAGCTATGTCTTCATTCAAATTCTTGCCCACCTTAAGCTTCAAGGTGTTGAACCCCCCCTTTTTACAATATTTTGAAGCCAATAAAGCAACTTTCGATTGGCAAACAATTAGAATTATTAATAATTTCAGTATGTAAACTTAATTTAGTGATTATTTCAGGACTGAATCCAACATAACAAACAACATCAATAACTGAGTGCAAGATAAAAACGTAAAGACCAGTATAGCCAAGACAATATACATAAATACTAAGAGTGCATGGAGAGAAAAAATATAGAACAGACAATACTCTGACTTGACAGTAACAAAAAGCTGTTGTTGCATTCTAACCACCCTCCGCCTGCTATGCTTGAGGCTACACACCCTGTAGAACCAATATATGTTAAACGGGGACAAAAAAAAAATATGTAGAGAGAATAATAAAAGTCAATCCCTCTAATCTGCAACACTCAATGGGCAGTTTTGTGCATGGTTTAAACACGTATTTGTTTGATTCAACAAGAGGATGCAAAAGGTTATATAGATATTAATTATAAAATGGACAAGAACGGGTGACGCCCACAATGTAAGTTAAACAAAGTGTGTAGTACATATGAGTGCTTAGTATACACTTAATGTCAAACCCCATTTTGAAATGATGCACTTATCTCTATAACAATCAAGACACTACCGGCCAATCATAAGTTATCTTAATTTGAAAATAGATGCTTAATTAAGTTCTACAAGAGAGGAAGTACAACTACTCTAAGAAAATAAATGAATGAATTTCGTTTTCTAGGATATTTTAACATACAACTTAAGAATAAACGGATTGTTCACATTATGTCATCATTTTCGAGTAGGTAGATGATTGTTGTTACACCTTTCCATACGACATAAACTATGCAAAACGCAAACCAGATTTTCTACAAAACAAAAAAGTATCTTATCTCGGCAAACTTAAGAGCAGAATCAAAGTATTTGCTCAGGTAAGACACATCATAATCTACTTAAAATAAGCCAAAGAGTGAATCTTGGACATGTAGAATGTACCACTGGTATTTGCATCCACTTTCTCCATTTTTCCAACTAATATACATATTTATTGTCTAAAAACACTAACAAAATTGTACAAGGCACAAAATTCACAAAGCCAACAAATGTGGAGGGCACACATTCTGTTAAGGCCAAATGAAAGGCATTATGCGAGCAAAAACACAGATTTTTAAGGAGTCACTTTAGTTATTAAAGGTCTCTTATGCTATTGGTTTAAAGTTTATGTTGACTTGGAGAGCATACCTCTTAAGCATTTCCTGGCAAGATGGGAAGATATATTATATTCGGAGATTTGATTAGGGTAATTTGCTTTCCTTGGATTTTCATGTATTTTTTTTTTTTTCTTTTTATTGTTTTTTCTTGTACTAGTAGTAGGTTTTCTTGACCTACACTAATTATAATTAAGTAACATGGACACTTCGTATTCTTGAAAAAAAACCGTGTCGTACAAATAGACACCCCGATACATTGCTATTTCAAACTAGGGTTTCTTCTATACCTTATACCTTAAAAGACTAAGAAAATAATCTAGTAACGCAGTTACAACTCCATGATATGCCACTTTCATATTCATTTAATTGTAAGAAGCCGCTTCATAAGTTCTTGAGCCCAAGAATTAGTTGTGCAACTAAAGATTGACAACAATTTTCATTTTTCGTTAGTTGTCCCTGTATCCTACTTCATATAGGTCCTGTGTTGAACACCGCATATCCGTGTCAATGTGACTTGGGATTATATTTAATGAAAATTTCACTTTCCCAAACAAAAGTAAATGAAAGAAACTAAAATAACAATGAAAACTCCAAATAATTAAATAAAGGGTTAACTAGTATTACCCCCCAAGACACGACACAAAAAAAGTCAACTTGGGTTGACCGTGTTACTTGTGTATGTATTTAGGGGGAAACCCTAATTGCCCATCTAGGGGATCCTAATTGGTTCATCTAGTGGGAGGGTAACACTAACTAACCCTTAAATAAACGATAGATTGAAGGTATGTTGAGAGAAAAATCTGACACTTTCTTCTAACCTTTCTTCCTGTGTCATTCCAGAATGAATGCGAGTTGAGGGGAAGTTGCACTCAGTAAGTAATTTGTTCAGTTCTGCTTCTCTGCTCACACTCTTGACGAAGATGACCACTTGATTGAAGTCTAACCCATCAAGGAGATCATTCAGCTTGCAATTCTTTTCATTTTCAGAGAGTTTAATGTAGTGCTAACAGAATTAAACGTAAGCGGGTAAGGAAGTGGAAGCTACAACTTAGAAGAAGAAATAGATCAACAACTATCAAATGTCCAGTGATACCTGCACGAGACCATGTAGTGTCAACTTGGCCTCATCGTACACATATATTTCCACTGGCTGTAACGAAAAAATGTTAGACTAAAGTAGATTAGGACCTGTCCTTCAAGGTAACCGAATCCAGAACCAAATGATGCATATGAAGAACTCCAAGAAACCTAGTATCCAGTTCAACTTCTTTGGAGTGCTAATGCCATACTTTCCCTCGCAATGCTTCTCTATTTCCAACCAGTGAGTGATCTTGCATCATCACAAATAGAACAGTCAACTGCTATCTCATTCCGTACTGAGCTAACTCAACTAAGAATAATTGAGCCAAACAAGGGAAATAGCATCACGAAATGCTTGAAGACAGTAACTCCAAAGCCATTGATCCTAAGAAAGATATCCTATTCTAATATGAAAGGGTTAAGACTGACAATTCTCCCCATCCTAGTGAAATAAAATTTGAAATTAATTCCCTAGAATAATTACTTGAGAGCCCTGAGACACATTGCAAGGACAAGGATGGTGTTACTGAGAGCACCACTACTACAGAATGACACATATACCACGGTCAATAAGAACGTTTATACCACGGTTCTTCCAAAAACCGTGGGAAATACTTATATACCACGGCGGAAATTTCTTTGGTCATTGGTTTACTAGTATATGCCACAGTTACATGAAAACCGTGGGATAAGACACATATATACCACTGCGACGTATGAATTTATATACCAATCGTTTTTTAATAATAGCGGTGGTTAATATTTGTATACCACGGTAGAAATTGATCCGATTTTTGAGATCTTAGTTTATACCACTAATTTACAAAAATCGTGGCATATTGATAGTTTATACCAAGGCCCAAAATTTCGATATCGGTTAATATATCGGTGTACCTAAAACCGAGATATATCGGATATATCGGATATCTCGTTTTTGGTGACCAAATCCAAAGTTTCTAAAATATTGGATATCTCACCGATATATCTCGGATATCTCGGATATATCGGATATTTCGGAAATTTCAATATTAAATTATTAACAATTGGTCAAAAAGTCAACTGATATATATCAATTATCTCGGAAATATCGATTATATCGGCGATATAAACTTTTATATCGGAAATTCCGATATATCTCAGAAAAAAGGGGTTCAATATTCGGTGGATATATATCGAAAATATCGATATCGGTGTACCAATTTACCGAGATATATCGGTGAGATATCGGATATCTCGGCGATATTTTGGGCCATGGTTTATACCACGGCACATTCATTTTCCACTAATCGTTAAGGAGTATCCCAATCGTTTTTCGCTAACGATGGTTTATATTTCGCAAATTATAATTATTGGGGATAGAAGTTATATCAAAAAAAAAAAAAAAAAAGTTCCACTTGCTCTAAACCGCCGGTGCTCAAGCTGCAATTCTCTTCCTGCGATTTACTCAGAGCTTTCGTTAACTCTAGGGCATAATTCTCAAACCCGAACTTCACAAGATTTTTTTTTTTTTTTTTTTTTTTTTCTTTCTTCATTCTCATTTGGTAAGAATTTCTCGATTAGACTTCAAATTGAAAGTGTGTTTCCTTTAATTACATTATGTAAAATCTATTAGTTAGAATTTATAATTTCCACTTTAAAATTTCCAAGATTTAAGCTCGTTTGTCGTCAATTTAATCGGTTTCTTCAAACTTTTCCAAAGAATGGATATTTGACAATGGTGTTTTATTTGATTTTGGGAAGTTTGGTTTTCTTATTTCGAGAAGTGTGAAATGGATATTTGACAATGCTTCATATCCACTCTACAATGAATCGGATTGCCCGTGATATTTTTGTTCAGTTAGCATCTTTGGAAGCATGGGAGGACAAATTTAGAGTCTTGGAATGGAGATGGGAACCTCATGACTACAATCTCAAGAGGTATTAGTTACATTTGTTTAGCGGTCTTATGCTAAATACCAGAAAATTGCTTTTCGCTTTTTAGCTTGTGTTCTTTGGACGCATGTAATATTGCCTACCCGGATACCTAATAGGTGCTATAAAATGAGATTGAAGTTCAGTATTTTTGTGTCATTTAGGTGGAATGCAACTGAGATGTTAGGAGAAATTGAGAGGCAAGAGTCCGATGTTTGTGGGGATTCACTTAACAGAGGTCGGTGGATATCAATGGTGCGTTTGTCACAACCCAAGTAATTCGACCGACTAGATATCCATGTCGCCTAATTACCCACTAACCATTTTCAAGGAAGAGGTAAGCCAAACTTTTCTTTTTAAGTTTTTGTGGTAAATTTCATGTAGCTGGAGCACAATACTAACAATTAGTAGTCTTACTTGGCATTAAAAAACTTTTACGAATTAAATTCAAGAGGGGTTTTTAGAGGGTTGGATATTTGGCAATTTAGGTTCTCTCTGTGTTGTTTCTTTGTGATGATTCACTGTAGTTGGTTGGTTATTCTCTAAATAGCCGCTTGTCTTGCTCTTAATGCTTTCGATGGAATGAATGTATGGGTTGGCTGGTGTGGTCTTGAAGTAGGAAACAATGACCAAGTAGCACCCTCTAGGTTCGGGACTTGGAGGTTCTTGGATCTGAGACATCTCTACGCCGTTCTTGGAAGTATCAAGAAGAACTACGCCCTGAAGAAGTGGTCGGTGATACTGGATCTAATCTCTGGTCACTGGAAGAGAACCATTCTTCTTCCCGGAAGCTTCAGGAAGCTTTCTAGTCTCTCTCATTAACCATTTACCACCGGACGTGGCTTGGTTTAACTATAAGTACAACACAAATGCCTCTTACTGGAATTCTGTCGGGCTTCAAGCTCCTGTATTTGGAATAGAATGGTGGCAGTGAGACAGTGTGAATTGGTTTCACTTATGCTGGAATGGATCCAGGCCCTCTGTCTCTCTTGCATGGTGTCCCTCTGTCCCTCCCTTTCTGAGAGGAGTTCACGCTGCCCGCCCTGAACAAATAGGGACCTGGGAGGATAACCGTCAAGCCGAACCGGAGACGTGCCTCAAATGAAATGAAACGAGGGACACCGGCGGCAGGACCTTCTCCCCACAAGTACGAGTTTCCTTCCTTTCTCAAATTCCACTAGCGTGATTTCAAAGCAGTCTTTCACTTTTGAGTGATAGAATGAACTCTCCTTTCAAGCATTAGCTCTCCAAAAGAAAGAAACTAAAGTCGGTCGATAATAGATATCATTGAGCTCCTCAATTGTCTCACTAAGTAAATTGAATCTTGAATAGTCAGGCTGAAGCTAATCTTGTTTCTCTGGGTCATTCCTGTCAGTGGTTTTTATTGATCTCTTGCCACTTTGCTAGAATGACCGGCTCTTCTAATGTTTTGGTTTCTTCTTAGAAAGGGTCAATTTATGTTAAAGGTCTGACTTGGTTATAGCATTTCTTGCTCCCGTCTTTCCCTGTCCATCCAAAAGTGAAAAAACCTCCCTGTTCCTCGACTTCGCCTCCTCCTTCCTTCGATGCTTGGGTAGATCAACAGATTCTTCAACCGACATCGATCAAATCTTGGATTTTGTTCATTTTTTACCCCATTTTAATCGGGTGCTCTTTGAAAACCACCGGTGATCATGAGCCCTTTAATATAATAATAAAGGGTTTTTCAACAAAGAGGAAAGAATAGGCCAACTCGTTTCAGTACTTATTTATAAAATGCTTACATCGATAGAGTGTTTTACAACAACTCACACTAATGTGGAACAAACTAATGGTTTTCTTATCCATTTTTGTTATGTCCCCTCTTTGATGTAGCATTTTAAGTTGTCTTTCTTTTCTTTTCTTTTTTCGCTTTCTTTTAGTTTTCCTTTAGTTTATGGTTTGCCTTTGTAAGCATTGAAATTAGCACTTTTTCTGTTTTAGGGTAATAGAACCCAGGCAAAAGGGAGTGAGCAATGCAAGCACAATTCTTGAGTAGGCTAAACACATGGAGAGAGCCTCATAAATTCTATTAGTGAGAATTTGAGAACATTGGGCTGCAGTGCCTGCCTAGGGAAGCAGCACTGGACTGCTTTCTAGCTGTGTTTTGACAAGGTTAGAGTCACATTTAGCTTCAATGACCTTTACAAAATAGTCAGTGCCCTACGTCTATTTTCTAATGAATCTTGTTTTGTTGCGTTTGGATATCAGAGTCACGAGTTATGCTCTACAGAAAGTGGGCTATTCAAACTGAATTTTGTACTCAATATCTTTTTACTTCAATTGATGGTGAATTATGTTGTACACGTAGATGTCACATTGATTATGCAATATATTTTCATTTTCTTTGTGTTTCCTCTTTGTTGGCATTATAACCTTTATAGGGCACATAAGGAAGAGTATTGAAATACTAAGGGTTTGATGCTTGTAAACTATTTGTGTTAAATTTGAGAGGGTCGGGACACTTTGAATGACCCTCATTCTTTTCTTCCTTGTTGGTTTGGGAAAATATTTTCTAGTTGTTCTAGTCTCAAACTTGGATTGCACTCTCTATAGGTAGCGTGTCTTGTTCCCCGACTCCTAATTTGCTTAACTGAATTAATGTGTTGTTGCTGAGAATTGTTGTTGTATAGATGTCTTCATCTGATTGCATTGCATTGTTCAATAGAGATTGTAAGTGATAGAGAGATGGAACAAGAGTTTCGGTTGCTTATTAAAAAGTGCTAAAATTGAATCTATTATTTGTTGTTTCTCGTTATATTCTTTTGTTTCAGGTTAAAAGGCCAATCAAGGGATCCTCAATCAGGTTTGTTTCATTTTATATTTCTACAATCTTTTGTATACTTAGTTAATTTCTATCTGAGAACATAAATTTTCAGTAGCACTCAAATCTAAAACACCTATGACAGATGCTGAAGGTAATTGGTGAAGAGTGTTAATTGTGTTGAAGATAATTAGTAAAGAGTGTTAATTGTGAGCCACATACAGCCTTGGAGAGCCTTCTACGTTATCTGGATCCTCTGATCTAATATTGGGTGCTAATAATGTAGCTCATTTTGATGTAGAAGCAGAGTCACAAGGGGTGTGCGTTTCTTCTTGTGGTAGCAACTCAGTTAGTCTAGTCAAAGAAGAGGTACATTTGGGGGAAGAAGATGAGGTGAGTAGCTTATATGACACATTAGACTTTGTTGGTGACCCTCGGGGACCAAAACTTGAATATATATAAGGGCAACGACTCGAAGCAATCTACTGTTAGAGAATTAGGGGAAGCTCAATTTATTTTCAAAGTGACATCGATAATCACTTAAAACCAGTGGGATTCAATGCAAGGATTCAGTTTTTCCGATTCCAAGGAAATAGATGAAAATCCCTTGATGAGGAATGACGTTGAAGACTGGAATGATAAAACAAATAGGGAACATCGGGTCACAATTGTCTTCAATTAAGCTCATCGAGGAGTGTTCCCGGATGATATTGAACCTCTACTTGAAGACTTAATGAAGAAATCCAGCCCGATGAAAATCCCTAGAAATCGAAAATGTGCGTAAGAAGAGGTTGAGTGGATGATAGAATCTTTACCCAATTTTCGGTCTCACATAGACAATTTGGAGATGTATGATGTAATTCATCCGCCGAGCGATCTCTAGATTTACATTCGAAAGTTTGAGGTGGGGAGTTTCGAGGAAAGATGTTTCGTGCTCTTCATTATCTAATTTAGACACCGAGTGTAAGCTTGCGAGGCAAACATCGTAGAGCCGAGGACACCGGATTTGGGAGGAAATAAAAACATGTCAAACAGCCAGTTTAGTTGGTAAGAGGGCTTTGGTTACGCGACTTCTTTATACTCCTTTAATCACTAAAAGAACTGAAAAAGATAAGAATGGGAATCTTATTTATTTTGTCCGTTTTGTTCGAGGAGATATCTCTATGCAAACGCTTGCTTTATGAAGGTATGGGAGTGATCTGACTTCTCAAGTATTTGATCTTTGGGAAAGTAGATTTGGAAAATTTTACTTCTCCGGATCCCCAACTCATGAAGAATAATGATATTATTGTTAGAATTGGGGGCGCTATTTCCCATGGGATCTTCTTTGCATCTATTATATCAAAGATGCTCTCACTAGGCCATGACCAAAGCATTGTGCCGGAAGGAATGATAGATGTGGACCAAATTGAGAAGACTGTTGAAGGGCAACTAACAAGAACCAATGTCCCATCCGGTGGAAGCCGGAGTCTCGGCCTTTCAACTTCAGAAGATCAAGATCGTGAGTCCTATTCTACCACCTCCGGGCGGCACCACTAACTCTCGATTGTATGAATGCTTCCGGTTAGAACTAGTGATGCTACTGAGGCAATAAAAGTGTGCGATAGTGAAAGTTGCTAAAAAGAAGGTGAAATCACTTGTTCCAACATCCGAGCAACCGGCAACCTTGAATCTGAAGGAAGGTCGGAATGTTATAACCTTCACATTTTCAATCGCTATGTTGGGCAAGCGTGACAGGTTTGTAGTTACTTGTTTTTATTATCATCATGGTCTCTACTTGCATCTTAGCTTGGACTTTTCAGTTCTTTTGTAGACTTGACTTATTAATGATTACTCAAAATACAATATATGTTTATGTTTATTTATTTATTTCTTTTTGGTGGATGCTAGAATTTATTTATGGAAATGGGACACTCGTGATAGTTGTTTCGATGTTGATGGGACAATTACGGGTGATTTTTTTTAATCCTTTTTCCATTTTAGGTAAAGTCTCAACGATTTATATGTTTCAGCTTCCACTAATGATTCAGAGTGAAATTATGTTACGTGGTTTTATTTATTTGCATCTATTGTAGTGATTTTTAGTAGGCTCTTGAGCATACATATTTGAAAATGGGTGTGTCCGATAATATTGGCCATTTGATTTATGCTATGAGGAAATTGTATTTTCAAGACTATATTGTCGTGTAGATGGTGCGAAAAGAAAATGTTCATATACACTTGAATTGTGCGCTCTAGGATTCGGAAAAAGGATTAATTTCTTGAAATTTGCATTTTGGCATCGTCTTGCCCAAGGTGATGTAAATAGCTCCAATCCATCAAAAGATTTGTTTGAGGCAGTAGAGAGGCTCTTTAATGCACTTTTTATAACATACATGGCATTTTTTGTGGATGGGTTGGCCTAGCTTGTTTATGCATGTACCTAAGTTCTGGTTCTTTGTATGTCATCTAAGCACCATCCTTGGAGCATGTGACTGTTTCATGTAGGTTTGGAGTTTATCCTCATGCCAACATTGATACCATATATGTGAATTAAATGTTTTGCATTTATCTTATTGTGAAGTGCGGTCCTCACATTGCAAAGGGTTGATGGGAAATGAGTTCCATTTGAAGTGGGACAAGATCAAGGTAAACAAATCCTACACATTATTGTCTTTTTTTCTTTGAAAAGTATATGTTTACATATGTTGTGAGTCTATATGTTAAGGCCCATATCAACCAGGTGGCACAGAGTGTGGGTATTATACAATGAAGTTTATGAGGGAAATAGTAGAAGCTTGTTCAACTGGATCATTTGAAAATAAGGTATTCGAAAGTTTCGACAAACACTTTATTTGGCTCAACGACTTAAGCCTTTTATTCTTATATAGTAACTCCACATGTTGTGCTTTGACTCATCCAGATAACAAATTTAGAACTGAAGGAGACATACACGCAAGATGAATTTGACGGTGTTCGACTCGATATTATTCAGTTCATCCAGGAAAATGGGGTGTTTTAGTCGGAAGCGAATGAGGATGAGTTTTAGCTATGTTCGGACCCCTCCAATTTAATTTATGAGTCTTACCTTTTAATTTATGAAAAGGAATTTGAAGTTTGTTTTCTTAGTGCACTCAAAAAATTAATGGAAGTTTTTTTTTATTATTATTATCTTTTTTTGCAATGTTTGATAGTTTATTGTACATTTTGGAATTTGTTGGGAAGATGAAAATGTTGTATGTAAAGTGCGTGTGTAAATTTTGTTATGTAGGTTCGGTTTTAAGTGGATCACATTTACTAGCATTATTATTAAAATATATACCACAGTTTGGCATAAACCGTAGTGTTTAGTATAACTATATACCACGGTATTATAACACATACACTAATATAAACCACGGTTTCAATAGCTTATATGCCACTTGTTTCATTGACAACCGTGGTATATAATGGGCATACAAACCACGATTCTTTGAAAAACCGTGGTATCCATTAAACATATATACCACAGTTTTGCTATTATTATATACCACACCACCTATTGTGTCGGTTGTATATAATGGTGGTAAATATATTTATACCACACTTAAAAACAGTGGTATAAGTGTCATTCTGTAGTAGTGCACCTCAAGATCTTTAGGGTTGAGATATCTCCTAGATAAAACTGACGGTGTATGACAACGTTAAAAATCGAAGTACACTAGCTACAGCCTACAGGAAATTACATCTTGCATAAATTTTTTGCACTCAAGGCGGATCCCCTTATTCAGTGTTGCTGAAAACATCATAACTTGCTTATCATGAGGAGTCATCCCGAAAATATCTTGTACATCTTTCCGCATGTCTACATAATAATGTACACAATCAAATGAGAAAATAAGAAGAAAACATGTTAAAAGATAAACCAAATGGAAAACTGTATTTGTAAAATGAAGAAGCATTTTGTGACATTCATCAAGGATAAAATGCCTAACATTCTTCAAAGATAGGTCTTTTTCTCTAGCTAGTCCTAGTACTCTTCTAAGTTAATGACTTATATCTTCCCTTTATTCTCTCACGTGTGTAAAGTTTAAGTGCCCGCTATACCCACGTGTTAGGTTGAGATAGCGTTTGTGAGGATTTGGGGGCAGCACATAAGCATTAAACGCAATTGAAAAGGAAAACGTACACGTGTTTTGAAATACAGATTCCAAACAATTCTATCAATGTTAACTTTCCAAAACCATTGCAATACAAATCTCAATCCACTAAAAGTACAACCAGATTGATGATGTAGTATGTGTTATGTTAGTTTGGGTCGGGGTCTAAAAACCACATCGGTGTATCTTAAGTGGCATCTAGTTATATTTCTCTTCCCAAAAACCAAAAAATAGAAATAGAAACAAAAAAATAACTAATAATTTATCCCAAGAATTTGGTTTTAAAAATAACTAATAATTCCGAATTATTCACCTTTTTTTTTTACTATAAACGTATAAAACACGAATTCCTGAATTATTCAAAAATTAATTTAAAAAATACTTAATATAATAAAAAAAAAATGGAAAACCAAAGGGTGATCTTGGACACACCCATCAAAATACTCCCATACTCCATAACTAACATAATTTTTTGTCATACCCCAATAATTGTCTAAATCCAATAATATCTCCCATATATTTTTGGGGTAAATCTCATAAGAGCAAAAGAATTTAAACAAATATAAACAAAATAACAACGCGTATATTTTGTACTTTTTTTTTTCAGTGAAAGTTTCTTTTCGCCATTTTTCTTCATCGCTGTATCTTCTACCCAATGAAAAACAAAAATGAAAAAAAAAAAAAACCCTTTCAAGCCTTGCAAAAAAGGAATTGGGTATGTTGTATGAATTAGGGGTAGTCATTTTGGTGAATGGTGAATGGTTGTTTGAAGGTAGGCTTATGTTATTTTTTTCCTTTAATTGTCTTCGTTTACAATAATTTATCAGATTCTCACGATTTCAGCCTTTTATGTTTCAATTTGTATGATGAACCACATGTCCATACTTGTTCTGCCTCCAATCGACGTTCAAGTCATTGAATGTAAGCAATCTGAAGCTGAGCGGGACTTCTATGAGGCCCTCTTCAAGAGATCCAAGGTGAGTGCCCAATTTACATTGTTTAATTATAGTTTTAGATTTATTTGCTGTTTGCAGCCAGTCAGATGTGTTCGGCTTGTTGAACTTAAGCTTACTAACCATTTGACACGAAACAGGTTCAATTTGATCAGAAGAATAGGGAGTATGTTTTGAAGGAGTTCAGTGGTAGCAAAGAGAATATGGTAATGTTCCTATCTCTATTTTAGCATTTATTTTTCTCATAAAGATTTTTTTTTATAGATATTCAATATTTTATTTAAAATTTCTTGTTTCAGGTCTTATTGATGTCATTGAAGGCGGGTGGTGTCGGCTTGAATTTGACTGCAGCCTCTAATGTCTTTCTAATGGTATAAAATATGCATTTAGTCTTCCCATTTTATTTTGCTTCTATAATCGTCATTAGAATTTTTGCCTTTTTTTTTTTTTTTCAATTTTAATTTAATTTCCCATGTTTATCTGGGTTTCTATATCCTTTTCCTGAAATAGGATCCATGGTGGAATCCTATTGTAGAGGAACAAACCATTATGCGAATCCATCGTATTGGACAGAAGCGAGTTGTTCGTGTCAGAAGATTCATTGTCAAGGTAACATTTCTGGTTCTCAATATCTTACATTTTTACGCCTTTGTGTTAGTCATGCAACTAAACCTGATCGAAAAAAAAAATGCAAGTAAACTATCACCAATTACACACGGAATACTAGTCATGTTCCCTACCTCCCAAAAGTTATG
Organism: Coptis chinensis; assembly: GCF_015680905.1. Classification (NCBI taxonomy): domain Eukaryota; kingdom Viridiplantae; phylum Streptophyta; class Magnoliopsida; order Ranunculales; family Ranunculaceae; genus Coptis; species Coptis chinensis. Next base: position 4,224,971 of record NC_141456.1, on the reverse strand, counting down.
TTTTATTTTTTGAGGCAAAATCTAATAGATGTCATGCATACTCATGGGATGCAGGACACGGTGGAAGAGCGCATGCAAGAAGTTCAGACAAGGAAAGAGAGAATGATAGCATGAGCTCTAACTGACAGAGAAGTTCGATCAGTTAGGATTGAAGAGCTAAAAATGCTCTTTAGATGATCGGTTAGGCTAGAGTGCCATTCTTATTGTGCCACTCTTATCTCACACCCCTCCTAGTCCATCAGATCTCATCCTGAGATCATCAGATCTAATTTATTTAAAAATTGTTAAATTTTGAAATTTCAAAAACCAAAAATGGGGGTAAAAAAGTCTTTTACGTCTCATCTTCTAAAAAAATATATATATAATAAAATCTACAAATATAAATCTTTTCCTTAACCAGATCTACAATTTACAACTCTTGATAGTGCATATAATATAGGCAATGAGCCTAGCAATGTTGAGGTGCAACAGATGGTCGAAGATGCAGAGAAGTATATGCTTGCTAGTTATCTATTTTGGGGTTTGTGGGGGAATAATATCGGTAAGATGGATAGTTATTGTTTTCACGATTTCCGTGGAGAGACAGACACGAGGCAAATTAATTTTCATTCCATTTCCATTGGACGTGTAAAAATAGTGCATAGTGGTTGAAGGTTTTAATAAAGCTTGTAATTTGTGGAGCTGATTGTAATGGTTGTTGAATGAATAAACAATTGTGATCTTCTAAATACTATAATGAGAATGTTATTGGATTCTCCACAATACCGACTTTGTTATGGAATTATCAAGAGGCAAACTTGTGTAAACAGATGGAAGTGCGACATGTTTTACTTTCTTTACACTTACTATTTTGTTCACCATCCTCCATCGCAGGTCAGTTTGCAATCCTATGCTTGAAAAAATTTCTTGCAGTTTCGGAATAGATTCACTCACGAGAAAGTCCAAGTAGTAATGCGAGCAAGAAAAAGGTAGTACAAGAAGAATATTTCCTCGTGCATGACACTCAAAGACTTCAAGTGAATATTCAATCAAGTTTCAGTAATTTCGTTACATATATAGTGTACATGTGAATTGAGATTGAACAAAGGGCCGACTAAAGTGAGGAGAACTTAGCAAAAAAATACCGTAAAGAGACGAGAAAGTCGTGGAACCAATTCTGATGAAGAGTTTATCCAATAAAAAAAATCTGACGAAGAAGAATTTTCTTGCAATAATAAAGCTCCTGCTTCTCTTAGTCTTTCTGGGTTCTATAAGGATATGGATCATCTTGCCTACCAATACATAAAACACAGAGAAATCATAGTTTCTCTTGCTGTCAAGATGGGGGGGAGAGATCCGAATTTCTAATTTGATATAGAAAATAACGTTTTTACCCCCAGTTTGTTGTTTGAAATTTGGAGTGTTAGATCTGATGATCTCAGGATGAGATCTGATGGACCAGGAAGGGTGTGAGATAAGAGTGGCACAATAAGATTAGATGATTGTTCAATAATTATAGTTTTTAGGCTTTTTGAGAGAATTAGAAGTGAAATAGCTACAACAAGAAATAGTTTCTTAAAGTATATATGGTCCTTGGAGTGGAGTAGAGGACAATCCTTTTGTAAATTTTGTGTTACCTAATGTTCATTTTTGTGATTTCGAGTGTTGGCTTCGTTTTTCTTTTTCTTTTTTTGGATAATTACTAGTTCAGTATTGTCTTCTATATATTACTCTTAAACATGGCTCAATTTGCTAGACTAGAATATCGTTGGTAGAGTCACTCCTGCAGTCCTGCTGTACAAAGGCGCATTTAAGCCAAAATGATCCTGTGATAACTGACATGGTATCGAAGACCTTGACAGTAAACATTTGATCACGGCTTGTAAAAGAGTGTGGCCATATTCACAATAGCAATAAGTTAGATTGTAAGTTTGTAACAAAACTCATATCACTATCCACATATCCTATCCTAAATGACTCTTGGGTATCAATTCACAGCTCCATCCAAGAAAACAGCAAGGAATGAACGTGTATTCGTAACCTTGTAGGTAACCAAGCAAGCGGCTAAGAAGCAGATGACTATTGTATATTCAACTTAATAATGTAAAATGTAGATGTTTTGTCATTCTTATTGGTTTTCAGTCTATGATACATCTGTTAGAAGTCGAATACCAATCTTAAAATTCTAACTAATTAGTCTTTGTCAGCTGTTTTTTTATTTGTTTGTTTTTGGTAACCAACTGTTTTTCGTTTAGATAGGAATAGATCGAAAGTTAGTTTGAACATTAACAACTTGACAGAATTCAGTTGATTAAATTAGAATAGACCTTCACATTTTTGTTTGGTGTTGTATCTGTTCATTGTAGTAATCTAAAGTATAATAGTTTTCTGCGTTCTCCCATTCGTCAAAATTTAATTTTGAATTTTTTTATTTTATCCTCATTCAGTTGGTATTCATCCTCATTACTTTGGTATGATAGATTCAAATCAAAAGTGAGTGTTTGCATGTTTATTGATAAGATAAAAGAATAGGAGGTTATTGGAGAAGAAGAAGAAAAAAAAAACCAGTCTTTTTTTTCTACAACTGAATCACGTAGAGTAAATGACTTATTGTAGTCAATAAATATTTTGGGTATGCCTAATAAAAAAGAAGAGTAGTTTAGGAAGTTAAATGTGTCTAAAATTATTTTATTTATTTATTTTAAAATTGGAGTACGGGAGTGTTTTGTTGGGTATGTCCAAGATCACCCAAACCAAATTCTTGAAGAATGAGTAGCAAGAATTTGGTTTTTTCTTATTTATGTATCTTCATGCTACTCATTCTTACAAGAATTTGGTTTTCCATTTTTTTTTATTATATTAAGTATTTTTTAAATTAATTTTTGAATAATTCAGGAATTCGTGTTTTATACGTTTATAGTAAAAAAAAAGGTGAATAATTCGGAATTATTGAAAAAGTGCGGAAGTATTAAATGTCTAGGCCTTCAAAAATTCGATTCGTGTATTATTCGGAGAATTGTTAACAAGGTTATCAATCCCCTCTCTCTCTTTCTAGCTTGTTACAAAATTTAACTTTTTATCAGTTTCGTTTATATTAACTTTGAATAGAAAATTTTAGTTTGTAACAAGAAGTGGATCAACAGCCAAAAACCAAAAGTATTAAACCAGTTTTGTGTCTTACACTATTTATGTGGCGCCAAAAGCCAGCCCATTCGATCAAACTCATCTAAATGACCTGTGCCATAAGGTCCATTCTCACATTTAATCACAAACTCAATAACACGACCCTTACATCATAAAACCAAAGTTAATTATCATATTTTGGAAATTTCCAACAACTAAACCCTCTCGGCAAGTTCCACTCCTTCCTTGTCATCCTCTTTTTGACGAAATTGTATAGGCTTGAATGTATAGAACATAGCGCATATCAGATAGTATACAAAATTTAGAATCTGCAACACCGTAATTAACCAGTAGAGGTTCTCAAGTTTCCCCTTATTAAGGTTAGTGTCTGGAAGCCAATTTGATCCGTCAGGCTTAGCACTATACTTGTGTACAAGTGTTACCAAAAACGTACTAACATAATTCCCAATTGATATTGCTGTCCAAAATAGAGCAGCAGCTGTGCTTCTCATGCTCTCAGGTGCTTGATCATATAAAAATTCCAAGTGTCCAATTGACATGAAGGCTTCAGCAATACCATGAAGGCCATATTGAGGAACAAGCCAAAATACTGATATAGGTATGGTAGCGTGGGGGTGGTCTATGAGGCCATGAGCTATGGCAACATTTTTACGTTTGATTTCAATAAAGCCAGCAACTAATGTGGCTAAGATGGAAATTGCCAAACCAATACCCATACGTTGTAGAAATGTAATACCTGTTGGAAGTCAAGTATAGCAGCGAATTAAGTTCCGGTACTTTTATGTGTCAAAAAATATGTACTTCATTTAGGACAGAACATAAGGATACTGTACCTCGATCAAGACCGGTGAAGCGACGAGCAATGCGGATAAGAACACGATCATAAAGGGTTATAGTAGTGAGCATGGGGACTATGGTGAACACAGACATAGAACCAGGAGGAATTTGGAAGGAACCCTTGAGGTGACGATTCATTGTTCGAGCTTGTTGTAAGGAGAATGTGCCTTGCTGTGCATAGGCTGTGATGAGGAGAATTCCAGAAGCCCAAATTGGGCCCATTCTTATTATGGATTTCAACTCTTCTACTCTGTGCACTGTACATAGCCTCCAAAGATTAGGCGATGGTGATGATTTGAGATTGTCTTCTTCAGTCACAATTGCTGCCCTATCTAGAAACCTGCATTGGCAAAAATGAATCGGCCTCCATAAGTAATCAAATTTGTAATGAGGAAGTCTAGATCATGTCCAAATTATGGCCCTATTCCGAGTATATCTGAGCAATCTATACTTGAGGTGTGTTGAAGTTCTTTCATAAAACTTGATGGATGCGAGCAAGCGTAAAGAAGGGTAAAAGTGTCAATATAGTAAAAGAACATGGCAAAACAATCAAAACAAAAAAATTAGGAGAAAAATCGTCCATATATGAAAAAGAACAGGAGTAAAACAGTCCTAAAAAATAAGTGGCTAAATCGTCCATATGATAGAAGATCAGGGGGTAAAACAGTAATTTAAAACAGTTCGGGTGTCAGAAAAAATAGACCAAAAACCTTAGAGATCCTCCATAAAAAGATTAATAAAATACTATTGTAGTATTATAGATAGGCTGGGATTTTTGAAAGTAGTAAATATTTGATCTAGGAGACTAGGACACGCTTCAAATGTGTTAGTTACAAAAAAAAAAAAAATGTGTTGATAATAAAGCCCATTTTTTGTCCATGTGGAGAGAAACTACCACAATCCAAGAGGCCTGCCCAACCCACTTTGCATTTGACACAAGTACACAACTGATTAACTCCAGTGGATTAATTGACTAATAAAAATTTAATGATTTTTTTTTCAAAAAAAAAATGTAAGAAAAAATATTTTTTTATCAAAAAAAGAAAAAAGAAAAAAAAAGAAGGTAAAACGTCAAGGTATGGGCAGAGCCAAGCAACCAAGAGACTTAAACAAAAGATGAATAATTCACTGTTAATCCTAGAAAAAAAAATCGTCAAATTAACAACTGTTAATAACATAATTATGTTGCTAACTGGGGAGGGTCTGACTATAAGTCCATCTCAGCCGATGGGCTGGGTAATTGACAGCCATATGGAACTCATCAAATAAGCAAAAAAACAAGATTACCAAGCGACATGATTTTGCTGGAGTGAACGAAAAAGACACCCACAAAATCTCTCGCTTCAGTTGAATACATTTTCTTTCGTAACGTAACGCATGAGTTGACTAGATGACAGCTGCTTTCTCACTAACAACACTCACATGATCCCATAATTTTATGTCGTGTTATGAAGTTACGATTTCAGTTCAAGACTTCTAGCATAGAGCGAATCCTTATAGTTGTCCTATTGTCGATAATAGGCCGGATCTTCTCCACCCCGGTGGAAAACTTAACGTTTTACACCTTACAAGATTATTTTGTCACGTATCCACTTGTTTAACACTCAAAATGAAAGTAACTAATGGAGTTAGATAAAACCAATAAAAGAAAATCTAAACAAATCACAAAAAAAAAAAAAAGATTTCGTGACGTGAAAATGGAAAACCTACATACTTACATTGTGTTTGTCTAAAATTCAATGAACTTGTAAACATAGTGTTTTCACTACTCTATTATTATGTTCTTGAATTATTAAGAAGATATATTGTTTTCAATGCTATACATGTGAACTCCGAATTAGCCTTAAGTTCCACTTTGGTTAGAGGAGTGAATTTAAGCTAAAAATGGCAGGAGTATCTGCTTGATAAAGTGCCCTATCCTATCTGATTACACTCTCAATTGGGTGTGTGATTATCTCGAGGGTGAAACAGTAGCTAAAAAAAAAAAAGTTCATACACGAATTGTTATTTATCTCTCTTTAAGATTCGTTCCTTGTAAACCAAATGAAGATTCACAAGCAAAGGAAACTTGGTTGGCAGAGCTATTGACCTCTCGAAACTGAATGACTACGACTTGCTGAATGAATTTAATTGAGCAACTATTTAACATGGAAGGTCTCTTCCGCTGTTGCGCATACCAGATAAAGGATGACAGGTAGTTTACACAGACAACAAAGATGATATAATAGTTGTTGGGGGATGATCCCTGGAAGTAAGTGTCTATCTGACATTGAAATCATTGAATTATTTAACACTATCGTTCCTATGATTAATTGCGTGTTGTCTTCTATTATTTGGTCATTTCGTAGGGAGTTCTGCAAAGTTATGTCAAAGATCCATATTTTTACACAAGAGGAGGTGGATAAGATGACAATTGGTATAAGTAGCGATGACACTCAAAGTTGTTTGGAAGAAGCACCAATCTAATCTATGTATTGACATCCTCCTTTATTGAACTAGTTCCAGAAAGGTCACAGTCGCATGGTTATGGTCGTAAGGCATCAGATCATGGCATGACATTGGAGCAGTCATCCAGCAAACTTGACTGCGATAAATAAATCTATAAGTCAGTCCTATCACCCCGTTTACCTTTGAGCTTAGCAAGTGAAACTTGAAGTTGAGCTCTAAATGTGCGAAACAATCTTCTTGTGTAACATCATACCCGTAGACTTTGGATTTGTGTAGAGTAAAAGGAACAATTGTTGTGCCGATATCTTGAACAAACTTGCCACTTCTACTGTCACAAGTTACAACAAGAAAAAGGGATGGAAAGACTAAAAAGGATGTGGGTAAGACAATAGAGTAGAAGAAGAGAGAGGGCGAGATTGAGGAGAGAAGCACCCACACATGAAAAAAATAAATAAATAAATAAAATAATATATATATATATATTTTTTTTTTTTTTTTTTTTTGTAGTGATTTGTTTATATTTTCTTTTATTGGTTTTATCTAACTCATTTATTTTGGGTGTTAACCAAGTGGGCACGTGTCAAAATAATTTTGTAAGGTGTAAAACATTAAGTTTTCCACCCGGGTGGAGAAGATCCGACCTCTGTCGATAAAACCTTGATGAGAACAAGTGAGCAGCCGATGTTTGTGCGTGTGTGTGAATGTGACAATGTGTGTTCTACACTTCTACTTGTAAGTTTAAGGGCACACCGTAAACTTTTGTCTTATAATGAGTACTGGCATATGTGTTTTCATATCGGCTTGGATCAATTATTGTACTACGCTACTGCATCAAATTTGTATGTTTCCAACTAGCCATTAATGAGCGAGGCGCCAAGACCTGATAATGTTCGATTGAAGTTACTTTATTATTTTGATTGCATTTTTTTATTTCAAAATCTGGTTGTATGAATAATCCCATGAATAATTGACGGCTGATTCATTGTTTATTTTTTAAATCGTTTTCTTATTCATTTTCTATATTCTTATTATTTATTTTGAACATAAGAGTAAGTTAGATGATAATAATGTGCTAACCCTAAACTAATGCAAATTATATAACTCATTACTAAGGGCATCCAAATTAATTAATCACAAAATCATAAACGAAAAAAAAAACTTGGATGACGTCCGACCTAACAGAGTTGCTCCTAGCATTGTCGTCCGGGGGGAGACAGCCCACAAAGTGTAAAGTTCTCACACACTAAAATCATTCAAGCAAAAATCCCAAGGAGGAAATCACATTAAATACAAATTGACATAAGTAAAGAAAGTTACCTAAGCTGATTAGTATGAAGAAGCTTTCCGTCAGTAGATATGGCAGCATCAAGTTCTTCATTTTCATACAGCAAATTGGGATCAGAAACCATGGGGACCTTTCTTTTCTTAATAGCAGCAACAATCACTTGTATCAAACGGGTAAATGGGCTTCCTGAAGGATCAATATGTCGATAAAGTGGGTACCCTATTAAGAAAGCGATTATAGAGATGCCCATAGCCATAGAGGGGATCCCGAGTCCCCATCCCCATCCAATGTGGTCTTGAATATAAACAATAACTGTGACAGCTATAAGGATGGAAAATCCCATGCCGAAATAATACCAGTTGAAGAAGTTCCATGTTCTAGTCTTTTGTGTTGGATCAGATTGATCAAATTGATCAGCACCAAATGATACTACACACGGACGAATTCCTCCTGAACCAATTGCTGTCAGTGCTAGAGATACATAGAGTATGGCTAGTTGGCCTGAACTAGCCACTATGCACACTTGATTATCTTTGCATGGTGGTGGTCTCAAACTAGGAAGAACTGCTGACGTAGTCAGGCTTATCATTCCCTAATTACAGCACGAACAAAGTCAATCAATAAACAACTATTTCGACAGAATGAAGAACAAACAATTTTTGTTTTACATTTTTGGATGTCGTCAAGATAGGTTTAAGAAAAATCAATATAAGTATATTGTATACAATATAATCGCAAGGACTTTATTACAAGTCTGAGAAAAATTAATATTCTGTTCCTCTAAAAGAGATCTAGAAAGTAAGCATTGCTGTTAATACATAGGGTAGGCCTCCCCATAGGCCGATAAGTAACTTGATTACTTGACGACTATCACAAAGAAGCTAAATGCAATCTAGATCCATTCTACCAAATGCAAGAAAAACAATTGCATTTAGCTATTTAGCTAGATATCGGTAAGTATATACTGATAGTCTGATAGAGACTTTACCGAGGCTATGCTTTACATTATCGACATATTTCAATGGTGGAGAGACTGAGAGAGGATGATGATAATAATGGTGGTGGTGGATTGGGGTCTCGGGCAGTGGTTGGGTTGAGGTGGCAATTGGGCTGGACAGCCCAGTCGAGGCCGACCCTAATCCTTTTGAGCCAAGTATATATTTGAGCCGGTCTGGCCCAGCCCTAATTTAATATCGGGCTGAGTCGGGACTAAGCTTATATTTGGAATGCTAAGCCCGATAAACCTCATCAAGTATATGGGTTCATGTCATCAACTTTTGGCATACTAGTATTAAAAGAATTGGGTGATGGAAAAAACATTTGTTTTTTATTTATCTTTTTACACTGAAATTTATTATTTTTTTAGCACATTTCTATAAATATTTAACCCCAATAGACGTGTGTTTCTAATTCATGCTATTTCACCAATAATTATTAGTTTTCTGTCTTGTTCATGTTATAAAATAAAATATAGTAAAAATAAAAAACAAATTATATTTACCTACTACAAACAAGGTGTGAGTGAAGTTACACGTTACCAAAGCAATGAGTTGAATATAATCATAAAACACATTTGAAATCAAAAAAATTAGGGCTTATTATCAAACCGGGTTATGTGTCGGGTTTAGGGTTTGGTATTCAAGTCCAAACCCTAAGTATGCAAATTAGGGTTGGGCCGGGCCAGCCTAAGTATTCATATCGGGCGGAGCTTTATCAGGCTTGGGCCATTTTTTAAGGGCAGGGGTTTCGGCCTTTCGGGTGAAATCACCACTCTACACAGGTGGGGAGATGTTTATTTCGCTACTAATTAAGGGACACTTTTTCTTACTTAGTAAACAAGCAGCACGAACCATCGGATCAGAAGCTAATCCCTCCGCCAACAAGAATGGAAATGGGATTCAAAGAGAGGTAGGTGCGGCGTGCGGGGTTATAGCGATGCCGTTGGGCCAGTAGATGCCTTTTCCTCTCTTGCGTAGTTACGTTTCGAACTAGTGAAAGTAGTAGACACGGAGCCAAACAAGCTAAAAGTAAGACCTACTGATAGCACACAGAGAAAGTTCACTACTTGAAGAGCGGTCGGTCCCGGTGGCTAAGCAGCACCTGTCAATCTTGGTGTGGGGAGAAAGAATCGGTAGGGCAGAAAACATGTCAAGAGAGGTTTCGAAAATAAAGGGGGAACCCTTGTGGGGGAGGAATATGGTTTTGATGTTGGATCACATTCATTGAATGAACCAGTACACTGGTTGAAGCAAAGCCGATGGCTAATGGGGAGGCAGTAGTGAAAGGTGGGCTAAGCAGGAAAGGCTTAGGCTAATCAGTAAGGGCGCTTTGAAGCTTGAGTGAGCTAGGGCTTTCCGCTGACTAAGTCTCATTTCGTAGCGAGAGCACAGAGGCTTGAAAGCAGTACGAGAAGCGAGACTCAAAGAAAGCTTCAAAACCTTTGACAGTCGAGGCTGATTCTTCTTCTGCTGACTATTAGTACGAGGCACTTCAACTTTCAGTCTCATATCGCTTCAAAAGAGAAGGGCTAGTAGCGCCTTTCTTTTAACTCTCTTGAGGGTGGCAGGCAGCAGCACGAACCCGTAACCAGTAGGGGCACGAAGCAGGGGCGGGATAAGCAGGAAAGTCTGGAAAGTAAGCTAGCTCCGAAAGGAAAGTAATAGAAGAGGGGGAGAGCAAGTCGGAGGTAGTACGCCCTGGCATTGGATATTTACTCTACATGACAAAAAACTTCGTGTCAGTTACTTAATGTACACCTCCTACTCCTCATTGGATGTACCGGGCGGATAATCTGAAACTAATTCATCTCTATCTTCGCGGCGCGCAATTTTAGGCCTGACTCATTTGTTTCTTCTGTGATTCTATCTAATCGTTTGTCCAATACCTCAAAAAGCATGGAAACAGGAAATAAGTTTTGTAACCAAAACCATGAGAGTATAACCAAAGTATAGAAGAGTACTTCAAAACAGTAGAGAAAAGTGTGATTAAAAGATGGAGACATGTGATGGTATTCTCTTAACTATTTGGTAAATGATGGATGCGACAGTAATGGTCCAAAATCTTCCGGCGAATGAATCTGCAATAAAGGCTCCTAGCAACGGTGTCAAGCTTGCAGTACCACCAAAGTTGGTGAGAGTATTCGCTGCTTTCGTTAAGGGCAAGTGCAGCTGTAGTGTCAGGTAACTAATCATGTTAGCACCAAACCCAACCACTGCCAACTTCTCAGTGACTTCATTTGCTATACACAGGAAGAACAAAAAATAATCACCTTCAGCTCAATTCAAATAAGAAAAACTTAAGAAAATGATTGGCATATATCGATAGAGATTCAATACCAAAGATGAAGGGCATCGTTCGCATCCCTCCCTTTCTTCTTTCAACTTGACTTTGTTTTTCCTCCATTTTTTTCATCACTGTTCACTCTCTATGAGCTGAGCTGCCTTGTGATGTTTTAATTTGCACCCTCGAACCCATAATTTATAGCTTGTTTGAAAAAGGATTGCTAGCGTCCTGCCCCTTCAAGGGGGTCGGACCATCCTAACCCAAAAAGAAACAAACGAAATGACTTGTTGACCTCTTAGATAAGTTGCAAATCAGACTATTAAAAAGAAGAAAATGCCACTGAGTTAACTCAACCTTCGTCTTCCACAGTTCAAAAAAATAATTACCATCCATCAAATATATTTTATTCCGGGCCAACACTTAGGGCATCAACTTTGAAACCGGCCACTGGAATATCGTCGGAATCTCAATTGTATTTTTATTCATTATCCTTGTTCACATTTAGTTAGCAATTTTAACTCAAATTAGTTCAATTTAATTCAAATTAGTAAATTGGACTTTGGGTAGAGCTTGGTGGATGATGCTTTGGTGTTACGTAAAAAGAAACTTTGCTGCACTTGAAACTTTATTTAGTAATCCGGCCATTACCAAATGGTAACTCAACTATTTTCATTGAGAATACTACCACAACACTTGATTTAATTTAATTTGGGTGAAAATTTGAGTGAATTAAGTTTGTGTTTTATTTTTGAGTGCTAGTTTGGGTGTTTGGTTCAATCTTGGTTTTGGGTTTAAGTCATGTTGATTTGCTAGTAAGATGTGAGGAATCAAATAAGAGGAAAGAGAAGAAGAGAAAACGAACTGGAGAAGAAACACATTTGACTCTTTTAGAAATTTTTAAAGCAAGGTATTTTTTTATGTTTTTCGATAAGATCTGATCGCATTTCATTTATTCAATAGATAGTTATTATAGGGATCATTACAGCACTGACAAATGATGGGACCTGACAAATAAGATTATTTTTAAAGCAAATAAGATTACCTGGTTAATAACTTTTGTTTGTATTTGGGCTAGGATGGTCCTACCCCTTTATTAAGTGGGCAGGACGTTAACAATCTTCTCTTTCTGAAAACTGTAGATAGCTACCCCTCATTTTTGGGTTGTCTGTATATATACAAGTTGGTAGTTCTGACCTTCTAGCTAGCGGTTCAAACATACACATTGGATTTTCATTATGTGATAAATACAAGTAAGTAGGATAAAGAGAAATGATGCTAGATCACCCCAAAATAAATAAATAAATAAATAAAAGAAAAAGAGAAAAGTTCCAATATGGACAAGTGTAGTAGATACTTTTGTTGTTTTCATGTATTTACTATTTCTATTACTGCTGTGAAAATAAAAAAGTGGAACGAAATAAATTGGAAGTATATTCATAAGTTCAAAAGCAACGGATATGATATGATCACGTGAACATGTACATGTTTTTGTTTATTGGCAAGCTAATAACTTTTTGATGCTAGTGGGATCGAGCCCCAGACTTCTGGTATCATTACCCAAAGATTTTACCGACTTTGCTAGTCGGCACCTATAAACATGTTGCAAGGACATAGATTGATCGGTTGAAAAATAATCTAAAAAGTGGCGTAATGTGACGGAGATGGGGACAATCTAATCGAGCCCATTATATGAACTCCACCACAAAAAGTGAATTTATAAGATGAATTGAGGGTTGATTTTTGGTGAGAATAGTCTTCTCATAATAGAGAATCTTTGTACAAAAAATCAGTCCAAATGAAAATGTCCAACCTTGTCAAAAATTGTTTTGAAATTTGAAAAATTTAAACCTTTGAATAATTTTATAACATTGTAAACAAAATTCGATACGTCTAAACATATTCAAATATGCTGATTTTTTCTAAGGATGCTCTATATTATAGGGAGAATACTTCCATAAAAAATCAGCTTCTAATTCATTATTTTTTATGGTGGAGTTTCTTTAGAGTTCGTATAAGTGGAGTTTATATAACGGGCTGACAACCTAACGAGAGCAAAAAATCTTTAGTCTTGGCGTTGAATATGATAGGGGAACTTTATATTCCCCATGCCTCCAGAAAATAGTTAAAATCTAATATAGTAACAAATAAATAACAAAAAACTTACTTATATTTCTACAAACAAAAAAAAGAAATAAAAACAAACGAGGTTGTCTACTCCGAGAACGTCCTCGTAAGGATGAAGTCCGCGACCGTTGAATGTATGATCCAACGGTCTAGAAATACAACACCGTCTCATTTTCTCTCTCATAATTTTTGTTCTTGATTTTCAAACCATTGGATCACACATCAAACGGTCTGCGGACCCTCATCCCTATGAGGATATCTTCAGGGTAGCTGGATTGCACCAAAACAAACTCCCCAAAAAAATTCACTTTCTTCGTTATCAAATCTTATTAGCAATTCAAGATACGAGAATATTGAAAGTATATTCATAAGTACAAAAACAACACGGGTAGTCGGGTATTATATATATCACTAGGGTTTGCCCGTGCCGTACGGCACTGATAACCTCAGCACACCTTTGGCACTATCTTAAAAACCAGAGATTAGTACATACTAAACTCCTCCAGAGGCAAAAGCTTAGTTCACCTCGAGCTACCCTACCCTAGTGAGATACATATACCTAGAGCCACAAATTCAATGATCTTATCTTCTAGCTAATTACATATGTCATCTCCTCCAGACATGGACAAAATTATAGCATTTTTAAAATTTAAACAATATCCAAATAAAGTTTTATAAGAATCTACCCACTTACCTAGCATTTGATTAACGATATAATTTTGATTAACTGAGAAATAACACAAAAGAAAAAAGAAGATAGCACAACTGAAAAGTGTGCTCATATAGGTTCTACTATAGGCACAATCTGATTTGCCTACGAATTGAAGCAACAAAATAACTAACAATTCAACAAAGTCAAATAATTACAACACTGTCAAATTGCATCATGAAAACTATATATTCAATTCGGATTTCACAGTTCACATTTTCAAGTGAGGCAGTCAACTTGAACACATTTCTCGAGCAAATATGGTTGAATAACAATTTAGTTGCAATATGTGCATGAGATTTCTACTTAAATCCGTGATCTTGAACCTGTTCCCAATAAATAGAAAGCATGAATAAGTTGGCAAATAAAAGAGATGAGCAAGCTAGGGAAGATCCAACTTAAGGGATTAAAAAATTATTCGAAAGGCAAAAAAATATACCATACCTTTTGAATGCGTGATCTCCTTTCCATTTTCAACTTTTGGATTGCTTGAGCTAGACATTCCAATGTGTTGTTATCGATATTAGCGGATCGCTTCGAGCCGCTTTTGCAAACTTGGATGCACTTCACTCGGTCTTCCCAAAATCAAGTCCAAGCACCCCACATAAACAAATGCACTTCATTCACATATTCGTAACTTTATTAAGGCGATCGACCGCAAGTAAGGAGGAAAAATTACAATGGGAACAGGGAAGAATGCAAGGAAGGAATAAAAAAAAAGCGGTAAAGATCATCATACACACATACCTTTTCCTTAAGTAGTTGAATGAAGATGTGTCCGATACTCATTAAGCTTTCTTAATGATAAATCATTCTCCTCCTTTCATTCTTGCTACTTCATTCATTATTGTATCCCGAAATCTCTCCTCTAATATTCTCAATTTGTGTTCTTACATCCGCAAATTGTCTCATACGATTCCTCCTTGTTTCTTAGATAGATTGTCTACCGGTGGTTTGATGGATGACAATTTGCTCTTTCAGTGTTGGTCTTTTCTCCGCTTGAATCTACAAAAGTCAAGGCAAATGGTCGAGAAAAAGGCTAATCACCGATATTATCATATCATATGAGTTTGGGCCCATTCAAAAAGAATTTTATGTTATTGTGAAGTAAAAAGGATGATGAAGCTCATGCATGAAAGAGTGAAGCGACAAAAGGGAAAGAACTCAAAGTAGATATCATGTAAAAATAATAGAAATATATAAGAATGTGCTTTTCAAGATATGAAATTGAAAATCAGAGGCTCAAATTGGTAACAAAACCAATTTCTTGTCACCGTTTTTTTATCAAGCGCATGGTTTTACTTGGGTACATTACTCACACGAAAAATGATGGAATGATGTTATGGATATTGCTATAACCTGTGGAAACTGAGTTTCAAATTTGCCATTTGCGTTCTTTTGGTATCATTTGTAACACGAAACTCAAGTAAAACAAAAGGAACTGCAAGGATCCAAACTACCATCATCATAAAAATCAAAGGACACTTTTCCAATAGCAAACCCATGACTATTCTTATAGGATTACCATCTTGTAGCTAAGAAAACCAAAGAGTAGGAAACAACATAAGCATGGAAACCAGCACACTAATGCAAATGTTCTCTAGTGTGTCTTAGGTCTTTCAGTTCCTTTAGCAACACATCAAACAGCTTTGCTCCTCTACATAACTTGACAAGTCAATTGATTATCGTGGAAAACAAACAGTGTATACGCAAATAGTCCACTTGTTTTTTTTGTTTTTTAGGGGATCATAATAATGAGAATTTCCATCTCGGAGTGGCCAAAAGGTTGGTCCCCCTGGATCTGATGGGCAATGGCTGTCACTTCTTTACTTTTTGTAAGTTTATAAGAGAATTGGTTTATACATTTAAAGCAAACTAAGCCTCATCTTTAATTAAAACAGTACTTATCTATATACCTCACTACTGACAATGATAGCAATAGAGCCTGATTACAAACACCTAGGGGTAGAGAGTGAAGAGTAGTTCTCCACAGATATAGTCTTTACTCTATAATAATTCAAGACCTTAAATATTAGTCCCAGTTTAAACTTAGATTCAAATTTGGAACATTTATTATCTCTTAAAGAGCATTGATGGACAAACAAGCTAAAAATCATTAACTGCTTCCTAGATATATTATGGTGTACCGGGGAATGAAGACCAAGCTCCCCAAGAGAAGCCCTAAGTGTTGCAAGCTCAGCTTCTGTTGAAGCAACGTATTGATGGAGGCGTGCCTTTGCTTTGGTTGCCTCGTCAACCTTCCTCCGATACACTTCTCAACACTCCTTTCTCCATCAACATCCGGTCCTTCTCTGCTTCACTCTCCCCCATTTCATCCCACGCTTGCTGCAGTAACAATCTATAAACATATTCAGAACCACAATTTAATAGACCTCCAATTTAGTCACAACATCCAAACCTTAAACCCAGCTTGCTTTATCATTTATGAGACCAAAAATGAAACTTTCCAAACCCAAGTGGTTTGAGGACAATAAATATACACTTCACTGGTCCTAATTTCTTCTTCTTTCCCACAAAAACATATAAACCCAAAAATTGAAGGAAAACAAAACACTAAAATAACAACACAAGACTTCATGGTTTTGTTTTCTCTAACTATGTTTAACGCAAGAATTCAGCTGCAATGAAATAAGAATCATCACCCAAACAATATAACCAGGAAAAACAAAACATGCATAATGAAGTAAACAGTAGATTAAGTCACAAGATTACCTAAAGCTCACTGAGTAAAGAACCACAGCAGGAGTTCATCTTTCCTTCACAACAACTGGAACTAAGAGGGTTTCCAAGTACTTGCATCATTTCTCAAAACAACAACTAAACAAAACTAACCAAAGCAAGATCACAAGCATCATGTATATAAGGTCAGAGATAATACAGCCGACAAAAACCAATTCGATGCAAAATGGAAGTACCTGATTATTGGGTTGGTAGTGGGGGGGTTGGCGAGTTGCATTTTCAGTTTGGTTGTCTATTTCTAGTCTTTTGCAACAAAAGATGCAACCCCAATCTTTGACATTGAGCTACCAAGCCTACCAGCAGCACGACGTCCTTCACTTACAGCTCCATATGCCGCCCCAAGTCGTGCATCTGAAAATTATGTGTTGACGTGAACATACACAAACCTTCATATTATAATCTAACGTAAGACTTAGATTTCAGCATCTCCTCTTCATATTTTTCATGAACAAATAAACCAGTGTTGACGTGAACATACACACATTTTTTGCAGTTTTTAAGTCTTGATTGAAAACTACTAATCCAAAAGATAATTGGTCTTCCACTGATGTACATGTGGGTTTATTTAATTTCATAACATTTCTAGATCAATCATCACATGTGTTTCCAAACAAATTTTGATATGGAAGTGGGAAAAAAAGCTTTGAAAAAAAACAGATTAAATATCGTACAAACCTCAACAAATCACTGATAACCACGTCCAAACAGCTTGATATAGAAGTGGGAAAAAAATCGTCTTGAATTGAAAAATAGTGTGGAAAAAGGGGTACATGGCGAAAATGGGAAGATGTTTTAGCATTTCTTTTGAAGCAAAGTAGTGCTAAAGATCACAGATCTCAGACCTTTATCTAAATGCTCCAGATCTCAGATCTAAACATCTGCAAGTAAGGTCTTCGTTACTCACCAGGGGTTGTGGTTGTTGTGGAAAGAAAAGCATGCGGTGAGTGGATACTGTTCGGTCACGCGAAGTTCTCAAACCGAGGCGATACCGGGTTCTCGACAAGATGAGAAAATGGGTGGGAGTGATGGCGGTTTAGGCGGATATTGGAAGGAAATGATTATTTCTTTTTTTACCCTAAATTGAGTTAAGAGATATCATAGAACCGCTATTAGCTTTGAAACGCAAAGACACTACCAGATGAATTTGAAAGTCTTACGCCACAACTTAGAAAACATAATTACAACCATTAGATGGAGGCCCTGCGGGCCCCACACCATTGTGTTTTATTAGATAGATGTGAACATGTACGTGATTTAGCTGTTGAAGAGGAATCTAAAAAGAGGCGGAAAGTGAAAGAGATGTATGGAGGCAGCCTAATGGCTAATGATAGGGGAACTCCCGCCCTCCAGAAAATGCAAACTGAAATAGTCCACATGTTTTTGAAATACAGAATGGTTTTTCAAACTTCACCACAAAATTACAAACAAATTTTAGAAGTTTATGAAGAAATGACAGACAAGTTAGGCCACTCCACGATCTGCTAGTGTCTCATGCATACAAAATTGGCACTCAAATTAAGTTATGCATGTGTTATGTGTTGACTTTGGTGTACACAAACGTATTATTATGTTTGTGCAAATCTGCAATACACTGATTAGTTAGTCCTTTGACAGAAAACGTGGATTTTCTGGTCATTTTGATTCATTCTAAGGTAGAAAAAGGTAGGGCTGGTCATCGAGCCGAGCGGTTTACGAGTAACTCGAGCTCGGCTCGATTCGACTCGACTCAAACTTATCGGCATAAAAATATAAGTCAAGTTTGAACTTAATTTAAAGTTCATTCTAGACAGCAAGTAACGCGAATTCAAGCTCAATCGTGAGCTACTCGTTGTAGTTAGAGTCTAGCTTGAGTTTGAATAGTTCGTGAGCTACTCGTTTTATAAGTCTGTACCCAATATATAATATATATAATTTATACCCATTTTATAATTTATATCTATTTTAATGTTTTATATACACTCTTTTTTCGAGTATAAGCTCGAGTTTGAATTCAAACCAGCTCAAGCTATTTGTACAACGGGACGAGCAAGTTTGATCCCCTACATGCATCTTGAATAACGAAAACATTTTAAGTTGTATAGGCAAAATTTATATTGGGAGTAAGCCAATGTATCTCACGCGGAAATACGGTAATCTAAGCCCAATGTCAATTCCAAGTTCATCTAATCCTAAGTGGCCAAGTCTAATAACCGATGTTATCAACGAAATTATGTGAATATGGTTACTTGTGAAATAGCGTGATATATGTTAGTGTTCACCATGTGCTCTAAAGCACTAACGCATCTACTAAAATGGCTCTGTCCACGTTGGACACGCATCGAACGTGGACACGAACACGAATGTGCGTTCGACGCGGTCAACTAAACTGGACACAGGTCAAGATGCAGTCAGGACGCGATCAATATGGTCTTGACGTAGATTTTGACTCAAAAAAATATAAAATAAATCAAAATAATACTAAAAAACTCAATTTTTTCAGTTTTTATTTTGGTAAGACTTATGACATGTTTTTAAAGTTTGATTAGGAAATATTAAACTTAGTGGGGGTTTGATTTTCATTTTTTCCAAAAATTATTTTTTCTTAAAAAACATTTTTATGAAAAAATATTTATTCTAAAAACAATTTTTGAATAAACATGTTTGGTTGTGATTTTTCTTAAAAACTATTTTATCAAACCATATTTCGCACTATATTTCTTGACATATTTCGGTATAAAGTAATGAAGTCTAAAACATCTGGAAAGTTCATTTGCCTTGAATGCCCCCCAAAGTGTTTCTCTCTCAAAGAAAAATAGCTTTGTTTCATTTTGGAACGCCCCCCCCCCATTGTTGTGCTATTTGTAGGTGTGCATAAAACCGGCTGAACCAATGAAACTGACCAAACTGAATTGAACCGGTCGATTTCAGGTCGGTTATGCTTATGAGTCAGTTCGGTTAAGTATATTTGAAAACCGATACCGATAGAGTCGGTTCGGTCATCAGTGTAGTCCCAAACCAGACCCAAAACAATCCGTTATATATAATATATATTAGAATATATATATTTAATTGATTTAATTTAAAAAATATGTAAACCGGGTCGGTTCGGATCGGTTAACATTGGTTAAACTCAGAACCCAATCGGTTCGGTTCAGATATTAGTTTGGTTGGAAATTAGTTCGGTTCGATTCCAAAAAAATATAAAACCGATAGGCCCCAGTTTGATTTGATTATCGGTTTAGACCCAAACCCAACTCGCACACATCTAGCTATTTTGTAGAGAGTGTAAGTGTGCAACTCAATTATGATTCCTATATATATATATATATATATATATATATATATATATATATATATATATATATATATATATATATATATATATATATATATATATATATATATATATATATGGAGAAATCAATATACAACACTTTATATAACACTCTTTTCTAAGTTGATCTAAGAGCTAATACTTTTGTTTGTGAGTATGATTTTTGTCACTATATATATCATATCTACAAAATTTTAGTTCATTTTGAAATCTCTATCTCTTTCAAAAGTAGATTTGAAAATGTGATTTTTTTTAACAGTCAGGATTTGAAATTTTACAATTCTCTTTTAGCATATATAGAAATTTTCAAACGAGCCCATTTTTCGTAGGGATGTTTTTTATGGTGAGAATGTGAGATCTACAAAAAATTGAGTCTTAAATAAATTTGTAGAATGAGATATAGACCATTGTATAAACTGTTGTATAAAAAGTGTTGTATATGGATCCCTTCTCATATCCCATATAAGGGTTTTGCTCTTATGCAGACTGCTAAATTGCAGACTTTAGCATACTCAAACCGAAAAAGGAATCTCACGTCTCTCATATAGTAATTAAAAATTATCTCACCAAATATAACTAAAAACTGGACCCACAAGTCTTACAAGCTAAGCCAAAAGGAATCACGTCAGTTTTAGCAAAAAAACAAACAAACTATTGAAACTACTCAATTTCTCATCTTTTTAGTTATTTGTTTATTCTTGCCCGTTATATGAATTCCATTTAAACGAACTCCAAAAAACTACACCATAAAAAACAATAAATTAGAAGCTGATTTTTTGTGGAGATGTTTTTCCGACAATGCAGACCATCTTTAGTTCTTCATATAACAGGCTCGTTGTTTCTTTCATCCACTCTTGCTCTGTTTTTTTTTTTCATTATTTTCTGCTCTCCTAGTTTTGTTCTTTATTTCAATGGAACAAGAGAAAGGGAAGCCATACTACTAACTATTTTCCCTCTTAACTATTTCAATTGGGCAATGTTTTTATGTCAAACCCATAAATCTTATTTTTTGTCAAACCCATAGATCCCCACTATTCCATCATCTAACTCATAAAACCTTTGCACCAATAAAATGGTTATAGATTTTTCATATCCACTTGCACCAACAAATGCAACTTTCATTCCAACATGAACCTTGAAATTAAAATCTTTCAGCACAATTGTGTCTAGCCTTTTGTATCTTCTTTTGTGTTATCTGATGCTATGGGTGCATGTAGAGAACATGTTATTGTTAATAAATAAATAGTAGTTGATTACAAAATTTAAAAAAAAAAAAAAAAAAAAAAAAATTATATATATATTGATGTAACTGGGGTCCAGCAAGGCGACCCTTTGGGTCCCCTTCTATTTGCGCTAGTGTTGCATCTCCTGATTCTGCGGATCCAGTCTAGTTGTCAGTTGTTGCTACATGTTTGGTATCTAGGTGATGGGACTCGATCGATTGGAGATATCTAAGCGGTGGCGGCGACTTTGGGTATGATTCAAGAAGAAGGACCTTCTTACGGCCGGTTCTTAATGTGGATAAACCGAGATATTTTGGCCATCATTGGATCTACGTCGCTCTACTCTTGGTCTCTTTCCTTCAGATTTATCCTGTCCTCAGCAGGGAGTCAGGTTGCTTGGAGGTGCGGTCAGCACTGATCCATCTTTTGTCATGGGCCTTGCTCGCAAAGCGTGTTGAAAAGGTTCGCGACTTTGATGGACCGTTTAGCTATATTAGACGATCCACAATGTGAGTTAGCTCTCTTACATGCTTGTGTTGGGCTCTCTAAGTTGGTATTTACGATTCGTACTTGTCCACCATCCATTTTTAGAGAGGCAACTAAGACTTTTGATCGGCATCTCCGCAGTGTTCTCCAGGGTATTGTGGTTTCTGATGGTCCTAACTTCGGTGATTTGCAGTGGTGTTTATCGACACTCCCATTACGTCTTTGTGGGTTAGATATTTATGGTGCCACTGATGTCTCTACTTTTGCTTTTGTAGCCTCCCATTGTCAGACTTCTGAGCTTCAGAACCACATTCTTAGGAGTTGTAAACCAGTGCCTTTGGATGAGATTCTTGATGTTGCTAGCAGTGCATTTAGTTTTTGTCTACCCGATTTTGACCTCAGTTCTATGGCTGGGAATGCTACCGTCCCCTCAAAACCAAAAAAAGTTTTGGCGGAATCGTTCTATAGTAAGATTGTTGCTAGTCTTGAGAGGGAGTTTGTGTTATCTGCTCGTCAGAAAACAGTCATTGGATGTTTGCAGTCAGAACACGCAAATGATTTTCTACTTGCTATTCCGATGGAGGGACTTGGACAGCGTATGTCGTCGGTAGAGTATCGTTCTATTCTCCGGTATCGTCTCATGATTCCTTTGTACTCTGATGGTGGTCTATGCCCTATTTGCAAAAAGAGTAGACTAGATGCTTTCGGGGACCATGCAGCATATTGTAGACATTTTTCAGGTTTCAAATACCGACATGATCATGTCAGAGATATTTTATGAGATGCATTTTGAAGGTGGGGTACAAGTGAAGGAGGCTCCGTGAATTTTATCATCGATCCGAATGAAGAAAGATCTACACTTGGGCTTTGCGGATGTATTGATATACTGATTGGTCCGAGGGATACATGCATGTATTGATGTAGCGGAGCCTCCGTTGGTAGGGCTTGGGAATGGAGTCTTTGAGGTGGGACGCAGCTTAAGTTAAAGAGAGCAACGGCTGGGAAAGATGGAGAAGCATGAGGAAGCTTCGCGCGGCTAATCAAAGATTGTTTCATTCCGCTTTAGTTTTCGACGGTTTTTTGGAACAATGATCGTTGAGCTACCGAGACTTGAGAAAAGCTATAGACAATAATGTTATGACAGCTGGTTCTAACGAGCTTGTTTTTAGAAGAATAAGATTTACTATTCAGAAAGGACTTGCGGTGTAGCTTGTTATACGCTTGTCCTAATTATTTGTAAAAATCTTTATTACTATCAATAAAATTTCCACTTAAAAAAAAAAAAAAAAAAAAATAGTCTAATCCGTAAAATAGAGCCAAAAAATTGGTTCCAAATCAATCATTACGAGTCAATGTCATGACTCATGAGTTCTAGTGAAGTCCAGAAAGGCTTCATAAGTTAGGCTCGAATTGGACCAAGGGCCACGCGTTGTTGGGCTTTCTACTACAGTCTACAGGCTATATATTGTGGAATACTGGAATAGGAAGCAGTAACCTGATCAAACAACTTAAAACCAAAGTCCCAAACAATTTATTGCGTGGTATGTGTTTGGAGTAGTGAACCTAAAGTTTTTTCTGACCCACACTCAAACTTCCCATCGCTACAACTAAACTATGTCGATATCGTCCTCGTAAGTTGTGTTTTGCGGTTAACAGATATCCTCCCCACAGCCAACAATTTTCGTTAATCTTAATGGATTAAACATCTCGAAATCAACAGGAAAAAGAGGGTTCAAGTTGGTTGCTCGCTTAGGCGGTATGCCCCAAATAGAGCCCAAATTGAATAGAGCCCAAATTGAAAGTCACATACCAAGTCGCCACATGTGTTTGACACTTTGACATGCATCAACATTGACCCAATGAGAGCGTCATGGCTTAAGTTGAGAGAGTTGATCCACAAACTAATAAGAAGACAAATCTCAATTGGACTACAGTGCATTAGTACAACGTACAAGGATCACAGGAGTCGTAACTTTGCATTGATGTTACTGGACAGTATGCAGTAGGGTACTTGGGTGGTCAAGTGTCAACGGACTGCTAAATTGTACATTGAGTTGAATTGGGCCGAACTGGTAGCCCGATAAATAATGGTCATTTCCAAAGACCAAAGTAGGTGCAAAGGTGAACCGTGAACGGTCAACGTACAGACATTTGACATTTCGTTATTTGAGGATAGACCATACAGGGCCCAACATCAGCCAAAAACCTAACTTTGCACTTTTACCGAATAAAACTGGTTACGACGTTTTGGGCTGAATATATATTAGTTTGGATCCACAACGGATTATGAGATCATGGTCCATATACGGTTATGGAGATAGTGAGATACTGATACAGATATGAAATTAAATATCATCAGCAAGTCTACAAATATGAACTGCGAATCCCAATCACTTTTACCGGCCTTCTCCATGCATCGTTGTATGAGCATATCTGTGCGCGCCTGCGTCAATATGACAAAGGAGAGCTGTCGTTTTGGTTGGTCTGCTGCCGAATGAAACAGAACGAATTTACTTTAGTGCTGGTTTTATGGCCCAAGGTCGTAGTCACCAATAACTGTTTTGGCATCACCTTGGGCCTGGCTTTTGCTCGGTATCTTCACTAATATTTTGGGGGTTGCAATTTGTCTTTGGAGTTTATATTACGGAAAAGTGTTATAGAAATAAATTCAGAAGAAACTAAAAAAAAAAAAATGAAATACAGAAATGGAGCTTGCCTGAATATATATATTTTTTCGCTAAAGAGCTTGCCCAAATATGGTCGTCGTTTTTTTAACTTTTTATCAATTATATTTTCGTATCTGAAATACTCTCTATGGCTTATAGTGGTAAGTTGGTAGTATGTTAAGATCTTAATTAGTAACGTACAACATTATATTCTCCATTCAAGCCTCGTTAACATAGATTTGTTTAATGATACTTAGTAGCACGTCTTTATCAGCTCAATATCCGATCCTCACTCTTGCATTGCGATTTTTATATTCGATATTCGCGAATATTTTGGCATGTTGATTATTGAACAAGAGGTTTGCTTAAGAAACCAGACATTTGAATTATGTTTTATACTATAATACTAATATAAGCAGCGTAGAACATAAGATTTTAGTACTCACGAATTGAGCTACCTGGAAGGCTGGAAGCCTGAAAGTCTGAAACCATTGATTTTCCTTTGAGAGTAGATTTATGCCAATTACAGTATTCAGCCTCCATTGAAAATGTAACTTTGCAGTTCGCACATGCCTTGAGGAGGAGCAGATTTTTTGGAACTTGTAGTGTTTTGAGCCAGATAATCTGGGATTATGGTCTAATCAGAAGATAATCTTGTTGTTACGTGACTTGTGTCTAAATTTTATCTGACAAACCAAAGATGATCCCATGTCCAAGTGCTGTGGCCGGATGAACATGGCAACACATCAATGAGGGCTCAAACCTATTACTGGACCAGTCTTTAAAGAGAGCATAAAATGGTCCAGGCTCTTGCATAGGGCCTACTTAAAGTGTACCAAGATGTTGGCCCATTACTTGAACCCTTGAACGGGACGAGGTGTGTCGGTCAAAATTCCAGGACCAAGTGTCCAAGGCTCCAAGCTTATCCGTGCGTCAGATGCGGCGGCATTAATTGCTTCCTAGTTCGGCTAGTTACTCCCGAAGAAAACTTTTGTACCAACATGAATTCTCTTATCATTTTTTTTTTATAGTGCAAAATTGTGAGCATCATCAAGTCATTGAATTATCCTTTTGTTGGGATTCAACATTTTTTTGAGTAGTTGGTATTCACAGCTGTCAAATTAGAATTCTGAATTGGCCTATTTTCCACGGAATACGACTATACGAGTATCCGAAATGGGCCTGAATGCCTGATGCAATATAAGAGCATTTCCAATAGAAGTCGACTATTATTCACTTCTATATAGATAATATTTATCCTCTTTTCCACCATTTTGGTGAAAAACAAAATGAGACTGTCAAATATAAAGATGAATATTAATTTTGGACGGGATATTACATTCTGTTTGGACGTAAAAATTGAAAAAATGCTCCGGATTGAAACATTCCATCTGAAATTTAAAAAAAAAATAAAAATAAAAATCTAAAAATCACGCGAGACGAAATGTTTCGTCCGAAAAAAAAAACCCATTTTTAAAAAAATAAAAACACACGAGACCGAATCTAGTATCCCGTCCGAAGTTCACAACTCAACTACTATCTCGATTAAAGGTTTCACTTTCATTTCGATTTGAAAAAATAGTCACCACCTTATTCATTTTTGCATTGGTCAAAAATTTTGAACAAAAAAAAAGTGAATAAAATCACAAACCCACCGTATTACCGTATTTATCTGCATTGAGAATGCTCTAAAGAAAATTAGAGGTAACACTTCGAAAGTGGGGTCTCACCTCTTACACCTCGGATGAGGGCGATAATAGTTGGGACACTATACGGCGTGGCTCAGTGATTTGATGCACGTCCGGACCGAAACAAGATTGCATGCACTCATGTGAATATGAAACAGAATCATGTGAATTTGAAACAGTAATGGTCCTTTGAACAGTTTGAAGTAACAACATTGGTCGTTTACAAAGTTGCATAATAAACAAAGGTGAGGTGAGCTTCTTTAATTAGCGGAAAACAAGTAGAAAAACATGCGTGACTTCGGGAGTTCGGGATCAGAATTTTTATCCTTTCTAGATTTGCCGTGTGTACTCCACCATTCAAGATTGTCTGTCCTTTCAAAAGTATCTTTATCACAATGGGTCCCTCTGACACCACACTTACCATCATCTTCACATGTATAGTCTCATTTGTTCCACCTTTACATGCATCACCAGTTAAATTTCAGTTCTTTATATTTTCACCACAGTGCTAACACTTCCACACTCCCTCAGCTCCAACCATTTTTCTCCACCCAAATATGTTGTCTTGTTTTCCTCACTTCCCTTCACTCTGTTCTCTACTTGGACTGTTTTTGTATGCTTTTGTGCTATGTCTTCATGTAGTTTCATCTTCTCCAACTAAGATTGGTCAAGGCTATAAGTTGGTTTCCATTGAAGAATCACCCAATGGTGGTCTCATTGCCCTCTTGCAAGTGAAGCAGAAAACCAACACTTATGGTCCTGATATCCCACATTTGCAGCTCTTTGTCAAGTATGTCAATGCCCCATTTTCTTAGTTCTTTGTGCATTTTAATGTAGTCACTACAATGTTTATTTATCCAAACTTGGGATTTTCTTCTGTAGGCATGAAACTGAAGATAGATTGAGGGTCCACATTACTGATGCAGAGAAACAAAGATGGGAAGTACCGTACAACTTATTGCCGAGAGAACAACCCCCAGCATTGAAAAAAGCTATAGGGAAATCAACAACAGTTGTTTATGGTGAATCAGAAATTTCAGGGAATGATGAACTGATTTTTAGTTACATTTCAGATCCATTTAGCTTTGCAGTGAAAAGAAAATCAAATGGGCAAACACTTTTCAATTCAAGCTCAGATGAATCAGACCCATTTAGTAGTTTGGTATTTAAAGATCAATATCTTGAAATATCCACTAAATTGCCTAAAGATGCTTCACTTTATGGTCTTGGGGAAAACTCACAACCTAGTGGGATTAAGATACAACCAAATGATCCATATACTTTGTATACAACTGATGTTTCTGCCATTAATATTAACACTGATTTATATGGTTCACATCCTGTTTACATGGACCTTAGAAATGTGGGTGGAGAAGGTTCTGCACATGCAGTTCTGTTACTTAATAGTAATGGAATGGATGTTGTCTATAGAGGAAATTCACTGACTTATAAGATTATTGGGGGTGTATTGGATTTCTATTTTTTTGCTGGTTCAACTCCTTTGGCTGTCGTGGATCAGTATACTCAGCTTGTTGGACGACCCGCTCCGATGCCGTATTGGGCTCTGGGTATGTCTCTGCTCTCAATTTTTTTCTCCTTATTTGATCATGTTTCTTAGTTTTGGTTTGAAGTAATAGAGATTTTTATTTACTTAATTTTAGTAAGTCTACATTCATTTGCATTGCCTTAGACTCTTAAGATTGGCCAAGTTTTTCAGCATGTGATGATCACCTCAAATTTATTGATCCACCTACAGTAGTGAAGAGGTCTTTCAATTTTTATGTACTTTTGGATACCTGAGCAAAGAAAGTTTGGTAAACTTTCCTTATTTTTATCTTCTAGTAAATGCGCACATGATTCACAAGTGGTCCTTAATTGATGGCATTGATTTGAAAGATGTTACCTGTCAGAGTATGTGTAGTAGTATGTAATATGTAGTATGCAGTGTGTAGTATGTACTTAGAATGGTGGCATGTAATCATATCACTTGGAAAGCAAAGAATTACGTGACTATCTTTGAGAAAGTGCACTCTATGGGTCATTGAAAGAAAAACTAAATTTGAATGATATGATTCCATGTAAAAATATTGATAGAATTGGACTGAATTTGGAGAAGGTCTTCGCTTTGTTGTGATAATATCTTCTTCTTTCCAAGTGAAGAAGATCTTGTTGCAGTTAAAAGAATATCTCCTGCAACAGTCAGTTCAGTTCTAGCCCAGGGAGCAAAGATTTGTACTATACACGTGTAGATTACTTTAAAATTTACTTATGTTCTCTTATTTTTCTCTCCTGGAGATAGAGAAGGTTGCTTATGTTCTCTCCCTCAGCATTTACTTGATAACATTCAATTCAATATAGGCCGTAGATAGTTGAGTTGTTATCCGATATATGTTTCTTACATAAAATCGCAGTCGAAAAGTTTTAGGGTTGAAAAATAACTAAATGATGATGACCTATTAATCATGTTAAATGTTGTTGCAGGATTTCACCAATGCAGATGGGGTTATAAAAACCTATCAGTTGTCGAAGATGTTGTTGAGAACTATAGGAAGGCTCAGATCCCCTTGATGTGATCTGGACGGATGATGATCATATGGATGCAAAGAAGGACTTTACTCTTAGTCCAGTCAACTTCCCTCGCCCAAAGCTGTTGGCATTTCTCAATAAAGTGCATTCACGAGGGATGAAGTACATTGTCCTTACCGATCCTGGAATAGGTGTTAATTCTACATATGGCGTGTACAAACGTGGCATGGCTTCTGATGTGTTTATCAAGCTTGACGGTGAGCCCTTCCTAGGTCAGGTTTGGCCTGGTCCTGTCTACTTCCCTGATTTTCTTAACCCAAAAACCGTGTCATGGTGGGTTGATGAAATCCGTCGGTTCCATCAGCTTTTTCCTATTGATGGCCTTTGGATCGACATGAATGAAGTTTCCAATTTCTGCTCTGGGAAATGCCAAATACCAAAAAACCGGCCATGTCCTAATCCCAAATCATATGGTTGGATATGCTGCTTGGATTGTAAGAACATAACAGAAACCAGATGGGAAGATCCTCCATACAAGATAAATGCTTCAGGATCGCAAGTACCAATAGGTTTCAAGACTATAGCCACCAGTGCTGTTCATTACAATGGGGTGTTGGAATATGATGCGCACAGTCTCTATGGTTTCTCCCACACAATCGCAACTCACAAGGCACTTCTAGGGATTGATGGAAAGCGACCATTCATACTGACTCGCTCAACTTTTGTTGGGTCAGGGAAATATGCAGCACATTGGACTGGTGATAACAAGGGAACTTGGGAAGATCTTCGTTATTCGATTTCCACCATTCTCAATTTCGGTATATTTGGAGTTCCAATGGTTGGTTCAGACATCTGTGGATTTTATCCCCAACCAACTGAAGAACTATGTAATCGTTGGATTGAGCTT
This sequence comes from Coptis chinensis, assembly GCF_015680905.1. NCBI lineage: Eukaryota > Viridiplantae > Streptophyta > Magnoliopsida > Ranunculales > Ranunculaceae > Coptis > Coptis chinensis. The sequence continues at coordinate 4,195,594 of NC_141456.1, read as the reverse complement.
GGTGCATTCTACCCATTCTCAAGGGATCATGCAAATTTTGCTTCGCCTAGACAAGAGCTCTATCAGTGGAATTCTGTAGCGGAGTCAGCTAGAAACGCATTGGGTATGCGATACAAGATTCTTCCTTATTTATACACCTTGAACTACGAGGCTCATATTAGCGGTGCACCAATTGCAAGGCCAATTTTCTTCTCATTTCCAAATTTAACAGAGGCGTATGGGTTGAGCACTCAATTCTTGCTGGGAAGTAGTCTCATGATAACCCCTGTTTTGAAAAGCGGAACTTCAAAGGTCAAAGCACTCTTTCCCCAGGGACTTGGTACAGCTTGTTCGATCTGACACAAACTGTTGTCTCTAAGGCAGGCCATTACCTTACACTTGATGCACCATTGCATGTAATCAACGTGCATGTCTATCAAAACACAATTCTGCCAATGCAACAAGGTGGAATGACTTCCAAGGATGCAAGGATGACGCCTTTCAGCCTTGTGGTTACTTTTCCAGCAGGGGCGGACGAGGGAGAGGCCAAAGGGAAGCTCTTTCTCGATGATGACGAACTTCCTGAGATGAAGCTTGGAAATGGGTACTCTACGTACATAGAGTTGTATGCCAGTGTGAGTCAGAAAACAGTGAAAGTGTGGTCAGAAGTTCAAGAGGGCAAGTTTGCATCGGAGAAGGGTTGGATTATTGATAGGGTTACTGTCTTGGGATTAGATGGAATAGGAGAGGCCCTTGCCATTGAAGTCGGTGGAACGCCACTATCCGACGTGACAAATATAGAACTAAATGCTTCAGAGCAGGTGTTTTTGGAAAAGTTAGAAGATGGAGGTGATAAAAGGAAGAGCGTGATGGTGGAGGTCAAGGGGCTGGACTTACCTGTAGGGAAAAATTTTGCCATGTCCTGGAAAATGGGCCAAAGGTTGAGTGGGAATAAAGGTTTTGCGGCTGCAGGTTCCAACAAGCAAAGTTGGTAAAACCTTTGGGTGATGATACCAAAGGTTTGTGGCTCGAACCCCACCAGCATCAGAGAGTTACTGATTTCATTTAAAATAGGCTTGCCAATCAAAAAAAAAAAAAAAGGTTTTTTAAGCCTTTGTTTTGGAACCCATTTGATTTTCTTGTTTCTTGTATTTTCTCTTTCAGGAGTTTCGTTAGAGTCTTAGGGGAGATGAGCAATGAAAGTGTTCATCCCTTACCTTGCAAGTTGTAAACCTCACTGCTTTTCTTTTCCACTTGTAGTTAATTGTGTTAGTGTTAGTTTTGCCAAGTGAAGTCTTGTTCTTAGAATATTGTAAGATAAATCTTTACTTCAGCTAAGAACAATGACAAATAAGCTGGTATTTGACCAGTCTTTAGAAATTAGAAATACAGGGCCACGGTTTGTATAGGTTTATGACCAATTACAGTTAGCCGATTACGCCCGATTACAAATAGCCGATTTATGGATTTGTATAAAGTCTCAACATTGAAAATCATTGAGGAAGAAGTGAGTAACTGCTCTTAGTCTTCAGTGTTGAGACTTTGTTTTCCTGTTAGGTGATTCATTAGGGGGTGGTGTGTGGATGGTCAAAATGAAAGGCATTTGCCTTGACCATCTTCGACATGTCTTAGGGTGGGTGCAATGGCTCCCCATTCCCTCAAAAGCGGAGGGAATGACGGCTCTCCATATATCTTTATATCACTTCTTTCTATATTAAAGCATAGTACTTCTTATGTGGACAATCTCTTTCTTAGGTGGTGCGTTCTTGAGAAAGAGGTATGCCACGTGGACACTCTTAATTAATCATAAGAAGTTTCATAATACAATATGAACTCTTAATCTTAAAAAGCTTCCTAATACAACCACAACTTTAATTAGGGGTGCCAATAGATACCCGATTATCCGGAACCGAAACCGAATATTCAGGTTCTGGGTCTTAAAAAGTTAGACTCATTTAAAACGGATCATTAAGAACCGAACCGATAAAGAACTTAATAGTACAAAACCGGTGGGTACCCGAACCGAAACCAGAACCGATTAGTATGATTTCGATATATCAAATTTAGTATTATATTATATTTAAGATAATCAAACTAATACATTATAATATAAAATATGTTTTTTACGTGTAAAAGTTTATTAAATATATATAGTATAATAGTGAATATGTGTTGTTAAATGTATATTTTATAACAATACGTTAAACAAGTGTATTATAGATGTTAATAATAATGTCAACGTGTATATTCTGAACTAACTAATACATTTTATATTTATTAACTTATGCACGTGTATATTTAAATAGGATACACATACTTGATATATTGTGGTACACACACTTATTATAAACTAATACGTAGTGTTCATGTTAAAAATTAGTGATGAGATGTAATTGTAAGACGCATGTACTCGCATGTTCGATTTAAAATATAATGCGAGTTAATAGATGTGTACAAATATATGTGTATGCACGTAAAATATATCAAGATAACAAATGTATGTGATTGCATGTGTACACGATCGAGTTAATATAAGGAAACAAATATATGTGTATGCACGTAAAAAAAAAAATCAAATTTTTGGGGTTAGATATTTGATTATTTTAATTTCTATATCAAAGTTTGAAATTATCACATGTATGAATGGTAAATGTTTTATCGTGTATGATTGATATATGTTCATAGATTGATGTAAATATGATTGTTGATACATCACTAATTATACATAAAATATTATCATGTAGGAAAAGAAAAAAAAAAAAAAAAAAAAAAAAGTTTTAGTGTTTAAATTATTGAAATTGTTTAATAATTATAATAAATAAAAAAGACCCGAATTAGAACTGAAACCGATAAAAAAACCGTGGGTTTTGATGGTTTTGGATTGGGTTCTATAATTCTTATACTAAAACCGTTGAGAACCGAAACCGATAGAACCGCATTTTATATTTATTAACTTATGCACATATATATTTAAATAAGATACACATGTTTGACATATTGTGGTACACGCACTTATTATAAACCAATATGTAGTGTTCATATTAAAAATTAGTGATGAGATGTAACTGTAAGACGCATATACTCACATGTTCGATTTAAAATATAATGCGAAGTTATCTGGCGTGTACAAATATATGTGTATACACGTAAAATATATCAAGATAACAAATATATGGGATTGCACGCGTGTACATGATCGAGTTAATACAAGAAAACAAATATATGTGTATGCACGAAAAAAAAAAATCAAATTTTTGGGGTTAGATATTTGATTATTTTAATTTCTATATCAAAGCTTTAAACTATCACATGCATAAATGGTAAATGTTTTAACGTGTATGATTGATATATATTCATAGATTGATGTAAATATGATTGTTGATACATCACTAATTATACATAAAATATTATCATGTAGGAAAAGAAAAAAATAAAATAAAAATAAAAACAAGTTTTAGTGTTTAAATAATTAAAATTGTTTAATAATCATTATAAATAATAAAGACCGAATTAGAATCGAAACTGATAAAAAACCGTGGGTTTTGATGGTTTTGAGTTGGGTTCTATAATTCTCATACTAAAACCGTTGAGAACCGAAACCGATAGAGCCGCATTTTATATTTATTAACTTATGCACATATATATTTAAATAGGATACACATGCTTGATATATTGTGGTACACGCACTTATTATAAACCAATATGTAGTGTTTATGTTAAAAATTAGTGATGAGATGTAATTGTAAGACGCATGTACTCGTATATTCGATTTAAAATATAATGCAAGTTAATACGCGTGTACAAATATATGTATATGCACGTAAAATATATCAAGGTAACAAATATATGTGATTGCACGTGTACACGATCGAGAGGAAACAAATATATGTGTATGCACGAAAAAAAAAACAAATTTTTGGGGTTAGATATTTGATTATTTTAATTTTTATATCAAAGTTTGAAATTATCATGTATGAATGGTAAATGTTTTAACGTGAATGATTGATATATGTTCATAGATTGATGTAAATATGATTGTTGATACATCATTAATTATACATAAAATATTATCATGTAGGAAAAGAAAAAAATAAAAATAAAAATAAAAACAAGTTTTAGTGTTTAAATGATTGAAATTGTTTAATAATCATAATAAATAATAAAGACCTGAATTAGAACCGAAACCGATCAAAAAAACCATGGGTTTTGATGGCCGGTTTTGGGTTGGGTTCTATAATTTTCATACTAAAACCGTTGAGAACCAAAACCGATAGAACCGCAAGTAGTAAAACTCAAACCGAAATCATTAAAACCCGACCCAAAATCGACCCGTTGGCACCCCTAACTTTAATAAGTCAATCAACATCTGACAAGAAAATTTTATACAACTCCAATAAAAAACATTGATAAATCAACTCCCAAAACTTATGTTAATAATTATCAGTCATTAAATTCCTCACAAAAATTTAAGGGATGTAAATTTTAGAAATGATTCCGGCCATATGGCCGGGTCTAAAACGAACTTTGTCTCTCTATATATATTATAGCTCTCCCCTCTTCAATTGAGGAAGCGTTTCTAGAGTGTCCACGTGTGATAGCTAATTACGCAAAAAGAGGAGTGAAAAAAAATTTTGTTTTACTTTTAAAAAAAAAAACTATAAAATCGCAGATAAAGTAGGAAACATCCTGAAAAATAGGAAATAAACAAGGCGTAAGTAGAATAAGAGTCCTAAAGCTAACTCCCTCATTCTACTTTTGTTAGTTTCACCGAATATACAGACGGTTTCCTAATCATTGGCTTCTATATTTACAAACTACAATCTTCCATTCGCTAATTTGTTAGTTTAACCAATAATGGGAGACACTATCCTTGAATCCCTGAGAGCATATACGTTTCTTATCATTACGTTTGTTATATAAGTAGGTATAGGCAATGGGCAACAATGAGGAATGGGAACATCCGCTCGAACACTAAAGATGATATGCAACAACCGATTGGGGAATGCAACAACCAATTGGCAGCAACAAATAACGCATAATCCAAGACGTGAGACTTCCCTACCTTCAAGTTTATCTTCCATGCATCTTATTAAATTCTAGAGTTGAAATTGCGAGAAAAAGTTTCCCTCTGTGAGATTATAGAATATCGGTGTGGCTCCTGTCTGTCAATCTGGAAGGACTAGAAGCTGTATTGAATAATTGCTTGGGTGTGACTAAATTGTTTAGTGCTTTTGTTTGATAAGGGACTAGCAAGACTGGGTGTTAGATAGCCTACAGTTGTGCACTTAGGAGTTCGTTCCAAGTATCGGGAATCGAGGCGACACCGGTGCAAGCAATCCTGCATACCCTATTTGGGTCTAATGGTATACTTTGATAAGTGGCATTCGTCTTTTAGCTGAGATACAACAATAATATCCAAGATCGCAGTAATATGGTGTTCTCAGTAATAGGGTCATTAGAATCATCTTGCAGGACCTCACTTCCACCAGCCAATGGAATGCTATCATCACATGTCCCTAAGTGTTCCAAATTTCCAATCCCTATTGAAAAAATTTGCACCATTTCTACCATTTTCTTATCAGTGTTAGGCCTACCATCAACATACATCACCCAGCGGTTGCCTGCTAGCTACCACTATTCCAATGATGCCCTGTAATCAGTGCCAAGACATCAAATTACCACTATTCCAATGATGCCCTGTAATCAGTGCCAAGACATCAAACGTGTGTAGATAGCAAGATAAGAATGTCGTTGGACGATCGAGATCGAGAGGCATACTCGGTTTTATCGAATCAAAATGTGATATATGGTCGTTTCCAATATCTCAATACTGCTCATACTCTGCGCACTGCTTAATTGGTATTTGGTAATAAGTCACCAATTTGAGCGCTTTTTAACCCGACAACTCGGAAGAGACTTTGAATTTTACTGGTGTCTTCACCTCAGCATTGTTTTCTCCCTTATTATATAACGATCAACATGGTGTCAAATGTATTTGACTTTGTTTTGGTGTGAATCGTATTTGACAGTATCAACTATCCTTGGAGACCAACTAGATTGTAAATATATCAGACAAATGTTTTCAACTCACTAACCGCAGTATTACTTACTTCCACCAGTAAGCGACGAAAAAACTGACCAGTAATAAAGAATGTCCGTCTTGCTGCTCGGGAACCGATAAGCCCAACCATCAGGACGAATAGCACCACGAGCTTTGACGAGGCCATGCCATAATTGCTTTTAATATTGTGAACATCTGGGATCTCTTCACCCCCAGTAACTATAACCATACGTACTAGAATCCCCTATAAAAGCAATAGTTTTGTCCTGTATCCTAGACCCCATAATCACCCTTAGAAAACTCACCAACACATTTAGTCAAATTATTGGCTTTGTCTTCAAAGCAAAAATGCACACACATTTGGGGTTCCAATTGGATATCCATATATAGTATGTATTAAGTAATCATATCACTAATTCAGTGGCCAGAGCTGCAAGAGTTGTTGCTAAAGATGATCGAGAAATGCTTCCAAAATCAGCAGTCAAGAGATTAAAAGCACAGATAATTTGACTAACCAATTGATTTGTAATGGGGTATTAATCCCCCATGGTGTATCTCTATAACACATAATTTATCACTGCACAGTAAAAGAGTGAAGATACAACGACAATAGTACAACGAATGAACAAATAATTTTAAACAGACAATATATAGGCTATATAATAATATATACAAAATAAAATGTAATCTATATTAAAAAAAAAAAAAAGCTAAACAATATCATAGTAAATAGGCTAAACAATATTGTAGTAGACAAAAGGACATAAACCAACTTTTAATCCAAAACATTAATACGTAGAAACTAACTTCTAATCAAAAACATTTTTTAATTCAGAGCAACACAAAGCAAACAATATATTATTGAAAGAGGTTAGATGCATTATTTATTCGACAGAAGCTTCCAACCAACTCAATTTTTAAATTAACTTACTTGGTCAAGCAAAATGAGTCTTCAATTTAGTTCGAATTTTATCCAATCATATCGTTAATAAATTCACCAATTCCAATAAATTTCACCATAACAAACAACTGTATGCAAATATATTGAACTAACTTCAAAGAATAATTCACGGGGAATCGGAAATTAGATGCAAATGCATTGAAAATAAACTTCGAAGAATAATTAATGAGAAATCGGAAACTAAATAAACTTTGACGATCCCATAAAGTGAATCATGTATAATTTTTTTAATGTCATATTTGCAAAGATACTACATAAGGATTAATAGAAGTTGGTGTGTAGGTATTACACACCACCTTGGATAATTAACGGAAAATAAAAAACCGGATGCAAATGCATTAAATTACCCTCAAATTAATAACTAACAGGGAAACGGAAACTTGATGCAAATGCATTGAGTTAATATCAAATAATAATTAACAGAAAATTGAAAACTAGATGCAACTGCATTGAACCAACCTCAAAGAATAACTAATGAAAAATTGCGGGAAATCGGATACTGAAACAAATTTATCGAACTAACCTCAAAGAATTATTAAAGAGAAATCGAGAAACTTGATGCAAATGTAACGAGCTAACCTTAAAGAATAATTAATAGGAAATTAGAACATGAATGCAAATGCATTGACCTAAACACAATGAATAATTAACGAAAAATCAGAAACTGGATGCAAATGCATGGAACTAACCTCAAAGAATAATTAACGAGAAATAGAAAAATGGATGAAAACACATTGAACTAGCCTCAGAGAATAATTAATGGTAAATCAGAAACTGGATGCCAATATATCGAACTAACCTCAAATAATAATTAACAAAAAATCGGAAACTGGATAAAAATGCATTGAACTAACCTCAAAGAACAATTAATGGGAAATTGGAAACTGGATGCAAATGCATCGAACTAACCTCAACAAATTATTAACGGAAAATCGAAAACTGGATGCAAATATATCGAACTAACCTCAAATAATAATTAACGAAAAATCAGAAATTGGATGTAACGACATCGAGCTAACCTCAAAGAATCATTAACTAAAATGAAATCAGAAACTAAATGCATAATCGCAAATACAACGAACTAACGAAAAATCGAAAACGGGATACAAATGCATTGAACTGGCCTCATAGAATAATTAATAGGAATCAAAAGCTGGATGCAACTACATCGAATTAAGCTCAAACAATAATTAAAATGAAATAAAAAATAGGATGCATATGTATCGAATTAACGGGAAATTGGAAACTAGATGCAAATGTAAGGAATTAATCTAAAAAATAATTAACAATAAATAAAAAATTGGTTGCAACTGCATGGAACTAACCTCAAAGAAAAATTAATGGGAAATTGGAAACTTGATGAAATTGTATTTAACTAACCTCAAAGAATAATTAACAAGAAATCATAAAACTGGATGAAAATGTGTTGAACTAACCTCAAAGAATAAGTAACGGAAAATTGGATATAAATACATTGAGTTAATCTCAAAGAATAATTAACAATAAATCGAAAAATTATATGAAAATGCGTTGCACTAACCTCAAAGAATAATTAACTGGAAATTGGATGCAAATGCATTGAATTAACCTCAAAGAATAATTAATGGAAAATTGAAAATTGTATGCAAATGCATTGAATTAAGCTCAATCAAAGAATAATTAACAAGAAATCGAAAACTGTATGCAAATTCATTTGATATAACCTTAAAGTATAATGTTTGGATATGTAGTGGGAATGCCTCGACAAGTATAGTTTTGCATTTAAAATATTGTGTGTCATATCTATTTTCGTATGATTGGAAATGTTTTGCTATTCAAGTAACTTGAATTTGATCTTCGCCTCATCGAGCATTCTCACAAAACTCCAATCAAAATTCTATTGTAGAACAACAAAATGAAGTAGAAGGGTTTTATTATTAAATGTGGTTTATTTATTTATTTTTTATTTGATTGAGAGTGAGTTTTTTATGTTGCAAGAAATTTGGATGAGTGATCAATATAATATTCGATCATATCTCATAGTTCTACATAGTTGCAAATAATTTTCAGAACAACTTAATATTAAAGCACATATATATATACAAGCGTTTGAGCTGATATACAACTACGAAAGTATATAGTTTGTCTTTTAAGCTATCACTAAGTTATTGAAAATAAAATAGCTTTTAGTATGATCTCTGATTTATCATAAGTAAAAGTTAATAGATAAATATAATATTAATATCTTTTTTTTACTCATACATTAAAGCGAAAATAAAAATATATGTTTTTTTTCAAATCATAAGAAAAAAAACATTTTCATATAACGGCACCCGTTCGTAGAACGGGTTCAAAAACTAGTATATATTATAGCTCTCCCCTCTTTAATTGAGGAAGCATAGCTAGAGTATCCAAGTGTACATACTAATTACGATAAATCAGGAGTAAAAAAATTGTCAAGAAAAAATAAAAACGAGCTGTGAGAAAACCCACCGTAACTCTTCCTTCCCAAAACCCACCGTCTTTCTTCCTCTCCCAAAACCCTTCCCTTGAATTTATCATCAAAAGAAGTGTTGAAGTTTCTCCGCCATGCTCATACCTATTTCAATTTATTGCAAATTAGTCCCTACTCGGAATGTGCATCTCGAGAAAGAAGAAAGAAGGTTTCTTAATACCTTAAAAACCTTGGACTCTTTAATAAAAAAAACCCTTATTCCAGACAAAAATTCATTCTCCACGAAGAAAGAAGGTTTCTGAACTAGATGTAGCGAATCGAACCCTTATAAATGGAGACTACCAGTTATATATTTCTAATCACATTCCTGAGTCTTATAGTTTCATATCACGCCCCGATTTAGCCGATCCACCATCTCGAAATGGAGACTATGAGAAAGCCGTTCAATAATAAAGTTAGGGATGAATCTCATGTTTTTCCAAGAGTTGATAGTTGAAAATGAAAACCGAGAATCGAAAACCTTGCTCATTGTGGTTTGCATTTTGTTCGTGAACCGCACACAGGTTGGTGACGATGAGTTTGGATATATGCTTGCTGATATTCTAAAGGAGAATAATGTGAACAATAAAGGATTGGGTTTTGATCCCGGTGCCCGAACTGCTTTAGCTTTTGTCACATTGAGGGACGACGGGAGCGTGAATTCATGTTTTTCCGAACACAAGTGCTGATATGCTTCTTCAAGAATCGAACTTGACCTTGACATCATCACCAAGGTATGTAAATATTTTGTTTGAAGTGTAATAATGGGTAGAATGTGTCTAATATCTAAGCTGTCTTTTGAATTCAAGATTAAACCTTTCCACTCTTTAGATTTATATCTCTTAAACTTTTTCATCGGTAACAAGGTAACTAATTCTGTGATGACAGGCAAAAATATTCCACTATGGTTCTATAAGTCTGATTCTGAGAACCATGCAAGTTAAACCCACATTCGCTGCAACAAAAGCTGCAAAAGATTTTGGAGTGCTTTTGTCCTATCATCCCAATCTTAGGCTTCCATTATGGCCATCTGCGAGAAAGTGCGGAGAAGGAATCGAGCATATGGGATACTGGCGACATAATTAAGGTAGTCATCCACATATTTCAACTAAACACCCTATGAATGTACTACGGCAGGCTTTCTCTTAAACGGACATGTTAGGTGGGGCAGTTTATATAGTGTCTTAAACAACTTTTAATTTACGCTTATTAACTTCTTGGCGGCAGCTTACATATGACACTATATAAGTTGCGCAAGACACTATATAACATGTCCGTAAACGGACGATCCGTTTAAGAGAAAGCCCGTGTACCACAGTAAATATCGTCATTCCCTCTATTTAGAAGCGGAACCCGCGATGATTTGGACAATTGTCAATTAATCTTGTCGATTGTTTTGATTCTCAACCTGATTAGTAAAGAAGAGATTTCCTTTTTAACAAAAGGCTAAGACCGTATGATGATGCACGGTTGTCCGTAAACTATTCCATCCGGATCTAAAATTGCTTCTTATGGCGAGGGCCCGGATGGTTGCAGATATTACACTAAAGTAAAGACATGGAAATATTCTTTTGAACCATATATGGTGTTATAGTATTGAAGGTCATGTTCTCGTACCACGAGGAAACAATTCCATCGGGTTCACAATATAAATCTGTTTCTTCTTTGTGCTGGGATTTCAAACGGCGAGGGTAAAAGGTTTAAAGGTGGATCTTTGTAGACACTCTTGGTCTTTGGAGATGCTTTTGTAGCTGGAATATTATCACTGATTGTTGCTGATCTTTCATTACTTCAGGTATATATTTTCATGAATTAGTGTGGTCAATTCTTTATGCATGCCTAAATTTTTTTTGCATCCCAACCCTTATCTGCATCAACTGCCCATGAAGTCCACTTTTGCTGTTTTAGAAAATATTCGTAAAAGCTTCCAAGTCTTGAGACTGAGTGCTTCCTTGAAGTGAAGGTTAGCCTCAAAGGAGTACGAGGCATAAACCTTCATTTCAATGAGCAAAAAGAAATTCTAGAAAAGTTTTATGAACTCAAGAAACGCATTTACGTTTCGATTGACACTCGAGCTGCATGAACGAAGTACAAACACATAGCACTAAAATACAACAAAGGTTTTGAGGCCGAAATAATAGAAGTTAGAACTCGACACTAGAAAAACCCAAGATATAGTTACACACCTCACATGGATCCAAAACTTTAACTTCCATTGATTTGCATGAGTTTATCCTGGAAAAGCAACATGATTGACTTGATGGAGTTTCGAGCTCTCAGGGCCCTCAAAACAATAAAATAAAGGAAGATATTTTTAAAAAGAAACAAAAGAATTGAAAATATATAGATGGTGAGTTACTCATTCTAGGTTCGCTTTTGTTGTAGAGACGTTGGAAGTCAAATATATACCGGATAAGGAAAATGGGAGGGGCTTGGGGTGGGGGGGGGGGTGGGTTGGATTTAGGAGGTCAGAGGGTTATCACACTTCACACACTCATGGTCTCATAGGATGTAGCGAATCGATTTTCCATCCAAACAGGTATTTTTTAATTTTTTTGACAATCGGTGTTTCTATAACTTATGTTTTTAATCTTTCATCCCTGCAGGTTAGTAAATAAACCTAAAATTTATCATGCAAGGATGAACCGCACCTTGCCAAAATGAATTGAAGTTCCCACAATTTGATGATTGATTGGGTATGCAATTTCCAATTTCAAACTTAATACACTCAAACTCAAAATGGAAACCCAACAAAACCCACGACTCTCATACGAACTGATCTCTCTCTCCCACTCTCTTCTCTACCACCCAATCTTTCTTCTCCCATCAATGCAAGAAGATTTGTACAATTGCAGACTTTTGATTAAAATTAAAGAGAATCTGATTTGACTCAAGTCGCAGCAATTTTGGTTGGAGAAGATCCAATGATTATATATGGGATAAAGAGAGATTATTGTGCAGACACAAACTCCTACTTTTGGGATAAAGAGAGATTATTGTGCAGACACAAGATTGGAATTTTACAATTTGCTCCTGATGCAGTATCCACTCCTACTTCCCAAGGGTGATTCTGGATGGGGACTGAACACCGTCGAGACTAATAGGAATATGATAAATTGTCTTGGTCATTCTACTCATATATTCTTCAGGTATAATTCTACTCATACCAAGTTTTTTTTTTCAATAAGCGCCTATGCTATTAGCTAGCAGTGACACTTAATTCAATTGATTGATGCTTTCGACTAAATGCATCACTTTGTTACAACAGATTCGGCACCATGGTTGTCAATGAAATTTTTTGAAGTTGTCGACCATAAAGGAAGACTGATGTATCATGTGAAAATAGAAACACGTAAAGTCGATGATGTATTTCGACTTAACCAAGATATGTGTCATTTATGGTTCACATCTTTTTTGAACTTTACATTTTTTACGCATTCACCAAGAGCGAGCATACCTATTATGACCACACCTAACCATAGAAACTATGGACCTCATAAGCTTTTCCCATCTAGGATTAGGGGAGGCAAGTCCCTACCAGTTTTATTGATGTTTGAAAAAATAAATTCCAGTGTACAAAATTTCATCACCATCTTTTGGGATATCAGTATACAGTTCCCTTCGAAGGGATACACGAGTCCACAGGGCTTGCTACTCGAGTTCTATGTGTTTAGAGCTTCAGCCTTTAACACATCTTTGATATTTTTGGATAAAGAACCAAAGTCAAATGCATTAGGCCTAACAAAACTAACATATGCTTCATTTTTCTTACAACAATTGAATTACGGTATAAAGCAAATGCAAATGTGTAAGGTTTTATATATATCTAAATCTATTGGATGGATCTTATAATTATGTACTAGACATAGGCGTGTTGTATATTATATAGATATCATCGAATAATGGATACATCTGCATGAACCTCTTTCTCATTTCACTATCAGTTGATTCATCACTCTCTCTTTCTATAAGGTCTACTAGCCTCTAGGCGATCTCAGGCTAGAATTTGATGATTCCCATGTTGCATACGATGTCAAATCTTATCAAAGAGAGCTTGATTTGGATCTCGCTCTGATTAAAGTGAAATATTACGTGGGTGATGTAGTGTTCTTGGAGTGCCTTTTCTAACCATTCAAACGAAACCCGTAATTGATTTTTTTGTTAGCATTTGGGTTACCTAGATGCAAACAAATCTTCTTTCTATGACGGAATTTATGGATTTATGCATCCTTTTTCCTTTAATGGTTGCACCTAATGGGCTCTATGTCGTATGCATCAACTATAACAAGGCTATGCTTGCATTACTATATTACTTCATTATGTGTGAGATATATCTATCAGAAATTTAAGGGCTGGAAATCGATTGATGAAGTTCAGTACAAACTCATTGATATTTTTTTGCGAGTATTGTCATGTTGAGCTAGAACTTCCCCTAGCACTGTTTCTGTGGTAGGAACATAATGTATGTTTACTTCCGAAGTTAAGATTGATGATGTATGTAGGATACCTCATTCTGCAACTGGTCACATAATCTATCTAATACTTACACACTTTACCGATTTGGAAAGTAAAAAATAAAACTCCACGTAAAAGTGGTTCCATTGGGTATTTCCATCATGTAGAGGACGACCATCATGTGTCTCTATATTCCTATCGGTTCCAGTTACCTTCTTCCTGATACACAATAGATAATAGAAAACCACTTTTTCATTTTGTCCCAGTGTTCTGTATTATTTTGATGTTGACTCTGCTTAATTTTTTTGGACAGAATAATCTTCATGAGCTATGGTCTCTGCTTAATTTTTTTACTTCCGAAGATTTTTAGTTCTGCGGAAACTTTTGATGAATGGTTCCAAATATCTGGCGAAAATGACCAGCAAGAAGTTGTTCAACAACTTCACAAGGTAAAACTTCTACCTGCATTGCAAGCGATAAACATTTTGTTGACTTTAGTTGACTCAACAACTTTCTGTGCTTCTTGAAGGTCCTTCGTCCATTTCTCCTCCGAAGATTAAAGTCTGATGTTGAGAAAGGTTTACCCCCTAAAAAGGAAAACAATACTTAAGGTAGGGATGTCCCAATTGCAGAAGCAGTTTTACCGAGTTTTGTTGCAGAAGGATCTTGAGGTTGTTAATGCTGATGGAGAGCGTAAACGCGTCTTGAATATAGCTATGCAGCCGTAAATATTGTAACCATCCATATCTATTCCAAGGGCGAGCCGGCCCTCCTTATCTTGCCCTCCTTATATCTGACGAGGAGACCATCTTATTACCCGATTGCAAGTATATCTTATTTCTGTAATGCTTCTTGATTTATTGGGATTTAATGATCAATCAACTTACTTCCAATTTATCCCTCCTCGAAGATTAAAGTCTGATGTTGAGAAAGGTTTACCCCTAAAAAGGAAACAATACTTAAGGTAGGGAGGTCCCAATTGCGTAAGCGGTTTTACCGAAGCTTTGTTCAGGAAGGATCTTGAGGTTGTTATCTTTGGTGGAGAGTGTAAACGTCTTGAATATAGCTATGCAGCCGTAAATGTTGTAACCATCCATATCTATTCCAAGGTCTTTGAGCTGGCCCTCCTTATCTTGCCCTCCTTATACTACGAGGAGACCATCTTATTACCGGTGTAGGTATATCTTATTTCCGTAATTTCTTTGGATTTATTGGGATTTAATGATCAATCAACTTACTTCCAATTTATCCCCCCTCCCTCCCTCCACCAAAGGGAAAATGGTTCTTTTGGATAAGCTACTTCCAAAGCTGAAAGAACGAGATTTGAGGGTCCTAATATTTTCCCAGGTCAGTATTTGTCCCATGCTCTGTGGTGTTTTACTTTTCTCAAAATAGTCTCATTCATGGTGTAGTGATTTCCTTTTAAAATTTGGCCTTTGGCACATTTACTTTGTAATTAGATGACTAGACTGCTGGACATTTTGGTATGGATGTATTAATTATTAGATATAGATTAGTTAATAGATATGGATTAGTTAATGGATCAACGGCAGAATTCTTATGCTACACAACCTATTTGTCATATTAAAATCTATATAAAGACATCAATATTAGGGAAGCATTAAACAAAACCAAAGAAATCATAAGAAAACACATCAATATTCACGAAGCATACACCATCATTGAAAGGTTTACGAATACCTGCCACTGAAAGTTCGTTTTTTCTTCCTGGAGTGAAGGTTTTTCCCTGGTACACCATCCTTGAAAGGACTCCAAATTCCTTCCACTGAAGGTTAGTATTTTTTTCCCCTGGTAATAATAAGAAGGAAAAATTATTTGGAAAATCTTTGTCTTGAATTTTTATTGTTAGTACATAGTTTTTGGTACATAAGAAGAATTATTTGTTGCTTCCGCAAAAGCTTTCACCACTCACGAACACCACCATCACCCCAACAACAAACTAGCAAGCACTTATTGGAAAATCGGGATCCAAACCCCCATGGCGTCCCACCAAAAAATTATCCTCTATGGTTCTAAGTGAAAGAATTTCATCGTTAACTTCTTAAAAGCTAGAAGAGAACGTTATGTCCATGGAGGCAAATATGCACAAGAGACAAACAAATAAAAAGAACTCAAAGCTGGATCAATATTCTTGACTAAAACTATAGAATTAAAGCATGAACATGAGAAACCTCTTTTCTAAATAACGACATATCTAAAAAGCAATCTCGGTTTCTTGCCCCATGGTTGGAGAGGTATATCTCAAGCTTGCGAAGTACATGTTGAGTCACGCTAACCACTGAATACTAAGTTTCAAACTTGACACTTTTCGTATCTAGCTTTTCTTATTTCATACAAGTTTAATTAATGCATCCTCACCCAAGGGAGAGAAAGAACAAATTTCTCTAACGATACCAATGAATGCTAAATAATAACAATTACACGATACCTTGATTTCAAGATGGGGTTAAACCAACCCAAACATTTGTACCGTACCAAAAAAGCGAGACTTGGCACCATCACCACAAAATAATTCTTTTCCTTATCTCACATAAAAAAAACTATTTTCTTTTGGGTCTTAGATAGTGTACGGAACTCATACTACACTGATAATAGGCATAGTAAAAAGAGCATGGGTTAGATAAATATCGGCATCTCTATAACGTTCTTCAACAGCAGCAATTAGCATGTTGCGGTCAAGATGACAAGATCAAATTCTTTAGTCTCAACACACGGCTTACCGTCAGGCCTGTAGAGATGAACAATTAATACCACAAATTTATCTTCTCACCAACAGGACGAACTCCATATTCCATTCGGAGATTTAATACGACAAA
Organism: Coptis chinensis; assembly: GCF_015680905.1. Lineage (NCBI taxonomy): Eukaryota > Viridiplantae > Streptophyta > Magnoliopsida > Ranunculales > Ranunculaceae > Coptis > Coptis chinensis. The sequence goes on along the minus strand of NC_141456.1, from coordinate 4,178,828 downwards.
GAAAAAATGAAAATGAAAATAGAAACTTTTGAATTATTTTCCCCAATACATCGAATTCATGTTCAGTTTATCCAGAGTTTTATTGTATTCACAGTTCACACACACTGGTAGTTTGTTGCAGCTCATCAGCGGATTTGGGCGACAACCGGTTACTTCGGATAATGTTCCTTTGCTCCTCAATATTATATTACATGCTTTTGTGTGCATTGACTAAGCACTCATATATGCTAACTTATCAGTTATTGTTAGTATACTCAAAGCAAAGCATGAGTGCGAGGACACACCATATTCCATTGCTCGACGGCAACTTGTGCTAGATGTCCTAATAGTCGTTGGTCAACTTTGGTTATCACTATCACGCACCAGTCCACCCATCACATTTGGTTGCTTATGAGTTAACTGATTCCTTTTGTTTCGGGCTTCAGCAGATATTCTGTTCTACATGATTTCGGTTGACGAGAATTTATACAGCAGAAAGCGATGAACACCAATAACAATCCAACTTGAAAAACTGCATCAAGTATTTGATCAATTCAATGGAAGTCCAAATAAGGAGATGATTAACAATTTGAAATCTGAACTAAATCAACACGGTAATGTTTAAGAAAAGAACATAGTTACTTGGTTTCGCAATATGCGTGCTAAGTTGAAAAGAAAAGCACTCATTAATGTAGAGAAAGATTCAGATGAAATTCAAGTAGAGATTCAAATTTTTCCAAAGAAGACCAAGCCTAATAATATGGAAGAAACTTCTGGTGACATTGTTCCTTCACAAGAAAGTATGTCTTTAACTTACAATGATTATGACAAGTACTTTATATGTTCATCACACTAATATTACTCTTAAATTTCAGGTTAGCAGCAAGTATCAGTTAGAAGAACAACAACTACAAAGTCTACCGGTAAAAAAAAATAAAGCAGAGGAGGAAAACACGTAAGAGAAGTTATAAATCTAATCGCGTCTTAGTAGAATGAAGCGTAATGGTAAATATTTTATTCTTATGTATTCAATTTATTGTTCTTATACCATCAAATACTTTATTAAATGACATATTATTATTTTTTTTAAACAGTATTTATACCGGAACAAGTGAAGAAGAAGCTAAAATAAATAGAACTAAGCGAAAAGATATGTTGAATTTGAAGATCATTGGAAAGCGATAATTGCATTCACGATGAAAGTGATGATGATTACCTATCACAAATGAGTGGATCGATTCCGACATTGAAGTGGACAATGAAACCGAAGTTTCCATTTCACGTGGAATAGATGTCTCACATAAAAGTAATCTTCATACAGCAATGCTTTATATTCTTATTATAATAAAATTCTTTAATTTTAATTAACTTTTTGTTTTGCAGGAAGTTGTTTTGAGCCTTTGGATTTTGGATGTCCAACATCCATATGTTCTCATTGTGGAGCTATTTTAAGTGCGAAGAAAGGAATGATAGGAGCAAAAAACCTATTAATCCTAAATTTTCCATATGTTGTCAGAATGGAAAGGTTCAATTGCCTCTTCTAAAAGATACTCCAGATTTTTTGAAGAATCTTTTGGATTGCAATGGAGGGTCAAAATCGTTAAATTACATGGAAAACATCGGCATTTACAACTCAATGTTCGCGTTCACATCTCTTTGGTGGACAAGTTGAGAGCTCGATTAATGATGGAAAGGCACCCTTTGTTTGTAAAATAAAAGGGCAAAATTACCACAAAATTGGGACATTGCTTCCATTTGAAGAATACGCGTTCAAGGTTTGCGGTTAGTTGTACATACATGATACTAAAATGAAGTCACCCACAAGGTTGAACTCTCTTAGTAAGAAAATTGTTAAGAGGAATCCAAAATATGCTTTAGATTCTAGCATTGTTTAAGGATTGATTAATATGTTGAATGTTACCAATGAACTCAGCAAGACTTATAGAATGGCAAGAGATAGATTTAAAGAATGTCATGTGGCCGACGTCAAAGATGTTATTGTGGACAAGAAATGATTTGGCTTGAAGAGAATCAACGAATTGCTTCCAAGTTTCATGGCAATACATTATCTACTTTTGTTCCCCCATGCTGAAGATGGATACCGACTTGACATTCCATATAGAAACAATGCAGTAGTTGGAAAAAGAAAAAATATTAGCATGAGAGAATACTATGCTTTTAGATTGCAACAAACTTAAGATTGCAGAAAAGAACGACACACTTAGAAATCAGTGCATACAAATTCAGGAAGAAGAAATTCAGAGTCTGAAAGAAGATATTGATTATCTAAAGGCAATTATAAAGAGAGAATGGTAGAGTTATGATTATCTCTATGTAATTATATGTTCAATCTTGGAGATGAGATGACTTATCAAACATTTTTACATATATGGAATCATATCTTTAGTAATAAATGTAATTATTTTTTAGCCAAGGTTTTGTGTACAATGTGCTTGAAGAAACCTCTGCATTGCCAAATTCAGAGCAGAAGCATAGAATTGAAGGAGCATGCCGCGTGCAAATATCTGGGTTTGATCAACTATATCTACTCTTAGGCCCAATGCTTGCAAGATTGTACTCGAGTACCAATATAGAAAGGAAAATAGTAATGCTGCTCCCAAGTGCAAAATTATGCCCTGTTGGCAAATGACACCGAGTAATGCATACTTCTTTGCTCCATAGGCAAACGTAAGCAAGTAGAAAGATAGACGTAAAGTATATCAAACCACCAATAACTATGTTTATAATACACAAGGAGCTAACAATTGCCTAAAATACATCAGATTATTCCCGCTCTTCCTTATAAATTCACCATTCCTTATAAAACCTCAAGCCAAGTTCATCAACACAGTGAGGCCAATAATTTCAGCAAGGTGATAAGGTAAGTGCCACGGCACAAAATATTCATGTTGGTTTCCTTACTTCATATTCTATTTTATCATAGAAACGAACAATGAAACATGCATAGAAAGAGGAAATGAAAGCTTCAATTAACTTGAAAAAGTGAAATATGAAAATCAGTTATTGTCTCTTCTACATCGCGTTATCCCATAAGATTAATACATAATCAGAAATAGCAACAGAGATGCATTGATAACATTTCTTCTGTGCAGCTGCTGTTCACTGCTTTTACTTTCTGCCATTACAAAATTTTATGAATTTACACCATTTACATTAAAAGACTGAAAAATAACATTATGTCCAATCAACAACAAGTTCTATGTACAACAAAAGAGTTGTGGGATAATGCAACCCAGGATAACTTTTCTCATCAAATCCTACGGTTTCGACCACCTTCAATTTACACCTTTACTTTGTCCACAATCACTTATTTCCCAATTCCTTTACATAAACCCACCAAATATAGCCGATAATGGATGTAAACTTGAAAAGATTAACACTTTTTGCTAAACATGACAACAAAACATTACTAAATGCTTTCGATCATAATTTATTCATAGTGTAGCCCATTATCATTCTCTAATAACTAGATTGAAGCAATATTACACGTGTGATGACTATTTCAACTTAAGGTTATTTCGGCATCTCTTTCTTCAACGTGAGAGATATACTGATTAATGATATTCATATGAATCATATAAAAAATTTAGTGAAAGCCAATATAATATTCATATCTCATAACTCTACATAGAACATATGGATAACAGTTACACAACCGAATTGGAGAAGACAAAAAACCATCCACAAAACCAATATAATATTTATATCTAATAGCTCTACATAGAACATGTGGATAACAGTTATATAACCGAAGTGGAGAAGAAAAAGAATCACCCACATTAAAAATTAAGTACAATAATTTAATATAACGGCACCCGTTCGTAGGACGGGTTCGAAAACTAGTATATATTATAGCTCTATCCTCTTCAATTGAGGAAGCGTTTCTAGATTGTCCATGTGTCAAGGCTAATTAAGAAAAAATAGGAGATAAAATAGGAAACAAATATTTATTTTTATCCTTAGATATATATTATAACTATACCCTCACAAAGACTCCAGTTTTTTTTAAACTCTATTACTAAATATAAAAGCAGTTTTTTCTAAACTCTATTACTAAATATAAAAAAGTAGGATATAAATAAATAAACAATCCCATCTAGAGTTTTACATACTCTCTAACTTTTCTAAACACTATAGCTAATTATGAAAAAACAATTACATCTAGAGTTTTACAAAATCTCCAACTTTTCCTCCTATATACTTACTATAAAAAATATTCGCTAAGAAATATCAAAGCCCTATCACATTTATTGTATGTAGTTTTCTTTATTTTTTTCCTTTCGTAAAATAAGCATGGGTTTTGTTTTCTTTATTGCAGATTTGGCACTTATAACTTCGGTTAGAACTTATGGATTCACGGGTCTAACCGCGTTAGAATTAACCGGCAATGATAGACTGGACTACTTTATGAGGTATAGCGGGTTCTAGCTGACTTGCAATGTAATATAGTTGAAGCAAAGGTGTGGACTCACAATGGGCTTAATTGCGTCACTTATTTTGTTATAATGACTTGCAAATTATAATAGTTGTGAAATGCCCTCGTCGGTCGTCACCAAGTGATGGTAATTGCTTAGTCCGCCTCGATGATAACATAACTTCAATGTTTGTAGTAAAAGGAAGTTATGGCATTAGACGGTAATAGTGACTACAGGACTTGTTACAACATGATTATGTTGATCAATCCATTTGAGATAGCTCTAGTTCGAGCTTTGGTCGTTGTCATCAATCTCCACACTCACTACAAAACTTTGTTTTTGGCCTTTGCTGGTAATTAAATGTTGAGTTTTAGGCTATTATTCCACTAGGGACAATTGCTTGATAGATGGAATCGTCGTCTCCAATGTTTGTCACAGCCCTTGTGAAAATACATTACGATTGGATAAGTTGTAGCTTTTGAGGCAATAACAACAAAAGAAGGGGAATTTAGATCAGATGGGTTGTCTCGGCAACTGTTGGAGTTATCCCTCACATGAGGAGAGAAACTGGAGCTGGAGAGAAACAAGCGGAATTCATCGCGATTAAGTCGAGCGCCTCGGATGAAGCGGCGCCAGCCTTCGAGTTCAAGTAACATAGAGGCGACCAGCTCAAAGTGGGCCCTTCGAGTCTTCGTGTAGCGATAGCGAGAGCTCAGAGTGGCCGGCCAGGCATAATTTTTGTGGGCCTTGCTACAGTACCCGCGAAATTTGGTTTTTGGAGATAAAACCAAAAATCAAGGTTTTGGAAAACCTAACCTAACAAGTCAGAAGGATTGGAATCCAGACTAAAACAAAGAGAGAACCTTTACAGAGATACAACCCTGTAAAGAGATAAGAGTGATCTAGTAAGGTGAGAGACTGAAAGGAGAGATTGTAATCTTCCTTCCCACTTTATTAAGAACTGGCTCTTGTGGAAGTAGGCATCATTGGCCGAACCACGGTAAATCTTTGTGTTGTGGTTTGCTTTTACTGCTTTACATTATTATCTGTTGTTAATAGTTGTTTAGCGAGTTGGGCATGTTAGTATAGGTTGTAGTTGATATTTAGATTTTGTCCGGAGTTGAATTGTGTTCAAATACAAGTTATCTGTGTAGTGGGGGAATCGATTGGTATTGATATAATCCCCAACAAGTGGTATCAGAGCCTTGGTTAGAATAGCCTAGGGTGTTATCCGAATCTTGGTCAGAAGGTGTTTGACTAAAATTCCGAGAGAAGATTTGAGGTTAAATAACTTGTAGAGATGGACCATTCCGTGAACACTTCATTATGATGAGTCCGAATAGGAAGAACTACACCATCCTGGAAAGCCAAGATGGAAGACTTGCTGCTATCTTGCAAGGACTTGGCACTTCCCATTGAGAATGAGGGAGTAAAACCGTAGAAAAATCGATGAAATTTTGAATGGAAAAAGCTTTTGACGTAAAAAGCTATGGGTACATTCGACAATGGATAGACGGCGGTGTCTTTCACCATGTGGCCTTAAGAGACTACAGCCTTCGAGTCTATGGAAGAAACTTCGAAGACACGTATGAGAGGAAGTCGGGTGGAAACAAAGTGCTAGTCGTTAAGAAGTTTGCGCACGAAGTACCAAGAAGGTTCTGATAATGTCCGAGCATCTTAATGAAGTACTGAGAATATCATCAATCGGATGCATTTGATGAAGATCAATTTGGGAGGCGAAGTTGAGGCTTTGTTTCTATTAGGCTCTCTTCGAAAGTTGGGAGACATTAGCGGTTTCTACATGGAGCGAGCCAAGGATGGAATTGTTACCATGGAGATGGCTACCACGTCTTTGTTGAATGAGGAGACTAGAAGGAGTGCAAGAAGCGGCTCTTCACTCGAGAGATCCTTTTCACGAGAAACGGGGAGAGGTCAAAGCAGAAAACCATCTCGTTCTAGAGGTGATGATGAAGTAAATCTAGGGGTGAAGCTAGAACTCCTAAGGCGTAGAGGCAATGTTACTATTGTGCCACCAAAGGCCACTTTAGATATGAGTGCGAGAACGAAGAGGGATGAGAAGAATAAGCGTGTACATGAAGACATGGTCGTGAGGAACGGAAACATGAGGCGGAGATACTACCGCGACTAGTCAATGACCTAGTGGGAATTGTGTCGATTGTGGTGTGTCTTTGTCTTAGTACCCCATGTCGGGGATCTGAGTGGGTGATAGATAGGGAGCATCCTATCACGTCCACCGCCGGGGATTCTTCACTACCTACACCGTGGTGAATATGGTGAAGTGAGGATGGGTAGCGAGTGGAGTCTCGAAGATTATAGGCATTGGAGATGTTCATGTAGAAACCAATGTCGGCTACACCTTGACACTTTCAAGGATGTAAGACATGTCCCCGACATACGGTTAAGCCTAATTTAATTTCGGTGGGAAATTAGATGACGATGGCTTTGTAAACTTCGTTTGGTAGCGGGTATGGAACCGAAAGCGAGAGGTTCCATTGTAAATGCGGAGGAAAGAAAACTTGCTCTCTTTACAAAACACAAAGGCTAGTTTGTGTAAAGCAGAAGCGAATCTTGGTAAGAAGAAGCTTCATCCGAACTGGCACAAGAGACCGCGGTCACATGGGCATAAAAGGGATGGAAGTTCTTGCTAAGCAAAAGGCCATGCCGACATTAGAGGTACACATTTAAATACATGTACTCACTGTTTGGTAGGAAAGCAACCTGTGGTGTCTTTCCAAAGATTTCGATCTCCACGAAAGGACACCGCCCTTGAGCTAGTGCACCGCGGACTTATGTGGTCCTATGAGAGTGAAGTCCTACCGGGGAGTTTCTTACTTTTGACATTCATTGATGATCGTCAAGAAAGATATGGGCCTATAGTCCTGAAGACCAAGGATGAAGTACTTGGCGTGTTTGAGAAATTCCACATGGTGGAAAGAGAGGCTGGGAAGTTGTTGAAGTGTATTATTTCGGATAATGGGGGTGAGTACATTGGGCCATTTGAAGAGTATTGCCGAGTCATGGGATTCGTCATGAGCGCACCGTTCCCGAGACGCAAACAGAATGGAATAGCGAAGAGAGAATGAACCGTACCATTGTAGAGAGGATGAGATGCATGCTATCTCACTCTAAGCTACCTAGAAGCTCTTGGGTAGAAGCAATGCGTCAACCCGTGCATGTGATCAACTGTCGCCAGCAAAGCCTCGAATAGTGATTATCCGAGAGAGTATGGTCGCAGAGATGTTGATTATGGATACTTGAGGGTATTTGGGTGCGGGGCATTTGTGCATATTCAGAAGGATGAGAGATCCAAGCTTGATGACAAAGCTAAGCGGTGCATTTTTAAGGTTATGGAGATGAAAAGTTTGGTTACAAACTCTATGATCCGATCAACAAGAAGGTAATCCGAAGTCGAGATGTTGTGTTCTTAGAAGACCAAACCATAGCGGACTTTTGAGGAGGGTGAGAAGCTACTGAGGCTTTCACCAATGATCTTGTTGATTGAGAACGTAAGTTCTACCGTGGAAGCGTCGCGAGAAGGCATTGAGAATGCAGAGAACCATGAGTTTGAAGCTCATGATGAGAATCCTATTGCTCATGATGGGATAGAACCTATTGGTATAGAAGATGCAGATGAGATGCATGAACCACCACGAGAAGCGAAGTGCATCCTCCCGAGGCACCGGCCAGATGGGGGCAAGGAGGTCCGACAGAGAGAGACTAGCTTCAACGGTATCCACCACATAATGCACGCGTCTACTATCGGATGGTGGAGAACCTATGTACTATCAAGAGGCACTTGAAGATCTGAGACAAAGAAAAATGGTCAAGGCCATGCATGACGAGATGGATTCTTTGCATAAGAATCACACTTATGAAGTTAGTTGAGAAACCCACAGGGAGAAAAGTTCTCAAGAATAAGTGGATATACAAAGTCAAGCATGAGGAGAACAATCCTCACCCAAGGCACAAAGCTTCGCCTTTGTTGTGAAGGGATTCCGGTCAAAGGAAAGGAATTGACTTTGATGAGATTTTCTCCAGTAGTGAAGATGACTTCTATCCGGGTGGTATTGGGTATGGCCGCAAGTATGAACCTAGAGGTTGAAAGCAGACTAGATGTCAAGACAGCTTTTCTTCATGGAGACCTTGAAGAAGATGTCTACATGGACCAGCCGCAGGGTTTGAGGTCAAAGGCAAGGAGCACCTAGTATGCAAGCTGATAAAGAGCTTGTATGGGTTGAAGCAAGCACCGAGACAGTGGTACATAAAGTTTGACTCCTTTATGGCGAAGCAAGGATACAAGAAGTCTGCTTCCGATCATTGTGTGTTTGTTCAGAGATTTCCAGATGGGGATTTCATTGTGCTATTGCTGTATGTGGATGATATGTTGATAGTTGGCCCAAACATCAACAAGATATCCAAGCTGAAGAAAGACTTGAGTAAGTCCTTTGAGATGAAGGATTTGGGTCAAGCAAAGCAGATACTTGGGATGCGGATCACTCGTGACAGAAAGAGTGGGAAGTTGTGGCTTTCTCAAGAAAGCTACATTGAGAAGGTGTTGAAGAGATTCAACATGGATCAAGCGGGGCCCGGTCGGTTATCCGTTTGGTGGCCGGCCCGCATGACCAAAAAGAGATATGTCCTAAGGGTGAGCATGAGCAGAGTCAGATGGAAAAGATTCCTTATGCATCCGCAGTGGGCAGTTTGATGTATGTCATGGTGTGTACTAGACCGGATATTGCTTTCGCCGTTGGGGTTGTAAGCGATTTTGTCAAACCGGTAAAGAACATTGGGAAGGTGTTAAGTGGATATTGAGATATCTCAAAGGCAGTTCCAAATCATGTTTGTGCTTTGGTGGAAGTAAGCCTTTACTTGAAGGCTACACCGATGCGGCACATGGCGGTGATGTTGACTCGATGAAGTCCACCTCCAGGTTATCACGGTTACCTTTGGGGGGGGGAGTTTCTTGGCAATCTAAGTTGCAAAAGTGTGTTGCCCTCTCTACTACGAAGTTTAAAGTATATTGCAGCCATCGAAAGTGTTGCAAAGAGTTGCTATGGATGAAGAGGTTCTTCGACGAACTAGGGCTAAAAGCGAAACAGTTTGTAGTTCTATGTGGCGTCGAGCGCCATTCACTTGAGCAAGAATCCGAAGTTTTCATTCTAGATCCAAGCACATACACGCATGTTATCATTGGATTAGAGAAGTACTTTCGAGGACAAGCATTTGTGTATCGAGAAGATCCATACCGACAAGAACGGGTCGGATATGATGACCAAAGTCTTACCGAAAGGTAAGTTTGATGTTTGTTGTGCTATTGCCGGAATGGCAGCACACTCCTCCTATTGATTTGGCAATTGCATGGAGGTATCCCCCCTCACTGTTCGGGAAGGGGAGATTGTTGGAGTTATCCCTCACATGAGGAGAGAAACCTGGAGCGGAGAGAAACAAGCCGAATTCGCATCGATTAAGTCGAGGCGCCAGCCAGAGTTCGAGAGAACATAGAGGCGACCAGCGCTCAAAGTGAGCGCGCCAGGCCGGCTTCCAGTCTTGGCGACTTCACAGGCCAGAGTGGAGCGCGCCCGCGCAGCATAATTTTGTGGGCCTTGCTACATTACTCATGAAATTTGGTTTTGGAGATAAAACCAAAAAATCAAGGTTTTGGAAAACCTAACCTAACAAGTCGGAAGGATTGGAATCGGACTAAAACAAAGAGAGAACCTTTCTGAGAGATACAACCACAGAAAGAGATAAGAGTGATCTAGTAAGGTGAGAGACCTGAAAGGAGAGATTGTAATCTTCCTTCCCACTTTATTAAGGCGGCTCTTGTGGAAGTAGGCATCATTGGCGAACCACGGTAAATCTTTGTGTTGTGGTTTGCTTTTACCGCTTTACATTATTATCCGTTGTTAATAGTTGTTTAGCGATGAGTTGGGCATGTTAGTATAGGTTGTAGTTGATATTTAGATTTTGTCCCGAGTTGAATTGTGTTCAAATACAAGTTATCCGTGTAGTGGGGAATCGATTGGTATTGATATAATCCCCAACAAAGAACTCCATTGGCTTCTTCTAATGACACAACTTATCCATTTGGTTTTGCCCGCGCAGTACTCAAGGAAATCCCGGAAGTCCATATATCATAGATGAGCTCGGCCGCCAGGGTTCATAGTTTTTTATCGATAGCACAAATTTTTATGAGTATCCTTTTTGCGTTGATCTAATCATAGGTTCCCATTTTGGGAAGTTACAAAACCTTTTTATGCCTTAGTCATTATAGCAACTTTGTATGTTTTTTTCTCTAAGGTGGCTTAACCGTTGCTTTACTTAGTAGTTAATTCAAGTGCTTTTAGTTTGTGAATGATTCTAGAAATAATTCACCTGAAACCTTCACTGATTATAAGTAATAAAACAGATAGATAATACTTTGTTGGGAATAATTAACTGCGGAAACAACGTTACCCACACCAAACGGATCAATCCTACACAAAGATTGATCTTTCTCAATAGACAAGACTTCAACACCCTCCAAGCAATATCCCAACACTTCTCAATATCAAATAACAAGCATATGAAATAAAACAATCAATGTAAAAGAAGAACAAACCACAAGGCGAGATATATCGTGGTTCTACGCAATTTGCCTACTTCCACATCGCGAAGTTCCAAGCTTTACTAGATGTCCGGAGTAACTGATTACAAGTCTCTCTCAATTCACTTACAAAGAATGAACACTCAACTCACAAAGAATTGTTCTCTTGTAATCACTCTCTTTCTTGGTTTTGAAAAAGTTAGGTTTTCCAAAAAAAACTGATTTTGTTTTTATGCCAAAAAACCAAAAATCGCGGTTACTGTAGCGAAGCCCGCAGAAAAAGACGCTGGGTTCTACTCGAAGCGCTGGCGCCGCCTTTGTTAAAAGCCATGGCTGGCGGCTTCTTTCTTTGCTGGCGCCGCTTAAATCATCAACTGAGTAGTGAGCGCGAAGTCGCGCCACTCTGGCTGGGCGCGACCTTCCGACCGCGGAGAGAAACAGAAATTTTTTCTACATTCTCCACCTCGGTGAGGTTTTAACACATAAAACCAAGCCGAACACATCCAAAGAAGATCACATCCAAGTAGGAACACCTCCCAAAAGGAAGACTCGCAAAAGTCAATCCGCCTGCGGGGCTATGCCCACACGGGGCTCTTTTCAAACATGTAGGATTTGGAGCAAGTCCAAACGGTGTTGGAACTTAACTCCGGTGACAACTTTCACGAGATATCGCCAGGGTTGTCATGGGTGTCTACTTTCTCAAGTGCTACATCACCATCCTCAACGACATCCCGTGATAAAGTGATATCGACATTAATATGCTTGGTCCGACCATGATGAACTTGGTTCTTCGCCAAAATGAATAGCACTCGACTATCACAATACACAAAGAACACCGTTTCCGCTTCAATACCCAAATCATCTAGAAGACCTCGAAGCCATAGTGCCTCTTTCACCGCCTCGCCATCGCTGCCATATACTCTGCCTCAAGAGTCGATAGAGCAATCAGAGTTCGTAGCATAGACCTCCAACTAACCGGTGCACCATGCATCATAAACACATAACAAGAAGTCGATCGCCGCTCTATCTAGATCACCGCATAATCGAATCCACAAACCCACCGACATAACAAGTGCCTCCACCATAAGCTAATCCCATATCCAAAGTACCCTTCAAGTACCTTAGTACCCATTTCCGCTTCCAATGTCGCTTCCCGTGATTTGCCATATACACCGCCACAACACTAAGCGCTGTGGTGGAAATGTCCGGGCGTGTGCACACCATAGCATACATCATCAAACTACCCACGAGCACTTTGCATAAGGAACATTAGCCATATGCTTTTGTTCCTCCACCGAACTAGGAGAGAACTTAGAATGAAAGCCTAAAATGCCCAACTAAAGGAGTAGAAACCGACTTTGCATTCTCCATACCAAATCGAAATTACTTTCTGAATGTATTTCTTCCGAGATACAACTATCCGCCGCTTCTTCCTATCTCGTCAATCTCCATGCCCGGTATCTTCTTGGCTCCACCTAAGTCTTTCATCTCAAACTCGTGAGCTAAGTTGAGATTTCAACTTGTCTATCTCCACCATGCTTTTGGAAGCAATAAGCATGTCATCCACATAAAGCGGGGAGATAGATGAAGTCATTACCACGAAGCCTTCTAAAGTAGACCGCTAGTCATACTTACTTCGGGTGTACTCATGTTGCATCATGAATGTGTCAAAGCTTGTACCATTGCTCGGGCGATTGCTTTAACCCGCATGTTGACCGGATTCAATTTGCATACATAATCTTCTTTTCAAAGAACGACAAACCCTTCCCGGGTTGTCTCATATAGATCTCTTCTTCCAAGTCCCCATGCAAGAAAGCGGTTTTCCACATCAAGTTGCTCTAACTTCTCCGGTTGAAGTGAGCAACTAAACTAAACTTAATAACACACGAATGGACGTATGTTTGACCACCGGGAAAATACCTCATTGTAGTCAACTCCTTCCTTCGTGAAAAACCCTTTGCTACCACTCTTTTGCCTTGTACCCGATCTTGTCCGGACTCGGGAAGGACCTTTCTCTTCTCAACACCCATTTATCGCCGATAGTCCTTTTTGCCCTTTTGGCAATAAAACTAGGTCCCATGTGTGATTTTTATCAAGAGATTCCATCTCGCTTGCATAGCTTACCAACCAATCTCAGAATGAGCATCTCTAACGCTTCCTTGAAGCTATCCGCTCATCATCTTCGATATTCGGTGCATATGCCACTAAATCCACCGACCATAGTGTTTCACCGGCTACCGTGCCCATACTTGTGCACTTCTTTAACTTGTCTCTCGTGGCCTAGGGTCGTACCACTACAAGTTCGCGGATGCTCTTGCTCTTCTTCTTCGTTCTTTGTGTGGTTCCATGATTTGGTACCTCATCATGATCTAACCAAATATCTCACAGATCGCATAACTCAAGCTCGGTATATTTGAACTTCTATAGACTCACCATTCGCCATTACGCCTTACTACCGGAAAAAGATGAAGATAACACTTTAAGTCTCATCAAAAGTAACATCTCTGGCGACCGTGAACTTGTGGGCTTCTAGACACCACAATCAGATCCCTTTACCCCATTTGCGAAGCCTAAGAATATGGCCTTCTTAGCTCTAGGATCTAGTTTGTTTGCCCCTCACATGGTAGTAAGTCGTCGATCCAAACACTCAAGATACTATAATCATTTGGGTTACCCGACCACACCTCATAAGGTGTCCCGCAATCTATAGTCGGTAATCTTTGGTGACCTATTGTGCCCGGGTAACACGCCATGGACACCTTTGATCCGCCCAATACTCTTTGCCTGGGGACGGGCATTAGACAATAAACATCTTGCTCTTTCAAGCAAAGTTCTATTCATCCTCTCGCCATTCCATTCTCACTGTGGCGTCCCCGACCGGATCCATTCGGTTAATCCGGCAATTCCCGTTGCACCTACGTAACTCTTGGAAAGGTCCATAGGTATACTCAATACCATTGTCGACCGTAATGTCTTTTACCTTCCGTAAATGCGATTCTCAACCCTTGCCTTCCACTTCTTAAATGTCTCAAACACTTCATCTTTCGATTTCATCATATACACCCACACATAGCTTAGTATGATCATCAATGAATGAGACATAATAGCGGTTACCTCCCTTGAAGCCACCACGGAGGGTCCCCAAACATCCGTGATATGCACATAATCAAGGATGCTGTTGTCGTGTGCTTGCTTGACTTGAACTTGACTCTGCTGACTTTGCTTCCCATAGACGCAATGCTCACAGAACCCCATACTTGGCTTCTTCAAGTTCTTCAAGAACCCTCGCCACAACTCGGACAAACCTTTTCACTCATATGCCCTAAACGCATATGCCACATCTTAGTGCACTCGGAATCATTACTACATGCACCCATTACCGCTACATCGCTTATCACCGTATTACTACCAATCGAGTATACAAGGTTCCATATTTTTGACCCTTCATAACAATTAAAGAGCCATTAACAATATTTAGGACTCCACCTTCGCCCACAAACTTGTGGCCTTTGGAATCCAAGGTACCAAGAGAAATAAGACTTTTCTTTTAGCTCGGGGAACATGTCTCACATCGGTTAGAGTCCTCACTACACCATCATACATCTTGACCCAGATAGTTCCAATTCCTACCGTCTTACAAGCAACGTCATTACCCATTAAAAGCAGAACCACCATCAATGCTCTCATAAGAAGTAAACCACTTTCTATTCGGGCACATATGATAGGAACATCCGAATCAAGAATCCACCTCTCGTCATATAGTCTTGTGTGGACAAAAACTGAACTCATCCTCTTGAACTCGGAAGCATAATTTGCCTCAAATTTTGCCTTACCTTTCTTCGACCATCTCTCTTGTTCTCTTTCTTGGTGGGGACAATTACTTGCGTAATGTCCTTTTCATTGCAATTGTAGCACCGTACATGTTTTAAAGGCTTCTTTGACTTGGACCTAGAATTATCATTACTTGAATAATTACGTTTCGCATTTCCTCTTGCCACTAGTCCCCGACTTGCATCAATGTTATTCTCTACACGCGTGTCTTCTTCATTAACTCATAAGAAAGAAGAGCACTCTGAACTTCGTCAAGATCGACGACTTCTACGTTCATGAATGTAGTCATTAGATGCTCATAGCTTTACGGCAAGGAGAATATTAAACATGCCGCTTGATCCTCATCATCCATCTTCATACCAACATTCAAATAATCCGCTTAGACGCCGTGGAACTCACTCCACGTGCTCTTTGCATCGTTGAACCATCGACCATCATGTACCGATAAAGACGCTTCTTAAGGTACATCTTGTTCAAATCATGCTCTTGGTCATATACATAGACTCTAGTTTGAGCCAAATCTGGGCGGTATTTTTCCCATCACACTATACATGACCTCATTAGCAAGACATAACGGATTGATGAACAAGCCCGAAGATCGAACTCTTCCCAATCATCATTACTCATACTTTTCGCCGATTTAATTTAATCTTCAAAGCCTTGTGCAAACCTTGTTGGATGAGGATGTCCTTTACTTGGACTTGCCAAATCCCAAAGTTATTCTTCCCATTAAACTTCTACTTCAAACCTTGCGTTTGACATCTTGGGAGCCATCTTTCAAGTTACACACAATAACCCAAAAGAAACAGGTTTCACCTCGAATTTAATCGAACACCTTGTCTACACAAATTTTAGTACTAAACTCAAAATCCTAGGTCGTATACCCACATTTCGATACCAATTGTTGGAAATAATTAAGCTGAAACAACAAGCGTTACCAGCACCAAACGGATCAATCCTACACAAAGATTGATCTTTCTCAATAGACAAGACTTCAACACCCTCCAAGCAATATCTCAACACTTCTCAATATCAAATAACAAGCATATGAAATAAAACAATCAATGTAAAGAAGAACAAACCACAAGGCGAGATATATAGGTGGTTGACGAATTTGCCTACTTCCACAGCTGCGAGTTCCAAGCTTTACTAGATGTCGAGATGGCGATTACAAGTCTCTCTCAATTCACTCACAAAGAATGAACACTCAACTCACAAAAGAATTGTTCTCTTGTAATCACTCTCTTTCTTGGTTTTGAAAAAGTTAGGTTTTCAAAAAACTGATTTTGTTTTATGCCAAAACCAAAAAATCGCGTTCTTGTGAGCGAGGCCCATGAGAAAAGACTGGCGCTGGCGCTACTCTGGCCCTGGCGCAGTATTAAAAGCCATGGCTGGCTTTTCTTTTTGAGCTGGCGCTAAATCAACTGGAGTAGTGAGCTGAAGTCAGCCACTCTGGAGCTGCCTTTCGACCGTGAGAAACAGAATTTTCTCTACATACTTACTATTGCCTACCAAAAAAAATAATATTTACATATCCTATTGTAATTTCATCCATGGTTTGGGATCTACATCAGAATTTGTGTATTCTTCTTCTTATTCTTTTCTGTTCATCACTGCCGGCTAATAAACAGATGCCAGATGCTTAAAAGTTATGCTCAAAGAATCAGGACCTTCGATCTTAAGATTGGTAACCTGGGTCTTCAATTTCACTAAAACCTGACTTCATATAATCCTTATGCTTTGTGTCCTCTATACTATCTCCAGTTATTGTTGTGTCATGGTGAGTCATGGATATGGACCATCCAGAGGAATTTAGCTCTACAATTTTAGTGTGTGTTCCCTTAGTAGTAAGCATCAATCAGTATGAGACAAACTATTGGAAAACATTGGAATCAGAGGATATCAAAGAAGATGGTGGCCTTATTAGCCTCTTTTAAGACAATTAAGTATAGAGGCCGGCTGGGGAAATACTATTGTTATCTGTTCGAAATATATATATAATCAGGACCTAGGTACATAGCAATCAAGGGAAAAGTCTTGAACAGCAAGGGGAGATGGATGTTAGAATTGTGACATCCTCCTATTCACTCCTTTATGCATGGCTCCTCTTTACTCTCCTCCTTGGACACACACTAGGGGAGAGATCCACGTACATTGTCCACATGGACAAGTCTGTCATGCCTGAGACTTTTGCTAGCCATCAAGATTGGTACTCAGCCATACTCAGTTCACTAACGGATGCTGGTCCAACTGTATCCGCCGTAGTTAGATCAGTATCTCGGGTTCTATACTCGTATGATAATGCTATTCATGGTTTTAGCGTCGTTCTATCTCTAGATGAACTGCAGACCTTGCAACAGTCACACGGTTTCATCTCTGCGTACCCAGATAGGATTGTCAAGCATGATACAACACACACCCTTGAGTTCCTCTCGCTCAATAATGTCACTGGGCTCTGGCCAGCATCACACTATGGAGAAGATGTTATAGTCGGTGTTATCGACACTGGTGTGTGGCCAGAAAGTGATAGCTTCAAAGATGATGGTATGGGCGAGATCCCCGCTAGGTGGAAAGGATTATGCGAACCAGGTGTTCAGTTTGATTCCTCCCTGTGCAATAAGAAGCTCATTGGTGCCCGCTACTTCAACAAGGGACTGATTTCTGCCAATCCAAATGTCAATATCAGCATGAACTCTACAAAGGGACACAGAAGGACATGGAACACACACTTCATCCACTGCTGCTGGGAACTATGTTGAAGGTGTGTCATTCTTTGGTTATGCTGAGGGTACTGCACGAGGAGTTGCCCCTCGTGCAAGGGTGGCCATGTACAAGGTTCTTTGGGATGAAGGAGGCTATGCTTCTGATATTCTTGCTGGTATTGATCAAGCAATTGCTGATGGTGTTGATGTGATTTCCATTTCAATGGGTTTGGACGGGGTCACATTGTACCAGGATCCAATAGCCATAGCATCCTTTGCAGCCATGGAGAAAGGTATATTGTTTTCTTCTTCAGCTGGGAATGATGGTCCAGAACTAGGAACCCTTCACAATGGAGTTCCATGGCTGTTGACTTCTGGAGCAAGCACTATAGATCGTCTGTTTGCTGGAACTGTGACTCTTGGCAATGGTTTAACCATTGTTGGTTATTCCTTGTTCCCCCAGAGTGCATTGATTGAGAACATGCCACTAATATATAATGAGACCCTTCTAGCATGCGACTCATCTGCTTTATTGTCGGAGAATACCTATGGGATTGTAATATGCAAGGGCAACGGGAGTATCTTCCGGCAGATGAGACAGATATCTGTGTCAAAAATCTCTGGAGCTATAATTTTGTCGAACGACTCATTTTCCATTGACGTAGCTCACTTTTCTTCTCCAGTAGTTATGATTGATCCAAGCCATGCTTCTGCAGTGATTAACTATGCAAAATCAAGTCCAAGCTCAACAGTGTCAATGATATTCCAACAGACCCTCCTGGGAACGAAGCCCGCACCAGCAGTTGCTGTGTACACTTCAAGAGGTCCTTCTCCAAGTTATCCAGGAATTTTGAAGCCAGATTTAATGGCACCTGGATCAAGAGTGTTGGCAGCATGGGCACCGAATGTTCCCGCTGCCAAAATAGGCTCTGGATTACTCTTGTCGAGTGACTACAATATAATCTCTGGGACATCCATGGCATGTCCTCATTCATCAGGTGTGGCTGCACTCTTAAAGGCGGCACACCCAGAGTGGAGTCCTGCTGCTATTCGATCTGCAATGATGACTACAGCTGATCCGTGGGATAACACACTAAATCCAATTCGAGATAATGGGTATGATTTGAAACCTGCTACTCCTCTTGCTATGGGTTCTGGCCAAGTTAATCCTAACAGGGCCCTCGACCCTGGACTAATTTATGATGCAGCTGCGCAAGACTACGTGAATCTTCTTTGTTCCATGAACTATACGCGGGAGCAGATCATTACCATTACTAGATCATCCAACTACAGTTGCTCGAACCCATCGTCAGATCTTAATTACCCTTCTTTCATTTCTTTTCTTTAGTAACACAACATCGACCAGTCAAGAATTTCGAAGGACGGTCACTAATGTTGGGGATGGTGCATCAGCTTACAAGCCTAGAATCATAGCCCCTACAGGGTCCTCGGTGACCATCAGTCCCACTACACTGGTCTTTAAGGAAAAATTTGAGAAACAGAGCTTTTCCATAACTATAAGTTATAGTGGCCAAAATAAAGGGGAAGTTTCTTATGGTTCCCTAATGTGGGTTGATGAGGGCAGGAGGCGCACCGTCAGGAGCCCTATTGTTGTTATAATGGAATGATGGCCAGTATTCTCTTCGGAAATAATGTGGATTTTACGAACATTTTCTATGTAATCTCAACCTACATTTCTATGTTTTCCATTAGACTTAATATGTTCCTTACTACGCTTGGTCAAAACCATTATTAGTCGGCCTCAATAATGCCACTTCTGCCCCCATTAACGGAACATACAACACTTGAAAATCTTTCTATTACTTTGCTTTCTGATAGTGAAATAACACCTTTTGCAACCACATGTATTTGTCATCTGTTAATGAAGTAAAGCATTTGACCTCGTCAATTTCACCTACAAATTCATTATTTAGCTTTGTTCTTATGGATGTTTATGCTCTACTTAGACAGTCCACCATCCCTTCATAGATGTTCCAACATTCTCACATCTAAATCTTGTTAGTCCTTCCGATCCAGTATTCGATAAGGGATCGTCGCTGAGATGTCTTCCAAGTTCCAACATCTCATTATCTTTATTGAATAATATCCATAAGTTTTTCAATTAAATATGCGTTATATAATTTTAATGAGAATCTGCGTAAACTTTTAGACGAGTTGGTATGCCAAAACAGTACAATATTTGGTAAACTTTTGGCAGATTTACCTCTTCTTTTGTGAGTTTGCTTTAAAATATCAGTCATCAATAGATTACACCTATATTTTTCTAACTGCTTAATGTTAGTCTCATTCCGTATCTAACAGACTTACATTTTAATAATTTCTTTCTAATTGATACGTATGAATAAAATGCTTTGATCATCAATGATAGGTCTTGGCACAGCCTGACCTCGGGCCTTCATGCCCATAGGATAACTTAGTACCGATATTGTCCCCTACTTAACCACCCGTTGAGTTTGGGTCGCTTCTTGGCCATAGGTGTGGGGTTTTATCCGAAAAGACTAAGGGGTTGTTTGTTTTTTTGAATTCAAAGATTCGAACTTTCTTAAACTTAAGTTTTAAGCATTGAGGAGGCTCAAAACTTGTTTGTTTTTTTTTAAGTAGTTTAAGCATTCATTGGTACTTTTTAGCAAAGATTCAAAGACCAAAATTTTTCCGAATCTTTGAATTCTAATACTTGAAACAAGAAAGTCCCTTCTTGCCCTTTCTTAGGAACCCAATCTCAAGAACCCATCTACTTTCCTACCTTGACTTTTATGGCTTCAAAATAGGTTCTTCAAAATTTGATGTTGGCGTCACGGGTTTTTTCATTTTTTTGGGTGAATGATATCCACTTTGTTAAAAATAGATATATATATATATATATATATATTCTGAAAATAAACAAAATATGAAAATAAACCGTTAAAATATATTTGTGAAAGCATATTTTAAATAAATTTATTTATTATTTATTTTTTTTCGATAATCCATCTCTTCTCCTCAAATATAATATATATTTTGTTTAACAAGAAATCAAGTTAGTGTTTAAAATAGATAGCATGAGTAAAATTGTCCGAATGATTTATATTCAAACTTGAGCCGGGTTATTCTAGAAAAAACAAACATGTTTTAGAATTCAAAGAATCGACATTTAGCATTCGAGAGGATGAGCCATTCAAAGATTCAAACATTGGCATTCATAGCTCTCGAAAAACAAAGCGACCCTAACTCTTTATCAAACATTTCTTCAAAACAAATGAAAGCGCAAATGAGCCCCCTTCTCCAATTTCTTGAAGCGGACTTCGATCACTAGCTCGAAGTTCTTCTCAATCGATTTAGCAAACTTAAGAGAAAGTTATCTCAGGAAGTCGAATCTACGACAATTACGGCCGGTCCCATTGCACAAAGACACACTCTCGCCCCGATCCAAATGCAACACGCATTAATCGTCAATAGATCCTAACGCCGCGAGTGCAATGAAAACGAGAGAGTTTTTCGATATTTTGATGAAGATGGTGATGGAAAAATATCACCGGTGAGTTACAAAGTTGTGTGAGAACAAATTGGGTGGAGAATTTGAATTTGAAGAATCGCAATGAAGTCATTGGATTGATGGCGATGGGTTATTATGTTTCGATGATTTTACAAAGTTAATGGAATCAAATGGAGAGGAAGAGCAGAAAAGGATTTGAGAGAAGCATTTGGAATGTATGAAATGGAAGGTTAGGGTGTATAACACCAACGAAGTTTGAGTCGGATGTTGGGTGGAGCTTCGGTGAGTCAAGAAACGATTGAAGAGTGTAAAAGTATTAGGGTTATATTGACATACCCCCACCAGTAGTTGCAATTAGGATTATCCCCCAAAATAATTGAAATTAGGATTTCCCCCCCAACTTGACAGTCAATAGGAGTCAACCAACAGTTTCCGTCAGTTGACTGGTCAAGGATCATGAATTGTCCTAAATACCCTTTTTCTGTGGAAATTACGAAATTAGCCATTGACATTGTTTAAAGCCCACGACTCAAAGCCCAAAATCGATATTAGACACTGTTCAAATCTGGTTTCTCTGACATTTCCATTAGTTGCAACTGACATTTCCATTTACGCCTCTGCAAGAAAAATGGAAACCCATTTCAGATCACACTCAAATTTTCAAAAACCCTAAGAACAGATCGAGTGAAATGAGTGTGGCTCCATTAACTACTACCTTTTGGTGAAGTTTTCTTCTTGAAAAAGGTCATGATTGCTTTCTGTGCCATTGAGTTTCTAGATCTTCAAACCCTAGATTTGTTTTCAGGGAAAGGACAACACTCTTGTAAACTTGTGCCAAAAAATGTGGGTACAAATGATCCACATGAACCACTAGAGTATCCATTTCTTGGCTACTGCCACTGAAGTATCTATATTTTTGCTACTGCCCGTGGATTAGTTCACAACCAATACTCATCTCTATCCAAAAATCTATTCAACTTTTGCCATACTCCAAAGTATTATGTAGCACTAGAGTAATATGAACTGTAAAGTCTATGTTGCACCGGATGTCAGGATAGATAAACAAAATTTGTGAATGTGATTAATAGATATCTATCTTTTCGAACAACTAATGAGGCTATCAGAGTCGATAAATGCAAATTTTGAGTTTGGTTTGCGTACAGAATTATATGAATTCAGTTGTTGATTGCAGTGCTAATTTAAAAATTCAGCGCAAAAATCAAACAGAATTTACAATCTTGTGTTTGTTCTCACCCCTTGACTCCATAGCTCTTAGAAGAACAATTTGACACCCTTTCATTTGCCAATAAGCAAACTTGATCAGACCTTCAAAGATTCGATTCTATTTCCTTGCAAGCGAACATAATAAGGCTCCCCATAATCCTTTGGCCATTAATCGTTACAACCTGCAAATGAGAAATTTATGTCAGAAATTCGGATTAACTCAGGGGTGGAGGGGAGGGAATTAAGGTACATATTCATATAAACTAGAAATGTAGACTAACCAACAAGCTCAGGATATTTGGAAACAAAATCCTGAAAATTTCATCTTCAACAGACCACTTGATATAGTATAATAACAAACAAATAAACTCACTTGACAGGACATGGCAATATTTTGTATGTTTGAGACGATCTTTGGTCAATGTACTCAAGAAAATACACAACAAACTGCATAACAGTGAGACCTGAGTTTGAAACGAAATGCTCAGAGTTCTCTGTGAGTAATGCGAGACGACGACTGTGTGAAGAAAATTAAGAGCACCAAAATATCACAAAAGAGGGCGGGATTTTTATGCATTCCGTAAAACTACCAATGGACATAAACAATCAGATATTAAATAGTAGAATGGAACTAACACTGAAACAGATATCCAATATGCCAAATACCCACAAATTAATCATCCACATCTTCATGCCGCTTTACAGTCAAAATTTTAAAGGATCCACAGTCCACATTTTCACAGTAATTCTTGAAGTTAATTAAGAGGTAACTGCAACACTTACGTTTCCATTGTTGAAAGTCACGATCTCTATTCTGAGAAAATAGTAGACACACACACAAGAAGGACACTTCAACTAAAATGGCTTGGCGTGTCAAAGAGAGGTCGACAACATCTGCCACAGTAAATGCTACTGTGCAAACACTATTAAGTAATTGGTTTGTTTAGGCGCTAATCAGAGAAACCAGATTTAAACAGTGTCAATAGCTAATTTCGTAATTTCCACAGAAAAAGGGTATTTAGGACAATTCATGATCTTTGACCAGTCAACTGACGGAAACTGTTGGTTGACTCCTATTGACTGTCAAGTTGGGGGGGGAAATCCTAATTTCAATTATTTTGGGGGGGTAATCCTAATTGCAACTACTGGTGGGGGGGTATGTCAATATAACCCAAAGTATTATTCGTACTTTTGACTTGAATGGCGATGGTGTGCTTAGTTTTGAAGAGTTTAGGATCATGATGAGGTAATTTGCAGGTGTACATATATAGTTACATCAATAAAGTTTCGACGTCGTCGGTTAGTTGATTGATTGTATTGAGGGGGTTAGATGATATATTCACTATGCTTTCACACTGAGAACTCTTTGAATAGTACTCCCAGTTTTCTCCTTATATTTGACTATTTGAGATAGCAATGTTTGAATTTGTCAATCACTCATAGTTGATTCATGGGTTTGCACTTTGCAGTATTTACTTGATTTCTCTGCAGAATAACATATTCCCTTAAGAATTTTTATTAAATCACGTGTTCCCTCCACTGAAATACTTTAAAAGAATGCAGATTGTTATAAAACTACGTAAAATTTCGAAGTGGAAGCAAAATCTTTGTAAATTTTAAAGCCCAACTAATGGGTTGTAAAATGTTTACAATGTTCTGTATTTAGTATGTGATTCATGTAGTATTGATGGTAATTACTCGGTTACGACTATAGTACACGTGTCCACACACTAGGTTGTACTAATCCATCAGTTCGTACCTATCCATCAGAACGTACCAACGACCTAAACCCAGATCGTCCCCAGCATCAGTCACAACCATTTATGGAAGCAAATCAACTATCGCAATCCTGGAGCTCAGTCAACGCAACAATCAAGGAGACATTTACTTTGTAACATCAGAATAATAACGAATCATCAAGATAGCACACAAGGTGGATCTACACTTCATAACGGCCTAAAACAAATAAGAAAAGTCAGCTCAAACATCTATAAGTAGAGAGAGATGAACTATATAAGGCTTGATTTAAGTTTACCCCAAGAAACTTGATACGAAGGCAACTCTTATCTCAAGAAGAGTGCAACCATTCCCTATCAAACAAATCATCAGGTCGTTGTCCCCTAAAACATCAAACCTCTACATTGGTGCCGTCTGCCGGTTCATTTCCTTAAGAAAATAACACACACTCTTTTCTCAACCCCACGAAGCTGGTTAGAAAAACCACCATGGACCCCTCACTTTAGATGTTAGCAGATCATATGAAGACGCTCAAGGAGGCCTTCATCATGTTACAACAAGAAAACCAAACGATGCGCGAGCAAGCCACCTCTAACGCCAACAATGACACTCCAGACACAGTGAAGAACAATGTCGTCACATCCCTCACCACCACCACCAATCAAAGGTTAAAAGACTTTGCACAAAGGTTGGAGAAGTCGAACGACAAGACAAGCGCGATCCAGATCGCTCAGAAGATACTCCAGACGTACAAGGCGTCACCATTCACAACTGAAATCAGGGACAAGCAACCTCCTTCAGAGTTCATCCAACCAAAGTTCCTTACCAGACGGCGGTAGCTCGTGTCCAGCAAAGATGTAGCTCGTTTAAGCCAAACTTCACACTCTACGATACCCGAGTAACGACACGAGAAGTGCAAGCTCTTTCCAGCCAGCTTGAAGGACGAAGCTTTAGAATGGTTATACACGCTTACTCCTGACTCAATCAGCAACTTCGACAAGCTAGCTGAGACGTTCGCAACAGAGTTCGTCCACAATAGAAAGAAGCAAGCCGACCTGAACTCCTTATTTCAACTAGAGCAAGCACATGGCGAGACGATCCACGTTTTCCTAGAACGTTTCAAAAAGGAGCTCCTCTCAATGGAGCCAGGCTTAAAGGATAGCTTTGCAATTTTTGCATTCACCAACGCTCTCCTGGATGACTCCGACCTAGCATGATCTCTGATGCGTAACAAACCAGAACGCTTAGACGACCTGTATCACAGAATTGACAAGTACATCAAGTACGAAGAGTGGTTGGCCCGGTCTGAGGGGCAAAGTTTCGCAGTAGATGGCGTTTGGTGAACCCAAAGAAAACAAACACTATTTGGGCAGCAGAAGAACAACAACAACAACAAGGGATCCAGCTTCCACAAGCCCTTTTACATAAAAATGGAATTCTCCAACTTCTCCAGGATGCCGAGCCAGATCCTGGAGAAGATATATACAACACCATACTTCAAACCCAACATCAACAAGGTGATCGCCATACCAGAATGTCCATACTGCCATTTTCACAAGCTCCACCACCATGACACCAATGAATGACAAGCCTCGAGGAGGGCAAATTGAAAGAGTTCCTGCCAGAAGGTGACCTCAAGCATAAACTGGATGCCAAACGCCACGGCGCGGGGGAGCCACACAAACGACACGCGCCAACAACGTAAGGAGTAGAACAGTCCGACGATCTAAATCTCCAGGTCGGTTGAGGCACAACAAGAGACATCACTCCTTCGACCACGACGAGGAAAAAGTAATCAACATGATTACAGACACCTCTAATGACTTTAAACATCGTCGGGAAAAAGCGTGCACGGATAAGCGCTACAAGAAATCTACCACCTCTCCCACAAAGCTGAAGTCATCACTCCTACCAGCTCTCAGTCAACGACCTCCATAACATTCACGGAGGACGATCTAGACAAGATGTGCCTACCCCACAATGATGCCCTGGTAGTACACGTCAAAATCAATGGGTGGACAGTCAGAAGAGTCCTCATCGATCCAGGTAGCTCTTGCGACATACTTTTCTATCAAACATACAAGGACATGTACTTGCTAGACTCGATGATGATAGAATCAAATGCACCGCTCTATGGGTTCAACGGAGATCGCACAGATGCCATTGGAGACGTCATCCTACCAGTCTCCATTGGAGAAAAAGAGGACATGGTCAAAACTTCAACACGCTTCAGTGTGATCGATGTCAAGTTGTTTTACACTGCCATTCTAGGACCCTGATAAGTACCCAAAAGTGTATTATGAAACCCCGTTGAGACATATAAATTTGGTTAAGTGTGTGTTTAATAATCATGAAATAAATATATTTTCATACTTTTGCAGGTATTCGCAGTAAACATGGAAATATGGTTTAAACCTACAATAAAGCACGAGGAACAACATGTATATGAATTCTTCCAACCGCATTTAAGCATCAAACTTTTCAAGCTCCTACCTCTTGAACCGGGGACTCGAACGCGACAAGTGAGCCGCTTTCGACAATCGGGGTGATGAACTCTACGATAGCGGAAAGTTGTAAAATTGCCCAAAGACCGGACCACCATCGATTTGCACATAGGACCCACTATACGGGCCATAAAGATTGGATGAGTCATCAATTATGGAGCATGTCAAGACAAAAATGACAAATTATTGGTGCAAAGTTGACACCTTGCATGTAATTAATTAGATTAGGTATTAATAGTGGAAAAAAGGCAAGGTGTCACTTTGTTTTAATGTGGTGGATAAAAATGAAGTAAATGTGGTTTGATGTTTCACGTGGGAGGAAATGAGATGTCTCTCAAATGAAGAAGAAAACAAAACAAAGGGGGACACTCCATTTACTTCCTCGACTTCTTTTCCTTACCTCAGATAATTTTAGTTCCTTAGTCATTCTTATTATTTAGTTTTTAGTTTTAAAAAAAAAACTTGTAATAGTTTTAATGGAGAAACCTTGGTTTTCTTACAGAAAATAAATAAAAAGCGAAAGTGAGTTTAGTTAGTTTTTTTCTTCTTTCTCTCTCTTTTGTTCTTCTAGTTTGTAATCCTTTATCCCAAGGATCATGAGCTAACTAACTTCCCTTTGGGAGTTAATCCAACTCATGAGGGAAAATAATTGTTGTTGGTTTGGTAGGTTGTTAGGAAGAACAACTAGACCTACATCCTATCCCAAAATGATATCCCAATATAGCTAATTACGAAAAAAAAATAGTAAACAAAAAACTAAATTGCTAAAAACAATAATTTCCACCGAAAACGATTTTTCTGAAATCCTTTCGATTTGATGTGTCATCTACTGTATGATTTAGACATTTATTCATAGTTAAGAATTCAAAAAATCACAATTATGACCACAATAATTATGACATATTCCAATTCCTATATATATATATATATATATATATATATATATATATATATATATTAGTTACACCCTCACCAATCTATTTTTGGAACACTCGCAGGGACTCCAGTTTTTTCTAAACTCTATTACTACTTATAAAAAAGTAGGATATAAATAAGAAAACAATCTCATATAAAATTTCATAGTCTCTAACTTTTCCTAAACACTATAACTAATTACGAAAAAACAATTCCATCTAGAGTTTCACAAAAACAATCCCATCTAGAGTTTCATAAAGCCTCTAACTTTTCCCAAAAAATATAGCTAATTACGAAAAAAAATATGAGACAAAAAAACTAAATTGCTAAAAACAATAGTTTCTACCGAAAACAATTTTTCTAAAACCATTTCGATTTGATGCGTCATCCACAATGGGATTTCAACATTTATTCATAGTTAAATATTCCAAAAATTACAATTCTGGTCACAATAATTACGGCAGATTCTAATTAAATTTATAAATTTATAAATTTTCAACACTATATATATATATATATATATCATAATTCTGGCCACAATATATATATAATTTTCAGTTAAAGTGGACGTTGGGCTTAAATAAATTATATACTAAACCAAAACAAATTACATGTGAAAAATTAAATTATACAAAAAATAACATCACAAAATATATAATAAAAAATGGAAAAAAAAAATAACGGCAAAGCAATAATGACAAATATTTCAAAACATATATAATACTGAATGAAACTAATGTCAAAGAACAATTAATGGGGAACCGAAAACTAGATGCAAATGCATCGAACTAACCTCAAATAATATTTCACGGGAAATCGGAAACTGGATGCAAATGCAAGCATTAAACTAATCTTAAAAAGTAATTAATAGAAAATCAGAATATGGATACAACTGCATTAAACTAACCTTAAAGAATAATTAACGGAAAATCAAAACTTGGATGCAAATACATCAAACTAATATTAAAAAAATAATTGTCGGAAAATCGGGAACTGGATGCAAATGCATTGAACTAACCTCAAAAAAAAAAATTAATTATAAATTGAAAACATGATGCAAATGTGTGGAACTAATCTTAAAGAATAATTAACGGAAAATCGGAAACCGGATGCAACTGCACTGAACTAATCTTAAAAAATAAATTGGATGCAAATGCATTGAACTAACCTCAAGAAATAATTAACGGGAAATTGGAATTTTGATGCAAATTCATTGAACTAACCTCAAACAATAATTAACGGAAAATCGAAAACTAAATGCAAATGCAACCTTATCAAATAATAAACGAAATTGAAAATCGTATACAAATGCATTAAACTAATCTCACAGAATAATTAACGAGAAATCAGAAATTGGATGCAAATGCATTGAGTTGACCTCAAAGAACAATTAATAGGGAATTGGAAATTGGATGCAAATGTATTGAACTAACTGCAAAGAATAATTAACGAGAATCAGAAATTGGATTCAACTGCATTGAACTAACCTCAAAATATAAATAATGGAAAATCAGAAACTGGATGCAAATGCATTGAACTAACCTCAAAACATAGTTGGATTATATGTTGTGAGAATGTCTTGATAGGTATAGTTTTGTATTTAAAATGGTGTTTATCTTATCTCTTTCCGTATGACTGGTAACTCCTTACTATTCAAGTAGCTTCAATATATATGAATTTCGCTTTATTAGGCAACCTCACAAAACTTCAATCAAATTTATATTATTAAACAACAAAATGAAGTTGAAGGGTTTTATCAAAGGTGAGTTTTTTTTAATGGAGAGTGAGGTTTTCACGTTATAAGAAATTTGGATGAGTGATCAATATAATATTAATATATAATAGTTATGCATATTTGCAAATATTTTTTAGAATAATTAATATAATAACACCCATTCGTAGATAATCTTTGCAGATTCCACATAGTGAGTCATGCATAATTTAAAGAATAATTAATGGGAAATCGGGAACTGGATAATCTTTGATGATCCCACATAGTAAATCAAACATAATTTATTTTTTATGTCATGTGTGCAAGGACACTACAGATGGATCAGTATAAGTTGATATTACACACCACATTGGATAATTAAAAGAAAATCGAAAATTGGATTCAAATACATAACTAAACTCAAAGAGTAATTAACGGAAAATCGAAAACTTTATGAAAATACAATAAACTAAACTCAAAAAGTAGTTAACTAGAAATCGGAAACTGGATGCAATTGCATTAAACTAACATCAAAGAATAACTAACGGAAAATTAGAAATTGGATGCAAATCCTTAAAAAATATTTAACGAAAAATCGTAAACGGTATGCAAATACATCAAACAAACCTCAAATAATAATTAATGGGGAACCAGAAACTGTATGCAAATGCATTGAACTAAACTCAAAAAATAATTAACAGAAAATCAAAAATCGAATGCAACTGCATTAAACTAACCTCATAGAATATTTGGTGGGAAATCAGAAACTAAATGCAAATATGCATTAAAATAACCTCAAAGAATAGTTAACGGGAAATCAGAAACAGGGTGTAATTGCATCGAACTAACCTCAAAGCATAAATAATCAAAAACTAGATGCAGATGTATTGAACTAACCATAAAGAATTATTAACGGAAAATTGGAAACTAGATACAATTGCAATGAACTAATCTCAAAGACTAATTAACAAAACATTGAAAAAGGGATGAAACTATACTGAACTAACCTAAATGAATAATTAACAGGAAATTATAAATTTGATCTAAATGCATTGAACTAACCTCAAAAAATAATTAACAGAAAATCATAAACTTGATGCAAATGCATTGAATTAACCTCAAAAAACAATTAACATAAAATCAGAAATTGGATACAACTGTATTGAACTAACCTCAAAGAATAATTAACGGAAAATCAAAAACTAGATGCAACTACATTAAACTAAAATTAGAGATTAACTAATGAGAAATCAGAAATTGGATGCAAATGCATTGAAATAACCTCAAAGAATAGTGAACTGGAAATCGGAAGCCGGATGTAACTGTATCGCACTGATCTCAAAGCATAAATAACTAGAAATTATAAACTATCGAACTAACCTAGAAAAACAATTAACGGAAAATCAGAAACTTGATGCAGGTGTATTGAACAAATCACAAAGAGTAATTAACGAAACATCAAAAATTGGATGCAACTGTACTGAATTAACCTTAATGAATAACTAACGGAAAATTATAAAGTGGATGCAATTGTACTGAACTAACCTCAAATAATAATTAACGGAAAATCGGAAACTTGATACAACTGCATTGAACTAACCTCAAAGAATAATTAATGAGAAATTGGAAGATGAATGCAACGTACTACATTAAACTAACCTCAAAGAATAATTAATGGAAAATCAGAAACTTTATACAAATGCATTGAATTAATAACCCTAAAACATGTTTGTATTATATGTAGGGGGAATAAATGTCTCGACAAATATAGTTTTGCATTTTAAGTAGTGTTTATCATAATTTTTTTTATTATGATTAAGAATGTCATGCTATTCAAGTAGTTTCAATATTATCTTGGTCACATTGGGCATTCTCACAAATCTTCAATCAAACTTCTATTATTAAACCTAACAACAAAAAATTCCATGAGTTTTATCAAGGTTTGTGCTTTTTTATAGAGAGTGGTGCAAAAAATTTGAATGACTGATTAATATAATTTTAATATCTCATAGCTATGCATAGTTGCTAATATTTTTTATAATAATTTAATATAACGACACCCGTTTGTAGGACGGGTTCGAAAGCTAGTATAGAGTGCTATTGAGAAATAGAGAGTGCATTCCACGCCACTTGAAATGGCGTGGTTTGTAAAAACCCAAACCCCCACCAATCCAAACCACACCAAAATTGACTTCCTATTCTCAAAACACTATTTTTTGGTAGAATAGAATTGATGCACCATTGAACTCACCATTAGCAACACCAACCAACTTCAAAATTGGTGTGGAAGTTTCTTATCTTCAATAAGCTAGAGTTTGGGAATAACAGAATCTCTCTAGTGGCTCCAATCACAAGTTTCAGCCACGGTAATCATGACGGGTCACGGGTCTAATGATTAAACTAAAACAGATATAAGTCTGATTCTTAAACATATTAACCGATTTATGGATTTGTATAAAGAATGCCGGTGGATTATATATATATATATATATATATATATATATATATATATATATATAATAAATGATTCTGTTATGTTTATTCCTTCCATATTCGTTCAATACTTATGATGAGACTTCCATATACGTCTATACTCTATACTACATGAGGAATGTCAGTATGCAAATGCCAGCAGATCCAGTTTGTGATTCATAACAATAATACAATATGGGATCCAAAGTTTCAAACTGCTTTGACTATGAGACACAATCTAAGTAAGGGTGGAATTTTAGCCGAGCTCGAACTCAAATTAAAACTCGTGTAACAAATGAGTTTGATGAAACTCGGCTCGTTTAACTCAAATAGTATATTTATAATGTAAAATGACTGAGTCACTCAAGCTCGCTCGTTTAACTATATGAGCCGAGCTAGAGCTCAATTGATTCATGTAATTAACGAGCTAAGCTTGAGCATGCTCGTTTAGCTCGAATTTTAGATATGGATGGGATACCTTTGTATTGTGCAAAATAAGAAAAAAAAAGTGTAACTGGGTCTAACAGTAAATATGGAGTTGCACAAAAAAATTCCAAAGAGTGCCTTTTTCTTGTTGGTATGCGATGTTCAGTGCAAACGAAGAAGTAAGCACTACAACTTGTAAAATCAGATATTGATATTTTTGGCCTTAATGATCATAATTATAACAACAAAAATATCAATTTTTTTAAAGAAAAATATAAATACAAATGGACGTGATAAATGATAATGAACCCACTGCTGTTTTGCTGAAATGTTAGAGTTGAATTTGAACCTGAATACTAAAAAACGTCCACATTCACATTGTGTCTGCCAACCTTATCACTGTCCAACTAACTTTGTTAGTTGTCAACTGCCTATATATATGTGTGTGTGTGCTTCCCAGTTTTTTCTGTACATTCCTGTTTCACATTCTCAGAGAAGATAATCTAACTAAACTCTTAAACAAGAAGAAGAAATGAGGATGGGGATAAAAACACAGAAAGTATTGTTGTTAGAGGAACTTATAGAGAAAGCTGGTGGATGTGCTGTTGTTGATGGAGGTTTTGCTACACAACTTGAAAAACATGGCGCTTCTATTAATGACCCTCTTTGGAGTGCTCTTTGCTTGATAAAAAATCCTCAACTCATTAAGAAGGTATGGTTTTCTACTCCATTCTTTGATTCTATTTGTTTGACTGAAAATTTAATTTGATCTTAGCCATTATATTCTGTTCTCTTGTATGTTCTGTATTTGGAGTTGATGATATGAAATTTTGTTTCTCAATATGCTTTTCTGTATGTGTTTATAGGTGCATTTGGAATATTTGGAGGCTGGTGCAGATATATTAGTAACGTCTTCGTATCAGGTAATTTTAATTTTGATCCCTTATGATCTGAACAGAACAACTAATTTTACTGAGTTTTGAAATATTCAAACTTTGATTTAGTGGCTCAATACTACGATGAGGTTTTGCAGCCAATGTGCTTTGCTTCAGGGTGGGCAGTAACTTTTGTAGGGTGATTTATTAAGTTAATTAGAATTCGATACATGGTTTTGTTGGAAGGTTTGGATGGATAATGTCGAATACAAGAAAACGAAGGACCTAATGTTTTCTATATTTTTTTCAAACACAGTTAGTGTTATGAAAATACTTTGATTGCACCATTTGGAAAATTTTGGCAGTAGAAATTAATTGTATCCTTATTAGGCTATATTGGAGTGCTGAGGGAATAGATCAAAGTCTATGTGGAGTTGTGGACTGGTGGCTAATAAGCCGTCAAACAATTTAGTTCTTACCTAAAGTTATATCGTGACGAAACTACATTCTATGAGTCAAATATTCAGATGCTTGATAATCAGAGTAATACAAGTTACACTCTTTAGGAACTAGTGGGCACAATCTTATGGATTATTGAAAGAGAAACTAATCAGTCTATTTTTTGACAAGTAAACATAAACTTATTGGATTGTGTTTTGATGTGTCATTTTTCATGCCTTTCTCATTTTTATTACATGCTGTAACTGAAACAGGCTTTTACGATTGTTTTTTTGGGTTTAGACATCAAATTTCATTTTGTGATTTTGCAGGCAACACTCCCAGGATTTCTGTCTAGAGGTCTGTCTATGGAAGAAGGAGAAAGATTGCTGCAAAAGAGTGTCAAGTTGGCGCTTGAAGCCCGTGATAAATTCTGGGAAGCAATAGAAAACGTTCCTGAACATCGATACAATCGTGCTCTAGTTGCAGCTTCTATTGGAAGCTATGGAGCTTATCTTGCAGATGGTTCTGAATACAGGTTCGTGCTATTTCACTTTGCAATTTTCTGAGTCCAACAGCAATAATGTTATTCGTAGGTCCCAGATACATATATAACTTGTATCTTCCAGAATTTACCTGACTTTCTGTAACCTGCTTATCTTATGAATCCAGTGGACGTTATGGATCAGATGTGAACTTGGATAAGCTAAAGGATTTTCATAGACGGCGATTACAAGTCCTTGTGGAAGCTGGTCCGGACTTGCTAGCCTTTGAGACAATTCCCAACAAACTTGAAACTCAGGTTTGTTAGCAGCTATACTTCACAGCTTTCTAGTCCTACGATTCCTGGATATGATCCAACTAGTCCTTCTCCTCTCGTCGATCTGACATTTTAATTGTTGTTAGTTTTATCCACAGATCCAAATTTGACATGTATAGATGATTAACATTTCTTGTATATAATATAATTTTGCAGGCTTGCCTTGAGCTGCTTGATGAAGAAGACATCCAGATTCCATCTTGGATCTGCTTCAGCTCTGTAGATGGTGAGCATGCCGCTTCAGGAGAGAGCTTTAAGGAATGCCTTGATATAATAAACAAGAGCAACAAAGTGAATGTAGTTGGAATAAATTGTACACCTCCTCATTTCATAGAAAACCTCATCAGCAAATTTAGAGAGGTAACTGATGAACATGATTTCTTATTTCCTTTAAGCAATCAGAACTACAAGAACATTTATGAGCAATTGTATCTTTCAATAGTTTTGCACAGTTTTTTATACTTAACTGCGACTGAATTTTCTTCGCAGTTAACTGAGAAACCGATAGTTGTTTACCCAAATAGTGGTGAAGTATGGGACGGCAGAGACAAAAGATGGCTGGTAAGTTGAAAACTATTTACTATCTCGCGTGACAATTTGCTACCTCAACTCTGCGCACAAGTTCTATGCAAAACCTTTTTCTCTTCATTATTCAATGGGAAATTTCAATATATATGAGAGCTGGTGTACTGTTTGTTATAACCTGAAATAGGATGATTCCAATAAGAAAAAAACTAAAATAAAAAAGGCAATAATGAAAAACTTTAGCTTGTTTGTGAGTTCAAAGCTCTGAAATTCGCTAACAAACACATTGAAACTTGAGTTTAATTCATATTCCCTAAGATATGACTACTAGCCTAGACACAAGTAGACAAATTTTCTTATACAACAATTACATTCGTTTAGGAATAACTTAAAATCATAAATTTGACAGCCGTCCAAGTGCTTCGGAGATGGAAAGTTCGAGCATTATGCAGCAAGATGGCGTGATTTAGGAGCTAAACTGATTGGAGGATGCTGTCGCACAACGCCTTCCACCATTCAGGCAATTTCCAAGGTTCTAAAGAAAAGCTTCTGAGTTCCCCTGCATTACCTCAAAATTTGTCATTACCCTTCCTTTTTCAATGTTTTGGTGTATAAATTTTAATCCAATCAGAAAGTGTTTGTTTTGGCTGATTTCCACCGCAATAGCAAAGGGAAATGCAAGCACCGATTTTGTAATTGTGTAATTTGTGTTAGTCCGACAGTGTGTAGAAGAAATTAGCTGCACAGCTTCTATGAAGTCCCTTTTTTGAGAGCTTTTTGACTGTTTGGCGATTCACAATTTCACAGTAATTCTTGTAGTTTGGTAAATGAAATGGCTTTATACATATCATTTAATTGTTTGGGTGAACCTCTTTGAGTTGTTTTCTCTAGCCTGGAAAATTTGATGGTTTACTTGAGTATTAAAAGTGGGCTTACTAAAACAGAAGTTAAAAATGAAATTGCAATGAGAGGAGAGTGATAATATTGTGCGAAGTTAAAAGTCCAAAGGCAGAAAATGAAAATAGGTTGTGAAAGAAAAATGAGGTTTCTGAAATATTATGTGAACTCAATGCGTAACTGGGTGATGCTTGGTTGTTCAGACTTACAGAGATTTGACAGGTCTCAAAACCACAGGAAGACAAGGAAGAGGAGTTAAAGAGGGAGAAGCTTAGTTCAGAATCCTCTATGAAAATCTTTAACGTTCCAGTAATGCAGAACCAAAAAATATTATCTATCTCTAGCATGTTATATGAACTCCACCTTATATGAACTCCAAATGAACTCCACCACCAAAAGTGCTGTAAGCAAATTGATAAGTGTCTAGACATCTTCAAATGTGCTGATTTTCTTTTTTCTAAAAATAATCTATATTGTAGGAAGAATATCTCCATCAAAAATCAGTTTTAATTTATTGTTTTTCATAATGGAATTTCTTTGGAGTTCATATAGGTGGGTAGGTATCTAGATATATTGGAAAGATCAAGGTGTTTGGTATCTAGATATATTGGAAAGATCAAGATGTAAACACAAGAATTCAGAGCACTGGTGAAGATTGAAAGAGGAAGAAAAAGAAAGAAATAGAGAGACAACCATATAGAGAAATAGAAATAAAATAAAACACGTTTTCCGTGGGAAAACTATAATTAACACAAAGTACCAGACAATATACACTTTATTAATCAAATGGACTGACAGACACCATATTACAAATTTATACATTTGTAGACCACAAAATTCGATCAAAAGAAGAACAAACCTTCTCCCAACCTTTCATATCTTACAATTATACAAAAAAAGACCAAGACAGAAATGATTCTTGCTAAATCTTCCCAACCTTGAGCTCTCACCTCTAATTTAGTTACAAAAGAAGCTCACTTTGTCTACATTCGTCGTCTTTATTTTTTGTACACATACCTATACATGGTTGTATTGTAGATTCCATCAATGTACAGAGCCCCAAAAACAGATTCCTCTTCACGCTATTGTAGTCACGTTGTAGAATTATTAGATGTACCTCCTATACAAAATTAAGGATTTCAAGCCACTGCAGTAACGCTGCGATTTCTCCTATCACTGTTGAGGCAATCAAACCCCTCAATCCTCACTGGAGCAGGGCTGTGCCCAAACTTTGAGCGGGCACAACTTCCTTTCCGGGTTAAAGATGAGGGAGATGAAGATGAAGATAGATTTAAAGGGACTGGGATAGACAGTGGCGACAATGGGGTTAGTTTTCCATCACCAAAATGCACATCTTGAACTAGTGGGTTTGAGGCCCTGCTCGGAGGAGAACCGCAAAAAAATGGGGGTGAGGAGCTGAAATGGTTAATGGAGTGTTCTGTACCAGACCCTCCCTGTTATAATCACCAAAACAGTTAGAATCAGAATACGCCAGCTAACAAAACATTATTTCATTTGACAAGAATGAAGCTATGTAGAGACTATCAGCCCATTTTATGAACGGGCAATAAACCAAAGCACATCCCACCTGATTATAACTAGAGAACAATTCCAACTAGAAGTGATAATAGGGACTAGATGTCATAATAGGTATGAAACCAAAAGTGAGTACAGGCTCTAGACTCACTCCCAGCAGTCAGCACCACTGTTATCAATGATTTTAAAAACAAACATAAGCTATGTTCTAGTATAACTCCATTAGTTAACAATCTAAATGGTTCCATTTATTTACATCATAATCCACAATTTGCAGAAATTAATTATCTTTTCAATTATACTAATACAATCTAAAACCATATAATTAATGAGGACGTAGCATGATTACTGTAATCTAATACAAGGCTAACCATTCTGCAACTACTGGATTCAAAAGGCATTTCATAGATGACAAATCTCATCAAAGCCTCTCTTATACTAAGCTTTAGTTACAAACAAAATAAGATAGTATATTTAAAGACGATATAAAACTTACTTTGGAGAGAATGATATCCAGAAGCTCCATTCCAGCTTTTGAATCATTTACACTGTTATAATTTAACGAACCAACACGCCGAGGTTTAGGACAAATCATCTCTTCACAAACAGCAGATTCTTTTCCCATATTTACACTTTGATCCATACTAATTACTTGTTAAATATCTGAAGAAAAAAAAAACCCCACTCGTAAATTAGAATTTCATACTTAAACAAAAACGGATCTA
Organism: Coptis chinensis; assembly: GCF_015680905.1. NCBI lineage: Eukaryota > Viridiplantae > Streptophyta > Magnoliopsida > Ranunculales > Ranunculaceae > Coptis > Coptis chinensis. The sequence goes on along the minus strand of NC_141456.1, from coordinate 4,140,975 downwards.
GAAAAAGATTGGGTGTAACAGATTATAGATATATATTTTCAAATTGTTGTGTTATGAAAAACCAAACAAAATATTCAACCTTGAACATCTCAAATTAACTACACAGTTACAAATTTAACAAAAAGAAGCTAAAAATAACATCAAGAAAATCAAACTAAAGCTAAAACTCACATAACTACTAATAGAAGCAATTTCAAACTATAAATAGGAATTAAAGAAAATAAAAAGTAAACTAAAATTAGAAGAAGAAATCACCTTATAGTTTGAATATGTAAAAAAATGAGGGCAATGAAAAGAAATATAAAGAATTGGAATAAATTTATTTTGAGGAAGAGCAAGATTTAGATGAGAGATGAGAGAAAGGTAAGGCGGAAGAGACTAGGGACTATTTCTTATTTATTTTAGGAGCCAAAAAAAAAAAAAAAAGTACATTGAGACCAACAAGACCGTTGGATGTAGATAGTTTTTAGTTGGAAACCGAATCAGGTTCGGACACGTACTGTTTTTTTTAATGGTTTTTTAAATGTTGAATCTGTTCAAAATTAAATTCTCGCTGAGAATTGGTACTATGTCGGTTAAGGGTGGATTTGGAATTTCAGTTTTCTTGGGCTGGGCTGGACCTGAACTTATTGGGTCTGTTTCACCAGGCTTGACTGTACTGGACCGACTAAGGCAACAAAATTTACAAATGGCTGAAACAACGAGGGAAAAAACAAAGAATCATAAAAAGTTGTAATATGAACTAAAACAATCACAAGATAAGAAAATTATAAAGCCCAAATTCATGGCAAATAAAACTGCTATCCAAAAAGGCTATTCAAGGGGAAGAGATACATAATACACATACAATTTGAGCATCCCGAAGGCTCAATTTGAAGTACAAACAACTATCAATTACCATCTATCAAGACTATGATGCAAATAACCACAAATATTGTTGGGACACGAGAATATTAGACTACTAGTGAAAGAAAAATGCTATTGTAAACATTTCATCAAGCAACTTGCAACCAAGTTCAATCAAATAACACATACCAACTTCCATAAACAAAACGAATACCTCAACAAAAGCCCAATAAGAACTTACTATAGTGACCCTAAAATAAAATGCAAATCAATAAGAAAGCAAACAAACCAACACAATTTTCTTCACAAATAACAAACCCAGGGTCTTCGTACAAATGAAGTGAATGAGACTGAATCAAACTTCTTTTAGCAATTTTTTTGCAATTCCAATGCGCTATTCCCTTTGCAATTACCAAGACCAGTAGTTGAGAGAGATGGAGTGTTAAAGAGACGTGAGATGAGACGTAGTCGGGAGACAGATGAGTTTTTGAGGAGTGTTGTGTGAGTTCGGGTAGAAAAGGTAAAATTGGAGAGAAAAAGGCGGAGAGTAAAGATAGACAAAAACCTACCAAACAACATTTTGGGCCACATATCCCACCGGCCCAAAAACATTGTGCACTCACTTGATTATCTTTGGCGGACACATTTGTAATTCTAGGGTTTTGTTTGTTCAATCCCGTGCATTTTCTCCTATCAACTTGAATGAGTAGTACAAATTTTCAAGAGAACTTCTAATCGTTTGTGCTATTTGAATAAGTCTTGATTTAGTTACTAATAAGTAGGAAATAACTAGTCTTATGGAGATAGTAGCAAGTTTAGGTTGAGTAAGTAGTTGTAACTCTGTCCGTAGAGAGTCTGTTGTAATCAAAAACTTATATAAGGTGCAGTGAATATGGAATAAATATGACCTATCACTTATCTTAATTGTTGTATTGAGGTCAAAGGTTCCTCTATAAAGCCTTCTATCATTTTCTACTGTCCTATCTCTTAATTCATCGTAGCTTTTAACAAACAAAAGAACACTCGTTACATACCAGTAAAGTTGATTTGCATTAAAATCATGTTGGAACGCATCTCGATACAAATCAACTGAATATAGGTGAATGATATGGACACCTAGAATTATTGATTTTTCAATCTGATTTTGGATTCTGTTGACGTGCACAAGCTACAAATAACAGGGAGGAATCTTTGTCATAATTCGTAGTAGTACATGTACAACCACCTGCAAAAAGATCGATTGGATTGTTATTCCTAGCTTGGAGGGACTGATTATGCCTTTACAGTGGATGACATCGGCTTGTGTAATGCAATACCTTCAAACTTCCATCCACGGGTTTTAGGACCAAAGTGCAACAATACTTGCCGTGAGCAATAAACCAAGGGCGCACGTGTTGCATAAAGGAATTACTGAGTGATACAGCATTTCATCTCATTATATTGGCAATCAACAGCATAGTCAAGTATGTAACATATTACTATCGAGAGACTGCATACTTATTTGTAACTTCTTCCCTAATATAAGTGGGTCATACAACGCTCTTCCTTTAGAGTGTTTCCATGTGCTTCCATTTTGATGCAAACCATGCATGTACTGGGCAGCTTTGCCTCTCTTCTTTTTAACTCAAATCTCATGTAGATAAACTCTAATTAAAAAGCTAAAGTTAAAGCTACCATTGTGTATATCTTCTTCTTCTTTCATCTGTTTCAGCCATTCTGCCTTTAATGACTAATGAGATCACATAAACACATCATCTTTATCCTTCTTTAATGGATCCAAATCTTTATGGATGTCCTGTGTCACACTGTCAGCCACATGTAGTCACTTTGATACTGAGATTTCTATATGCATTTCTGTACAATATTTACAAAAGGGTACGTGGAATATTCATTCCTGAGTAAGGAATCCATGGCACATTCATGATCTAGTCATCAACCAACATACTTTGGTGGGTCAAATGTCAATGTGTAGGGAAGAAAAGTGGGGAAGAATCTCTTTGTATTTTTCCTTCTACGACTTTAACTTTGCTCATCTTTTCTTCACACCACCTCAACTGTTCATCAGTAATACCAGACACCTTTAGTACCCTTGACACCACTTTTAAATCAACTAGACTCATCACAATCTCCATCTCATCCTCTTTCTTCAGCCTTTTTTTCCTAAAGCATTTTCCTGCCCTATAGAGGTCTTTAATCTTCTTCTTTTTCTGCATGTTAACAATGTGATTTTATTTAGAGAAGAGTCTAGCTATATAGTACTTGAAGTGTTACACATTAAAGTTGACAATGAAAGACTGAAGTACAAAGAAAAAAAAGACGTACTTTTTTGTTTGTTTTCTTCATAAAATGTAGAAGGATTGGATCAACTCTACTTCGACGGTTTCTCTTGAAAAGATTTTTTAATATCTGACAATGCTTCTCCCTGTCCGCCTTGATAAAATTCATGAATGTCCTAATGCCGTCTTCCATGATTCGAAGAAACTCGTTTGATGAGATTGTTGTGTTTGGATTAGCATTTTTGTAACCATCTTCTGAGCCTTGGAGAAACCAACAAGTAAAATATCAAAAAACAAACAAAGAATACGATTAGTTACAGTATTTATAACAAGTGCATTACTTTAAAGAAATTATAAATAGCATGACCATTATGATGTTAACAAAATCCTCCGCTCTCCTTTATGGATCGGAAGTGGATTGGACATAAACTTAAACACATTGAAACATTTCATTTTAAAAAGTTAAAGGCAAAAACAATTGGAAAAACAATATTTTCTAAAGTATCAACTGTCGCAGCATAGAAAATCATTATAATGTCTATGATGGCCGTTGCTAGCAATATACAGCCATTTTATATAAGTAAGCCTTTCTTGGATTCATCGATGCACGACACTTGAAACTTTTAAACGGCTTTTTACACTGTGAGAGATACTACTTAAGTGGTAAGTAATCGCCATTTAATAATAAAAAGTTTGATGAGCACCTATAAACTCCGGGACTTGAAGTAATTTAGGAGCTGACTTCCTCATCCGAGCATAGACTTCAGGTCTTCGGCCATGTTCATATGGTTCATTCTCGATAAATCGTTGTAATAGAACCTGAAAATGCTGAAAATGCTGAGCAATATGACCAGGACATCCAGGATCTCCATCCTGTCGTGAAGCTTTAAAGCGTTTGAAATTCTTGTAGTTCCAATTAAGTGCTTCCCAAGCTAAGCATATCTGAGCTACGTAAGCAGCTTCTAGTTCTTCATGTGGATTCCTATGAAACTGGGACGACGTCCTATTATTCATCGTTGATATTCTGTGTACAATTCTTTCTGAAACTGATCGAGGACGCACTTGTATAGAGCTAAGCGAATCTGAAAGTAGGAGTACAGTTAATATCTAACTGGATGAATTGTGTTAAAAATTTAAAATGACTGAGTAAATGATCGATTACCTGCTTCGCTGAGCCTTTGTGTACTATACCGGTCAAAGAACATCATTTCTTCATCATATTTTCGGTATACTGCATAAGATTCCCAATTTTGGCAACTTCTCCTAGATGAAGAAGAAAATGGATCCTCTGTTCCAGAGTCTCTGTAGTTCAATGAGCTTCTCCATTCTGAAGAACTCTTAGATGTCGATCCATCTGTAAATATATCTCCTATGATTTCTTCTTCACCCTTAGCTTTAGACTGCAATTTTTCTGCTTCCAAAATTAAAAACTTCCCATCTTCAGATATACTAGGCCTCATAGTGTTGTTGTTGTTGTTGTTGTCATCTCCTTTATTGTTGTGCTCATCTGTAACAGCACAATCAACATCATGCCTCATTTTTAATATACAAAATATGTTACTTCACTAGCATATGAGACAAACCTTCAGAAGTCTCATCGTTGGTTAAAGAACCGTGTTCTCGATCTAGTTGAGTAGGCGAGTGAAAATCATCTGCGGTTGAGTCTGTATCAGTTGGCAACCCCGTAAGAGAATCACCATCTTCCCCAGAGTGCTCTTCAATCAAATAGTCCTTACTGTGTACAGAACGTGAAGTTCGCGGACTATGAGTAGGGAAGTAATGTTCAGTGACAAAGACTTCAACAGTGTCTTCGAATATAGGCTCCTCGGGGCTCATGCTGCCTTCTTCAGTTGGAACTAGATTATTCTTGGTAGTTTGCTTAGGCGAAAATAGTAGAGCTTCTCCATCATAAATGATGTCATCAGCCACCAAATCGTCTTCATTCTTAATAAAGTCCTCGCTGAAGAACCAAAGATCTTGTAAAAATACTGCTTGGTATCCATCATTAGCCCTGCAAAATTAAGTAAAAGATGCTGAGAACATAAAAATATATGAAATACTAGAGAAAGAAAGAGAGTGAGGGAGAAAGAAATACCTTTCGGAGGTTCCATTTGGGCAAAGAGAACACAAGAATCTGGCAAGCAATATGGAGGTGAAGTTGAAGAAGAGGAAAAGAAGATGGAATGAGGTTGGGCAATTGAAGAACAAAGTTATCAATGGTTCCTTTGAGCATGGCATTTTGATGGGGAATTGGCTTCTAGGAACTCTCCCAAGTGAAACTACTAGGAGAAAAGCATGGAATATATGTTTCTTGATGGCCTAAATACCGATATACTATTAATCAGTAAGCCATATACTTTTGACATTTCATTTCCCTGGAGAAACTTCCTTGCAATTAAAAGATGAGTAGATAATAAGCAGCTTATAAGATAGTTTCCATCCCTTTTAGGCAGTCCCCACCACGCGTTATGTCCATCAATAGAAGACCTAGCATAGAAGATGCTTGTAATACTTCTATTTTCTAATTAAATCCTCCTTAAGAAGTTGTTGCCTACTACCCAAGCAACTAGGTTAAACAGACATGTCATCACAACCGAAGTACTCCCGTCAAGTGCACATCACAAAAATGCACTGTCGGAAAGACTTGCTTTCGCCTTAGCCCGCCTTAGTAGCCACACCACCATCGACCTAGCCACGGCGGCACCACGCTGATCTCTAAACGTAATCGGTCGTAGAGCCATAACTGGCTGTAAGGGTGGAATTTGAGCCGAGGGCTCGGAGCTCGGCTTGGGCTTGGCTCGTTTAAGCTCGGCTCGAGTTCGCTCGTTTAACTATATGAGTCGAGCTCAAGTTCAAATTAAAGCTCGTGTAACAAATGAGCTTGATGAAGCTCGCTCGTTTAGCTCAAATAGCATATTTATAGTGTAAAATAACCGAGCGGCTTGGGTTCGGCTTGGCTCGTTTAAGCTCAGCTCGAGCTCGCTCGTTTACTATATGAACCAAGCTCGAGCTCAATTTAAAGCTCATGTAATTAGCGAGACGAGCTTGAGCATGATAAAGTTCGGCTTGTTTAGCTCGAATTCCACCCTTAACTGGCTGTAGGATAAAAAGAAAAAGAGGAAGGCTATTGTCAGTTTGTCACCAGCCCCACAAGGCTTTAATAATTAAAAGAAGTGAAAACTCCCCGTAAGCGGAACTTGAAATTTACAGACCAACTACTATACACCGTTGGGTATAACTGCTATGCTTAGAATTATATCACACATGGAGAATTTTGATGGTGTAGCCATGGATGACCAATACTGGTATCTCACAAACTACAGTCACACGTTGCTTTGTTCCAATTAGGTCCCAGTGGTAATCGTTTGATGAAGTTCCATACATTTCTTTATTACTATTTACCGTGTGTTTTCAGTGAACAAATGATATTATTGACTTATTGTTCTCTGTTTGGCTGTTTGGCTTCGACAAACTTCCCAGAGAACCGATCAGTTGACTAGTCTGAGAGTGCAGAAAATGTCTCTTCAAACTATTAATTTCTCTTTCCCTGTAGGCAATAAGAGAAGAAGTTGTTTCAAATGGTAACACAATAACACGTATCAAACCCCTCTTCCCCTCACCCCCTTCAAAAAAGAAGGGGTACACACCAAACTAACATTCATTTATACAAATGAAGAAGATTATTATTTTCACTTAAAAACAAGTTAAAAAGATGATCAACCTTTCCTAAGCCTACAAATCTTAGTCGACAACTTAAAACAAAGACAAATTACAAGATTACAATGCAAAATTCACATATTAACAGCACCTTAACATTAATGCAACAGGAATTGCATGTTACAGTCTACCTGCTTGCTCTTTGACCATTTTAACTTGGTGCCAAAAAACAAAAGCATCTCACTGAAAGATCCCAGTCTGTCCACAACACCATGAGGATGAAAAGTTCAGTTGCTCAAACTGATACAGACCTACCAAATCCACGGACTTTCTCGGGGTGAGACTCGCTTATGGATCAGCTCTCTGTTTTTCTGGAGAATGTGAAACGACAACAAATTTCAAGAATTATAAATAAACAGGCCAAGACAGGCTGAAGTTTCAATGCCATATACAGCAACACAACTTATTCTTCAAAGCTTTTCCTCTAATTGGGTCAATGGGGTTAGGGAAATTGTTCAAAGCTCTTCATCAATTCAGAAATTAAGCATAAATAAGATCCACAGTTTAGCTGCATTGGGAAAGTAATATTATGCCATTCTCAGATACATATGCTTGCTAATCTAGCCTCAAATTGATACCAGACATCACATCCATTTTCCTTTGTTCTTGTGTGAGATGAGCTCATGAGCATAGTTAAATTACCTTATATCAGAAGAAAATGAGTATGTACCAAACAACCATTTAGCATATAAACAATCTGAAAACTAAGTGAAGCTATTAAGTAAAGGTGGTATTCGAGCTAATCAAGCCGAGTTTTACTGTGCTCAAGCTCAGCTCGTTTATTAAGCGAGATTTGAAATAAGCTCAAGCTTGGCTCATATATTATATGAACAAGCCCGAGCCGAGCTTTTAGCGAGCCGAGCCCGAGTAGCTTGGTTATTTTACACTGCAAAAGATGCTATTTGAGCTTATCAAGCCAAGCTTCATTAAGCTCGTTAGTTACACAAGCTATAATATAGGCTCAAGCTTGGCTCATTTACCTAAATGAACGAGCTCGATCCCGAGCCGCTCAGCTCAAATTCCACCCTTACTATTAAGAGCCATTCGGAGAAGCCCTAATTTTATTGAGTCCTTTTGAAAAGCTTCAAGATCACTAATTTTAAGTACTAAGACATTTCCTTGTGTAGGTTAAGGTACAATCAGAGCGAAGGTCCAGTTGAAATTGTTGTGTGCTTGAGATAGCAGATAGGTCGATTCTTTTCACCAACTCTCCGCAAGACATCCTTTTGCCATACTACTGATCAAGAAATGCTCAAATAGGGACTCTAGTTCTTTACACAGTGGACATGAAATCACATTGTCTATTTTAATTTAGGGTTTTTCCAATCAATAAGCTCTCAAATCATATATGTAAGGATCTTCTGCTATATTTTAAAAAACAAGACAAGAATTAAAGACAGGGAAAAACAAATATGTTTTGAGCACACAGCAAAATACTTCCATTCAGAACTTATACCTGATACCATGTCACCTGTTGGACAATATTCTGATGTTGAGCAACACTCTTTGCCAAAATCATGTATCAAGATTCCAAATTTTCACGAGTCCGGTTCTTCATCATCTTCCCAATCGAGATCCTCATCATCAGAATCACCATAATCTTCATCATCAACAAGATCATCTTCATCATCATCAGGCTCCATAGAAGAATCTTCGTCTTCACTCTACACATTATATAACATCACTGTTGTTATACAACAAGTAAAAGAGAAATCCTACGTTCCAAAGAAAATAGTATGTCTCACTTGAGTAAGCTCAAATCGACTCTCATCCTTTGAGCTCCACGTACTTTTGTCCTCTGAATCTTTAGAGTCACCCTGAACATTCATAAAGATAATTACAGACTTAGTTTATGGCTTGCAGTCACAAATGTTAGAGATAAGATTTTTATTACATACCAAATCAGCACTCTGGAAAAGCATAAAGGAAAACAAGTAATTTATGGAAATTTAAAGACAAACAAAAATCAACACTAAAGAAGATGTCCAAAGATCACATGCGCTTCAACTATTTGTGTGTGTCCAACATACAGGAATTTCTGAAGTTTTACATGACTGTATGCATACCAAAGCACAGTAGATTAAAAAAAAAAAACAACAAGGAAATTGCCTCTTACAATTTCAGACTTCATCTGTTCTATGTTTCTCTCCAATTCAGAGATATGCTGACAAAGTGCCTGCATTACATATTCAAAATATAATTCAAACTTGTTCATCAAATGTTCACGCATATAAAGAAACTGATGGACAGAACATTAGTATTTACAATTTAGGAAAAGGAAAAAGAAAATAATAACGTAAAAAAATGATATAACCTCATGTCGCTGCATTGCAACCGAACGTTTCAGTGCTTTTGCTTTCGTTAAAAGGTTTCTCGGCCTCAGACTAATGGGTCTCTGATAGTTCTTTCCACGATAATAAATAAGAGCATAACCCTTGGGAACTCTTTCAATTGCTACCAAAATTCCACCACTCTCGTACTCCAGTAACCTAGCTGAATCTTCAACGTAGGACAAGATCTTTTGTTTTGACATTAGCTTTACAAGTTCTCTGTGCTTCCAATGCAAGTGCATGTTTTCAATAACACCAGAAAATACACCACGAATGCCTGCGCACATTGTGAACAAAAAGAGAATAAATAAACAAAACTTTAGCAACGGACATGATTATACGATGAACAAACACTAACCAATAGGTAAGTATGCCTTCATTTTCAAGCCAACCCTCCGGAACATAAAGCGTTCTTCATCTGTTATTGTCTCCTGGTCATCAGAAGGACCAACCGGAATCATTGATACTTCAATTTTTGCCAGTAGTTTTTCTGCGCGCAACATCTTTGCTTGAGCCTGTTCATGCAATGAACATCCAGCTCAATCAGACAACCCGATACTCATCAATACCAATAGAGTGCTAATAAAATATCACAAGAATTTGACTCAGACCATGGGTCTTGGCTTTTCTATGATGAAACCACGTAAAGAGTAAACACAAAAGATTAAAGACTTTTTGCTCTCTCTTTTTTTTCGGTCAGTAAAAGCCCAAATCCAGTTGGAAAAAAATTAATAAAAAAATGATGTAAATTCATGCAAATCTGCAACTATGCATCTCATATTCAGCACGTAATCTCCTACGCTTTATCTTTTCAGAAAACAGTGAATACATAACCTGTATCATCCAATTTCAAAATGGCTAGATAAATGCCCTCTTCAATCCAATGAGACACGTCAATTTTCCCTTTTAATTTTGGAGCAGATAAATGATGTGTATGATAATCTTAGGGAAATTTTGTTATTTTCAAACAGTAAAATTCACAAGGATAGATACTCACAACACCCAATTTATGTTCAATCCTCTTGACCACCCTAGCTTTTTTAGCTCTGGTAGCCTCTTCTTTCATCTTCTCAAGCTCTTCAGCTGCTACTTCTTTTCCCCATCGGGCTTGAGCTTCATGAAATTCAGCCAAGGTACCTGCAAGTGGCTTCCCTTCAATTCCTTCAACTGAAGCAGTCTCAGCTGCTCCACCCCTCATTTTCTCTTCAACATCTTGAATCTCTTCAATTCCTTCAACTGAAGCAGTCTCAGCTGCTCCACCCCTCATTTTCTCTTCAACATCTTGAATCTCTTCAATTCCTTCAACTGAAGCAGTCTCAGCTGCTCCACCCCTCACTTTCTCCTCAACACCTTGAATCTCTTTAGTTAACTCCTGCCTTTCTGCCAAAGCAACAGCTACACTTGTTGGGAGGAAGTCCTTTCCACGATATATGACAATGTAATACTTGTTCCGCAGCAGTAAGGTACCTCCCGTTAGCATCTGCAAGATAGTTGAAACATTGTTGAATTTGTACAACTTGATTGCAAAAGCACGAATAACTGAGTGTGCACTTCCAAGCTCACGAGATAACGTTCTAGGTATGTGATGTCCAGATATGATAGATCAAATTTAAATGGATAAATTTCAATGCACTACAAAATTTAATAGATTCAATAAAAATGAATAACATGTTATTCGTCGAAAAAGAATGACTAAAATGTGTAACAAAAGTACTAGAAATCACCCTCAAATTATGCAGGTCAGGAAATTGAAATTCCTCAACAATAAAGACGCCACAGTCCCAAACTTGAAATCAAATTTGTATGAGATGATCGTTTCTACTGCCTAATGGTTGAAAATAAATTTAAATACAACTATAAACTTCTATTCCCTGCAATATAACACATAAGCATTACAAAGAAGAAACATAATTTAATCATGCACGGAAAATCAAGTCATAATTGTCAAATAGTGACAGATCATTCCAAATTAACTAATAAGAAAAAGACATACCTTTAGCTCCTCAGCCATAATCTTGTTGTTTGTATTTTGAATCCCACGCTTGACAGCAATCTTTGCAACTAAGCTTTTCTCCCAGAGCTTCACAATGGCAGAGGCTAACCCCTGATGATTTCTGTTTCTCCCTTTAAAAAAGGAATATTAATGATTAGAGGACAACAGACAGAATGCCAGAGGAAAAGAGCTATATTAAGGTACTATTTTACTCTGTGAATCATATGGCAATGAAAGTAAACAATACCAAGGGCAAAATGAGAAGGAAGTGACTTTGCAAGCTTCCGTATGTTGGTCATCTCTGCATTGGTCAGTCGTGAACGCATGCCAGTAGCAAGAAGTCTAAAAGGAGTTTTGTAACCAGGGATCGTTGGAGGAAGCAAGTCAGCATCTATTGGTAACCACCCGGTACCCCACCAATCAACAAAGCGAGGACCTAGGCCATCTAGTAGGCTATTGTATTCTATTTCCTCTTCTGTCAAGCTCTCAACAGGAATTGGATCTCTTATTGATTGTTCAATCTTTTCGGAGACTGAAGTAGAATCATTGCCATTTTGAGGGTCATCTGCAGATGGAATGTCGGGGACAAAAAGGGTGTCAGCCTTACTATCAACAGATTGAGGTCTGGAAGAAGGTCTTTCATAGTTAGTCCCACGAAATACCAACCATTACACTTCCCGACCTCCAGATAACTAGGCCTCCTGTTCGACGCTGATCACATAAAGAGAATCATCAAGAACAATGTACAATAGCTACCAATAGCAAAACAAAAATTAATAGACAAAGCAACAAAATTATACTGATATTTTAGTTGGTTATACAATTGTTACGTATAAGAATTTAAATTGAAGTTAACTCAACAGTTTGCAGCAAATATATCTTTCACCAAACGGAAAGAACAACTAACAATGCACACAATATCCAAATTAACAGACAGAAAATGCACGAACCTCAACAATCTCATGTGCAGTTCTCATATCATGAGCAAGCGTTTCATGGAACTTAAGCCTAACCAATTCAGCTTTCCTCCATTTCTCATGAATCTTTTCCACTATCACAGTAGTAACACCCGCTTTCGGTATATTAATCCTTTCCCTCAATGTCATTCCCTGTGTCCTCAACCTTCTCAACTCCACATCCTCAATAGTCAATTCCGCCAATGTCGGCGCTCTCACTCTCTTATCCTTAAACTTCTCCCCCTCCTCTCCCACAACTCTACTCTCACCCCTTTCCCATGGCAAAAGCATACTCTCATCTACCTCCTCGTCATCAATAATCGTATCGGGTCTACCCCAATTTCTCTGTAACAAGTCCCCTAGTTTCTCCTCACCATTAAACCCCACATTATCAACCCCATCCTCATTTCCCTCCAAAACTTCCTCCTCCTCCACTTCATCATCATCTGACCCTACACCTAACTTTCTCAACCTATGAACAATTCTTTCAATTGAATTCTTCCCTTTATTTCCATCAAAATACTTATGCTCAACTACTTCTTCCTCCCCCTCCCCCTCCTCTTCTTCCTCTTTCCTCTTGTTTTTCACCAAGTTGGGATTTTTCTTCATTGTATCCACTTTTGAGGTCATGGGTGTCCATTTCTTTATCCAAGGAGCAGAATGCACACTTCTTTTTGAAGATTCTTTATAGTTTTTACGGGTTTTGGAGTTGTTACTATGTTCTGTAGTTCTAACTGAAGAAGTAGTAATAGAAGAAAAAGGTTTAAGATAAAGAAAAGAGGGTTTTGAAGAAGAGAAAAGAGGTTTAGTGAATATGAGTTGTGAAATAATGGGTGTTCTGTTAGTTTAGCTGTTGAAAATGCCAATGCCATTTTTTTATACTTGTTTTTTTTATTATTTTCAGTTTTATCTGTTACGAAAACATTATGTGAAATTTTAGCTTGTTAGAGAAAAGGGGTTGAAGAAATAGGAGGGATAAAAATATATTGGCATGGGATGATTTTGAAGAAGAAGGTGGTGATGGAGATTGCGCGCTTGGATAAGATTTTTAATAACGTTTTTTTGAGATTTTTGGCCAGCAAAGGTAGTGACTGTGACTCTGGTGAAGGGGTGTAAATAAGCAGCCGGTTTTATTAAAGAGGTGAATTTGTGCAACACCTGATAAATACACTATATATGGCACATGAAAATGTGAAATTTCATACTTTCAAAGTTTCAATCTTTCATCATATCGAATTTCAGGAATCGAAATGTTTTGAATAAGAGTAAGTCGAATGGGGTGCTAGGCTGAGAAATGACCATATAGAAATGGGGCTACTAAAAATGTCTTAAATTTGGAAGCTATTATAAACATAGTGAAAGACTTTCGCTAGCTAGCAGGTGCCATAATAAGTTGTCGGGAGCCGGACGGTATAGTTTCTGCTGTTTGTTGGTAACTTGTAGACAGATGGCAGAAACTCTATTGTATGTTTTCCATTTTAATTAAATGAATGATCTCAGAATGGACGATGAGGCCGCGTTTATGCGTAATAAAAAACTTGAAAAGAAGGGATTTGTGTATTTTTAGTAATTGTCATATACATACGGTATAGTGTTCGCCGTCTGTTGCAAGTTAACAGACATGTTTCTGTTATCCGTATACCGAACTTAACAACTACTAAAAAGTGTGATTGGATTGGTTTTTTTTTGTTTTGGGTTGCCAAATATTACTGGGCTAAGAACAAATCCAATGGAGAGCTGCTAAATTGGGCTGCTAAAAGTGCCACATAGGCCTTTTAGTTTGCCCAACCAAATTTGGCTCCCCAAAATAAAAAAACCAATCCAATCAGCGTTCCACACCACTCTTTTCCATCTTTTGAAGGGCTAAATGATCACGGACATGGCATAGTTTTTGCCGCCTTTGTTTTATTATTTTGAATTTTTTTAGATGGATGGCGGATTTACGCAAGTGTCCGGTGAAATTTAACTGTAAAGGGACCAACATAAAGTTGTCGTCCGTCTCCCGAACTTATTATAGCAGCTGCTATCCAAATTTAAGACCCTTTTAACAGTCACATTGGAATGACATTTTTGTAATATTTGACTTTAGCAGCCCATATAGCTCCCATTATACTTGCTCTAAAAAGCCTATGTAGCAATTTTAGCATCCCCTATTCCGTTGGACTTGTTGTAATGGTAGGTGTTTGACTGTTTGGTACTTCTGTCATATTAACAATTTTGCCCATAAATTTTTTCATTGATCGTAACGAAACCTCAATTTTATGACACCTCTACTTTCCACTCCCGTATCCCAATCTTCAATTTCTCCTCCCATTCTCTCGAGTTCTCCATATCCCATTTCTTTTCACAAAATCCACAGAGAGTGAGATGGTTCAGTCTCTCACATCCAGATTGCACGTGAGTTTGCCACCCTCACGTGCTATGTCATCTTACAATGTCACCTATCCAACTAAACTCCTCCATGTTTCTTGGCCGTCAGATTACAGTCATGGGAAGCTTTTCTTGTCAACACGTGGTGTCCAATTTCTTCCTCCTGTGAGGAATGTTAATGTCAAGGCATTTGATGTTCAAGGAGGGAAAGGGTAACCAATCACATCTCACATATTTAATTTTTATTATTCTGAAATTTGGATTTAAAATCCTTTCGTTTCCTACATTACAGAATGATTGGTTTTTTTGAAGTTGAACTTAAGGTCAGAGATTATGAACTAGATCAGTATGGAGTTGTAAACAATGCTGTTTATGCAAGTTATTGCCAACATGGTAAGTTTCTTTTTGACAGATATTTTAATGCTTTGGACTAATTTTAACATTCCTGATGCTGGACTGATCATTAGTTCAGAGACTACAGATTTAACAGTCACTGACCTCATTTGGCCTTCTCATCGTAATGATAGTTTGTTCAAGATGTTGATCAGGTCGTCATGAGCTGTTTGAAAGGATGGGCGTCAGCGCAGATGCAGTTGCCCGTAATGGCGAAGCTTTGGCATTATCAGAAATGTCACTGAAGTTTCTTGGACCCTTAAGAGTAATGCTTTAAACATCATACCATCTTTGTTACGTCATGTATTACATTAATTACTGACATATATGCTAACTCTGTCTCTCGGACATTGTTTTGTGCTCTACCAGAGTGGTGATAGATTTGTAGTGAAGGTGAGGATCTCGGGATCCTCAGCTGCCAGGATATTCTTTGAACATGCCGTTTGCAAGCTACCAAATCAAGAGGTGCTTCAATATATGAACTTTTCCTTACATGTCTGAATGACTTGAAGACACACAGTATCACTCTGTTTCTTTCGTTTCTTTCAGCCCATTCTGGAAGCTAAGGCAACAGCAATCTGCCTTGACAAAAACTACCGGCCTGTTCGCATTCCTCCAGAGTTACGATCAAAGATTGTTCAGTATCTTCGTAATGAAGGGCTGATGTGATTCTATATCCGTGGGAGCTATATCTACTGTTACTTACCCCAAGTAAA
This sequence comes from Coptis chinensis, assembly GCF_015680905.1. Classification (NCBI taxonomy): domain Eukaryota; kingdom Viridiplantae; phylum Streptophyta; class Magnoliopsida; order Ranunculales; family Ranunculaceae; genus Coptis; species Coptis chinensis. Next base: position 4,125,378 of record NC_141456.1, on the reverse strand, counting down.
GACTGGTACAAAATCAATTCAACAAGAATGGACTAGTCTTTCTGCTCAATACCAAGAAACCTTCCCTGGAATAATTTGCTCACTTTTAGGGATGAGAGAGTTCTTAGTGTATGTGCAGCCTGTTTTGTATGTACGCTTGTGGCCGTTTTCCAAATAACACCCACAATTGGATGAACCTTCTTGAGCATGTAAAATTCATAATCATTATGTAGTTTTTGAGAACATAAAAAATTATGGTAATTAAGGAATAATTTCCTTCGCATGTATAGCTATATTGTCCAAAAATAAGTTCATTTATAACTTCATTACTAAAAGTTTCACCAATAAATAGATTGAGAACATCAAAAGGAATGCATAATAAGAATTACAGAAGAAGACATTTGTCAAATTATATTGGTGCAACCCATAAAGGTTGGCACTTACATCATATTACCGACACCATTTGATGAGTTCACTCTCACGGCAATGCTTAACTTGACTGCCAAGTTATTGGTATTGTCTTATGGAAAGCAACTACATTCGTGCATGGTGAAAACAGCTATGACTCGAACTCGTTCGCTGTGAGTTCCTTGATAGATATATGTATTTGAAATGTGGGAGTTTTGATGACGCTTCGAGTGTTTAAAGGGAGTAGTGGGTTGATGGATTTAGTTTCTAAGAATGCCATGGTTGCGGCTTGTTGTCGGGAAGGGGACATGGATATGGCTTAGGAATTGTTTTGGAGATTTTCTGAGTTGAATGATACGGTGTCTTGGAACACGTTAATATCTGGGTATGCTCAGAATGGATGTTTGGGCAAGGCATTAGAGTTGTTTGTTCTGATGGGGGAGATTGGAATGAGATGGAATGAGCATACTTTTACCTCTGTGCTGAGTGCTTGTTCGAGCTTGTTCAAAAAATCCATAGTTACGAGATTTTAAAGAATGGGTTGTGTTTGAATGGATATGTAGTGGCATTGTGGATATGTACTGCAAGTGTGACAATATTGAGTATGCAGAGTTGGTCAATGCGTCGACTGGGACTGAAAATGTTTTCTCCATGAGTTCTTTGATTGTGGGGCATTCTTCTAGAGGGTACATGGTTGAGGCAAGGAGACTTTTTGATTCATTAAAGGAAAAGAACTCTGTTGTTTGGACGGCTTTGTTCTCTGGGTATGTTAGATTGCGGAATTGTACGCAGTATTTGAACTTTTCTTGGATTTCAACACAAACGAAACACAAGTTCCTGATGCTTTGATTCTCATCAATGTGCTTGGTGGGTGTGCTATACAAGCAGCATTACATCCTGGAAAGCAGATTCATACATACATGGTGAGAATGGGAATTAAGTTGGATGAGAGACTGAGAAGTAGTTCGGCCGATATGTATGCAAAATGTGGCGAGATAGAATATGCAGAAAGAATTTTTAAGTGAGCACCTTGTAGAGATAGGGTCATGTACAATTCGATGATAGCTGGTTATGCTCATCAAGGATATGAAAATAAAGCTATCAGACCATTTGAGGAGATGCTGGAGCGCAGTATCACTCCTGATGCGATCACCTTTATAGTGCTTCTCTCTGCTTGTGGACATGTTGGGTTAGTTGAACTAGGGGACAAATACTTTGCTTCCATGAAACAAGATTATGGAATATTACCTGAAATTGACCATTATTCTTGTATGGTTGATCTGTATGGGAGAACCAACTGTTTAGACAAAGGCGGTGGAGTTGATGAAAGAGATCCCTGTTAAGCGAGTCGCTGTGATTTGGGGAACGTTCTTGAATGCTTGCATGACAAATGAGAGTATGGAGTTGGCCAGAGAAGCGGAAGAGACATTGTTAAGAATAGAAGCGGACAATGGGGCTCGATATGTGCAATTGGCTAATGTTTATGCTGCAGAAGGAAACTGGAGGGAGATGTGTAGGATAAGGGGAAAGATGAGAGGAGGAGAAGTCAGGAAGCTTGCTGGTTGTAGTTGGGTGTATATAGAGAATACAAAAAATATATTTACCTCTGGAGATAGATCTCATTCACAATACGAGGCTATTTACTCTATGTTAACTAGCTTATATTTAGTATTCGTGCATAGAAAAAGTCTCCAAATCCTGGATAGAAATGCCCAATTGTTATGAGAACATCTTTGACATATATTCGTGCTTTATGTATATTGATATTTTTTCTCATCAACTTCAGAGATGGATCATGAAATTGGCAAAAGATCAATTGCTTATGCAAATCCTTCAGGGGGTACACCATTTTTGCCACATGCCCAACCCAAAATGGATGTTGTGCATGTTAGTTGTTCAGTCGCAATGGTTTAGTTCTATGAAAAAGGAATACCTGAAATTTTCAGCTCCATGGTCAGGTAGGCATGGGAAGTTTTACCACACAGTCGCAATGCTTCAGTTCTATGAAAAGGTAATACCTAAAGAGGGGTGGCAATCCGATTTATCTTTTTACAGAATCTCGAGTGCTATCCGTCTTGTACAATCGGGCCCAGAAAGTCAGAATGGATTGTTAGTAATGGAATTAAAGTGAACTATTCCAGATGATTGTTGGTTTAGACAAAGGATTATAGATCTTGCAAATACCATGATAAATTGTTCAGGCCTACAAGGATAAATGGGGATTTCATTGAAGATGGAATGGAAGATGCACTCCTGAATGATTTCAATCAACATCTTCGAGATAGAATGATGGCAGTACCTAATCCTGAGGAACCTACGTATGATACTTCACTATGGGCAACTCCAACCAATGACCTCCTCTCCCTTTAACGAAGCTATGATGTAGCTAGTGAGCAGTAAGAAAATGTTAGTTGGAGCAAGATGGTACGGGAATCCTACATTCTTCCTTCTAGAACGCTCTCCACGTGGAAATTAGTTGTGCAGAAAGGTACCAACTGTTTATGTTCTGGAAGGCAGAGAGATCTTTAATGTTTCCTGTACGTTGTTCCCTCTGTGATTTTCTTTAACTGGTGAAATGTTAACTCAGTTATTTTTTTTATTGCAGATCAATTTGTTATCAGCTCAAAACTTACCCAGGCCATGGATAGTGGAGGTGAATGTTATATCGAAGGGAAGTATGTATAATGATGTTAATGAGCTATTAGCATTGGTATTACTGATAGACATGATCTTAAAATTATTGATGTGATTTGGCATTCAGATGTACCTCCTCGTGTGAAAATTTATACAGATGGAGTAGCAATCTGACACTCTGCTTGTGGATGTATTCGGAATTGCATGTCAAGTTACTGGATCTTTTTCTTTGTATTTGGGAGTCACAATTCTTTTTATGCTGAACATGGAAGTAACTAGCAAAAGAGAGGTAGCTTGTACACATGGTTATAGGAAACTATGATGGGAGTGTGGTTCCAAGCTTGCTCTTCATTGTCTCATATAGAAATGCCCAGTTACACTATCTATTTAATGGCGACTAAAAATGAGAGGATCTGTCTCACTTATGGAGTGTCATCAGCTGTGTGTGTCCCCTATGTTTTTATATTTTGTAACAACCATGAACTCTTACATATAATATATCAGCGAAAAAACATATTTTACATATAATTTTATGTCCTTCGATTCAATACTGAAATTTATATATTTTGGGAACCGTAAAAGCAGAACCAACATATTTTCAATGCAACTGCTGTTATTCGAGTACAAACACGGCATATATACACTACACCGTGAGTTTATTTATATCAAACAAGGGATGCATACATTAGCGTTTCTAGTTAAGGGGTTTGGTTTCGGATACAACGTAATTGCAACAACGGCAGCAGCCATAACGGCACCCACCACGCACGACCTCCTCCACCGTTGTAACCAACCCCCTCCACCGTTTTATCAACCATGTCCGCCATGGTATCCACCATGGTATCCTCCATATCCACCGTGGTATCCTTTGCCTCCACCACGGTATCCTCCATATCCACCGTGGTATCCTTTGCCTCCACCATAGTATCCACCATATTTAGCATCCTCAACATCCTTATTGTTCTCTGCCAACGAAATAGCACAGGAGTTGTTAATGAGAATGATTAATGCATTACTTAATTAATATAAAATCTTAAAGATATAATGTATGTATTGTAATGAAATTACGAGAATGAACATATAACTTAATTAGGCGTTACCACATATACTACTAGAAGGTGGCATTTCAGGTCTGCTAAGAGCTAGGCAATGCTAATAGGCCTCAAGCACTATGTCTTTCAGTGTGGTATGGTATGTACTGTGTTACTGTGTCGCAACTCGAGTCACTACTGTTTTGCAAACGTATGTATCTCACAACTAGATTATTGCTAGTGTTCCTCGTAGACATATTTTAATATCATGCATAGAAATTTCAAAAACTAGGTACAAGAAAGAAGGTAATTAGGTTTATTAATACATCACTTATATAATAATTAGACTCACTAGCTTCAGCAGTTTGACTCTCGGCTGCTGCTACTTCAGAAGAAGTAACCAGAAGAACAACAGTTAGGAGGAATCCCATAACAAAAAAGGCTTTTAAATGTGACATTATTTTTCTTGAAATGTTGAAAGAGAACATACACTTTTAAGAGGATGAGAAGTTTATGTGTAGTGTGCTCCTAATTTATAGAGGATTGAATATGGGATGAATGATGCACCATGTGATGATGTGGGGATGTTGGAATTAATCTATCATCAATATAATTTATATCTTGTGGGTCTCCCTTGCCGAGAACTACATACAAAGCCAATCTGTACTAACTACTCAAGACCATAAGGCCAAGTCTAATGGTGCGCTCTCCCATCAAATATGACGAAATTTGTGATCCAATGGTGCGTTAAAACACCAACCCGTCAATACTATTACTATTAATTTACTTACATATAGAAATGCTCTATATGCCACTGACAATGGTGGGCAGAAAATAAGGCCCCACATAATTGATTTTTAATAATCTAATTTTATCAAATTTATTTTTCTATCTATAAGGATGAGAGAGAATGAGATAAGAGAGAGGGGCAAAATGGAGAATTGAGAATTTAATTTAGTCAAAAAAATGTTAATTTCCCCATACTCTTTTGTCGATGGCGGGTAGGAAGTTGTCAAATATTTTTTTTTTTATAGCCTATCGAGAAAAACTATTGGGTTGAAAAACGCAAACCTGCAAATCGTATTCACTATTCTATTGTGATTTGGTGTACCAATTACCAAACCATTGGTGTGCGTAATAATCTTGACGTGCATGATCAGATAGATTGAAAATAGTAGATTCTGATTGAATAGGATATGTTATATCTTGCTGACGTGGATCAATTGAAGTAACATTTTATGATTGAAAATTGTCTGTAGACGCCTGGGATTGACCTTTTCTGTTTTTTTTCGTAAAGCCTTGGGTTGACATCAGCCCTCAAGCATTAATGCATTATTATTGAAAAAAAAGACGCGGCCCTCAACTCCAATTCATGGCTTGTGTATGTGAGAAAATGGGATACTTGTCTAGTTACATGGATTAGAGTTATCAAAACCAAAATTGACTCAATGCTGTTTGTCATCCAAATAGAAAACACCATTGTCAGAGCACGAATGTCCATCACCTCCATTAAAAAAATAAGGCCAATCATCATATCAGTGAAGACCTTTGAAACTTGGAATGCCCTTAGCCGAGATAGACAGAGAAGAGTTTCCACCCAAAATAACATTTGATCACCCACGCTTTTCACCTGAATCCACTGGAGAATGCCATTTGTTTCATCGAGTCGAAATACTAAGAACTTGGTAACGGCGTAAATGTGTATCCCAAAGAAAATGACGAAATCTATAAACCATCAACAATTCTCCATAAGAATTCATGTCACACCCAAATTCCCACAAAATTAAAATAGAAAATTATCCAAATCATAATTATCTCAATCGTCACCCTATTCTATTTTCTGAAAATCCAGAATAAAAAATCTGAGATTAAAATAACAACACTACATTCACGAATTACTAACCAACTCTATTACATCTGTTTCAAATCAAGACTTTACACTTCAGAAAATTTAAACCAGAAAGACTCCAAGAGCAAATCCAAATCAAGTGTCATCATATACTGCATTCTACTATCTATGTTTCCAATAACACACCCACGTTACAAAAGAAAATAAACATGAGTCAGCAAATTGAATTTACTGGTATGAGTAAGGATAACTATAAAAACAATATGTTCAATATTTCAAATAAAGAAATATATTATTACAATCATTTCAATTTGGAAGACAAGTTAGTTCCGTTTTCTCAAAACGGCATGTAGTTTCTTTCCAAATAAGATTTCACCCCCAATAATCTCACTCATCATTCCCACTTTCCAAAATAGCTCACAACATAAATATCACTTACATTCCACTTATTAAATGCACACATGATAACCTAATTAAATATGAGTTTGATACACTTTACTTTTAAACCAACACGTCATCTTAGGGTAGGATATTTATGTCCTTACATAAAAGATTAATAGGTCCTACCTTCCTGCAAAACAGAGTTAGACATTACAATAAAATGATTTATCTCAGCTAGTCAAATTTTCATTCATAATTAAACTTCATTTAAAACATTTAAGTCTAATTGATACAACCTGATTCGTCCCGCATATTCGGGAAATACCACTTATCATAATACTTATATCAAGGGTAGTCATTCACATGACATCATTACGTCATAAAATTTCTGTGTGCATAACATAAATCTCGGACTATTACAAATCATTAATATTTTCGTAATAACATATTAAGTTATAGTCATTTCGCAATCACATAAAAGATCATAAGTATTCACTAATATTATTCACAGTCACACTTCACATACATGACATCACACAAATTCACATACTTTTAGTTCATTCAATTCCACAATGTATATTGTTTATTAATCACTTATTTACTGACCTCACCTTTAGTTCCTACTCCACGATTTGCATTTCACATATTTGCCAAATCACACATACTCATGTGCCTCTCTCACACCGAGTACCACTACAAGACATATATCCCAAGCGGGGATATCGCCTCCAATAACATATTTATATCTTGCAAACTCGTAACTTGTGAGTCACAACCATCTATAGGCTTTCCATTCGCATAATCACAGCCTCTTATGGGCATTTATTATCTCAAGTCATTCATGACACATTCAATTAATGAATACCTTGGGTTATTCCTGCCACATTCAAGGAATACCCATCATACACTAACATGTCATTCATGGCACGTTCAATGAATATATTGGGTCATTCCCATCACATTTAAGGAATACCCATTATAACACTAACAGATCATTCATGACACATTTAATGAATAACTTCCTATCACATGACATCTCAAGTCATAATATATCATTACCAAATCCTGAGGCGTGGAGAGTTCTAAAAGTGTGTTCGACTCGTTCAAAATATTATTCTCAGCTCACTTATCATTGTACTAGTATTAATCATTAAATAACATATCACGATCTCAAACTCAATAAAAAAGCGATATTTCGAAGACAAAATCACGCTAAGAACTAAATAGGTAAATTGAGAAGAAAAGAGTAAATTTAGTATTATAAAAAAACTCCAACTGACTCGATGACCTTATTCCACAATTTAACATGTAAGATACTTTTAATTCACAACTAGAAAAAGCGGGTAGGCTTTAGCCTTAATTCAAAAAGTCAATAGATTTTAGGCTAATAAATACCGGAATTAGGGTTTTTACCCCAGTTTTATCTTTAAAAATACATAGATTCCTAAATAAAATGGTACATATCACGGGCATTGACCCATGCACAAATGACTAGTGTAAAAAAAAATAGATGAGAAATGCCTCAGAAAAATCATCCCTCACGTGCACCAAAACATTATCATCCCTCACGTGCACCAAAACATTATTTATGCAAGTATAAATTTCATTTTCATTGTTCCATCTAGGGGTGACTTCGGATCGGATTAACCTCCTTCGGAATTTTTCCAATTTTTTTTCGGAACCTAATATGCTAGCCAAATCCGATCCAAATTTTTTTGGATTCAAAATATATTTCCAATTTCGGAACTTTAGGAATAACTCGGAAATTTCGGAATACTTGGTAAATTTTCAAAGATCTCTTTACTTTCAATTATTTTTGGAATATTATACGCCAATGTTCATTGTAGGGAGAAAAAACCATGTCCACACCACCAATGTACCAACAACAATACGCACTTGTTTACTGAGAAAATCCATTTTCATTCAAACAAGTGATCCAAGAAAAAACGAGAAAAAGAACATGCAGCCACCAATAGCAAGCATTGCATTTTGTTGAGGTCTGGGTATTTGTAATGTTTTAATCTTTTTTCGTGTGTAGAAATTGAAGCGTGAAGTGTCTGCATAAATAATGGATTATGGTCTTGAACTCTAAGTAGCTTTACATAATATTTTATCTATTGGAATTTGGCTTTGGATTGGTGCGGAAGTCATTGTATGACTCAATGGCGTTTTTTTCATATCATTGTTGTTATGGCGGGGACGGTGTAATGACAAGAGTGAGTGGGTCGAATTCAAGTGGGGAAGTAGCGGCTATGTTATGTTTTTGTTTTGTTTTTTGAAGTAAAAAACTATAAAATGAATGAACGGTCAAGATCTAATCAAGTGGATAGTGAGAGAAGTATATATATATTTTTTCAGAATAAATTGGCAATAATATCGGAATTTTTGGAATTTTCGGATCGGATCGGATTTTAGAATTATATCCAAATCCGATCAAATTTTTTTTCGGAATTTTCGGAAATCGGAAAATCGGCCCATAAAACTACACCCAGAGCCAGACCAATTTTGGGTCGGATTTCTGAAAAATTGGAAATTCGGCAAAAAGAGACACTCCTAGTTCCATCCAGTGTTATCAGACCCGGCCCAGCCCGATGGGTTGACCTGGTAAACCAGTGACCCGGTCCCCTAATCAGGTTGGGTTATAGATTAGATCGTTTATGCAATCAACCCAGAACAAACCCAATTAAACCAGCCGGTTTTTAGCCAAACCGGATAGACTCTGACAGTTTTGACTAATCCAGTCAGATTCACACATTTTAATGGTTGGAAAAATTAATTATGTTGGGATGGGAATTCGAACCTAGAAAAACTTATAAACACACGTAACGTCTTACAAGCATGCCAAACTTCACTATTTGTGTTCAAAGCTCAAATGGGTTATGTAGGGGTTCGTTCAAACCTGGTTCTCAAAAATAACAAGGAGGCCTAGTTCCCAGTTCCCACCACACTACAGTGAGTTTGCAATAAAAAAAACTAGATATGCATTATAATTGTTATGCACTAACCCACTGGTTGGACCAGTGACCCAGTGATCTTCACCGAGTCAGTGCCCAGGCTGGGTCTGATAACACTGGTTCCATCTCTTCGGATACAAGCCATACTTCAGTTTGTGCCAAAACAAAATTTCTTTTTCTTCTTCTATAAACATGTGAGAATCTCTAAAAAAGATACAAGTATACAAAAGAAAACTGAATGGAAACATTGGAAATAAACTGTTAGCTAAGTACTACAAAAACAAGATCCTTCACGTTTGAACTGGCAGGAAATTGTTTTGGTTCTCAAAAGTTCCATCATTTGCACGCTGAAGATCTTTACCAATACGTTCTAAAGAAGTTGCTTCAAAAATTCCTACAAAATCCACCCAGAGTTTCAAAAAAAGTTTCAGTTAAGAGGAATGCATATTATTAATAATCCGTTCAAAATAGTGTCTAGGAGCTTTTGAAAAATCTGCAAACCGGAGATAATGAAACAATGAACTTTAAGACATACCAAAACCTAAAATTATGGAACAAATGAGGAAACCCAGTAGAGAAAAGTCCTTTTTGTACACAATCTCCATTACAATTATGGATCCTGCAGCTACCATTAAATGTCTTGGAGAAGAGAAAACAAAATGCAATCTGCGGAGGAATAAAGGAGAATGGTCATTGCCTAGAGTGAAAGCATCATTATGTATAAATGCACGAAATGAAATCAAGCAGGAAATATATGAGCTACACTCTGAAAAAAGCTATCGGATATTCATCTTCCAGACCCAGGAAAAAAATCCATGAGGTAAGAGATCTAAGATAAAGAGTAAGGTTGAGGCTAATCCTTCAAAGTGCTGAGGCAAAGGTATTTCAAGTTTGGATGTTGTGTCCACAGGTGTTGTAGTTGCTTTGTTTGTTTTAGAGATAAAGTTGCTGAGATAGCCATGAAAAGGTAAGAGAATACATTATGAAGCATTGAGAAAATAATATATATAAAATAATAATAATAATAATGTTAAAATCAACATCAATAAAAAAAGTTGACGCACTCAAATTAAAAGTAGAAATGTCAAATAAACGAACCAAAACTTAAGTCAGCAGAATACACAAGAATAGCATAACAGATTAAATATAGAAAATACCTCTCTTCAGCAATACAATCAATGTAGAATATCAACACAACTCCAAAAAGAACTGCAGTCAAATATGTCAATGATGGGAAGTCCAATGTCATGCTGCTATCAGAATTTGATCCCTGAAGTTACTCCAAGAAAATCGCCAAAAGAACCAATTGTTAATTAACATAATAACTTTTCCATTAATATAATGACGTTCCTATGAAGTAGCAAATTCAGAAGAGGAACAGTTATTGAACAAAACTTACTAATATCATGTCCCAGATGGCCAATGGAAACAGAAAGCAGGTTGCAGAAGTAATAGTTAATGCATGCAGTCGCCTTTTAAGTTGATTCTGAAAACATGTGAAGATCAAAAAGACATACCACACTGGATAGTTGGTGTTGCTACTACACACTTAGGTCATGAAACAAGTTTCAGTAAACAACAACGACAGACAAAAACTGCGCTTGAAAGGCTATATATACCTTGAGTGAAACACGCCGTGCAATCACCCTTCTCAAAGCTGACAGGATTCCAGCTACGATGGGTACCACCATTTGCTTCATCCCCAACATCTCCTCTTCACGCCCCACTATATTAACACTATCTTTAAATGGTAATTCCAGTCAAGGTTAGCAAGTAGAGATTAAATTTCTTAAGAACTGTGAAAGAAAAGATTATTCTTCATTACTGAAAGAAGTAATCAAACATATAGGGTAGTCAAGCCACTGATCTATACATTGTTCTAAAGGATATAAAATGGGGAGTATGTAGCCGTGGCCCATCCTAAAGAGAGAAAATAGAAAGACGCCAACATTGCAAATAGTCCACCAACCTGGTCAAATTGAAAAACAGCATTACCCATGTGATAAAAGAAAAAAACGTAACATTTTGGAGGGTTTTCTTATAAAATAATCAATTCAAACAAGATAATTGAAGTGAGTTCTCAACAAAAAAGCATCCTAGGACTTATCAGCATGAAAACCAACAAAAATGCCACTATGTACAACCATCGTTATGGACATTCTATGGCCTTCACAACACTACAGAAGTTCCACAAAACTCAGCAAAACTCAGGCATTCAAGAGAGATGGTGTGGGAGTCGATTCCCAAAGAAGAGAGGATGTGAAGAATAGAGTGCCAGTTGACTCTATCAAAAGGTCAGCAAGTGCATTTTAAAGGATCTATTAAGAAGTATCGAGCAGAAAATTCCACAGATAAACGAGGTCTAAAAGGTGAGTATTTTATAACCAATTAAAAACTACAGTATGCCCAATCTAATGTATGAAATGATGGCCCACCCACCCCTTCACTCAACACTTGCACAAAGTATATAACAAGCAGTTTGGGAAAATTAAGAATGGAATTACAGTTGTCAAACAGAGATGAATCACCAAAATTGAGAGTAGTGTACTTAATGAAACATATAATGCATCATTACCTTTTTCCAAATGTTGCCTCTTCGTCCATACAATACAGCAGAAAGAACTCCAAGAATAGCACCAGCATACTCAGCCATTATAGCTCTGAAGTTCAATGAGAAACACATTCAATCACAATGCACAAACAAAAACATCAGTCAACTCAAAACAGAAAAGATATAATGGACGTCACAAGAAGAGTACTTCTAAATAACCAAAAGTTCACATGTCAAGGTGAAGCTCAAATGCACTAGATACCAGAACGAACGGGTTACTAGTAGTATACAACGTGATATTACATGATCATATGAAATCTATATTTATATTTGTACGTCTCAAAACTTCCTGCTCTCTTTGGAATCTGCATATATCTCACTAATAAGATATAGCTACTACAACAGCAATCACACACACACACACACACACACACACACACACAAAGACCTAAAGCAAGTCGAGTTAACTTACCTAAGGGGACCACATGACTTGAGGCCATTTGTCCACAAGATAAAGTATAATGCAGTAATGGCTCCATTGATTAAGGAAGGTACCACCTGGAAAGGAATTTGATTACAATTACAATGGAAATAAAGAATCACAGGTTGATGGACGGACACTTATAAAAGCTGAATTTAAAAAGTGATATTAACCTGTTGACTGGAGAGGGGCCTCCCTTTCCAAGGCTTTTGTAATACAAGAAAGAGTATAGATGATGGAAGCAAAATACTGAAGACAAAAAACAAAACCCGAGCTCCTTGCTCAGACAAATAATGGTACATAAGGTAAATCCATCCACCAGTTACACTATCTATTTAATGGCGACTAAAAATGAGAGGATCTGTCTCACTTATGGAGTGTCATCAGCTGTGTGTGTCCCCTATGTTTTTATATTTTGTAACAACCATGAACTCTTACATATAATATATTAGCGAAAAAACATATTTTACTGTTAAAATTAATGCACTTAGCATCTAGAATTCTCCATATTGTTCTACATATAGTAAGAACATATGAGAAATATCTAGTACTTGTAAATACTAGAAATATCTACTTGACTAGAGTAAGAAATATCTAGTGGACAACTCTAGAAACAAGTAGATAAGACTCAAGCAAGAAGTTACTAGACTCTTGCTAAAGTCGGTGGTGTGAGCCTATAAATAGCCATGCCCACTCTTTTTTGTAATCAAGCCAATTAGCTTCAAGTATTCAATAAAACTCTACTTTGTTAAAATTCTCCTCTCTACCCATTCTCTTTCACATACTAACATTGGTATCGAGCCATAGTCCACCGTTGGATTCACTATCAACCACTCATTTTTCAACTTCCAAAACACTATTTTTAAAAGATCCATAATGTCAACCTTCCGGTCCTAACCAATCATCTATTCAAGTTCCAATTTTCAATGGTGAAAACTATGATTTTTGGAACATCAAAATAAAACTCTATTCTTGTCTCAAGACTTGTGGGACATGGTCGATAGCGGTTTTACTATTCCACAAGATGTTGCCGCATTGTTAAGAACAACAAACTCAATTAAAAGAAAAATAAGCAAAAGGATGCAAAAGGCTCTTTACATCATCCAACAAGCAATTGAGGGATACTATATTTAACTTAATTATGGGTGCCTTTGAATACTACGAAGGAGGCATGGAACACTTTGAAGGAGTTCCAAGGCAATGCTAAGGTGAGAGGCCTCAAACTTCAAACTTTAAGAAGAGATTTAGAAAATATAAAGATGAAAGATTCGAGACCATTAAAGATTACTACTCCAAACTGAAGGAGATAGTAAATCAAATGCGAAAGCATATGGTGAAAATATAATTCGACCACAAAGGTCGTAGAAAATATTAATATCTTCTTATCGATAAATATGATCCCATAGTAACCGCCATAGAAGAGTCAAAAGATATAACGACTCATGCGTAGGACGAACTTATGGGTTCTCTAGAAGCCTATGAACAAAGATTGAGTAGCTGAAGAAAGCTTGAGGTTGAAAGCGCTTTTCAATCAAAGCTCAATTTAAGGAACCAGATCTAAAGAAGAGCATAAAAATTAGGAGAAAAACAAATAAAGGAGATTTAAAGGAGAAGAGAAATTATTTTCACCTTGTGGCAAATGCAACAAGAGAAGCCACTTTTAAAAAGATTGTTGGTATCGTGGCAAAACCACAATGCAAAATTTGTAAAAAGTTTGGCCATTTCGAAGAAGATTGTGGGATCCAAGAAAACTCACCATGTTAATTATTCGGAGATGTTGGAAGGACGAGCAACTCTTTATGCTTATAATGCTATGGAAGAAAAGAATGACACATGGTATGTACAAAGCCAATTCCGTAAAGCAATCATATGACCGGGAACAAGACCATCTTAATGGCAAAGATAGACTCGCCAATAAAATCTCAAGTCAAATTGGGAAATGGGGCACTGGCAGGCTAAAGGAAAACCCATCAACGATCTCTATCCAAACTAAAAGGGAACTAAATATATAAGTGACGTCTTACTAGTTCCCTTGGGAGCATAATTTGCTAAGTGTCGGTCAAATGATCGAAAATGGTTATGCTCTAAATTTTGATAGAGATTCATCGCTATTTATGATAAGAAAGACAAAAATGGTAATTGCCAAAGTAAAGATGGAAAATAGAAATTTTCCCTTTTCGATGGCAATACATCATTTTGTGACCATGAAAGCGTAAACCGAAGATTCATGGCTATGGCATAAAAGGTTTGGCCACTTCAACTTTCATGCCTTAAAGATTCTCCATCGAAAAATATGATGAGAGATCCGCCTAGCATAAAAAGAGATCAATGGTGTATGTGAAGGCCGCCTTGCAAACAACATCGGCAACCCTTCCAACTGAAAGGCATGGAGAGCAAAGGAGTTCTTTGGAGCTCGTGACATACATATGTTATGATCCGATGAGGACTCCATCCTTCGACCGACCAATGCGGGTATTTCATCCTCTTTATTGATGACTATACAAGAATGACATGGGTGTATTTTCTACACCAAAAGTCGGAAGTATTTGATGTATTTAAGAAATTCAAAACTATGTAGAAAAACAAAGTGGCCACTATATCAAGGTGCTCGTAGGGATAGAGGTAAGGAATATACCTCTAAAGAATTTGACAAAATTGTCAAGAAGAAGGAGTTGAGCATCAACCGACCGGAAGGCTATGCTCCGAACAAAATGGAGTTTGAAAGGAAAAACAGAACCATCATGGAGATGGCGAACAATGTTATATGAAAAGCCCTCCGCCAAAAACATGTATGTGAGAAAATGATACACCGCAAGTATTACATGGATTAACAGTGCCCAACAAAGGCACTTCAAGACAAGACCCTGCCGAAGCCGGAGTAAGAAGAAACCACCGCCCGACATCTCGGAGTTTTGGATGCATATGCTATGTACATATTCATAAAAGCCGACATAAGCTAGAAGAAAAGACAACAAAGGGGTATATTTATGGGATATAGTACTTTCGATCCTAAAGGCTATCGAAGTCTACAATCTTAAGACTAAGAAGATCATCATTAGTCGAGATGTCGAAGTTCGACCATTTGTTTCATCGATGGAACTGGGATGAAGACAAGGTGGAAAAAGGGACTATTGTAGTTCAAAGAAGTACATCAAAAGACTCCGGGACAAATACAAGTAGAAGATCTCGAGGAAAGCACGCCACCTACATCATCAAGAAGACTCTTCATCAAGTGAAGATGATTCTTTCCGTAAAAAAACCAAGGAAGAAGTTAAAGTTAATTAAAGATATATATGAGACATGTAACTTCACTGCTTTAGAACCAGAAAGCTTTGAAGTTGCTTCAAGACAAAAGGCTTGGAAGGTAGCTATGCAAGAAGAAATAAACACAATTGAGAAGAATAAGACATGGGAACTTGTAGAGCGTCCCCAAAATAGAGATGTGATTGGTGTTAAATGGGTCTACAAGACCAAATTTAATACCGACGGCTCAATTCAGAAACACAAAGCTAGGCTTGTGGCTAAAGGCTACTCTCAACAGCCAGGCATCGACTACAATGAAACTTTTGCACCAGTAGCAAGGCTCGACACAATAAGAGCGCTTGTAGCAATAGCTGCTCAAAAGAGTTGGAAAATCTATCAACTCGACGTCAAGTCAGCTTTTCTAAATGGAGAACTACAAGAAGAAATCTTTGTGGAGCAACCACAAGGATTCATAAAAGGTCATGAAGATAAAGTTCTAAGATTAAGAAAAGCCTCATGCGGGCTTAAACAAGCACCACCGGCAATGGTATAGTCGCGATAGACAAGTACTTCATGGATTCTCGGATTCAGGAGGAGTAAGAGTGAGCCAACACTCTACATCAAGACTCAAGTAAGTCAAGAAGAAGAAGGAATATTCATATGCCGTAAGAAGTAATCGAGGATCTCTTAAAGAGGTTCAACATGTGCGGGTGCAAGCTTGTCGCTAATCCGCTTGTCACCAATGAGAAATTCAGAAAAGAAGATGGGTCCAAAAGGTCGACCGCTTCTACGTAAGTCTCATTGGTAGTCTACTCTCTATCTTACAAAGAACACGCCGGACATCATGTATGCTACAAGTCTTCTATCAAGGTTTATGCAGAACCCGAGTCAAATACACCTTGGGGCAGCAAAAAGAATACTAAGATACTTACAAGGAACGATTGATTACGGTATATGGTTCAAGCCTCGTTCATACCCAAAGCTATATGGGTACACTGACAGTGACTGGGCTGGATCAGTTGATGATATGAAAAGCACTTCAGGCTATGCATTCTCTTCGGTCTGGCATATTCTCATGGGCTTCTAAGAAACAAGATACTGTTGCACAGTCATCAGCAGAAGCAGAGTACATAGCTGCAGCAAGCTCAGCCAGTCAAGCAATTTGGCTAAGAAGAATTTTCAAGGACATGGGCGAGCGCCAAAGAGAAGCTACAGAAATACACTGTGATAACAAGTCAGCTATAGCAATAGCAAAAAATCCGGTATCTCATAACAGGACAAGACACATTGCTATCAAGTATCACTTCATACGTGAAGCATCAGCAAAAGGAAAGATCGAGCTCAAGTATTGCAAGACAGATGAGCAAATTGCAGATATCTTCACGAAGGCATTAGCAAGACCAAAATTTGAGATACTCCGTAATCTACTTGGAGTAACACCAAAGTGCATTAAGGAGGAGTGTTAAAATTAATGCACTTAGCATCTAGAATTCTCCATATTGTTCTACATATAGTAAGAACATATGAGAAATATCTAGTACTTGTAAATACTAGAAATATCTACTTGACTAGAGTAAGAAATATCTAGTGGACAACTCTAGAAACAAGTAGATAAGACTCAAGCAAGAAGTTACTAGACTCTTGCTAAAGTCGGTGGTGTGAGCCTATAAATAGCCATGCCCACTCTCACTTTTGTAATCAAGCCAATTAGCTTCAAGTATTCAATAAAACTCTACTTTGTTAAAATTCTCCTCTCTACCCATTCTCTTTCACATACTAACATTTACATATAATTTTATGTCCTTCGATTCAATACTGAAATTTATATATTTTGGGAACCGTAAAAGCAGAACCAACATATTTTCAATGCAACTGCTGTTATTCGAGTACAAACACGGCGTATATACACTACACCGTGAGTTTATTTATATCAAACTAGGGATGCATACATTAGTGTTTCTAGTTAAGGGGTTTGGTTTCGGATACAACGTAATTGCAACAACGGCAGCAGCCATAACGGCACCCACCACGCACGACCTCCTCCACCGTTGTAACCAACCCCCTCCACCGTTTTATCAACCATGTCCGCCATGGTATCCACCATGGTATCCTCCATATCCACCGCGGTATCCACCGCCTCCACCATGGTATCCTCCATATCCACCGTGGTATCCTTTGCCTCCACCATAGTATCCACCATACTTAGCATCCTCAACATCCTTATTGTTCTCTGCCAACGAAATAGCACAGGAGTTGTTAATGAGAATGATTAATGTATTACTTAATTAATATAAAATCTTAAAGATATAATGTATGTATTGTAATGAAATTACGAGAATAAACATATAACTTAATTAGGCGTTACCACATATACTACTAGAAGGTGGCATTTCAGGTCTGCTAAGAGCTAGGCAATGCTAATAGGCCTCAAGCACTATGTCTTTCAAGCGGTATGCATGGTATGTATCGTGTTGTCGCGCCTTTCGAGTCACTACTGTTTTGCAAACGTATGTATCTCACAACTAGATTATTGCTAGTGTTCCTCGTAGACATATTTTAATATCATGCATAGAAATTTCAAAACTAGGTACAAGAAAGAAGGTAATTAGGTTTATTAATGCATCACTTATATAATAATTAGACTCACTAGCTTCAAATAGGTTTGACTCTTTTCTTTGCGCTACTAGAAGAAGTAAACCAGAAGAACAACAGTTAGGAGGAATCCCATAACAAAAAAGGCTTTTAAATGTGACATTATTTTTCTTGAAATGTTGAAAGAGAACATACACTTTTAAGAGGATGAGAAGTTTATGTGTAGTGTGCTCCTAATTTATAGAGGATTGAATATGGGATGAATGATGCACCATGTGATGATGTGGGGATGTTGGAATTAATCTATCATCAATATAATTTATATCTTGTGGGTCTCCCTTGCCGAGAACTACATACAAAGCCAATCCGTACTAACTACTCAAGACCATAAGACCAAGTCTAATGGTGCGCTCTCCCACCAAATATGACAAAATTTGTGATCCAATGGTGCGTTAAAACACCAACCCATCAACACTATTACTATTAATTTACTTACATATAGAAATGCTCTATATGCCACTGACAATGGTGGGCAGAAAATAAGGCCCCACATAATTGATTTTTAATAATCTAATTTTATCAAATTTACTTTTCTATCTATAAGGATGAGAGAGAATGAGATAAGAGAGAGGGACAAAATGGAGAATTGAGAATTTAATTTAGTCAAAAAAATGTTAATTTCCCCATACTCTTTTGTCGATGGCGGGTAGGAAGTTGTCAAATATAAATTTTTTTTTATAGCCTATCGAGAAAAACTATTGGGTTGAAAAACGCAAACCTGCTAATCGTATTCACTATTCTATTGTGATTTGGTGTACCAATTACCAAACCATTGGTGTGCGTAATAATCTTGACGTGCATGATCAGATAGATTGAAAATAGTAGATTCTGATTGAATAGGATATGTTATATCTTACTGACGTGGATCAATTGAAGTAACATTTTATGATTGAAAATTGTCTGTAGACGCCTGGGATTGACCTTTTCTGTTTTTTTTCGTAAAGCCTTGGGTTGACATCAGATCTCAAGCATTAATGCATTATTATTGAAAAAAAAGATGCGGCCCTCAACTCCAATTCATGGCTTGTGTATGTGAGAAAATGGGATACTTGTCTAGTTACATGGATTAGAGTTATCAAAACCAAAATTGACTCAATGCTGTTTGTCATCCAAATAGAAAACACCATTGTCAGAGCACGAATGTCCATCACCTCCATTAAAAAAATAAGGCCAATCATCATATCAGTGAAGACCTTTGAAACTTGGAATGCCCTTAGCCGAGATAGACAGAGAAGAGTTTCTACCCAAAAATAACATTTGATCACCCACGCTTTTCACCTGAATCAACTGGAGAATGCCATTTGTTTCATCGAGTCGAAATACTAAGAACTTGGTAGTGGCGTACATGTGTATCCCAAAGAAAATGACGAAATCTATAAACCATCAACAATTCTCCACAATAATTCATGTCACACCCAAATTCCCACAAAATTAAAATAGGAAATTATCCAAATCATAATTATCTCAATCGTCACCTTATTCTATTTTCTGAAAATCCAAGATAAAACGAAACCCTAATAACCCATTATCAAACACGATATTAAAAATCTGAGATCAAAATAACAACTCCACATTCACGAATTACTAACCAACTCTATTACATCTGTTTCAAATCAAGACTTTACACTTCAGAAAATTTAAACCAGAAAGACTCCAAGAGCGAATCCAAATCAAGTGTCATCATATACTGCATTCTACCATCTATGTTTCCAAGAACACATCCCACATAAAAGAAAAAAACATATGGAAATTGAATTTTGTATGTAGTGAAGACTAACTATAAAAACAATATGTTCAATATTTCAAATAAAGAAATATACTATTACAATCATTTCAATTTGGAAGACAAATTAGTTCCGTTTTCTCAAAACGGCATGTAGTTTCTTCCCAAATAAGATTTCACCCCCAATATACAATTCCAATAATCTCACTCATCATTCCCACTTTCCAAAATAACTCACAACATAAATATCACTTACATTCCACTTATTAAATGCACACATGATAACCTAATTAAATATGAGTTTGATACACTTTACTTTTAAGCCAACACGTCATCTTAAGGTATGATATTTATGTCCCTACATAAAAGATTAATAGATCCTACCCTCCTGCAAAACAGAGTTAGACATTACAATAAAATGATTTATCTCAGTTAGTCAAATTTTCATTCATAATTAAACCTCATTTAAGACATTTAAGTCTAATTGATACAACCTGGTTCGTCCCGCATATTTGAGAAATACCACTTATCATAATACCTATATCAAGGGTAGTCATTCACATGACATCATTACGTCATAAAGTTTCTGTGTGCATAACATAAATCTCAGACTATTACAAGTCATTAATATTTTCGTAATAACATATTAAGTTATAGTCATTTTGCAATCACATAAAAGATCACAAGTATTCACTAATATTATTCACAGTCACACTTCACATACATGACATCACACAAATTCACATACTTTTAGTTCATTCAATTCCACAATGTATATTGTTTATTAATCACTTATTTACTTAGTTCCTACTCCACGATTTGCATTTCACACATTTGCCAAATCACACATACTCATGTGGCTCTCTCACACCGAGTATCACTACAAGACATATATCCCAAGCGGGGATATCGCCTCCAATAACATATTTACATCTTGCAAACTCGTAACTTGTGAGTCACAGCCATCTATGGGATTTCCTTTCGCATAATCACAGCCTCTTATGGGCATTTATTATCTTAGGCCATTCATGACACATTTAATGAATATCTTGGGTTATTCCCGCCACATTCAAGGAATATCCATCATACACTAACAGGTCATTCATGACACGTTCAATGAATACCTTGGGTCATTCCCATCACATTCAAAGAATACCCATCATAACACTAACAAGTCATTCATAACACATTCAATGAATACCTTCCTATCACATGACATCTCAAGTCATAATATATCATTACCAAATCCTGAGGCGTGGAGAGTTCTAAAAGTGTGTTTGACTCGTCGAAAATATTATTCTCAGCTCACTTATCATTATATTAGTATTAATCATTAAATAACATATCACGATCTCAAACTCAATAAAAGAGCGATATTTCGAAGACAAAATCACGCTAAGAACTAAATAGGTAAATTGAGAAGAAAAGAGTAAATTTAGTATTATAAAAAAACTCCAACTGACTCGATGACCTTATTCCACAATTTAGCGTGTAAGATACTTTTAATTCACAACTAGAAAAAGCGGATGGGCTTTAGCCTTAATTCAAAAAGTCAATAAATTTTAGGCTAATAAATACAAGAATTAGGGTTTTTACCCCGGTTTTATCTTTAAAAATACATAGATTCCTAAATAAAATGGTACATATCACGGGCATTGATCCGTGCACAAATGACTAGTGTAAATAAAAATAGATGAGAAATGCCTCAGAAAAATCATCCCTCACGTGCACCAAAACATTATCATCCCTCACGTGCACCAAAACATTATTTATGCAAGTATAAAACTATAAATTTCATTTTCATTGTTCCATCCAGTGCTATCAGACCCGGCCCAGCTCGGTGGGTTGACCTGGTAAACCAGTGACCCGGTCCCCTAATCAGGTTGGGTTATAGATTAGATCGTTTATGCAATCAACCCAGAACAAACCCAGTTAAACCAGCCGGTTTTTAGCCAAACCGGATAGACTCTGACAGTTTTGACCATGGACCAAAATATCGCCGATATATCCGATATATATCGATATTTTGGTACACCGACATCGATATTTTCGACATATATCCACCGAATATAGTATCCTTTTTTTCTGATATATATCGTAATTTTCGATATAAAAGTTTATATCGCCGATATAATCGATATATCCGATATTTACGATATATATTGATTGACTTTTTGACCATTTTTTAATATAAATCCGATATTTCCGATATATCTGATATTTCCGATATTTTAAATAGTTTGGACTGGTCATCAAAAAAATAGATATATCCGATATTTCCAATATATATCGGTTTTTGGTACACCGATATATTGATCGATATCGATATTTTGAACCTTGGTGATAACTAATGGCTGATAACTGTCAAGGTAGGTTAACGTGAAAAAATAATAAGCTAAGCCTGCTGAAGGTCCAAGTGTTTACTTTCTTGTTTGGAAACTCCACGTCGATTACAAACTAACTAGGCCCACTATTGTCAAACCGTATGGATTCCATGTGGAGGGCAGGAGGAAGAAGAAGACATCACACAGCACAAGTACCAAAGTGAAAAGGTTGTGACGTGGTGTACTGTGAAAAGGCCACAAGTACCAAAGTGAAAAGGTTGTGACGTGGTGTACTGTAAAAAGGGTGTAACGTGGTGTATTGTGTACTATTTATTGTGTGTTGTTTGGCGTGGTAGAGTTTGTTGGTGGGGGATAGAAGACTGCTTAAAATGGGACCCTCTGTGGCGCTAAAAAAAGCAGGAGTATGGTGTGTCACATTAATAACAGCAGAAAGCTCCCTTGATAGAGTTGCTGATTTGATTGATCATGACAGTAGAAGTTGAAACAAAATTTAGTGCTTGATCATTGGCCCAAGATTATGCTGACAGAATTCTCTCTATTCCACTTAGTCTTGAGCACATTGACCAAAATATCGCCGATATATCCGATATATCGCCGATATATATCGGTATTTTGGTACACCGACATCGATATTTTCGACATATATCCACCGAATATAGTATCCTTTTTTTTCCGATATATATCGTAATTTCCGATATAAAAATTTATATCGCCGATATAATCGATATATCCGATATTTACGATATATATCGATTGACTTTTTGACCATTTTTTAATATAAATCCGATATTTCCAATATATTTCCGATATTTTTGATATTATATTTCCGATATATCCGATATTTTAAATAGTTTGGACTGGTCATCAAAAAAATGGATATATCCGATATTTCTGATATATATCGGTTTTTGAGTACACCGATATATTAATCGATATCGATATTTTGAACCTTGGTGATAACTAATGGCTGATAACTGTCAAGGTAGGTTAACGTGAAAAAAGAATAAGCTAAGCCTGCTGAAGGTCCAAGTGTTTACTTTCTTGTTTGGAAACTCCACGTCGATTACAAACTAACTAGGCCCACTATTGTCAAACCGTATGGATTCCATGTGGAGGGCAAGAGGAAGAAGAAGACATCACACAGCATAAGTACCAAAGTGAAAAGGTTGTGACGTGGTGTACTGTGAAAAGGGTGTAACGTGGTGTACTGTGTACTATTTATTGTGTGTTGTTTGGCGTGGTAGAGTTTGTTGGTGGGGGATAGAAGACTGCTTAAAATGGGACCCTCCCTGGCGCTAAAAAAAGCAGGAGTATGGTGTGTCACATTAATAACAGCAGAAAGCTCCCTTGATAGAGTTGTTGATTTGATTGATCATGACAGTAGAAGTTGAAACAAAATTTAGTGCTTGATCATTGGCCCAAGATTATGCTGATAGAATTCTCTCTATTCCACTTAGTCTTGAGCACATGGACCAAAATATCGCCGATATATCCGATATATCGCCGATATATATCGGTATTTTGGTATACCGACATCGATATTTTCGACATATATCCACCGAATATAGTATCCTTTTTTTTCCGATATATATCGTAATTTCCGATATAAAAGTTTATATCGCCAAAAACAACTTGCCAAAGAGGGATCGTAATGGGGACCAAAAGCTTGGAACCCGGAGGTGATATAACTTAAACAGCTTAAGTGATCCAGTGCCCACTTTTTTTGCCGCTTTTAGTAACAAAACAAAGAGGGCGATAGCTTCTTATCTTTAAACCTTTAGGCTTCTTTCTGTTTTAGGAAATTCTTGCCAAAGATTATTCTCGTCAAGGAAACCTCCTCCTCTTGTGTTCATTGACTGATCTTCCCCGGTGAAATCCTTCACTGCTTGAGCGTGTGAGTTCGGGAAAGATTTCTTTGTAGCTGTCTTTTGTGGTAAAATCCTCCACTGAGTTACAGTGTGAGTTTGCTTAAGACAGCTAACTTCTATTCTGGTAAAATCCTTCACTGAGAACAGTGCAAGTTCAGAGTAGGTATACATAAGCTTGGGACGTTATTCTCTTGTAATCATCAAGATGGCTTCATCTAGCAACCCGCGGCGAGCCGCCCACCCGAACCGACAATTTTGGAAGTCGCCCAACTTCATGGAGTGCCCCGTTTAATAGAAATAGGAGTCAACAAGATGCATCAGAAGACTTAAAGCCTTCACACCAGTCCTAGTTAATGGAGTTGCACAATTCCCTCAGGACTTGATAGAACAAGGTATAGTGGGATGAATACTTGGTGGGGTATTTCCTAGATTCAAGACTGCCATTTCTTATGGTTAAGGAGTTTCTGGAAAAGAAGTGGAAATTGAAGGGCTCGTTTGAAATAACCACGGATAAGGAGTTATTTTATATGAGCTTCACCAGCTCTAAAGACCGCCAAATGGTACTGGAAGAAGGACCAGTGTTTATAGCTGGGAAAGTGTTTGTAGTTAAGCCTTGGACAGTGGAGGTGGATAGCTACAGAAACAAGGTTGCCTCGGCACCGGTTTGGGTTAAGTTGATGGATGTTCCTAAGGAAATGTGGACGTTAGATGGGTTGTCCTATCTCGCGAGCCTAGTCGGAGGAACACCTATGTTTATGGATCTGCTCTTGCGACAACGGAAAAGGCTTTCATTTGCGAGGTTTTGCATTGAATTCCACGTGAATCATGAGTATAAGGAGGTACTAATAAAGGCAAGCAGGTACTCGAGAGGTTGTAATCCCACTAGAATACCCATGGAGGCCGGTTTCTGCTTTCAAAAATGTAATCGGTTTGGGCACTTAGAATTTTAATGTCGTGGAAGAAATGGTCGAGCTTGGAGAAGACGAAATACTCAAAGCATAGCGGACCACAAGCTAATGCAGATACTCACGTGCATGAGTGTGCTCATGAAGGTGATAACTTCGAGGAGCCGCAAGAGAGGAAGGAGAGGTGGCGAGGGAGAAAGAGTGGTGGTTATTGCTCCTGTAGAGGTGAGCTTGACGGATGGTATTGGTAGCAGGGCAATAGTCCCATATGAGGGTGGTACTCAAGATGTTAGGGAAGGAACTGAGGAGCTAAATGTTGGAGTGTTAAACTCTTGCACTAGAGCTGATGGCAGACTAGAGGGCAACATCGTGGATCTCATTTGGTTGAGACCATCTCTCGGACGAGAATGCACTGGTGGGGTTCGAGAATCCGCAGGCAGCTCCATTGGATGTTAGTGGAGGTAGCTTCGCCATCCTCCAAAACACAGCAGAAGAAAATGAACATAGTACGGCGGTGATCATCCACGTGGGACACTCCAGCCTCTTGAAGAACCTGCAGTTTCGGGATGAGCAAGTGGTGTCTGGCAACAATGTTGGAAGAAGGCATCATTGAGGATGACCTTTCGAACCGTAAACTCTTTAATGACGAAAGCAGCCACAACAAGCAGCCATCGCTGTGCTTCCCCTTCAAGTAATAACACGGTCACAAGCGCCAGGGGAAAGACCCGGAAGAGGGAAAGGGAAAGAATAAGGGCTCGAAAGTAGGAAAGGGAAACACAAACAATAGTTATGACGAAGATAGCTATTTGGAATGTCGCGAGGCCTTAATGACAATAATAAAGCTAGATTTATGAATAAATTTAGAAATGAGAATAAATTGTGCATTTTGGTATGTTGGAGACAAAAGTCAAGATTGGAGAAGTTTCGGCTATCAAGTGACCTCTGTTGCCCCTCATGGGCCTTTGTTCACAACTATAATGAGTAATCCAAGTGGTCGAGTATGGATATCATGGGATCCGGGCAATATTTCATTGATGAAAATTATGGAAGCGGGCGACTAATTCACCGCAAGGTGGAGCTGTTACCCTACAATGCAATCGTTCTTCTTAAGCGTGGTATATGCTAGCAACTCAAGTCTTGTGATCGAGGTTATGGGGAGATATTTGTTCTATTCACTCGGGACTTCAGGGGGAGTGGTGTGTGGCAGAGGACTTTAACAATGTCTTATACTCCTTTGAACGTATTGGAGGGGAGGCGGTGCATGCCAGGGAGACAGGGGGCCTTTTTCGGTTGCCTAGTCCAAAGCTGAACATATGATATTAAAGCTTGGGGGATTCTACACTTGGACTAACTTTGCGGGGAAGTGGTCTAAGATAGATAGGTGCTTGGTAAACAACTCTTGGAGTTCGTCTTTTCCTTACTCATTTGCTGATTTTTGCCCCGTGCACGCCCCGACCACTCACCCATTATTATTGCTATATTGAATATTGCCTCTGTAAGTATCCACTTTTCGTGTTCAAAGAACTTCCGGGTTTTGCATCCTGATTTTTGGGTTGTCGGCAAAAGGCTGGAATGAAGCGATGTTTGGGTGCCCCATGTTCGTCCTCACCCAAAACTGAAGAATCTAAAGAGTAAGCTAAAAGGGTGGGTAAAATTCTTCGATTCGGAATTATCTAAGAAGACGTATAAACAAGGAAAGAGCTCAAGAGCATCCAGAAAGAGCAACAAAGCAATCCAGTGGATAGACTGTTAAGCATACGGGAGAAGGAAGCCAGAACCACTCTTTGTCAGCTTATTATCATGGAAGGGGAGGATCTCCGACATAGAACAAAATGTGATTGGATGAAGTACAGGGATAAATGTACTGAATTTTTCCACAAGACGCTCAAAGAGAGAAAAGGCAGGAATCTTATATGGGCGATTCAGGACACTACTAGAATTATGAGGGAGGGACAGGTGGGAGTATTAGAAGCATTTGTAGATTATTACAAAGGGTTGTTGGGGCAAGCAGCCCCGGTTCTATGTGATGCGGCAAGTATGGAGGAGCTCCACTTCCCAAGAGTGCTCACTACACACGAGGCGCACCTTATGGTGAGGATTTTTCTCGGGCGTAAGTCTACAACTAGCTTTGTTTGAGATGGATGATAATAAGGCCCTGGGGCACGATGGGTTCAATGCATACTTCTTCAAGAAGAACTGGCAGCATGTGAAGACGGAGTTTGTTAAAGATGTTACCGGTGTTTGTAGTGAGGACAATTAATAGAGGAGTCAATTCAACTCACATCGTCCTCATCCCTAAATGTGCAACTCCCTCAAGAGTAGAAGAATTCGACCTATTGCACATTTGCAATGTCATCTATAAGTGTGTATCTAAGCTCCTCATGAACCGAATGAAGCCGTGATATGCCCCGACATCATCTCCAAGCAACAATCAGCCTTCATCCCCGCGGATCGATCCAAGACAACCTCTGTTGGCTCATGAGCTTATCGAAGCTATATAACCGGCACTGGGACTAAAAGATGCTCAATCAAGATTGATATAACCAAAGCATATGATCTGATCGGTGGCGAGACTATTGAGAAAGTAATGGCGAGATTTGATTCCATGAGAAGTTCATTGAGTGGACAAAGATGTGCTATTCCTCACCTTTCTATTCTATTATAGTTAACGGTACACCACGGGCTACTTTTCGGTAGGGGCTCGGCACAAGGAGATCCTATATCACCGTATTTGTTTGTCCTTGTTATGGAGGTACTTGGGGGAATGCTGAATCGGAGTGTGATGGCGAAAGAAATTTCTTACCACTCTAAATGTAAGAAACTCGACATAACGCATCTGTGTTTTGCTGATGATGTCTTGGTGTTCTGTAAAGGGGATGAAAAGATAGTGAGGGCAGTGAAGAAGACTATTGATGATTTCTCTGCGTGCACTGGGCTGAAGCTAAGTAGACAGAAGACGACACTCCTTGTAGGCAGTATGAGTAATCACGAGGCACAGGAATTGGCGGATATTTTGGAAGTGCAGCTAGTGAAGCCCCCTGTAACTTACCTAGGATTGCCTCTCACTGCAGCAAGAATGGGTATTTAAGAATGCCTGCCACTGACGGAAATTGTCACCAAGAAGATTTCTAATTGGAAGAACAAGTCGCTCTCTCATCGGGAAGGCTCCAATTAATCCAATCTGGCCCTATCATCTCTTCATGTTTCTTGGGCTCGAGCGTTTGTGTTACCCAAAAGAACATTGCGAGATATTGCTAAGCTTTGTAATAGTTTCCTATGGGCGGGGGCCCGGACATGACACCGAAGATGCACCATGCTAGCCACACTCTCACTAGAATGGATAAAGAACAGGGAGGATTGGGCATTGTGGACCCTAGCATGTGGAACAAGGCAGCTTACTGTGGCCTGGTGTTTAAGATAGCCAACTATGAGGACTCTTTATGAGTCAAATGGATAATTGAACATCATGTCCGGAAGCAACACTTCTGGACAATGGAGATCCCAGCTGACTATTCATGGGTTTGGAGGAATGTACTAAAGCACACAAAGCTGCTCAGAAGTTTGTTAGGCATCAGATAGCGAGAGGCGAGCAAACATATGTTTGGCATGACCCATGGTGCCATGACACTCCGCTCATCTTTTGGGATGAAGCAGTTCAACTGCTAGAGGTTCCTCACACTGCTTTGGTTGGTGATCTTATTGCTAATGGTAGGTGGAATCACATCGTTTCTAGTCCGCCTCGATAGTGCAATGAAGAAGAAGATTGAAGACACCAAATTAATCACATGCTTCTGGCAGAGGACAAAGTCATCGGACACCGACTTCTCTGAGTAGATTTCTGATCAACCAGGCCAGATATGTCCTTAAAGTAACTCGGACCAAGAGTGAAATGGCATCGGGTGGTTTGGGGCAAGTTGGTTATACCGAAACACTCGTTCTTGGATGGCGGTTATTTTGAACGACTTACCAACCCAAGACCGACTGGTTAAGAAGAAAATTATCCACCACTCTATGTGCGACTTTTGCAATGCTTCTAGGGAGCATTCCAAGCATCTCTTTTTCGATTGCCCGTATACAAAAGAGGTTTGGTCTAGTGTCAAAGGTTGGCTGGGTTTGAACACGCAAGTGAAGGCATCGACTGCTGAATGGTACAGCCTCCTCAGGATTTGTCGTGATGCCTCGCTTGAATCTGAGATTACTAGAGTAGTAACCTCCGCCACAATATATGCCATCGGAGAGAGAGGAACTTAAGGAAATTTCAGCAGAGCGGCAATAACGTAAGCCAGAGTAGGTGCAAAGATCAAGTCGGAGATGAAGACGATCTACAAATCATGTTGACGAAGTGCACGGAACAATGAAGCAAACAAAGGTACTTACGGGACGGGATCGGTATCGAAGCGCAATACGATTCAAGCTCCGGTGTGGTGCAAATGGTCCAAGCCGCAATCAAAGGGATTTCTTCGGTCAACACGAGATGGGTCGGCCACCGACGCTTGAATGGGTAAGGTGGTGTTATTCGAGATGAATTCGGTCTTTATCAAACTAGTGTTTACTGTGAACTTCGACTAAAAGATCGGTTATCACCCAAGAGTTGCTAGCAATTGAAGCTGGAATGAAGGGAGCAATCCGGATAGGAGGCGAGGAGGATTTGTGTATGCTCGACTTCGGCGGAGTAGTAGGATCTATTATCGAGCGGAGGAGAGCCTTTGGCCTTGCCTCAACATAGTGGTCGCTATTACTGTTTGAAGTTACACTTTGAATGGGTGGATTTTAAACATGTGTTCAGGGGAATCAAACCGAAGTTCTTGATTACTTCTCAAAGCTAAGCAAGGAACATGAGAATTCTATTTTGTATTTCCTACCTCCTTTAGACTATGAAATATCAGAAATGGTAAAGGAGGACGCACAAGGGAAAATGTACTTGAGAACATGAGTCTCTTTTTCTTTAATACAGGTCGAGGTCAGCCTAACCTCTAAATGCTTCAAAAAAAAAAAGTTTATATCGCCGATATAATCGATATATCCGATATTTATGATATATATCGATTGACTTTTTGACCATTTTTTAATATAAATCCGATATTTCCAATATATTTCCGATATTTTTGATATTATATTTCCGATATATCCGATATTTTAAATAGTTTGGACTGGTCATAAAAAAAATGGATATATCCGATATTTCCGATATATCTCGGTTTTTGGGTACACCGATATATTGATTGATATCGATATTTTGAACCTTGGTGATAACTAATGGCTGATAACTATCAAGGTAGGTTAACGTGAAAAAAGAATAAGCTAAGCCTGCTGAAGGTCAAAGTGTTTACTTTCTTGTTTGGAAACTCCACGTCGATTACAAACTAACTAGGCCCACTATTGTCAAACCGTATGGATTCCATGTGGAGGGCAGGAGGAAGAAGAAGACATCACACAGCACAAGTACCAAAGTGAAAAGGTTGTGACGTGGTGTACTGTGAAAAGGCCACAAGTACCAAAGTGAAAAGGTTGTGACATGGTGTACTGTGAAAAGGGTGTGACGTGGTGTACTGTGAAAAGGGTGTGACGTGGTGTACTGTGTACTATTTATTGTGTGTTGTTTGGCGTGGTAGAGTTTGTTGGTGGGGGATAGAAGACTGCTTAAAATGGGACCCTCCACGCGCTAAAAAAGCGGGAGTATGGTGTGTCACATTAATAAATGTGAGAAAAGCTCCCTTGATAGAGTTGCTGATTTGATTGATCATGACAGTAGAAGTTGAAACAAAATTTAGTGCTTGATCATTGGCCCAAGATTATGCTGACAGAATTCTCTCTATTCCACTTAGTCTTGAGCACATGGACCAAAATATTGCCGATATATCTGATATATCGCCGATATATATATATCGATATTTTGGTACACCGACATCGATATTTCCGACATATATCCACCGAATATAGTATCCTTTTTTTTCCGATATATATCGTAATTTCCAATATAAAAGTTTATATCGCCGATATAATCGATATATCCGATATTTACGATATATATCGATTGACTTTTTGACCATTTTTTAATATAAATCCGATATTTCCAATATATTTCCGATATTTTAAATAGTTTGGACTGGTCATAAAAAAAATGGATATATCCGATATTTCCGATATATATCGGTTTTTGGGTACACCGATATATTGATCGATATCGATATTTTGAACCTTGGTGATAACTAATGGCTGATAACTGTCAAGGTAGGTTAACGTGAAAAAAGAATAAGCTAAGCTTCTTTGAAGGTCCAAGTGTTTACTTTCTTGTTTAGAAACTCCACGTCGATTACAAACTAACCAGGCCCACTATTGTCAAACCGTATGGATTCCATGTGGAGGCGGAGGAGGAAGAAGACATCAAAACTAAATGAAAAGATTGTGGCGTGGTGTCTTGTGAAAAGGCCACAAGTACCAAAGTGAAAAGGTTGTGGCGTGGTGTACTATGGAAAAGGGTGTAACGCGTGATGTAATCGTGTACTATTTTTATTGTGTGTTGTTTGGCGTGGTAGAGTTTGTTGGTGGGGGATAGAAGATCGCTTAAAATGGGACCCTCCCGGCGCTAAAAGCGGGGAATATGGTGTGTCACATTAATAATGCCAGAAAAGCTCCCTTGATAGAGTTCTTTGATTTGATTAATCATGACGGTAGAAGTTGAAACAAAATTTAGTGCTTGATCATTGGCCCAAGATTATGCCGACATAATTCTCTCTATTCCACTTAGTCTTGAGCACATTGACCAAAATATCGCCGATATATCCGATATGTTGCTAATATATATCGGTATTTTGGTACACCGACATCGATATTTCCGACATATATCCACCGAATATAGTATCATTTTTTTTCCGATATATATCGTAATTTCCGATATAAAAGTTTATATCACTGATATAATCGATATATATGATATTTACGATATATATCGATTGACTTTTTGACCATTTTTTAATATAAATCCGATATTTCCAATATATTTCCGATATTTTAAATAGTTTGGATATATCCAATAAAAATGGATATATCCGATATTTCCGATATATATCGATTTTTGGGTACACCGATATATTGATCGATATCGATATTTTGAACCTTGGTGATAACTAATGGCTAATAACTGTCAAGGTAGGTTAACGTGAAAAAAGAATAAGGTAAGCCTGCTGAAGGTCCAAGTGTTTACTTTCTTGTTTGGAAACTCCACGTCGATTACAAACTAACTAGGCCCACTATTGTCAAACCGTATGGATTTCATGTGGAGGGCAGGAGGAAGAAGAAGACATCACACAACACAAGTACCAAAGTGAAAAGGTTGTGACGTGGTGTCATGTGTACTGTGAAAAGGCCACAAGTACCAAAGTGAAAAGGTTTGACGGCGTGGTATCGTGAAAAGGATGTGGCGTGATGTCGCGTGTACTATTTATTGTGTGTTGTTTGGCGTGGTAGAGTTTGTTGGTAGGGGATAGAAGACTGCTTAAAATGGGACCCTCCCTGGCGTTAAAAAAAACAGGAGTATGGTGTGTCACATTAATAATGTTGAGAAAAGCTCCCTTGATAGAGTTCTTTGATTTGATTGATCATGGCGGTAGAAGTTGAAACAAAATTTAGTGCTTGATCATTGGCCCAAGATTATGCTGACAGAATTCTCTCTATTTCACTTAGTCTTGAGCACATTGACCAAAATATCGCCGATATATCCGATATATCGCTGATATATATCGGTATTTTGGTACACCGACATCGATATTTCCGACATATATCCACCGAATATAGTATCATTTTTTTCCGATATATATCGTAATTTCCGATATAATCGATATATATCTGATATTTACGATATATATCGATTGACTTTTTGACCATTTTTAATATAAATCCGATATTTCCAATATATTTCCGATATATCCGATATTTTAAATAGTTTGGACTGGTCATAAAAAAATGGATATATCCGATATATATCAGTTTTTAGGTACACCGATATATTGATCGATATCAATATTTTGAACCTTGGTTTTGACTAACAAGAAATTGGGCCAAAGGCCCTAATTCCAGTTTTAAACACTAATAAAAAATTTATAAAACATTGATTAGGACACGTTATACGTTTTAATCATTAATAGAACCTGATTTTCATTTTCAATTATAAAAAAGACAAATCCATGTTGACTTGACCTTTTATTTTTCCTTTTGTTCCATACACATACCCTTCTTTGCTTTCTTTTTAATTAGAAACAGAAGAAACCATCGAGAGAACCAAAGCGAAAAGGAAACGCAAGATCGATCGATTTGGATTGAAGATTGAAGTTGAATCTAAAGATTCTTCAAAGCATTTCATTCAATTTGAAGGCTTTTTCTCAATTTTATTCTTCAAACTCGAATCTACGCTTCATTTTCATTGATTTGATTTTTGTTTTGATTCATTTTTTGTTTGTTGGATTGAAATGTTTGTTTATTGTTTTTGTTAACTATCGTATTAATTTAGCTTATATTCCTTTGACATTAAGTATGTTTGAGATCGAGAATCGTAAAAGTATGCACCGACATGCATACCTTGTTGAATTAGGTTGAATAATGATTAGAAGCTTGTTTTAGTGTCGTTTTTGTTTGATCTAAACATATGTTTCTCATTTGTAGTTATTTTAATATATTTAAATTTCTTTATGGATCTAAGTTTTTTGAGTATGCACAAACAATTGCATACCACATTTTTATTCTAAGGTTTTGTTGTGTGAATCTAGTGCTTTTTATTGTTTGACTGAGTTTTTTTTTTTTTTTTTTGAATCGCTTCTTATGATTGTAGGTTAATTAATTTTGAATCATTATGTTTATGATTTTTCCGATCTTTCTAGTTTGTGATGTTTCAATGGTTTGTGGTTGTTTGATTTATATATCGGTGCATATTTCTATATATAATCGATATATATACCATTTTTTTTATGATATTTGGTATTGATATTTTTGACCATATTTTAATATAGTATGCACTAACTTTTCACCATTCATAATATTTTTTTCGATGTTTGGATCCGATATTGCATTAAATGACATTTAAGGTGGTCATAAAAATGGATATATATTAGATATATATTTGTTTTTAGGACAAAAGTCAACTATATTGAGTGTTTTTTTGAAATTTTGGTTTTTGGTTCATTTTTGAATTTTGTCCTTTTAGATTCACCCTTTTTAATCCAGGAAAGATTCACACATTTTAATGGTTGGCTGGGAATTCGAACCTAGAACAACTTATAAACACACGTAACGTCTTACCAGCATGCCAAACTTCACTATTTGTGTTCAAAGCTCAACTGGGTTTTGTAGGGGTTGGTTCAAACCTGGGTTCTCAAAAATAACAAGGGGGCCTAGTTCCCACTTCCCACCACACTACTACAGTGAGTTTGCAATAAAAAAAATAACTAGATATACATTATAATTGTTATGCACTAACCCACTGGTTGGACCAGTGACCCAGTGATCTTCACCGAGTCAGTGCCCAGGCTGGGTCTGATAACACTGGTTCCATCTCTTCGGATACAAGCCATACTTCAGTTTGTGCCAAAACAAAATTTCTTTTTCTTCTTCTATAAACATGTGAGAATCTCTAAACAAGATACAAGTATACAAAAGAAAACTGAATGGTGAATGGAAACATTGGAAATAAACTGTTAGCTAAGTACTACAAAAACAAGATCCTTCACGTTTGAACTGGCAGGAAATTGTTTTGGTTCTCAAAAGTTCCATCATTTGCACGCTGAAGATCTTTACCAATACGTTCTAAAGAAGTTGCTTCAAAAATTCCTACAAAATCCACCCAGAGTTTCAAAAAAAGTTTCAGTTAAGAGGAATGCATATTATTAATAATCCGTTCAAAATAGTGTCTAGGAGCTTTTTGAAAAATCTGCAAACCGGAGATAATGAAACAATGAACTTTAAGACATACCAAAACCTAAAATTATGGAACAAATGAGGAAACCCAGTAGAGAAAAGTCCTTTTTGTACACAATCTCCATTACAATTATGGATCCTGCAGCTACCATTAAATGTCTTGGTGAAGAGAAAACAAAATGCAATCTGCGGAGGAATAAAGGAGAATGGTCATTGCCTAGAGTGAAAGCATCATTATGTATAAATGCAATTTAAAATGAAATCAAGCAGGAAATATATGAGCTACACTCTGAAAAAAGCTATCGGATATTCATCTTCCAGACCCAGGAAAAAAATCCATGAGGTAAGAGATCTAAGATAAAGAGTAAGGTTGAGGCTAATCCTTCAAAGTGCTTAGGCAAAGGTATTTCAAGTTTGGATGTTGTGTCCACAGGTGTTGTAGTTGCTTTGTTTGTTTTAGAGATAAAGTTGCTGAGATAGCCATGAAAAGGTAAGAGAATACATTATGAAGCATTGAGAAAAGAATATATATAAAATAATAAGAATAATAATGTTAAAATCGACATCAATAAAAAAAAGTTGACGCACTCAAATTAAAAGTAGAAATGTCGAATAAACAAACCAAAACTTAAGTCAGCAGAATACACAAGAATAGCATAAAGATTAAATATAGAAAATACCTCTCTTCAGCAATACTATCAATGTAGAATATCAACACAACTCCAAAAAGAACTGCAGTTAAATATGTCAATGATGGGAAGTCCAATGTCATGCTGCTATCAGAATTTGATCCCTGAAGTTACTCCAAGAAAATCGCCAAAAGAACCAATTGTTAATTAACATAATAACTTTTCCATTAATATAATGACGTTCCTATGAAGTAGCAAATTCAGAAGAGGAACAGTTATTGAACAAAACTTACTAATATCATGTCCCAGATGGCCAATGGAAACAGAAAGCAGGTTGCAGAAGTAATAGTTAATGCATGCAGTCAGCCTTTTAAGTTGATTCTGAAAACATGTGAAGATCAAAAAAGACATACCACACTGGATAGTTGGTGTTACTACTACACACTTAGGTCATGAAACAAGTTTCAGTAAACAACAACGACAGACAAAAACTGGCGCTTTGAAAGGCTATATATACCTTGAGTGAAACACGCCGTGCAATCACCCTTCTCAAAGCTGACAGGATTCCAGCTACGATGGGTACCACCATTTGCTTCATCCCCAACATCTCCTCTTCACGCCCCACTATATTAACACTATCTTTAAATGGTAATTCCAGTCAAGGTTAGCAAGTAGAGATTAAATTTCTTAAGAACTGTGAAAGAAAAGATTATTCTTCATTACTGAAAGAAGTAATCAAACATATAGGGTAGTCAAGCCACTGATCTATACATCGTTCTAAAGGATATAAAATGGGGAGTATGTAGCCGTGGCCCATCCTAAAGAGAGAAAATAGAAAGACGCCAACATTGCAAATAGTCCACCAACCTGGTCAAATTGAAAAACAGCATTACCCATGTGATAAAAGAAAAAAACGTAACATTTTGGAGGGTTTTCTTATAAAATAATCAATTCAAACAAGATAATTGAAGTGAGTTCTCAACAAAAAAGCATCCTGGGACTTATCAGCATGAAAACCAACAAAAATGCCACTATGTACAACCATCGTCTATGGCCTTCACAACACTACAGAAGTTCCACAAAACTCAGCAAAACTCAAGCATTCAAGAGAGATGGTGTGGGAGTCGATTCCCAAAGAAGAGAGGATGTGAAGAATAGAGTGCCAGTTGACTCTATCAAAAGGTCAACAAGTGCATTTTAAAGGATCTATTAAGAAGTATCGAGCAGAAAATTCCACAGATAAACGAGGTCTAAAAGATGAGTATTTTATAACCAATTAAAAACTACAGTATGCCCAATCTAAATGTATGAAATGATGGCCCACCCCTTCACTCAACACTTGCATAAAGTATATAACAAGCAGTTTGGGAAAATTAAGAATGGAATTACAGTTGTCAAACAGAGATGAATCACCAAAATTGAGAGTAGTGTACTTAATGAAACATATAATGCATCATTACCTTTTTCCAAATGTTGCCTCTTCGTCCATACAATACAGCAGAAAGAACTCCAAGAATAGCACCAGCATACTCAGCCATTATAGCTCTGAAGTTCAATGAGAAACACATTCAATCACAATGCACAAACAAAAACATCAGTCAACTCAAAACAGAAAATTATAATGGACGTCACAAGAAGAGTACTTCTAAATAACCAAAAGCTCACATGTCAAGGTGAAGCTCAAATGCACTAGATACCAGAACGAAGGGGTTACTAGTAGTATACAACGTGATATTACATGATCATATGAAATCTGTATTTATATTTGTACGTCTCAAAACTCCCTGCTCTCTTTGGAATCTGCATATATCTCACTAATAAGATATAGCTACTACAACAGCAATCACACACACACACACACAAAAAGACCTAAAGCAAGTCGAGTTAACTTACCTAAGGGGACCACATGACTTGAGGCCATTTGTCCACAAGATAAAGTATAATGCAGTAATGGCTCCATTGATTAAGGAAGGTACCACCTGGAAAAGAATTTGATTACAATTACAATGGAAATAAAGAATCACAGGTTGATGGACGGACACTTATAAAAGCTGAATTTAAAAAGTGATATTAACCTGTTGACTGGAGAGGGGCCTCCCTTTCCAAGGCTTTTGTAATACAAGAAAGAGTATAGATGATGGAAGCAAAATACTGAAGACAAAAAACAAAACCCGAGCTCCTTGCTCAGACAAATAATGGTACATAAGGTAAATCGACCATATTCTCATGAAATTCCCAAAAACGTGGATAATCTGAAAGGGAGTATGCCTACAAGAAAAAAAAAAAAACTCAAGAACAGCACACACATGGAAATAACATAAATGGTTAAAAAGACTAAGCAAACATAGTATCTTAGCAGTATACAAACCTAAATGAAGAATTTGTAACTCCCCGATCTTCAGAAATTGGCTTCGGAGACATCATTTATTAATTGGAAATAAAAGTTTTGAGAAGTTGGAATAGAAAAAAAGAGAGAGAGAGATTTGTTTTGTGGTGTTTCGATCAGTAAGTAGTTCAGTACAAGTTTAAGAAAGAGGGTTAGTATGGTACTTTTGTAGTGTTCTGAATTTTAATGAATAGTCTATATATTGTTATGTTTGGTTCGATGTATTTACATGCAATTGCAACTAATTCCATTCAACCACCCAGTATTTGATTTGATAGCAAAATGAAAATAGGCGGTTGATGCAACAAGTTACAATTATATGCACTATATAAATAGTTTCCATGACATCCACTTGCAGCCAAAAAAATTGTGTAAATAGATGCAAACACAATAGAGGTGTTTTATCTTATTTAAGATGTGAAAAAAAGTAGTGGGATAATATAACTAATTTTATAAGATGTGAAAAAAAGTAGTTGGATAATATAACCAATTTTACATTCTTTTGTCTTGGGTTTACCAAACACAAGTAAATTGAATGCAATGCAATCAGATGCAATATAATCACATGCCATTTGCAACTATTTGTTATTTGCAAGTCGGTACACCGAACCAAACAGAGCATATAAACAACAATTGCTAAAAGAGTTGGCTTAGTACAACCCCCCAATGGTAAGGTCAAAGGGAGTGGGAAATTGTGTGGAGAGGGAAAGGGAGAGACGAAGAGAAGAGATGAGATGAGGATAGATAGACAAAAACCAACAAATACATTTTTGTGCGCGTACTCTCTTTCTGCAGAACGTTCGCTCCGCTCACTTGAAAACTAATATACTGCATGACAATGGAGAGTGAGTGGAGCTGGAGGGAGAGAGAGAGTTGGGTGAAGGAGAAAGGGTATTGGGGGCAAAGAAAAAATGAGTGAGAAATTGAAGACAGACAGACAGAAACTAACTAATTTGGTTTTTGTCCGCACCAAGATCGTTCGCTCCGCTCACTCGATTACACCAAGTTAAATGATGAAAAGTTATTCAAATTAGCGAACACAATTAATTATTATTATGAGAATCAAAAGCCATAAAAGGTTGGAGCTAGCCTTTCCAACATTTCTAAACTACTTGGATGGAACTTCCTTGCAAAAAGAAAACAAATTGAGCTAACACTACCATTGTAAGTACAATTGGATTTATAGCGTATTTGACTCAAGAACGCTTCTGAAACATCCTTCTTTGTGAAAGTTTTAGGATGTGGACCGCCAGCTGACCAATCGACCCAAGTGATGGTCCTGTTTGAATTAAGCTCCGGGTGCAACAACTTGCCCAGTAGTGTTGCTAAGTAATGTTCATCCATGTAGCATGGTGGCCTGCAATGGTCACAAAATATGGGGTAGTATTTCTTGTCAGACACTATTCCGATGGCATGTCTGCGATGAACTTCAAACCATTGGGAACCCTTTCGCCAGTCGTTGATCGTGATTGTGGGCGACATCTGCTTGTTGTATCTTCCACGACCTATGCGCCTTGGGTCGTCAAAAGAGCTAAGGAAGCTTTGGTTTGAATTGATAAGGTAGTTGTAGATTGTAGTGAAGTTGAACAATGGTATGCATGTCTCTGATAGTAGGATAAACCTTTCATTAGAGAAGTCTAGGAGTGCATTAGCCAGAAGACGCCTCTCAGCGTCAATCATTGAAGCCTTTCCCCATTCGACCAACTGAAATATCAAGATCACGCGACATGTAGTATAATTATTAGAATGGATAGTAAAAGACAAATTAAATGTTGTGACACTTTATTATAAGTTAGTGATCAAATCAATAATACACTTTTAAGTTAGTGCAGATGGATATAAACTGACCTTACTAGGTATGATGCGCTTGTAGAACACAGAAGAGTTGGAAATTTTGTCAATGCAGCCATGGGAGCAATGAAGGTAAACAGAATACAAATTTTCCTGTCCCCTAAAGAACTTCTCCCAAATTGGTCCTAGTGGCAGTTTTCCCTCACCAAGAACATAAAAGCTACCTTGGGTGGCCTATTATACGTGTACTTGACGACATGAGGAGACGTTGATGCTCTCCACATCAACTCCTCATCACTCATGGAATGCCAAAGTTTGCTAGGAGCATCCAAACCTCCCATTGCCAATGTTCTCATCGAAGTAAAATTTATTGAGAGTAAGAGTTTGTATAGTCGAGGTACGTATAGGTCCTCAGATAACGTGTTCCTTACATGAGCACTAATGAACATTATGAGCAAAATGATGCAGAGAAGCATGGATAAACAGAAAATAAAATTGGTAATAATCCTAAACTTTCCTTTCTTTTTCTCCCTTTTTATTTGTACACAGAAGTACTTGACTTGATTAGTCATAACTTTCTTGAATGCCATCGTTTGATCTTACAAGTTTAAATGTATGTAACAAAATTGGTTTTACCATCAACACAATATGATGATACCCTTTTATAGCACTGAGGATTTATACTTAAAGTTCAATTTTATGATTAGTCATGAAAATGGCAGGACATTAAACGCTTTATAAGCTTGAGGGAGGAATCTCTAACGTTAGAGCAAAGAATGATGTATTAATGGCGTGGTCTTTCACACTTTACCGTTTATCTCTACACGAGAGAAATGGGAGTAGGAGCCAAGCTATGTGGCATCATGTGACACAGTATTTAGGCTGGTCTAATTGGGGTCTTGGCCTCTTGGGATCAACTCAAAAGGCTCTAATGGGCCGAAAAACAAATTCTAAGCAAAATCTACAAAGTAGGCTTTCAAATGCTAGAAGTCTAGAACACAATTTCTAGGCAAAATCAACCAAGGCAAATAGGCTTTTAGAGCGTTCAGTACTTAGTATTTTCAGTTTCCACGTTCACCCATTAGCTCAAGTGGGCTGCAAGCCTGCAACAAGGTCACATGGACCCATAGACGTGACAAGTCTTCTACTTCTGTTTTTAGTCATGCAATATTTTGTATTTTTGTGACCGTTGAGCTAAGTTAGCTCAGCTAACCATTTAGTTGGATAGTTTCCGTCTGCCAATGCCATACCGGGGTTTCTCAGCATTGGCACTGTGGCTAGGATTTGATCGATGATCATCAGCAATTTGACACAGTATTTGTTCACAGAACATCATCCTATAATTCCTATTACAAATTGGACATTATCTCTGGCATCACTGATCATTATTCATCCCTGCCCAGTTTTTAACTCTTCTTTTTGTTGGCTCTTATTTTGGCTAATTACTGTCCAGTCGGAACAATCAAAACTGGCAACTCAAAATAAGAAGTCTTTGGATTTTGGAACCAACCAAAGTACCAAACATTGATTAAGTCTTGGACTCGTTGAAATGTATAAAAAATAATATGGGGCAGCACCTATGCAACTCTTTAAATAGATTGTTGGTTACTTTGTTAGCACGAACTCACTTGTGGGAACCAAAGCAACAACCTTAGTTTAATGCCTTATCCTCACTACTAATCAATTTTCCACTCAACGTCTCTTTCCATCTCAGCTTCTCTCCCTTTGCAGTGCAAAAATGGAGAAACCCATTTTCCTCAAGTTTCTCCACACTCTCACATTTCTCCTCCTTCTTCCCATCTCTTCATCATTAAACCCAGAGTTGGAAGCATTAATGTCATTCAAAACAAGTTCAGACACATCAAACAAACTCCAAACATGGAACCCAATCACCAACCCATGCACATGGTCCGGCATTACATGTCTTCAAAACAACCGTGTCTCTAGACTAGTTCTCCAAGGCCTAAATCTCACTGGAAATATCCAAACTTTAACTTGTTTAACCTCACTTCGCATTCTAAGTCTCAAAAACAATCTTTTCTCTGGCCCCATTCCAAATCTCTCTAATCTAACTTCACTCAAACTTCTCTTCCTCTCTCATAACCAGTTTATCGGAAACTTCCCAATGTCGTTAAATACCAATCTTTATCGACTTGATCTATCTTACAACAACATTTCCGGTCACATTCCGATATATATCAACAGTTTAACTCATCTTCTCACACTACGACTCGAAAAGAATCAATTTTCAGGATCTTTAACCTTGTTGAGTTTACCAAATCTACAAGATTTCAATGTTTCTGGAAACGGACTAACTGGCCAAATACCGAAAAGTTTATCTTTTTTTACTAAAACGGCATTTGAGCGGAACCCAGTTTTATGTGGAGAGCCATTGATGAGTTGCAAGAGTTTATCTACTGATCCGAGTAAACCCGGTGGCCCCGCGATTGGTTCGACACCGGCAACGGTTGTTTCTTCACAAGTGGCAAATGCTGGAAAGAGTAAGACTGGAAAGTTGAGTTTACTGGCTGTGGTGGGGATTATAATTGGGGATGTCTTGATTTTAGCGTTGGTATCAGTTTTGTTGTTTTTATACTTCTGGAGGAAAATGGCGGGAAAGTCGAAAAGTTCGCGTGAGATGGAGAAGATTGTGTATTCTACGTCACCGTATAGGTCGCGACAGATAACTACTCAAAGTAGTAGTGGGTTTGAGAGAGGGGATTTGGTTTTCTTTCAAGGAATGAAGAAATTTGAGTTGGAAGATTTGTTGAGAGCTTCGGCGGAGATGTTGGGGAAAGGTGGATTCGGAACTGCTTATAAAGCGGTGTTGGATGGTGGGAATGTTGTTGCTGTGAAAAGATTGAAGGAATTGCAGATTGGTGGGAAGAGAGAAGTGTTTGATCAACATATGGAGGTTTTGGGGAAACTGAGACATGAGAATGTTGTTAGTTTGAAAGCTTATTATTTTGCTATAGATGAGAAGTTACTGGTTTATGAGTTCATGCCTAATGGTAGCTTGTTTTGGCTTCTTCATGGTAAAGTTTCTTAGAACACCCACTTGAAATATCACTACTTTGTTTTAAGTCGTGTGTTAAATTGTTAGGGCTTAAAAGTTGATAGTCTAGCTGCTCAGTATCGGTTAGCTCAAGTTTGTTCTTGATATTATAGGAGCCGATTAATCGAGCATGAACATTGTGTTACAATATGAGCAGATTTAGAACATTGAAATGAGCCTTGTGAGGCTGGATAGTTAGTTTTCCTTTTGGCTTTCTCGTAGAAAAAATGACTGTGTTGAGATTAGGTTGCTATTCTATCCTCTTAGCTATGTATCTCTTTATGTATTGTTTTGGTATTGATATTCACCGTTTTGCTGTCTAGAGCTGGGA
The DNA here is from genome assembly GCF_015680905.1 of Coptis chinensis. Classification (NCBI taxonomy): domain Eukaryota; kingdom Viridiplantae; phylum Streptophyta; class Magnoliopsida; order Ranunculales; family Ranunculaceae; genus Coptis; species Coptis chinensis. The sequence goes on along the minus strand of NC_141456.1, from coordinate 4,082,276 downwards.
GTTTGTAGAGTAACTGTCTATTATGACAGATTGACAGTTCTATAAACAAGTCTGGACTCCAACTAAGGACGCATGCTTAGAATCTGGAACCCTTTAACATCTTGTCAGGGTCAACTTGTTAAAGACTATTCTTATGGATTAGTTTTGTATTTAATATTTAATACAGGTAATGCTATGATTAAGACTAATTTCTAATATACTTCCTGTCTTCCTGGTAGGAGTATTATGGACGTTTTGCTACTTTCTAATCTTTCCAGTGTACATTAGCCAGAGCTACCACATGGGCACTTCAACACATGGGTCACCTTACTCTTATCCCCAAGGGAGACCCTTATAGATAATAGATCTCAAAGGTCATGACTATTTAGAGATCTTTGAGTACGCTAAACAGATGTCTATTATCCATATAGTCTCTCTACTAATTACATAGGAGTGTGTTTATTAATTTCCAAAAAAATATTGATGTTTTGTATTTCCAGGATTAGTAAGGTCATGTGAGTATATGCCAAACATGTGATGGATCATTTGTGCCGGAGAACACAAATTTTTCACTAAAATGTTGATATCTATGAGTAAGAGAGTCTTATTGTTCTTTGGAACAAGAGAAAGAAAAAGGAGTGTGGCCGTATGGGTAACATGAATGGACTAGAGTCAAGGGAGAAACTAAAAAGAACTGGGGAATTGTGTTTCTTTTTGTTATTTTTAGAACTTATTCTATAGAAAAGTTAGGAGGTTGAATTCCCTCCATGATTTTTATGATTTCTTTATGTTGTAAATCTGACATGCACTACGAGTACCAGGGAAAAGGACATATACAGCCATGGACCAAAATATCGCCGATATATCCGATATATCGCCGATATATATCGGTATTTTGGTACACCGACATCGATATTTCCGACATATATCCACCGAATATAGAATTCTTTTTTTTCCGATATATATCGGAATTTCCGATATGATATAATCGATATTTCCGATATAATCGATATATATCGGTTGACTTTTTGACCATTTTAAAATATAAATCCGATATTTCCAATATATTTCTGATATTTCCGATATTATATTTCCGATATATCCGATATTTCCGATATTTTAAATAGTTTGGACGGGTTACCAAAAAAATGGATATATCCGAAATATCCGATATATCTGATATATATCGGTTTTTGGGTACACCGATATATTCATCGATATCGATATTTTGGGCCTTGTATACAGCAAGTAATACCTGGATAGTAGTGAGTGTGTGATGGCATTTTACTCTTTCTAATATTGAATTCAAAACAATGTGCATTTTCATCTGATTATTTGTTTTGAGTAGGTAACCGTGGTCCTGGACGTACTCCACTTGACTGGACGACGAGGTTGAAGATTGCAGCTGGAGTTGCACAGGGACTAGCCTTCATCCACCATTACTCTCTCCAGCCATCTAGACTTTCACATGGCAATGTAAAGTCCAGCAACGTGCTGATCGATTCAACTGGTAATGCCCGGCTCACAGACTTTGGTCTATCTATGTTTGCGTCTGCAGCCATCATGACAAGATCCAACGGCTACCGGGCACCAGAAGTGTCACTAGACAGTAAAAGGTTTTCTCATCAGAAGGCTGATGTTTATGCTTTCGGTGTTTTACTGCTAGAGATCTTGACTGGGAAATGTCCAATTATGAGTTTTGAGAATGGTGGGTCCGGTGGAGTGGACCTACCTAGGTGGGTCCAATCAGTAGTGAGGGAAGAATGGACGGCTGAGGTGTTTGATTTGGAATTGATGCGGTATAAGGATATAGAAGAGGAGATGGTGGGATTGTTGCAGATTGGAATGTCGTGCACATCTGTTGCACCTGATCAACGCCCAAAGATCAGTTCTGTAGTGAAGATGATAGACGAGTTACGGGGAGTAGATGAAGCATCCCCCTCACATGAATCATTTGATTCCATGTCCGAATCACCGTCCTTTTCCGAAGACCATCGAACTGGATGAGCCTAAACCACGATCCCACAAAGAAGAATGAGAGTAGGATGCAAACTAGTAGAGTGACTATGTTTTGTTTCGTGTAGTGTGCTTTGTAGCAGACATGCAGCTTGAATGCTAATGTGGAAATAGGGGAGAAACAGTAAGAAGCCTTTTCTTTTTTTGGTGATATGCCTAACAAAGAGCATTACATTTGTAAGTACGCTAGTGTTAATGTGGGGACCTAGAGTTGAGGGAAAAACTTGATCTACATCATTCTATCTTCTTCGGTTTCACTGCTTGGAGAATTAAAGCCATTTAACACTATTGAACACTATTGATTCTAATTCATAAACATGTAATGATGCCTCAATTTCCTAGTTGGAAAACTACACATGTTCGGTGAACACAAAGAAAACAGGTTCCAATACGTCAAAAACAAGAAGTTAACCTGGTTTACAAATCTTTTGGACTCTACTCAAATACGTTTTAGCTGAACTGGTGCAATGGAATTTGAGAAACTTGTTAGGTCCCCTTATTTCCCCTTATTCGAGAATACCAGACTTCTACGAGTTTCACGCTGTACAAAATAATCACCTCCTCCAGGTGAATGTCAGACGAGTCACATAGAATCTCATTATTAGCTTGACCTCTTTACTGTAACATTTAACCTGCCGGGCTCAGTGCTCTTTCTATTTCCTCCAAAGATCGGCCTTTTGTCTCCACCACCTTAGCAGCTATGTATAAAACAGCCAATATACAGACTGTAGAAAATCCCAAGTAAACCTTGCTGATGCCGAACTTGTTCACAACACTCAAGAAATACAGGCCGATCACAAAGTTGGACACCTGTTATTATTACATCCATGAAGATTAGAGCACTGTGATTGAACCTAAAGTATACTTTAATAATCTAACCCATTTGAGAACAATAAGAAAAAGGATAAAGTAGACAGGGTATGAAATTTAACAAGTTGAACTTGTTTTATGGATCTACGGACCGACAACGATGTGTACAGACACAAAAGAACATTGAGTGTGCACAATATGTGTATGGCCACCTGTTATCAAAGCTCGCATATTTCCTTCAATAATCGACTTTTGGCCCAGGTCTTAACAAAACTTCATTTGCAAGGTAGAGGGCACTGCAGCCCTAGTAAATATCACCATGTGAAACTATATATGATATCAATGGTCTGGGGTCATTGATGCGAGGATTCACAAAAAGCTGACCAACCAATAAATAGCAATATTACTAATGAAATAAGTAATTCCATTCTTATAACAATATTGCCAAGGATGTTAAAGGTTTCTAAAGGAGAATGTTATACCATTTCCATTCTTCTAACAAGAAATTTCATTTGTGAGCCATGTTACATGGGCACACCATATTTTAAAAATTAATAAATACCGTGTCGGATACATATCCACGTGTCCGTGTCGGACACAGACTAACACATACTGTATGTGATGTACCTTATCTTTTGATATTTTGCCGTGTCAGACACTTCGTATCCATGTCAGATATGGACACACGTATCCGTGTTAATGTAACTTAGTTTGCAAGCTATTGAAAAGGACTGTCGTGTTTTGTCATTTTGGGATCATACAGCAGGCCTTGGGCAATCAATACCAATAAGTCAAAGTGCAAGAAAGATACCAAAGACTCATCCTAAGAGGAAATCAGGATTGCAACTGTAATTCTTCTAAACTTACCCAGTGTGTGCCCAGCGACAAGGAAACTGCTTTGGCTCTGATTCTGGAGGGAAATATCTCTGAGAGTAGAAGAGCAGGAACGGGACCGGCACCAAGTGAAAAGGATAACACATATCTGTTCAAATAAAAGAAGACCGATTTCATATTTTTGCAACATGCTTAAAGAAGTTATTTTCCAGCACACAAGGAATAATTTGGACTTACAGGACTGTGCCAAGAACAGCAAGTGTGCCCGAATATGGTGCAAGGACTTTCCACGTGAAAGACAAGGAAAGGAGCAGCATAGAAGCAGCCTTACAAGAAATGCAAAAATTAGAGGGAACATACCAAAGTTTGATGCCAGTTAACTCTATAACACACTCAAAAAGTGTTCACAATTTTCTATGAGGAAACCACATCAGGGAATAAACGTGTATTCAATACCATTCCAGAAAAGCTTATCATCAGAAGACTTTTCCTTCCTTTCTTGTCCATCAAAGAAGATGCAATAGTGGTGCCTGCAAAAATATAAAAATAAGATGATCTGCGAGCATCAACAATCAGATTTGTACTCCCCTTACAAATGGAATCGAAAGGGATATTCTCAAAACAAAACACTAACCAAAGACGTTTGATGCCCCAACAAGAGCACTTGCTGCAACATCAGATGCAATACCAGCACTTCGAAAAACAGATGTAGAATAATATACAACAGCATTTATTCCAGCCAACTGTTGAAATAAGAATAGTGCAGCACCCACACTCACAACTGCAGGTCATAAGCATTAAAAGTTGTGCAAGTGTTATGTCCCCCAGACACGTTTCCACAAGAAATTTAGGAATATGCAACTTTTCATAATATTACCTTTCCAGTAGCGGGCACTGAATAGATCGAACCATCCAGCTTCTGGTTCTGTAGAACCCTGACTTCCTGCTCTAAGTTCATGCATAACTTCAACAACTCTTTCCTTTCCCCAGAGTGCCTTTATAGCTGCTTCAGCTTCAGAAATTTTCCCTTGCTGCATGGTAAATGATTTAAATTGCTTTTTTGTAACAACGTAACAGATGATAACTGATAAAGATACTAACAGAGAAGCAAACATATGTCAGAAGCCTGACATATCCACAACATATGACTTAGAAATGTAGGAATCAAAAACCTGAAAAAGCCACCGAGGACTTTCTGGTGCAATAGCCATTCCAAGAGCCAGAAGAACAGAAGGGATGACTGCAACACCAAACATAGTCCTCCACCTGATAAAATAGATACACGGAGACCCATAAAATGCCAGAAGAGCGTTGTTGTTACAAGTTACATAACCTTTTGCTGATTAGTGGTGAACATAGATATACGCTGGTCAGATGAATCTGAACTAAATATAGATAGGAAACCAGTCCGTGATTCTCTAAAAAAAAATTCCTCAGAAAGTTTAAGTTCACTTGAGTACTATGTTGACAATGTCTTTAGAAACTGGTAGGAAAAAAAGACAAGAAAAGATTTTATTGTGATATAGAGGATGACGAACATTTACCATAGTGGATTGTTTGCTAGAGGTAATCCAGCAACCAACGCTGCGAGAATCCCAACACAAATGAAAAGTTGATTAACAGATCCAAGTGCGCCGCGGATTTCTGTTGGTGATATCTGATGTAAAAACATGCATCAGCTGCCAGAAATACAAATTCTCACACATACCAGCACGAAGGCTACATAACCAATCCTACCTCTGATATATAAAGTGGCACAAGTGCAGATGAGATGCCAATTCCTATTCCAGCAAGTAAGCGGCCAATTATCATTGTTTGTACACTTTGGGCTGTAGCACTAGATGAAAAATCCAAACAGATTAATACAGCAATTTGACAAAACTAAACTCTCACAACCTAGAGTCAATGGCAGAAGGCAAACCAGAGAAACGCTCCGACTGCAAGGGGTATTGCGTCTAGTTGAAATGTCCTTGTTCTACCAAACTTGTCCGCCAAGGCACCACCAGTAAATGAACCCACAGTAGCACCGGCAAGGAGAGTGCTAACAATCCATCCTATCAATCATTTATGGATGTGAAAAATTGTAAGCCTATGGAAATATAATAAGGTGAAGTTCAACTAAAGCAGAAATGGCCAATAATTGTTTGAGGCGCAAAATTGCAATACATAAACCCTTTTTAGACATAATACTCATATGATTCAAATTTTCTATTTTGAACACGGAGTCAACTGTACAACGTCTTACTCTAATGGCGCTGATGAGTTAATGGCTGATGCACAGTTTAGAAAATTTAATTGAAGTGCATACCTTGCAACACAGTGTTCTCAGTTATTCCAAGATCAGTAGCGAGGTACTCGAGTGCACCATTCACCACACTGCAGTAAAGGACGAACATATCAAAGTGTGTTAGTAAGACATGAAAACAATCGTATGGAGGATGGATCTTATATTCTCAATAAAATAATAATATTAAAGAGTTAGGAATCAATTAGAAACTATAAATTTAACAGTTTCATACCCTAAATGATATCCAAACAAAATAGCTCCCAAGCAAGCAACAGCAACATACGGCAGTACAGCCCCAGAAGATTTTCCCTGATGCTTGGGAGCACCAAGTCCTTCAAGATCGCTTTCTGAACAAGACGAACATCAATTTCACATTACCAATTAAGATGTAAGAAATAAAGCAAGTAATAAGACTAGTTCACAAACCAGATGCTTGAGCCTTAACAAATCTGCCCTTTGCCGACGACCTGAACATGGTTTCCACTTTCAATCTTGCAGAAGATAGCTCTGCTCCCATACTCAGTGAACCAAAGCAAGAATTACTATTCCCCGCGCCACTTAAACTTCTCTTACTCAAATGGCCTAAACTCGGTAAAATTGTACCACGCTGGTTTCTTCGAAGATTGCAACCTATACTTCCTTTAGTCACAACATTTGAAACCTGCATTTTTCCCTACTACCACCATTCAAATATTCAACACTCACGTCTCATTCAAACATGTAACGGTCAAGACTAAGAAATTAATTTTCCGCTCTAGAAGATTCTCAGCTGTTACAAACTTAGTAAAAACAGATAACTACTAAAATATTTCCTATAATAAGATTAGCAAAGTGATCTTCTATTTACTTTTTAGTAGATCGAGAAGAAACTGACCTTTGATATGATCTAAACGAAGAAAAAGATTCCAAATTCGCAGAAGCTTTTTTTTTTTCTTTTGGCATTCACATAGAAGGAAGATAACAAAGAAGAAAAATAGTAATCAGTCGAGAGAACTTCGATAGCTCCGTTGTGTTTGGAGTGAAAAATAAAGAGAGACTGTTTTTTAGCTTACCACTAGTTTTACGTAGAGGAAAATTCAACTCTTCTGGTGTTTTTTTTACATTTTATTTATACTGGATTGCCTGCACGTGTTTCTCTGTCAAATGTTGCTATTGCTTAGATCTCAATATTCATTTACGACATATAGTTGACTATGGTCAATACCAAAATTGGTCATGTCGTTCTTGGTTTTATTTTTAGGTGCTACTAATTGGAGCAAAGTGTATAATCAGTATTGGGATTTGGGAGAGTGTTTTTTTGTTCTCTGCGTTGGTTCCTTCCAAGTGCTCCAAGGGAATTATCAGCCACACAAGTTTTATTTTTTCCACAAAAAAAAAATGTAGTTACACCTAGCACAAAATCTTCAAAATTTATAATTTTAGTAGTTTGTCCATAAGTCATAACTAATAATTAACAATGAAATAAAAAGGAAAATGAAACAAAAAAAAAAAAAAAAAAAAAAAAGAATCAAAATATGAAAAACATAATAGATGCATTAAGAACAAACTAACAAGAATATGATATTATTATTATTAACACATTTTTGCATGAAGAAAATGAAAACAAAATACACATATTTGTTGGTTTATTCCACTTTATTTTTTATTTTTATTTTTATTTTCTTTATAAAGGACAAACTAATAAATTAGAAATTTTACATGTTCTAATTTATCTTTTTTGCCGAAAAGATGAGAGGTGTAAGACTCAAAGTCTCCTTGGAACGTTTGGAGTAACCAAAGCTAGGAGCAAAAAATCACTCGCATTGTAAACTTTTGGAAGTTGATCATTATCATTTTTCCTTCCAGTAAAAGAAAACCATCTAACTGACTGTGCACAACTCTCAAATAGTCAAATGAATGGTTTCAGTCGTTAAAAATTAGGTGAAAATTGAATATGGATAAATATCCGAATATAGATTTTGGATTAGATTCGGATGAGATTCATCAAAGTACTTCTGTCGGTGACCTGGCAGACTTTCTAATGTCCATCGGGCCTGTAGCCCACAAGCCCAAAACCCATGCCCTTCACATCTTAATCATGCCCATAATAAATTACTAATCCTCAAAACAGCTAAAAAAAAAAAAAAAATGGCACATAATAACAATAGAAACAAAAAAGAACCAGACACTGCACCTCCACCTGATCATTGGTATAACCTAACCCTAGGCCCATCTTTCAAAGACAATTCTTCAACTAAATTCTGCACTTTACGTTGTAAGTAAACCTTTTTTCCCAAATCATTTCCAATCATTCACGTAATTTTAATAATTTTGTTTTTTTTTTTTTTTCAGATGAGTTTAAACCGGCATCAATTGATAAAACACAAACTGGTTCATTACACAAGACTAAAGAAAATAAAGTAACTGTAGAGTTTCAAAACAATCAACTTGGAAAACCGAAATTGTCGTTTGAGGGGAGTAGTGAAGATTATAAGGATAATGATGCTGTTTTGTTTTTCGATGGGGAGACATTTCGGTTGGAAAGGTTACATAGGGCAGTTAAGAGATTGAGGCATGTTCGTTTACCTGGTGAATCTGCTGGGGCTGGGGCTGCGTGTAATACTATGTGTGTTGGTGCGTCTAGTGGTGGACAAGGTTTGATTGAGCCTCGATCGCCTGTTCATGGGAAAGGAGTGAAGTCACAGCCGTTTAGTAAAACTGCAATGCATCATTCGGTGCCGGTGAGTTTTTTTGAGCTTTTGGGGTTTGAATTAATTTGCTGCAATTAGGATTTATACAAATGTGAGTATTGTTGTGTTTGTATGTTATGTTAGTGAAAATTGGCATCATTCGGTGTCCGTGTAGACGTCTCTTTTTTAAAGGAGCTGCAATGCCTTTTCATTTTTTTTTTAATCAACTTATCATTTCGCTCGAATCTGACATTTCTGTGTGTTTGTTATAATTGTGTAAATCCAAATAAATGTTTATCTAGCTATAGTTATTGGACCTGCATAGATGCTTCAGAATATGTTGTATTTGGTGAACTTGTTATTACAAAATGCGGTCTTCATTTTTTGTTGATATTGGATCTAATTTTAATAGTTTTATTCAGCTTTTAAATGAATGAAATGATGTTTGAGAAAAATGGTAATTACTTGTTCTAGCTTGATTAAGATTGTATGTGTATAATCTTGGAAATAATAAGTCTACTAAAATGCAATCGAGATTAAGTGCTGTGCTATGAGAATCATTTGTCTAGTAGTCAAACATTGTCCAAAAGACTAAAACACATGCTGTCGATTCCTAGAATTATGTCGCTCCTTCCTTCGTTGCTAATATGCTATATAAAGCCATGTTTTCTGTTAATTCAATTGTCTTCAGATTCCTGTTGTTGTTCATTTGGTGGTAGCTACAGGAGACTGATTGCCATCTTATTTCTGTTTCCCATTTCACATTAGGTTCCACAAGTCCTTTTGGGAGTTTGACATTAGGGAACTATTTGCTTTACTTTCACCTATTAGTATGTTAACTAATCTAGCTGCAATGCCTTCTCTTTTATTGGAAAAATCTGCTATGCCATATGGTGGCAGTCGTTATATAGTTCAATTACGACTAGACAAAATATCAGGTTAGTTCAACATGATAGATTGCACGACATTAGTTGATCAAGGTATCAAGTTGGTTTTGTCGGATTAGAGCAAAGATTTTCTTCTCAAATCAGCTTGTTTTGTACCCCCTCTTAAATCTAATCAAACTTGTACTATAGTAGTAAATAGTTTTGCCTACAAGGCCACTCCTCAAGTTCGTTTTACGGGATGAGCTATGACGCATGTTGTCGTGCCTCCGGCACAAATTATGTTTCCAACACATGTATGTGTTAGGCTTGTCAGTGGGTTGCACAAAAACGTTTTACATTGCTTATGGGTTTGACCTTGTCCAGGCTTTTAGATGATATTTCACTTATGTTTAGAAAATCAAAGTGTTCAGAACTCTCTCTATGACCAGCTTTTCCTTTTGCAATAAGTGGTGGTTTAATATGTTTTATATACACAGAGACCATGTTATTTATTGAAATTTTTGTGTTATATACATTGCATTCAAAGTGCCTCAATCTGCTATTTATGCACCGTTAGACCGTGATTATTTTTTCTTGTTGTCGGTACAGGTTGAGGTGGAAAGGATTGATATTGGCGAATCAAAAAGCAGCCCAGGTGTGTCCTTTGTAATGATATGTTACACCTTTACAAGATAGTGTTTCTTTTTTCTTTATTTTTATTTTTATTATTTTTAGCTTTATTCATTTTTTTTTTAATAATTTGGATTAATTATAGTGATAATAACAATTAGTTAGCTTTTTTTTGCTAAAGGAACAACGCTCATATGTTTTGCTAGGCCCCCTTTTTGCACCTCTTCATTCTTAGTAAGTTTCAACATGATATCTTACCAGTTGCTCAAGCAGCTCTTCTAGACACTTGAAGGAACTTAATAAAAAACAAAGAAAAAGGAACTTAGGTTTCTTTTGATCTTGTTGTTCTTATTGCTATCTGATGTAGAACATTAGTACATTGCTGTCATGTTATGGGCGTGAGCCCCTTAGTTGAGTCCAAGTCCATGGTTCAAGTCCATTAGTTAGTTGGACACATGTCGTGTTTCTATTGGTTTATGCTTTCTAGGTTTACTTTAAATAATGGGCTTGTAGTTAAGATTTCAGTAGTTGTGTTTATGTGTGTGTTATGAATTATTGAGTGATTATCAATAAATGTGAGACTTTTAAGGTTTTATAAAGTGTAGATTTTGATTAAGTGTTGCTTCCGCCACTTCAATCTACATTAACATCACTATAAGGTGCTTATTTCTAGCTACTTCCATGGTTAGAAATGGGAACATAATCTTCACATGAGTAGCACTGTACCAGTGGGATGGGACCTATGCGAAGAGATCGTATTTCCGTCACCATCATCCCATAGTCATCGTTAGAAGGAAGGAAATTGGCTATATGGTTGAGTCAAACTTGATATGTTTAAAAGTCCCAAGTTTTTTCAATTGGTTTCATCCTTTTACAATTTTCTGTTATGTGTCACAAACCAGTGTGTGTTCTTCCTCTGAAGATTCCCTCCCTTGGTACACATCTTGAGGTCATCAAGGAGGTTGACAATTATGTTCGGGCCTTTTGAAAAACAAGTCCAAGACTAGTGTTATCTCTTTCATCGTAGCCTCAGAATTTTTGGTCATCACAATTACAACTTTTCCTGTATTAAAAGATCATTCACTGTCCAAATTGTTACCTCTGGAAAGCAGGTGAACCAATGTTAGATAGTGTAAAGAAAGTCTAAAAAGATTGGATGATTAATGTATTGTGAATTATGCAATCTTTGCTTTATAGCTAATCTTTCTTTTTACAGTTTTTATGTATCTTTATCAAGTTTTGTTATATCTGCAGGTCCTAAATCTACTGATAAGGGAGTTGGTGATAATTCATCTGCCCCGCCCTTTACACCAACAGAATCGCTAGAGTCGAAGAGAACTGAGGTTGATATAAATGTGAGCATGCTTTTTGATGATGACAGTGATGCCTCTCCGGATAAAGTTGACACTGCTGAGCAAGAAAATAACACTGGGTTTGACATCAATATACCAAATTTAAATGACATGGATGACGAGATTGCCGATGTTGATGTCGATGTTAGCGATAATGAAGCAGGTAACGGCCCTAATGCTGCAGAAGCGTTGAGGGCTCAGGTGAATGCGGAGGGGAGAGGTACACCAAGTTCAAGTTCTAGTGGGAGCAGTGATAGCGGAAGCAGTGGAAGTGGCAGTAGCAGTAGTGACAGTGAAGCAAGCGATGATGATTCAGTCAATTCTATTTGAAAAACTGATAAGGTGTGCAGGTTTTTCATTCACCTCCAGAAGTCGCTTGAAAGTAAGCAGGCATGTATTTGCAAATGGCACGAAAGGCTTGCTCTGGGTCAAGCAGCTTTTGGGATTCTCAGCGCATTGCCAACTCGTGCTACTCTCTTTTCAAAAAGTACCTAACATGAAGAAGGCTTGGTTCAGATTTTTCAGTTTTCAACCTGGTGGAGTATTATTGATATGGTGAGAAAGTTGTTTGTGTTTTTGCAAACGACTTAAATTAAGTTCCATCAGGTGGAGTATTAGCATTGATATGGTTGCAAACGACTTAAATTAAGTTCCATATGTAAGGAAATACTTAAATGCTCTTTATTATGTCAGGGTACGTTGTATTGTTTGTTGGGTGGTATTGGGGAACGTTGGGTGGTACGCTACATGTAACCCTTTGTACTGTTTGTTGTTTACCATATAGTGCTTAAAGATATTTATAAATATAGTTATTGCATTCATTACTTTTATTTCATAGATGCATATATAAGAATTTTGCGGCAAAGCTTGAAATTGCCACCAAACTTTTCAAGAAGAAGTTGTGTAAATACTAAATTCTGTAATTTCAGCATAACCAAGAAAGTTTAAAACAAAGTATTTTGTCATAATAATTATCCTTTGTTCTTTAATAAAAAACAAGAGAAGTCAAGGGAATGAAGGTGATGTAATTATGAGCTGGGAACCCATGGAAATGATAAAAAATTCAAAACTTGAAGACCATTATAGATCTCACCGCTCACATGCATCAACAAAAGCACTTGTTTAACCTTTCTGTTCGCCAACTCCTACCGAATAACTTCCACTTCCCTCCTCACTCATCATAATACACTCATATACCTGTATTATTATTATTATTGTATATTCTATCCCCAAAATTCTAACATCAATTCCAAGAAAAAACAATTTCAATTGAGCAGATAAACCCTGATCAAATTTTGAGGCTGAAGCTTAAAACCCTAAAATCCCATGCCCCAATATAAAAATGGTAATGGCAGCTGAGAAGAAATGGTTTTTCACACTCTTCTCAGCAGCCTTTCTATCTTTCATAATATTCTTATCAGCAATTTCAACTTTCACCTCATTCAACAATTTCCAAACAAACACTGATGTCTTCACTTCATCAGTACAATATGGTGCCCATTACCCACCTTCATTTGCTTATTACATTTCAGGTGGCAGAGGTGAAAAAGATCGAATTTTTCGATTGTTATTAGCGGTGTATCATCCCAGAAATCGGTATTTATTACATCTTGGATCTGAAGCATCTAATGAAGAGAGGAGTACATTGGCAGTTATGATTCGAGGGGTGTCTGCGATTCGAGCTTTTGGAAATGTTGATGTGGTTGGGAAGCCAGATCCTATTACTTATATGGGGAGTTCTAATATTGCTGCTACACTTCACGCTGCTGCTATTCTTTTGAAAGTTGATAAGAGTTGGGATTGGTTTATTACTTTGAGTGCTTTGGATTACCCGCTGCTTACCCAAGATGGTATTGTTTTTTTTTTTTTTTTTAATATTATTAATTAAAAACTTTCCTTGTTTTTTTTAGTACAACTTGATTTAAATAATAATACATAATTTTGTAAGTAATTGGAATATTGAATGTTTGCTGTTTGTTTCCATAGAATCTTTGTTTTAGCTGAGTAGATCCCCGTTTGGCATAAGTTGTCCTTTGCCCAATATGTTGGAGTTAAGTACTGCTCCCCATAATTTCGAGCTCAAGCTCCCTTGTTCCTGAGAAAATGGTATGGAGGAGTGATGTTAGAACTTGCATTTTGAAAGTAAGTTCGAGAGCCGATGGAATTGTTAAGCTGTGGAACTTACATTACTGTGAATGCTTTGAGAGAATTATGGACGAATGAGAAAACATGCGAATTTGGAGCATAGCAGTATAGTGAACAAGATTATTTATGCTATGGAGAGGGGAGATGATTCAGACTAGTATGCAAGCCATTGCTGTGTTGTGAGAATATTTGGTGTGTTCTTTTGTGAAAAGAATGAAACATTTAAAAGCATGAAGAAATTGGGGAACCTGCTACAGCCTAGAGGTTGTCCATTAAACTTTCTCTTCCATTGGTGAGGAGGATAGGAGACGTTAGAGGTCAGATTTAATTTCTGTTTACTAAGTGTATGCTTTGTGGAATTTAGTGCTGGTAGAATGTTGAAAAGACTGTAGATTATCTAAAATTCTTCTGACTAGGAAGATATAGAAGCAGTCCTATGCTTAGAAAGTAATTTTCCTTTTCTTAGATGGTCATCCTCTGATTGCCAATATGAACTCCTGTTGTATAAAGGTGTGGTCGAAGATAGGAATGTTAGGTGCTTTGGACACAGCCAATGGTTTATCTCAGCCTATCCAGGGAGCGGTTTTGTGGGTGGTATGAAAGGAGTGAATTGATCCAATGTCTAAGTCACAAGCAGACAATCGCAGGATTCTCAGCCACATAGGTATTGTCGTTGAGGGCATTGTTTTCAGGTTTACTGACACGATGCGAGGTTATGGGGACCTAAGTTCCAAGTGTTTGTATTCTACTGGGGCAGTGTTGTCTACTATATTACTGCTATTATCTTTTATAGTGAATTATTTATTATGATGATGAGGTTGTAGAGATGGCCGCCGTGGCAGTTATCTAAGTTCTTTTTGTTAATTTAAGTCCCCTTTCTTTTTTCAATCCTGCCATTTTATTTCTTTCCCTCATCTTTAGTATAAACATGCATAGTAATTTCCTCAGATAATAGCTCTTGTTTTGTGAGATTCTTATGTATACAAGTTATCTGAAAGACTATCATGAGAGGGTTATGCTAAAAAAATTGTTACGAAAATAAGTTTTTATTGTTATTTTTTCAGTTTATAATTTCACTTTTCCGTTGTTGGATCAAATCACTTATTTTTCATCGTATACTACCTCAATCTTTTAAAAGGTTAGTTCTCTCACACACTTGTGCTTGAATTTACTGTTTTCAGACATGGCTCATGTGTTTTCCTCTGTGAGAAGAGACATCAATTTCATTGATCACACCAGCGACCTCGGATGGAAGGAGTAGGCAAAACCTTCTTGTGATGCCTTAATATAACATCATATCACCTCTCATTTGTACCTTGTTGACAGGAATTATATATGTGTTGCAGAAACCAGAGAGTGCAACCAATTGTGGTTGATCCAGGGATTTACTTGGCCAGGAGGACTCAAATATTTCAAGCTACACAAAGACGACCAACACCAGAGGCTTTTAAATTTTTCACAGGCAAGTTTATGTTTTTCATAATCAGATTTGGCATATTTCAGATTTGCTTGTACACTAGTTCGAATACCTTTATTTTAATGATAACATGCCTGCCATTTTCTCTTTCAACAGGTTCCCCTTGGGTACTTCTTAGTCGATCATTTCTAGAATACTGTGTTCTTGGGTGGGATAACATGCCTAGAACGCTTTTAATGTATTTTACCAATGTAATGTTATCCCAAGAAGGCTATTTCCATTCTGTCATATGTAATTCACCTGAGTTCAAAAACATGACTGTGAACAATGATCTCAGATACATGGTCTGGGACAACCCTCCTAAGATGGAACCACGTTTTCTAACAGCTACAGATTATGATCAGATGGTGCAGAGTGGCGCTGCATTTGCAAGACAGTTTGAACAGGACGAGTCAGTTCTAAGTGTTATTGACAAGAAAATTCTTGGTCGAGCTCCCAGTCGAACTACTCGTGGGGCATGGTGTACGGGTCCTAGCAGGTGGTGGATGGATCCATGCTCCAAATGGGGTGATGTAAATATTCTCAAGCCTGGACCTCAAGCAAAAAGATTCATGGAGTCCATGAAGAGTCATCTCAGTGACTGGAATTCAGGGTCCAATAGTTGCACATGATGTTCAGTATGATAAGGAAGGATAAAGATGAATCTTTCAAAAACCATATTGGATTGACAGATCCAGGGCATGAGAACTGTCAGCGTTCATTATTCTTTTCACTGCCACGTCGGTGCTTTCTCAGCAGCAGGGGCATCTATCTGTTGTAGAGCTGTGAATGGCCTTTGAACCAGTGACAAAAGGGCCCTCTGTTCAGTAGTGTAGCATAACAAAATGTATGTCTTTTCGTCTCTTTCGATTTCAGTATGTAAGCTGGGACAGAACACGTTTGGGATGTGAAAAGTTCTAGGACAGGCGTCCTTCCCAATTTAAGGCCACACACCCACTGTATCACTGTACTACGATTACCACAATTATTTTTTGAAACACTTGAAAGAATATGGTATCCTTGAATCCTTCTGGTTCGTATTTTAGTAACAGTCCGACATTCGTGTATTATCGATCGTCAAATCTCTACACTATATGATAGCCGGGTTTGTAGGAGCCACACTTCTCAACCGAACAGTGTATTTCTAATCTCTTTATTTTAAGATTTTAGAGCCACCTCCCTACGTTTATTTAAATTACATCTCTCCTATTTATTAATTACAATTGGTTCTCTAATCTCTATTAAAATTGAACCACTTTTTCTTCAATAATTTTAGGATAGTCTTCTTAATTTAAAAGTTAAAATTTATGTATAGAAATTGTATATCTTTCCCATTTTTAGAAAATTGTTTCTCTTTTTTTAGTGAGAGAAACAACTTGGCAAACTGATGCGTAGCACAAGACACATGCTAGTAGAGAACTAAACATTCAGGTCATGAAAGTTCGAATTCGCTTCTATCAAATTAACAAGTAACAAGTAACAAGCACGAAGTCATTTTCAGCAAAAACTCCAGGCCATGTAATCATGTATGAGGCCAAGCTATGAGCTTAGCTTCGACTTAATTCTCTGTAAAATGCGCAATGAAATTGATAAAATTCTACCCAATTGAACTTATATTTGCACTATATTGATCACATATGAACTTGCTCACTCATTGAACACAATGACATAGAAGCCATTATTTATTTATATCTAAGTCATTAATTATTTATCACGCTCAGTAGCGCTATTGCATTCACGCATTTGAAAGACACAACTCCAACATGCGATACAGTACTATAAAAACTCTTAAGGAAGATCAGGGACGGACTTGGGTGCGGCCGCCCGGTGACTGAGGCCAGGCTTGGGTACAGCCGTTAGGTGACTTGGGGACTTGGGTGGAATAGGAGGGCTTTGGTGCATGAGGTATGCTTTTGGGGACTTGGGCGGCTTACCATCTTCATTTCTTGCTACCATGCCACCTGCTGATGCGGCAATAGCAATGACCATCAGAAGAAGCTTAATTAGTGAGATATAGGAGAATGAGTTACTTGCCATGGCTTCTCACTTCTTCGATGGCTTTGTTTCCTGAAGATTGAACGGAACACATCATTTATAGGGAAAAAACATTTAACTTTTTGTCAAAATTGGCGTAAACTGATGATTGAATCTTTTCCCCGAAGTTCTCAGCACTTGGTGCAAGTACCTACCGGAGTCACACGGGTGATGACTTTAGGGGTGTAGTTTGTACCTTGCCAAACTAGTAAAGAATAATCTGTGAGTTGTGTTCGAACTTCCAACTGAACCATTTGATAAACGGTTCGCGGAGGTTAGACTCATTATTCCAATTTCCATTCCTACCCTTCCTTCTCTGTGTCTCTTTATTAGAGCAAGTCTAATAGAGAGTTGTTAAATTGGGCTGCTAAAAGTGCCACATAGGTTTTTAGCTTGCCTTAAATTTGGCTCACCAAAACAAAAAAACCAATCCAATCGCATTGTCTATTTTGAAGTGCTAAATGATACGGATGATATAGTTTAGTTTTTGACGTCCGTCCATTATTTTTTGAAATTTTTTTAGATAGACGACACAGTTTCTGCCGTCTGTCGAAATTTAACACACAAACGGCAGAAATACCGTTCGTCTCTCGAACTTAAAGCGAAAGTCATAACTTTGGTTGGGTTTTTTATTTCTTCCAAATTTAAGACCTTATTAGCAACTCCATTATATTTTTGTGGTTGAAGTGCTATATTTGTATTTAGCAACCCATATAGCCCCATTGGAATTGCTCTTATTAGGTTAAAACTATTCTCTCGTTGGCGCCATTATCTCCTTTCTCTCTCACTAGCCATGCCTCTCTCCAAATTCTTCATACGAAGCATCCTCAAATCTTCAGCATCTCTATCTCGCCATTTCCATCTAACCCATCACAAAGATCCATTTTTTATACCCAAACATGTCTCATTCCATAATAAAAACCCACCCTTTGTAAGAAGAAATGTGTTCAGGTCAATGAATACCCAAGTTTTAGTTGAGGCTTCAAATTTAGAAATTTCGAAAGACAGTGAAAAACTTTGCAAAATATTAACAGACTCATCAAGTCTTGATAGTTTTGGTATTGCAAATGTTTCATTACCATTGGTTGTGGAAGTGTTAAAGAAACTAAGTAATGCAGGAGCTCTAGCACTTACATTCTTCCGTTGGGTGGAAAAGAAGGAAGGGTATAAACATACTAATGAGAGTTACAATGCTTTGATTGAAGCATTGGGTAAGATTAAACAGTTTAACTCGATATGGGATATAGTCGAGGAAATGAAGGGTAAAGGGTTGGTAACGAAAGAGACATTTGGTTTGATAATGAGAAGATATGCTCGGTGTAGAAAGACGAAAGAAGCAATTGAGACTTTTAAGAAGATGGAGAAATTTGGGATGAAGCATGAGTTATCGGACTATAATCGTTTGATCGATACACTGAGTAAGGCGCGACATGTTCAAGAGGCCCAACAAGTTTTTGATGAAATGAAGAAGAAGAAAAGGTTTATGCCTGATGTGAAGACGTATAGTATACTTTTGGAAGGGTGGGGTGAAGAAAGGAATTTGGAGATGGTGGAAGATTTGTGTAAAAGGATGAAAGATGAAGGGTTGGAACCTGATGTTGTTACTTACGGGATTGTTATTAATGCTTATTGTAAGTCTAAGAAGTATGATGAAGCACTTGAGATATTTCGCGGGGCAATACTAG
Organism: Coptis chinensis; assembly: GCF_015680905.1. Classification (NCBI taxonomy): domain Eukaryota; kingdom Viridiplantae; phylum Streptophyta; class Magnoliopsida; order Ranunculales; family Ranunculaceae; genus Coptis; species Coptis chinensis. The sequence continues at coordinate 4,063,513 of NC_141456.1, read as the reverse complement.
CCAAGAATTTGAAGCCTAGTCCACATATTTATTGTTCTTTGATTCATGGGTTGGGTGCGGAAAAGAGATTGAATGAAGCAATTGATTTTTTTGAACAGTCGAAGATAAGTGGTTTTGTACCTGAACTACCTACTTATAATGCACTTGTGGGAGCTTACTGTTGGTCCGAGCGGTTTAAGGATGCATGTATGGTACTTGAAGAGATGAAGAAATCTGGAGTTCTGCCGAATTCTAGGACCTATGAGATTATTATACATCATCTGATAAAGAACAGAAGAACAAAAGATGCATACCGGGTTTTTCAAGAGATGGAGAGCAAGTTCGGGTGTGAACCTAGTGCAAACACCTATGAAATCATTGTAAGGATGTTTTGTAGCGAGGAGAGTGTTGACATGGCTCTTCAGGTTTGGAATCAGATGAAGGCTAAAGGCATCCTTCCTAGTATGCATATGTTTTCATCTTTGATCAATGGTCTTTCTCGGGACAACAAGTTAGATGAAGCTTGTGCATACTTTCAAGAGATGCTTGATTCGGGGATTAGGCCACCAGGTCCATTGTTTGGTAATCTGAAACAAGCTCTTCTTGAAGCAGGGAAAAAAGAGTTAGCGTTAAGTTTTGGCCTGAAGCTGGACAAAATAAGGAAAACCCGACTGGTCATTGAATGATGCTTTCTCATCAGTATAATGACAAGTGTGGGGTTTGGAGTAAACTAACATCTCAACAAGAATCAGCCCTGATTTTGAGAGGCATTTGTAGGAGATTTCACTCTTTCATCCGTTTGAATGAACTCTATATATAGCTTGGTTAGTTACAATCATGTCGTTAAATTGCTTTGCTTTATCATGTATGAGATGTCATATTTAAGCTGTAAGAGGAAAACTTGTTTATTCGTTAAGTTATGAGAAGAAAAAACAGATATTTTTGGAACATAGAAGATAGATTTTGACTAAGAGCTCATGTAGTTAAAGATGCAACTAGTTTTCCACTATTGTTACAAAGTATGTATTTAACATCTATTTCCATCCATGTTTGATTCCAACAATAAAACAATCACACTTTCTTCAACCTCTTAAAAAATTTCTGAAAGAATTTAGTTCAACAGAAGGGAAACACTACAACATGGTTGGGATCACATCTATGCTCGTGTTTACACAGGTGCAGCTGCTTCTCTTTCCTGTTCCTGGCCTCCATTTTGGTAAAGCTTTTCTTCTGAAGGCAAATTCTTCATGGCTTTTCTACGTCCCTCAACTTTCCATTGATCCCATACACGAGTTTTAGGTGGAGGTGTTGCATCTCCGATTGGTGCAACCAACCCTGGCTTTCCATCATCAATAACTGCATCAACCAACCCATATTCCTTTGCTTCCCAAGGATTCATAAAATTATCACGATCCGTGTCCAATTCAACCTGCAAAAAATGACATGAATGTTGATGAGGATAACTTTAACACATCTTTTTGTAAACTTCCCCAGAAGAAGAATCAATGTAATCAGCAGAGTGGAAAAAGACGTCATATCCCAACCTGATGCTCAGGCTTCCCAGTGATTCTTGACAGTATCTTGTTCAGCTTAGTTTTGTGGTACATCATTTCTCTAATACGCAACCCCATTTCTGATGCCTGAATGCAGAAAATATTCAGAGATGATTAAATATACGGAAAAGGCTGAATATTAAATACATTTCAAGAGATTGGAGCACCATTTCTTTCAAATTACCGAGAAAATTTGCAAATGGTGATGAAACATAAGATTCAACATAGCAAATGGAAAGTCGACTTTACACGTCAAAACAAATAATTTTAAGACACAATATACTAAGAAATAGGCAAATAGCTGTACCAGTCTGCAAATTTATCGACTGTAAACCAAATATATATAGCACGAGTCAAAGGTGTTACCACCAGAACATAGTAAGCATGCTTCTAGGATATAGGAATCATCGTGTCATACTGCTTTTCTACAGCACCATTGGCAGATCCTAAAATCAACAAACTATGAAAAATAAAGAAGAAGCAAAAAGAAAACATACTTTCCCCCCAGACGTTCCAAGTGGTTGATGGATCATAACTCTAGCATTCGGCATGCAAAATCTCTTCCCTTTTGAGCCAGAAGCAAGCAGAAAAGCACCCATAGACGCTGCAAGGCCCAAGCAAACGGTAGAGACATCGGCCTTGCACATTTTCATTGCATCATATATACCCATTCCTGAATTCAGTAGTATTAGGAAACAATATTGTCAGTATTGGAAGACCAACTAAATCCCCAAACATGATACCATTGTATCAAGATTCTCACTCCAACTACACGTCTTCCAACATAAATCAAATTGCAATGAGTATCTATCCTCTGTACTTTCATTTTGGGGCAATTATTTTTCAACTCCCAGTACTCAGATGAAAGAATATCAAATAATGATTAACCATCGCAGTTTGTCAGTAGGGGCTAACGTCTTGAAGAGATCAAGCAGCTGTTTCATGACAACCTCACCTGTAAGTTGTAATATCAATCTTAAAATGTTATACCATTTCTTCTCACCATACCATCCCAAGACAAGAAATAGCTGGGTGTAAAGGGCAGCTAAAGAAAAAAAACTGTGGAACTCTTACCTACTTCTAATGAGGTTTCCTAGTTTCAGTTGTTCAGAGTAAATATTTAAGAGTTAAGATCATGTAAGGCACATCCAATTAGGAACGCACATGTAAAGAGAATTCTTCATGTTATTCCAAATCTACCACGAATAGCAAATTTTCCTATCAACTGAACTTACTCTTTTATCTTCTAAATGGAGATGAAATAAACTCACCCATTTCTCCAAATGTAGAATGAGTGGGATAAAACTAGCAACATGAAGAAGTGTGTCATGTGTAAGTTCTAAAAGGGAGACGTTTTGGTTCTTTTACATGCTGAATGTCAAATATCTTGCCAATAAAGAACTACGATTCAATGTGTATATTGAGACTAATACATCTTTATATCTCTTAATATTAACAACAGGGTCTATATCAAAACTGAATCAGAAAATTATCAATAAATCACTACTCAAGGAGATCGCCTCAGTCCAAGAAGGAAGCAAAAATTAAGAAAATGCAGTAAGTCAATGGAACTGTTATTCCACGAACCAACTGATAAACATACCAGCCGTTACAGAACCACCAGGTGAATTTATAAATAATTTGATGTCTTTTGTATTGTCTTCAGCATCTAGAAACAAGAGCTGACTGATAATATAATCGGCAGTCACATCATCCACCTTCAAGTATCATGAGAAACACAAATTCAGTATTTGAACCAAATGAACAAAATTCCATTGAAATTTCTATTGCTCATTGACATAGTATTTGCATGATGAACAACCACCTTATCTAAACAACAAGTCTCATCAACGAAAAAAACCAAACACCAATATCCTTTAGTACAACATAAAATTTCTATATATTATTAAACACTTTTCAGATAAACCCCAGTTCCAAAATCCAAACTTTAGGCCTAAACTCAATTTTAAAATAAAACCACAATAACCAAGCTACTTTTTGGACAAATTAAAGCTGAAAATATAGCTAATAATCAATTCCTGACAATATCCACGTCTTAATTCAATCTATAAACCAATAAAAACACTCACCTGAGAACCCAGAAACACAATCCTCTGACGAAGAAGCATGTTATTTGCATCCAGTTCTTCAGGTCTGGGCATCCATTCAGGAGCAGAGTTGGAAATATTCCAGTTGGTGGAAATAGTGTTTCTGGAACATTTAATGGAGATGGAGATGGGGTTGGTTCTCTTTTTAAGAGTTGTTGGAGTGAGTTTAAATTTGGTAAATTCACCATGAGAGAAAAACATGCAGGGGGTCTTGAAGGTGGTGAAGTAGTAGTGAACGTTAAACTTGTCTCCATTGGCTTTAGCTTTCTTTCTCTCTTGCTGATCTTTTAAAGCTGGTTACTGTTTTTGAGGAATGGCCTGTGAACACGTTTTTCGGCAACTTTTTGGGTGCGGTTATTCACACCCATCTGAGAGATGGGTGCACATAAAATATCTTAACCATTACTTGCTTGTCAAGGTCCTTTCCTGGCACCGCTCCGTTGTGCTTAATTCTTCACCATCATTGTTGCTCATCTGTGTCCAAGTTTTTAAGGACTTGTTTTGCATTTATCTTGAGTACATGTGTACATGTAGGGCTGGTCATCGAGTTGAGCTATTCGTGAGTAATTCGAGTTTGGCTCGTTGAAGGCTCGACTCAAACTCGTTCGCACAAAAGTATGAGTCGAGCTTGAGCTTAATTTAAAGCTCATTCTAGATAGCGTTAGTTAGTAGTTCGAGTTAGTTCTTTCATGAAAGTTACCAGTGAGCTACTGAGCTTGAGTAGCTCATGAGCTACTCGTTTTATAAGCCCATACGTAGTATATAATTTATAATTTATACGACATTTTATACTTTATATCCAACTATAATTTACAATTTATACTAGTTTTAATGTTTTATATACATTTTTTTCGAGTTTGAGCTCGAGTTCGAACCTGAGCTCGAGCTCGAAGTGTAAAACGAGTCGAGCTCGAGCTATTAGTATAACTAGGCGAGTCGAACTTGAGCTTCAATATTAAGCTCGAATGCGAGTTCGAGTCAAGTTTGAGTCGAGCTTTACATGTGTGAGTCGAGCTCGAATATAGCAAAACTCGACTTGGTAGCTCGATGACCAAGCCCTATGTACATGTCCTCTATATATGTAATACTCCTGGTTCTGCCTCGGATTTTCATTTAGCTTAGCGTCTTGGTGAGGGGGTTTTCTTTGGACTTGACTGACCTTGAACTAGAGTATGCTGATCAAAATGTTTAATCCACCCCAAGGGCGTGTGCATTGACGACTTTGGTTTATCTATGTAGATGTGGGGGTAGGATTTAAGTGGTGTTGATGATTGTATTTATGTTGTGAGCACCAAAACACCACGATACATGTGTACAACACATAGAGAGAGAGAGTAAAATGGTTGTTGCATATAGTTAACTGGATTGGAGTTTGAGTCGAGTAAAATTTGTAGAACATTTGAATTATGTAGCATACTACATAATATAAAATTTGAATTATATATTACAATTTTTTTTTAAATGTACAATTTTTAAATCCGAATTTTTATTTCAAAATGTTTAATATTCGTATAAAACATACTACGAATTATTACGGTATTGCGAATTTTTACCAATTTTTTTTAACATGTAAACGAATGAAACTCAAATTTTTCTCCTACCAAATAATTCCAATAGCAAACAAGACAACCAATGTTTTGAGATTGGTGTGGTATCTAGGACAGGGAATCGGGTTGGGTATGATCTGAACCCGAACCCAAATATGTCGGGTTTAGATACATTTCTATAACCGTTTTTACATTCGGTTCGGATACATGTCCGTCGGGTTAGGATTCGGGTTTGGGTAGAGGTTTTGGGTAAATTTTCAAATTTTTAATGTTCGGATTCTGATACTGTGAAAAAAGTTGGGATTCGGATATTGGCATATCTGATCCGTTCCCTGCCCTATTTGTGTCCTAAATTAGTTTCTAAAACTGCCTGTATGAGCATCTTTGGGCTGTTAGCTGTCTGCGCTTTTCATCGTCAGATGAACAACTGGTAAGGCCAGCCCCTGCTGATAACTTATAAGTGATTATGAGGATGATGTCTCTGAAAAGATGACTGGATTGACAATAGAACAACAACAAAATTAATTAATAGCCAAGTCATGGCTCACCTTTGGTAAATTATGTAAATGGTGCCCAAGTTAAGTTTCCAACAGAATACTACATCATATTTTTGCAAATAGCCTAGAACATTACAACGAGTATCTATTCTTTATTTCCAATTTTTGGTTTTTTGGTCCTTACATGACAATAATTGGACAACCAGTAATACAACAACAAAATTAGTCAATAGCCAAACGAAGGCCCACATTTATTAAGCTATTCATGTTTTCCTCCCCATCTCTCATCCTATAACAGTCACTGAGAGAAGTCCGATCCTCGTATTGCTCCTCGTATTGCTGTTAGCAGCTCATTGCTATTTGAATGAACTCAGTGTTTCGTATATGCTTTATGGCTTGGAACGCAATTGTTAGAGTAATGTATTGGGCTCATGTACAGTTCTGCCTATGAAGTAAGCCGCTTCAGTAACCTTTGTATCATCTCATAACTGGTAAAAGTTATGACAGTGGATGGCATTGTTCTCAACAGATTAGTGGCACAACCACGGTAAAAACCCGAAACACCTTCCTTTCGGAGAATCTTCCTAATGCAGTCACCAACACCCTCATAGTGTGACTCAGGATTACGGCACTGTCCTTGCTCCTGCAGCTTTGACCGCACAACCTGGTATAAGGGAAATGTTGGACTCTTAAAAAGTATGAATAAGAAGAATGGTAAGATTAAAACTTGCTTTTCTAAAAATTAGAAGAAAAATAAAATATTAGTGATAGAGCTACCTCGTGTGGGTATGTCATTGTGGAAGCAAATAATTTAGATATTGAAGAGGCAATGGCAACCTGCCCAGCATTAAGCTTATCAACAGTTGTCCCATCTGTTAAAGATAAAAAAAGTTACGATATCATAGAAGCATAAAACAGGTAAGAATTCCTCATTTAAGAAACAGCAATTACCCCTTATTGCAATGTAAGACTTAGTCTTTTCATACATTGGGAACTGAATGGCAACATGGCTCACCCCAGCCAGCGAAGGCAAAAGGCCACTGTAATGCAAACAAGAAAAACATTACAATCAAGTGAGTGCTTGAAAATGATCTTCTACATCAGCTTTTCCTAATGAACTGCCAGAATTTTTATTTGGTTTATGTTTTGTCGTCATGCATTCTTTCAAATAGTATAGTATTTTCCAAACTCCAAAGTCAGTCAAATGTCACACTTCATACTTGGTATTGAGCTTATGAAAGGGTTTTACAATAATTGTTTGAGTAACTGGCATAACTTTGTCATTGAGGTAATGAGGTCATGAAGAGCTCTGTTATTTGATTGGCTCAACATATATCGTGAATATAGTTGTAAACAACCAAAACCGATTGTGGACCCAACATATTTGAAAAAACAAAGTTTATTAAGCAGAATCACCATTTATGTAGTCAGATTGAAGACCATGAATCTTATGATTATTGCAAAAAAAGAACTGACCTATATAATCCTCGGATTCCCTCTTCATGCATAATCCGTGTCAAAGCAGAAAAGATGCTTGTGTAAGGAACCACGCCTGACCTCATTCCCTGTGTCTACAGTTTAAACATGAAAAAGTTAAAAATCAAATCAAAATACAACAACAACAAACCAGAAACCAGAAGCACAACTGTTTGACTCAAAAAGGAAAATAGAGAAAATTGTAAGAACTTCATGGGTTTGCAAGGTTGATTGAGCCCAAATGACTCTATCGTTAGGATAAGAATTTGATGTATAGTACAATTTGATGGTACAGCACTGCGATGGAAGTTGCATCTGCTCAAAGCAAACTAACAAAAGCAAATAACTTTGCTCAACTCATATCCAGATAAAAGTTTCCAAACCGATGTAATTCAAATAGCATCGTTTCACCAAATGAGGTATAACGATTAACACGGAAAAGAACACTGACTGTTATTGTGAACCACTCTCCCCTGAAGTACAGCAGACAATTTCGTAACCCACTTGTTTGGCATTCTAGCATTTCAACTTCTTTTACCAATGATTTAATTGAAACACAGAAATACAAAATATTTAGTTTAAAACTTCAGCTGGCCAAGAGATGTGATTATCACTTATCCACAGAAAATCAAATTCAGCAAATATAAGAAGATTAAACATACCTGGAGTCTGGTCTTAACAACCCACAGTGGATTGGTTGTGATGGCTGTCGCCGCTCCAGCTCCTGTAGCAGCTATAATATTAGCGCCAATTGTGAGTTGACCATCCCTATTTCCTATATGATCATAATTTGAGAGAAAAAAGGTTAAAATTCAAAACAGTAGTAACCAATTCTACTAGGGTAACTTTTTAAAACAAAATCCGCTCTCACTAAAACTCAAATGAAATATGTAGATGGAAGGATAACGAAATGCAAACCAACCATGTGATTTAAGTATAGTTTTGAGCTGCTCATACACTGTGAAGTACACCTACATAGAAAAAGGACAGTACCGCTTAATTACAGAAAGGGCTAGATGTGTCAAAGCATATCAATTACACCTGACTACTTTAAAGTCCACTAGATATTAATAATTAAGATAGGATTATTTGTATTATTCAGAATTATATTTTCTGTCCTCGAAACAAACATCATATCAAGGCACATCTCTCTCTATTCTAAATCACACCAGAGGCAACTCTTAAATCATACGAGGTGTGCCCCCATAAAGTAAAGTTTCGACAACACAATCAGATTGATTTGAGTATGACAGCAAAAATAATCCAGTATCATTCACAGGAAGACCTATCACATACCAATAAGAAAATGATTAATGGATTAGAGAGATAGGAACAGTGGTAATTCTATATTCCTAACATCTCTCCTTACTCTTGAAACCATGACTAACGGTAGATCCTTTGAGACCCATAAGAAAATTACTTCAAATTTGAGAATGAAAAATAACTTTCTGCGTTTACAATTAAAATAAAATAAAATCTGATCTCGCTACCACTGTGTAAAGACGGACATACCTACCAAGGGGAAGATAGAGAGTGCACATTTAACAAAGATTCTTAGAAATAATCTAGTAGTGCCCTTTTACGATAGTCTTCCGTTCATGAGTTTTGCACTTCATGGGAAAACCAAAGCAAAATTGAGTTGTTCAACAAATTATTAATCACGCAGACATATCTCTTGCAAATTTACTGCGGAAAATGCACCAGGTTTGTTAAAATATTCAAAGATAGACAATACTCACGGCCCAGTTCGGAAGTAGTGCCAATATTGTAGGAGAAAGGCCACGATACAATCCTCTCACACCCTCATTTTGTATTATGTTCTTCATGCTGGCAACAATAAGACTCCCTGATTTCCCCAAAAGAATGAAGAACATTAGAAGTACAAAAGTCAACAGTGCAAGAACCGAAATGAAGAACTTTCTACTTTTTCTTATCTCAGAAAAATAGTATGTTATTTAGGAACTTATCAAGCGGGGAAGAGAAAGAAAATGGAAATCGGGTGTGGTGAATTTGGCCGATTCGAAATGTATATTTGAATTGGTATACCTGAACACACTTCTTCAAGTATTACATACAAAATTCAACCTTCATCTATTTCAGTCTTAACACTTGAACTATCCAAACCACCCTCGTGTCCAACAAAGTAACTCCACACCTTGTAAAGATTCACAACCTATTCATAGTACTTGACTGTATGAACTTTATGGCTTATTATTAGCTCGCTTCCAGCACTACAATGTCCTATACAAGATATTGATTACAAATCATGTCTTGAAAGACCCAACTTAACCAGTAATATCAACCTTGGACAACATACCAACATGCCTAATATCAACAATGAGGCATACACAGTTATACCTTTTCGACCAGAATGCGGCAAATCGGGCAGTCCATAAACTTGAAGTCTTGTTTTAATAACATCCAATGGACATACAAACGTGGCCGAAATGGCTCCTGCAGTATAATTCCTGTTAGAAAAAAGACTAGTATTACAAATCCAACAAAGCAAAACCCAAATGGCATCAAATCATCAAATTTAAGTAAACTAATAACTAACCTGCTGCAGCACCGGAACAAGCATTACATAGAATATCTTTTCCACTTTTACCCTTCTTTTCTTCTCCACTCATTTTGAAATAAAAAAATATATTTCAGCTGAATTGTTGAATAATAATATTTTTGGTGATTAGACTCAAATCCATTTGGGAATTTATAAACATGGGATTGTAGATGCGTATTTGAAGGGGGGAAGATTTGAACTTGGTTTGAACGGTGAAGAGGAGCTGATTAGTGACCGGACTTTTTTTTTTCTCTCTCTGTTTGACACGTTTTATTTCCACACTGTTTGATTAATTCACTTCTTATTTCTGCACCCACCACAATTTTGAGTGCGCCCATTGTTATGAAAAATACATATTTATCCTTTTCTAATGCACCCCAAATTGTTTCCCATGGGTAATCGATTTTCTTAGGGAGTCCGAATTTGTTGATAGACTTGTCCACAAACAGTACATTTCTATTGGTTAAATATCAGTTTAACAATTATTTTGGGCACTAACACCATTTTGTGGACAGCAAACAGTTGACTCTCTACAAACTTACTAGATAACTGATAAGCAATGGGGCCGTGAGCGGAGGGTGGAGAAGAGAGAGGGAGAGAGTTAGGGTTTGGTTGAGAGGGAAATGAAGAGGGAGAGGGATAGGTGAGGACAGACAGAAACCAACCAACTTAATTTTTGTCCGCATAACCCTTTCCTTTTCGTTTGCTCCACTCACTTGATTATGTTTTTATAGGTTTGATTCCAGGTGTTCAGTCTTACACTCTAGACACCAACTAATAGATTAAAAAGCAAAGATGAAGATTAAAAAGCAAAGATGAATGTTCGATTCGATCCATGTCTCCCTTGGATTCAACATGGAAGAATAATTTGCCACTTTAATTGGGGTAATGGACCCCTAAAATTTAAATGGTGGTCCAGCAGATGGAATCTGACCCTGATGCAGGCAAATGACAAGTTTTAGTTATTAGGTCTCACGATCAGTGCGGTGTACCATTATAGTAGCATCGTGGTCGGTACTGAATGTATTGGAATCCTGAGCATGGCCCTTAGGTCTAAGGGTCCCTCATGAAACGAGGGATGCTTCTCATGCTACATTGCTTTCAAATATCAGACACACTTGTGCTTTCTAGTAAGTGGTAACCACTTCTCACTTGTTTGTTGTAACTCCATTAATGGCCCAGCCCACAAAAAATAGTATAATTAGAGTGCTAATATTTTGTTACAGACTTGTGTTACATAAATTTGTAATCGTATACCATCACAAAAACGTACCAATAATTTGAGAACCACGGATTACTTTTGTGTATCATTGAACTGGTAAAAAGGTAAAATGTGGAGTGTTTTAAAGTATCATTGAATTTGTATACTGTCAGTCTGTCACTATGAGCCGAAGGAGAATTGCTTACCCTGTAGTCTGTTCACCGGAAAAAGGAAAAAGACAAACAGTTGCTTATTCTAAGGACTCAGCAACCTTTTCTTTATACTAACACATGAACAAAGTTTTTTCAGACCCCTTCTTTTGTAGAAAACTAGAAACTCATGAAGTTATTCTTTAGCCTTTTCAGAGACACTCTTTTTCACTGATGCCATTGAGTAAAAAAACACTGTACCTAAAAGGACAGTCCCACATGAAATGCAGAGCTAAAGTTAAACAAGATTAGAATACAAAAATCTCTCTACTAATTACTTAAGCACAATCTTATATGCAATGGGAATACTACATTAGATAGTTCATTTGCTGCGAAATCTATACTCCGTAGTCTTAACACACCGGCCAATAAAACCATAATGTCAACTGTGAACACTAAATTAAAGTTCACTTAAATCATACACATCATTTTGCTCTAGGAAAACAAACTTCTTAACATGTCTCCAACATGTATCTTGCTAAGCATGGAACCCAGTTGATTTGTTGCCCCTTTGGCACCCTCAACGGTTCCATAGTATATAATTCTCAGATCGATGATTGATTCAGTCATTCAGATTAAGTTTCAGTGAAAGATACTACACTGTTATATGAAAATCACCATTACTTTCTAAGAAAGTGTTACATGGAGAAGTTATGGCTTGGCAATCAAAGTCTCTCCAGACAGATCTGATTTCTCTCTAACACAAATGCATACTAGTATGTGCTACTCTTTCAATAAGCTTTATCTATTTGGACCATTAAAATATGCAATGGGTATGAGAGCGACCAAAACGAGGAAATATTATTGAAATGCTAGTGCGTAATTTAAATATCTTTTTCTAAAATATGGGACGACGGGATATTTTCACCTGGCTTTATCGGTCCATCCTAGGGACTTCACCTGAAGGTCCATCCCGAAAATTAAAGAGCTTTGTATGATTACAAAGATTATCTTATTAAACATGACTTCTGAAATTAATGACCTAAAGTTCATAGGACTAACAAAACGTGTTAAGGTCCCACTTAGGGGGCGGGATGTGTTAAATTGATTAGATTGGAAATAAATCACGTGTCTAACAACATTCTGTAGAGCCCGATTGATTTTATCGGTTGAAATTACAGAAATATTACATAGAACAGAACAAGTATTAATTCATAATAATGAGTAAATATGCAATAGAAACTAAGCAGATTACATAACAACTTGTTTATGTAATATAAACAGAACATCTTCAGCTAAAATAATCACTAATAACCTTTGTAGATGACAACAAAACATGGTAATATAGATTTGGGATTGGACACAAATAGCTCATCTAAATCTGAGTAGATTCCAGCAGCTCCAGCAACTGAATCAAAATCTTCTTCACCTGCGTCTTCCTTTCTTTTAACTCTTCCAGCAATCACTCTGCATACCAACATTGCCCGTTTTTCGCCTTCTGGTATAGTCCTAACACTATCATGAGCTTTTCCACTAGTTGCTGTAGTATATATCCCAACTTCAGATTCGATCTTGAACCCGTTTCTTATAATGCTGCACACATTACACTGTGGGACCAAATTGCACAAGTTTGAGGATCCATTCATGCCGATAGAGCAAATAAAGGATGTGCAGTGGAACCTAAGTAGTTCATTACCATCTGCCACACACCTTGGGTGCTTCTTGGCATGTTGGCTTGCTCTTGCCTTGATGGAATCCCTGTAAGCTTCAAATCTAGTGATGGTTTTTTGACTATTCTGGACTTTGAGGATCCTGTCGATCTCACAGATTGGTGCTTGTTTTTTCAGCCAACTTGATTTGAATATAATCTCTACTATGTTCCTACTAGTATCTTCAGGACCCAATTCAGAAACTGGGAGAAAGTTTAGGTACCCACACCAAATTCAAGGAGAAAAAAAATGAGTCAGAATGGTGAAATAGGTATTAGAACATGATTTTAGCCTACTATTGTTAGCAATTTGATAAAACTGAAAAGTTTGTGGTGTATGTGCTGAACCTATTAAATACTTAAAGAATTGCTAAAATTATTTCAAATGCTCGATAAGGAATGCCATGAAACTCAAATGCACTCTTATTGTTAATTACCAACAATGATTACTCGCTTAGGAGCATATATATATAGTGACAAAATACGCAATGCAACTCAAATTCAAAAAACAAAGAGCAGTATAGTAAGTGTGCTACCTGCATGTCTAACAGATTGGTGAAGCTCCAAAGCCTCAGGTTTCATGAAAATCTCTCCACATACAGGACAAGAGCAGAGGGTAGCCCTTATTAAAGAGTCTCTTGACACACCACGAGATGGATCAACAACCATTCTACACTCGTAACATCCTGAAAGTCTCCTAAACTGCATTCCTCTAAACGATCCTCCGACAGAAGAGCGAGAAGACATTGACATGGTCGTCGACAATGCCGAAGATGAAGAAGAAGGAACAACTGATCCATTTATCTCACTTAGAGGAGCTCTCATGGATCTACTAGAAGCAGAACCAACACTATTACAAGTAGCCAATGAAGCCCATTTCTTACTATCATCAAGAGAACATGTTTCAGGCCTTTGCATGACTTTTGTATTATTACAAAGAGAACCAGAACACACCTTTATCTTGCATCTCTTGTTTTTTTCTTCAATGATTTTTGGTGGTTGTTGCTTTTGCTCTCCTGCTTGAAGATGCTTGCACGTAAAAAGACTTCTTACAACTGCCCAAGAAGGTCCTTTCTTTGATTGTTTATCCGCTTTCTTTGTTTGGTTTGGGTGCTTTATCTTGCCGGGTTTTCTATGGGTTTTGGTTCCTGCCATTAGAGAAGAGATCTGAAGATAGTTTTTGTGATGAAAAGGTGGTCCTGGGTTTGTTTCTCTATAAGATGAGTTGCTGAGTATCCTGCTTGGTTAATGAGTGATATTGCTTTGGGGAATGGTGGGTCTTTGTTCTCTGGTGTATACATGGACATAATAAATTACACAGCTAATGTGGTAGCTAATCACCTTGAAATCATGTGATGAGAAAATAATAATATTACACGAGAATCTAACAATTAAATAATATTGATTCACTTTAAACCCTATATATTATAAATGAAAATCTTCCTCAACACAGTTGCTTAAGGGTTCGCTTACCATCAATTCATATTTTGCCATCTTACACATTTGAACAACTTTTATCTGAAAGAGTCTGTTTTGGAAAATGATTTGGCTGATTCTTTTATTTGATCTAGTCAATGGAATATTTAGAAGAAATCTAACACTTAAGAGCTTTAATTAGGTTCTCCATTTTCTTGCTTTTGACTTTTGCTTTCCAAATCTCTATATTTCTTAGAACCATGTATATGTTCAAACTTTGAAACAGGTGTAACGTTTACCCAGCAGTAAAATAGACAAATATATTCACATCTCCAAATTAAGGTAAATGCATGGATTACAGAGACATTAATTACATCCTCAAAGCCAGCTCTCGTGTCTGATCTAGTGTTTTCAACAAAATATATCTAGTGTGGAAGAGAAATAGGCTCACCTTCCCTACAATACAAGGGTCCATGTTTTGTTTCTCTAATTAACCATATGACAAATCAAAGGTCTTATATCATGATAGATAACAACTTACATCAACTACACTACTGGAGAGCAATACCAGCAGAGCACCACAGTTAGGGAAGTTTGTAGTTGCACACTGTGGATCAGTAGATGTGTATCCAACTTTTATCCATTTGTTGTAGTCACTTTTCTATAAAGTTGTTAACGTTGGAATATGGACTCTACCGCTTTTCTTCTAAATATTCAGATTCCACTGATGTTATTCTTCCAAAAACTGGCGGTATCAGCAATAAGTGTGGTACGGTGTAAAATAAAATGCTAGAAATATTTTAAGTAAAATTCAGGTGTGATCACTGTCGGGAAGGCATGGGGAGAGACTATAATAATACACACACACAGACAGTGAAATAGCGAATACACGTACAGCTTTGGTACTTGTCTGAGAGGGGTTGTTCAAGGGAAGAGGGAACACAGTGTAAGTTATTGGGTTCTGACCAGATTTGTCAATATGTGAAGCGTGCATGAGAACAAATAACCATCCTCATTCATTCATACCAGCCCCAACAAGTTTTGATAGTAATTCCCGGAGCCTAGTTAGGGAAATTTTTGTATTAGTTTATTATTAGAGAATTAACTTCCCAAAGGAATCTCATAATTTTGTGGTTTGTTTAATCGGCACATAAGCACTATGTGGTACTACACCGATCTGATCAGGTAAAAAGTTTGAGGTCTGAGCGGGATAGGAAAATCGGGAGATTTATACCGCTTAATTGACGATTTCCGATAATAGTTTTTGGGTTTTTGGTGAAGATTGGATCTGATATGTTTGTGGGTTCGGCTTTTAATGAGTTAAATTCCAAGTGGAGAGATGGGAGATGCTTTTTAGAGTTTTTTTAACCGGATGTGGTTTTGTGGACTTCAATTATATTGTTACTGGGTATCTTCATTCTAGAGCTTGAGGACGATGGGTCAAGTCAGAGACCTTTTGATGGGTCAAAGTCAGACACCTAACTTTTCTATCAAAATGAAATAATTAATATGGGGAATTGCCAATAATATTGTTAAGGTGTTTCCGCTTGATACTTGTCCATGACTAATCTTTTCATTTCTTTCATTTTCCATTATTTGTGTTTTTGTTGTAATTCAGGAATTCCCTGTTTATCTCAGATGGATTAGGAGAAAAAAGCACACTAACTTTTCGGATCTTTTATAAGACATTTTTTTATTTTCCATTTATTTGTGTTTATAAATTTAGGGAGAGGACAAATCCGGATCAGGGGAAAAAGATGAAAGGTCACAAGAACCGGTAAATGAAAGGTACCCTCTTGATCTTGAAATTAAAAATGGCGGATAGATGAAATATCAAGTATACCCCCAAGACGAAATAATAAACGCCCTACCAACGAAAGCGATCATATATATATAAGTATGAACATGAACAATCATTGTTCATACCTATTTCGAGTATGAACACCTCAACATAAAAATGTATGATCAATAAGAACACTTATTAGTAAGGGTGGAACTTGGGTTATTTGTTACCCGATAGACTAAATCAACTTTATGGTTCCGGGCTACATTTCGATCCGGTGGTCCGGGTTTTGTTTTGTAAAATAAAAATTGTTCATACTTAGGTTAGAAAATCAAAAAAACCAACAAAACATAATGTATGGACAATCAATGTTCATACTTATAAAAATAAGATTGAGAACACTATTTTAGAGATAATATTGTAATGGACAATCAATGTTCAAACAATCAAATATTTTGATTTATGAAACAATCACTATTTTTATTGTCCATACAGAAACCCGAGCTATGAACACCCAAATTTCGAGGCTAAGGCTTGGGTTGAAAATATAAGATTAATGTCCATGCCTCAACCCAAATGACCAATATAATTATTAGTATGAACAATCAATGAGAATACTTATTTGGAGTATGAACAATCAATGTTTCATATTCATATTATCATTAACATGAGTTATGAACAATCATTGTTTCTATTGGGGCGTTAACATTAAAATCATACCTCAACATAATGTATTCATATTGGATTATGAACAATCAATGTTCATATATATTGGGATATGAACAATCAATGTTCATATCTCAACATAATGTACAAACAATCATAACACATATTTGGTGTATGAATAATCATTTCTTATACCTCAACATAATGTAATCTAATAATACAATCATTGTTCATACATCAATATATTGCATGTATGAGATACATTCACTGGGCATGAACAATGATTGTTCATACATCAGCATAAGGTATGTGATTTGCACAAATTCATTGAATATTTAATTCTATCGTCTAGAACTTGTCAATCAACGAAAATCTTAAAAACTGCAAAATAATTAATAAAATATTATTAGAATAACGGTAAGTGAGGTAAGTGAGGTATCGATCCACATCTTGAAGTGAATAAATAGGGGAGAAAATATTTAATAAACCAATAACTAACTTGGTGATTGATATTAAAACAATTGTTGAGGATTTCTAATTTCTTATCTAAATTAAAAATAAAATTAACTCATAAAGGAAATAATGACTAACTAAAGTAATTAATTTTCAAAGATCAATTTATCAAAACCCTTGGTAGAAAGTTACTAATTCACCAACAATTCTTGTATTTCATTTTTATACCTCTTGTTAAATTTCTCCAAAACTTTACTAAATCTTAAACGCTAGTTCTAGAATTAGTGAAAAATATAACTTTAAAAGCATAATAAAACATCTCAATATTAAATTCAATCCTCTATTCTCGTTGACTCCAAATGAGGAATTTTTAGGCATTCAATGTCCACAATAAGAATTATCAAAAATCCAAAAAATCCCTTAATAACTAATAAAGTTGAGTCTAAAAGATTTTTAACAAAAAAAAAAAAAAAAAAACTAACAATGGAAAATATGAGACCCCGTATTTTCCACGATGATAGAAATCATACACATTTTAGTGTAAAAATCAATTAAAATGAGATATCATTATATTTCATGAAAAACACATATAGTGGAGATTCTAACAAAAATGAAAAAACAAAATAACAATAATTTCATGGAGAGCTTTCCCTTTCCACCATGGGATGGAAGTTTAGCCATCCATGCTATTAATTAACATGAAAAAATAATTAAAGATAAGAGATATAATGAACATTGAAACCACCTTTATTGCTTTGATATTGATATTCAAAAAATTATACACTCTGGAGCACTCTTCCTCATTAATTAAATTGACTAAAAGTACAAAACAAAATTTCTACTAATTGAATACTATAATGGAGATAGAATGGGTGTCTTTTCAATGCCAATTCTCTTCTCTATTTATAACTTCCACCAACAAGATTTTTGTACATATAATATCTTCACACAAAATATAAATAATGTTTGGGATATGGGGAAAAATATAATATAAAATAATTTAGGAAATGAAATATGGAAGATATATTACCAAGGCATGTGGAAAAAAGGAAATATAAATTGGTAATCAAAAAGGATAAAATGGAATGATATGGTTTTGAATTAGGAATGGAGTGATTGACAAGAATATGGAGGATATGGGGGAATATATATATATGGTGGCAAAAATATAATGTATCAAGGAATAATAAATAATTAATGGAAATGAACATATTAAATGTGGTGAAAATGGTAAGAATATATAGTAGTAGTTGCAATTATCATTTATTGATTTTCTTCAATAATTATCAATTCTCTAACATTTCCTTCCATTATTGATAGCATAGTTTATTCCATGAGCTCTAACTTATTGATTCTTTAAATGATCATTTTTGGCTCATGGGCTCGGACTTTGATTGGGCTTTGACCAACATTTTTTATTTACTACAAAAAATATTAAACCAAATTAATAAAACATATTTTGCATGGTACTTTTCCAAAGACATGCACATATATGTAAATAATCCTTTATAACCAAAAAATGTGCATAATGCAATGGAATAAAGCAAATGTATAGTTTTACGCTAAAAATATGCAATTAAGCATAAATGATATTATAAAGTGTCTATAAAACTATATATAAAATATACAATTTTAGGCACTTATCAAAACCTATATTTTGCTAGTCCTCGAGCAAAACAAAACAAAACAAAATCTTAACTCACTTCCGCAGGAATCACGATTGCACTTAGCTTGTGCAACAAGCCGTCAACCCTCAAGGTTAACCCTAGAGGATGAGTGTTGTTTCGTGAGGGTTTGTAGAGAATATACCCACAAAATTTTGGTGTTCTAAATTAGACTACAAAGACTCGATTATCCAGGTTATCACCCTAAGTTATTTCAATAAAGTCCTTTAATTTCATCTCTTTTGGCAATAAACTTCAATTTTCGTGACACCAAAGTTAATGAGAATTCAATAAACACAAGCATTAAGCAATATAAACACTGTGCTATGAAAAGATGCAGTGTTATGCACAAGTAACTTCACTTTTGGTATCTTTAGAAAGACTCATTAACTTGGGTTCTCACCGGTTTTGTCATAGACACGTATCACTCATATTATTACACTCCAAGTCAAGGTCTCTCTAGTGTGCAAAGGCACACTCAATCCTTACACTCTTAATGACTAACCAAAGAAGTCGAGGTTGATCATCATATCATCTTCTTACTTTCACACCACACTTAGCCTAGGAAGCTAGAGGTCTTGAATGAGTTGTAATGGGTTTAGGTAGGGGTTCACAAGAAAATAAATGGATATTTCAAAGAGCTATTATTTGATAGAATAGGGTATTCACAACTACGTAGAGAAATTTTTAAATTTCAACACCCCCAAATCTAAATGATACATTGTCCCCAATGTTGAAAACTAAGCTACCAAAATGACAATAATGATGCTAAAGACAAAATGAATGTAAACTTTGAAAGAGAGAAATTAAAACATTTTACCTTATTTGATGCTTATTTACTAATCATATTTCCTGCCAATAAAATAAGAATGAAAACACAAGGAAATGCAACTATACTACAACGACTATGTAAAGACTCAAATTCTCGTTAAGGGTATTTTTGTAAATTTCATAATAAATCTAGGGTCATTTATGTAAATTGGTCGTCGGATTTATATTTCAAACGTACGTAACTTAATGAAACTTAACTCCGATTCCTAAGCCCCGTTAGATAAGCAAATCTTATACGAAAATTTGACCAAAAATGTCGGTTAGCGGTTTTCTCAAGGCTCGTTCGGCACGAAGTTAACAGCTTACACGCATGATTGGGTCATCGTTATAGCATGCAGGGAGATAGAATATAGAAGATTAAATTTAGCGGGATGGGCCGGAAAAATAATTACGACGCGACGTCAAACGAGTTGGTGGTTAGGAGTATTAGGACCTTAAGCCTAATTGGAATATATTGGGCTTGGGCCTAAATATATCGGCCCAAATAGAAAAAACGAAATCGCGAAACCAAAAATCGCACCTAAATTCTCTTCTTCTTCCCCAATTTTCGCCATTTTAAAAACCCTAGGAGAGAGAAACCTAAATTCTCTCAATTCCCATCGATCCAACCCTCAATTCTTCACACTCAAACCTAGAAACACTAAACTGAAGTGAGAGAATTCAAAATCTCCTGAAAATTCGAGCATACCGAAGCCAAATCACGGCGACAGGTGAGTTAGTTCCTCTCCAATCGATTCAAACCCAAAATTCAAACACCCAATCCTTAGTAGCACTCAAATCAAGTGTGAAGCTTCGAAAATTCTTGGAGTGACGTCGGGTTTTCGCGAAAGGTTAGTGAATTTAGCTTCTGAAGAAATAGTCCGAACTTCGATTTCGATTTCTATTTGGTTGTATTGATGAATGATAATTGAAATGGGGTGTGATAATTCGACAAGAGCTATTTGGAGAGGTGATGGGCTTAACGAATCAGCCGGAGAAGAAAGCTAAATGAAGCATTCTTCGATTTGGTAAGAGATTTTGAGATTTTCTAGTTCTATACTTTGTTTGATGAAGTTATTATGTTTAGAGTGTTGAAATTTGGATGGGATTGTGATGTATTGGAAAAAAAAATAATAATAATAATTGAAATTGGTGGTTGAAATGCTTGTTGCTTCGAGAAGATTGAGTTGAGCGATATCGATTGGAGCAGCTAGCTAGCTAGGGAGCCGTTCTTCTTCGATTTCGGTAAGAATTATCTATATTCACTTTATTTTAGAGAAGTTATGTCAGTTTAAACTTGTTTAGGATTTGATTGAGTAATGCACGATTGATAAGGAACACGACAGTAATCGTTGTTAGATTTAATATGAATCGAAGGGGTGGGATTGGTTGTAGTTGAAATTTGGACTTGGAATTGGGATGTGATAGGATTAGCGTCGATATGAGGGCCTGCCATGGCCCGAAATAGCCGTAGAGACTGTCAGAGTATTAGTGCCAGAAATGGCCTGTAGCTCTGTTAACGGTAGTTAGATGAAAATTTATCCGAAACCCAATTCTTAACGTCGAGATTTCTTCTCGGCTTACACTAGTTAAGAATTCCTCGTTGTTCGATCAATTCTAACAACCGACGTATATGTATATGCTGTTATAGGAGTGAATTCGAGTTGATTCGGTTAAGTGGGCTCGATTTGGTTAAGTGGGCTTGAGGAGAAGGAGTTTGCTAAGGTAGGAACCTACATACCAATATATGGTCTGCTTATTTCATGCATGATTTAAATTGTTTAAATAGGAAATAGATAGTTGCGTATCAACCATGCATGTATATATGATATTCATGTTTTGCAATCTTTGTATTTCCTCGATATAAACCGTATATATAGATAGCTTTAGGTGTGAAATGGTTTTTGGTAAAATCGTGGTAGCGGAGATTTGTTTTCTTTGTTAAAAGAGAAAACTGGTTTTGGGAAGGGTCAAGGCTCTTTGTCTCCGAGAAGGAGACAGAGAGATGGATTTTGTATGTGGGTGAGGATTACCCGGTGTTTGTAACTAGGTGGGAGGTTCTGATTGTTCAGGGATGGTTGTGTTATTTATGATGATTTCGCCGTTTGGGAATCATCGGTTGTTATTTACTATGACCGCCCGCTTGGGAGTCATAAGTTGTTTTACTTCGATGGTGGGAAATCCGTGAACTCACACCTATTTAATCAATCAGTTTTAAAAGAAAACTAAATATGTATCTAGAGTATTTGAAAACAATCGGTAATGAGTATATATATAGATATTACTATGCTTATCACGGGGATTTAGAAAAGGAATTGTGAATTCCTATAAAGAAGGAACCGCTGTCGCATTCAGGAGGCGGGCGCTCTAGGATTCCAACTGTGGTGTACACCTTCGAGGTGGTGGGCCACCTTTAAAGGGATGCATCATGGATGTAGTCCGGAATTCCTTTTCTACTTTTCTAGATAACCATGCTTGTATGCGTGTCACACTGTATGGTGATTAGCTTGTGTGGGGTTACATGCTACCTCGATGAGGTTTAGACGCGAGGAGTGAGAGTTTAGTCCACTCCGGATGTGTGTCGATCCCGAAGGCGGTCAATATCGTCGAACGGTTGACCACCGTAAGTTAGGTGGACGGCCCGTATGGGGTCGTGGGTCACAGGCCCACCGAGCCCTAAAAGCTTTGGGGATTTTGTGTGTATCTGAACACAACAACGGCATTTTAGCTCCCCTGCCGGGTAAAATCGAAAACAACGGTGCATGGTTCACACTTTGGAAAGTAATTGAACCGAGATTGCTGTGCGGATTGGGGCTGAAAGTACCGTCATTACCCTCACCATTCTAATAGGATGCGCCGCCACAATAGTTGTATGATGATTGTGAAAAACTATATTTTGTATATCAATGAAGCATGTCGAGATGATTTCTGCTAGTTAGTGATGTATATATATAGTCACGATATTGGAATACTTTTATGGAAACCCTGCATGTTTTAAATGTTTTCTATAAGTAACTATTTATTGGCTATGTGCGTTTCTACTGGGCATAGTTGTTTGCTCATCCTACTTAACATTTTAGACCAGCCAGTTGCGGAGGAGGTTTTCCCTAACCCTAGTGATGACAGTTATGGTGATTTGGGAGGATTTCCTTATGTTTGACGAGGACAGAGTCAAGTTCATACTTTTTGTTGTATAGAGATAGTCTAGTCATTTTGGTTGTATATATATAGAGCTCCGCTCATTTTGATGTATTTAATTGATGTATTGGAGTGTAGTTCATCATAAACATTTTGGGATATGTATATGGGCATCACAGTGGTGTATAGGGTGAAGATTTTGTATATATATGGTTGTTGGAAGGGTATTATGAAATGTACAGGTTTATGACAGGTTTTAGGGTTTACGAATGTCGATTAAACAAAGAAAACTCTGCCGAAATTTCGGTAGAATTGTGATGGTGTCGGCCTCGAGATTCACTCATCGTCCTTGGGATGTGTGCTGGGGTCTCGGGGCGTCACAGACTATATATACAAGTGCACCCATAAGCCTAGAGTTTGGAATAGGTACAAAACTTTAGGTTGCCTCCCAAAAAGCGCTAAGGTTTACGTCGTCAGTCCGACGTAGCGGTGATCAAAGAGATGATCAATCTTGATATAGACAGGATCTTCCAGAAGTACTTCTTCTACTTCTGGGGAACGTAACTCCAAAAATGGCTTCAAACGTTGACCATTTACTTTAAAAGTACTACCATCTTTTGGGTTCTCAACTATGATTGCTCTATAAAGAGTGACATGTGTGACTATGAAAGGACCAGACTAACAAGTTTTCAATTTCCCAGGGAACAAATGAAGACGGGAATTATAAAGTAAAACTTTTTGACCAACGAAAAATTCCTTCCTCATGATTTGGTTATCGCGCACCCTCTTCTTATTGGCTTTGTACTTTTTAAAGAGGTCATATGCATCATTTCTAAGCTCCTCGAGCTCATTCAATTGCAACTTCCTATGGTCACCATCCTTGACAAGGTCAAAATTTAGGCTTCTTACGGCCTAATAGGCTTTATACTATAACTCTACGTACATGAAAATTACAAGGCTTACCAAAGACTAGA
Organism: Coptis chinensis; assembly: GCF_015680905.1. Taxonomy (NCBI): domain Eukaryota; kingdom Viridiplantae; phylum Streptophyta; class Magnoliopsida; order Ranunculales; family Ranunculaceae; genus Coptis; species Coptis chinensis. Next base: position 4,039,831 of record NC_141456.1, on the reverse strand, counting down.
CGATAAGGTTACATACCAAAAGGTGTTTTGAAAGCAGTTCTGTAGGCCCAAAGTAAATCAGGGAGTAGGGGTGACTTCGGATCGGATTAACCTCCTTCGGAATTTTTCCAAATTTTTTTCGGAACCTAATATGCTAGCCAAATCCGATCCAATTTTTTTTCGGATTCAAAATATATTTCCAATTTGAACTTTCGAAATTTCGAATAACTCGAAATTTCGGAATACTTGGTAAATTTTCAAAGATCTATTTACTTTCAATTATTTTTAGAATATCATACGCCAATGTTCATTGTAGGGAGAGAAAACCATGTCCACAACACCAATGTACCAACAACAATACGCACTTGTTTAATGAGAAAACCCATTTTCATTCAAACAAGTGATCCAAGAAAAACGAGAAAAAGAACCTCGCAGCCACCAATAGCAAGCATTGCATTACATTTGAGGTCCGGGTATTTGTAATGTTTCAATCTTTTTCGTGTGTGGAAATTGAAGCGTGAAGTGTCCGTGATAAATAATGGATTATGGTCTTGGACTCTAAGTAGCTTTACATAATATTATATCTATTGGAATTTGGCTTTTGGATTGGTCTGGAAGTCATTGTATGACTCAATGACATTATTTTTCATATCATTGTTGTTATGGTAGACGGTGTAATGACAGTAGAGTGGTCCAATTCAAGTGGGAAAGTAGCGGCTAGGTTATGTTTTTGTTTTATTTTTGGAAGTAAAAAACTATAAAATGAATGACGGTCGAGATCTAATCAAGTGGATAGTGAGAGAAGTATATATTTTCGGAAGAAATTGGCAATAATATCGGAAATTTCGGAATTTTCGGATCGGATCGGATTTTAGAATTATATCCAAATCCGATCCAATTTTTTTTTTTTTTTCGGAATTTTCGGAAATCGAAAAATCGGAAAATCGGCCCATGAAAACTACACCCAGAGCCAGACCAATTTCGGGTCGGATTTCGGAAAAATCGGAAATTCGGCAAAAAGAGACACCCCTATCAGGGAGTCTTAAACTCCAAACTTTCCTATATGGTCGAACCGTCTTTTCAAGGATCTGCTTAATTTCTCTATTGGAAACCTCGGCTTGGCCATTGGTCTAGGGGTGGTAAGATAAGGCAACCTTGTGAGTAACCCCATATTTCTTCACTAAACTTTCAAAATCTTTGTTGCAAAAGTGTTTTCCCTCATCACTAATGATAGCGCAGGGAGTACCAAATCTTGAAAAAATATGTTCCTTTATAAAATTGACAACAACTCTGTGGTCATTGGTCCTACATGCAATAGCATCAATCCACTTTGAGACATAGTCAACTGCCACTAAAATGTACTCAAAGCCATGAGAGTTACGAAAAGGTCCCATAAACTCAATACCCCACACATCAAAAACTTTCACAATCATAATAGGGGAAAATACATCATATACGTGCCTATGAGACATACACCCTAGGTGTTGGCATTTACTACATGCTTGACAGTAAGTCTGGGCATCACAAAATAATATAAGCTAATAAAATCCGCATTGCAACACTTTTGCAGCGGTCTTTTTGGAGCCAAAATGGCCACCACATGCATGACCATGACAAAATGAGAGAATATCACTCTGTTCCCACTCAGGAATGCATCTACGTACTATCTGGTATGAACAACACTAAAAAATGTAGGGGTCATCCAAACAAAATATTTGGCAGTGGCCAAAAACTTAGATCTACCATGCTTACTCCAATGATTAAGTAATTGAGTAGTGACAAGGAAGTTCACTATATCAACATACCATGGGATCTGAGCAACAACCATCAAGTGCTCATTAGGAAAACTCTCAGAAATAGGCCATTTTTCAATAGGCTAAGTCACTAGCCTAGACAGATGATCAACAACTACATTTTCAGTTCTTTTTTTATCACGAATATCAAGATCAAACTCCTGCAGTAACAAGATCCATAAGATCAATCGTGGTTTGACATCCTTCTTAGAAAGAAGATGCCTTAAAGCCGTATGGTTGGAGTAAACAATCGCTTTGGAACCAATCAAATAGTGTTAAAACTTATCGAAAGCAAAAATAATTGCCAATAATTTTTTCTCGGTGGTTGAGTAGTTGAGTTGGGCATCATTGAGAGTTATAATAACATAATAAATGGCGTGAGAGAGTTTATCTACTTTTTGACCTAAGATTGCACCAACCGCGTAATCAGAAGCATCACACATCAACTCAAAAAGGAGTGACCAGTTAGGTGGTCAGATAATGGGTGCAGTGGTCAAAGCATTTTTCAAATAGTCAAAAGCTCTAATACATACCTCAATGAAATCAAAAAGAGCATCCTTAGCAAGTAAGTTACTCAGAGGTCTAGCAATTTAACTAAAGTCCTTTATGAACCAACGATAAAAACCCACATGTCCTAAAAATGATCTAACATCTTTAACAGACTTAGGAATAAGTAGAGTAGAAATCACATCAATTTTAAACCTGTCAACTTGGATACCATAACTAGAAACAACGTGACCCAAGACAATGCCTTGCTTGGCATTTCAATTGTTGTGTCTTGGTCCAAGGCCCAATAATCCAAAGAAATCGAGGCAGCCCATTGTGGGTTTTCTAGTAATTTCCCAAGTGTTGCCATTTTAGTCCTTTCAAGTTTTTACTGTAACAAACTTATCTTCATTTCCAACTGAACAAGAAGAAGAAGAAGAAGAGCAGAGCAAGAATGACGTTTGGCGGGAAGAAAGTGGGCCAGATAATTACTAATCCCGGAAATGGCGTGGGCCAAATTCTAGCAGCAGTAGCTGTAGCTCTCTTCTTCCGCTTCTTCACTGGCCCTGGCCCATCTCTTTACCCGAACCCGAACCCGAACAACAAGAAGATGAAGCTCCACTGACCGGAAAACCTGTCCCAGTAACAATTCAATGGAAGAACATAACTTGTTCCCTCTCTGAAAAATCAGGAAAAACAGTAAGTAGCTCAATTCTCAAATACATGTGATTTGTTTTTTAGCTGAGTATGTTTGTAAGAGTTTGATATTTGAGTTTGTTGGGCAGGTCAGATTTTTACTTAAAAATGTAAGTGGAGAAGCTAAACCTGGAAGGTTACTTGCTATAATGGGACCATCTGGTTCGGGGAAAACTACGCTGCTTAATGTTCTTGCGGGCCAACTTGGTGCCTCGCCTAAATTGCATCTTTCGGGAGTTTTGGAAGTTAATGGACAGTCGAGGTCGAATAATGCGTATAGGTATATGTTTTACTATGTTCATAGTTATGCTGTGGACAAAATTTGGAGGTAATAAAAATAAGTATAATAAGATGCATATACTAGAGTGGTTCATGTATAATTTGAGAGTTTGTGAAAATAAATTTAAAATGTAGAGCAAGACATGTGTTGGGGCACACAGAAAAGTTTTTTACATTTATTGGTTGAAAGAATTTGGAGGAAATAAAAATGAAGATGAAGTAGCTGAGAATTCTACTATGTTGTACTATTACTTCATTGGAACATAATCTTGTATCTATAGAGGGAATGATGTCTCCATAAATTGAGGAGTAAAATGTGGACCTGAATATAAGACTGCGTGTGAGACGAGAGGGCCTTGATTATGTATACATGCTTCTGATCATGTAGTTTTGCAGGTTTGCGTATGTAAGACAAGAGGACCTTTTCTTCTCTCAGCTGACAGTCCGGGAAACACTTTCTCTTGCTGCTGAACTCCAGCTCCCTGAGGTGTCTTCTGTAGAAGAGAGGGAGGAGTATGTGAACAACCTTCTGTTCCGTTTAGGCTTGGTAAGATTTCGCTTTGTGGTTACAATTTTGGTCAGATACTCAGATCACTCTACTTTGTTCGGTGTTAGTTTTGAGTTTGTCCTTGTTTGACTCTGCTGACTCTCTTTTACTCTCATATATTAAGTTCTGCCTTTTGATCGTGTCATTGGTTTTGAATTCTTCCTGAAATAGGTGAACTGTGCTGATTCCAATGTTGGTGATGCAAAAATACGTGGAATCAGTGGTGGGGAAAAGAAGCGTTTATCACTTGCATGTGAACTGATTGCAAGCCCGTCTGTTGTATTTGCAGATGAACCTACAACTGGTATACTTACGTTAGGTTATGATTGATGCATATCAACCAGACAAACACGCTAGTTCACAAGTTCCTGGTCTAGTTTCATTGCTGATAATCATGTCTAGAAACTATTTCAAGGATGATGTTTTAGTTTTATTTCAGTATTTTAGAGTATATAATTAAACTTGGTGATGTGTGTAGGCCTTGATGCATTTCAAGCAGAGAAAGTGATGGAAACACTCAGACAACTTGCACAGGATGGACATACAGTAATTTGCTCGATACACCAGCCTAGAGGTTCAGTGTATATGAAATTCGACGACATTTTGTTGCTAGTAGAAGGCGCACTAGTTTACGCTGGACCTGCACATGAAGAACCACTAGCATACTTCTCAAAATTCGGGTTAGCTAAGCCTCTATTGTCTCATGCTCATTATGTTATTAAAAATCTTATTTTGTTCTTCTAGTCCCTCTCTAAATTACTGGTTTCTGTTGTCATGTAAATTATGAGATTATTAGTGGTGAACTGGTAAAATAGTCTAAAATCTAGATGTTCCCCTCTGAAGCACCTTGTACAGTCTGCCTTAGGGTCTTTTGGTTGATCAAATTTCAAGTTGTCAAAAGTAGGTTGTGAAAGAAAACCTTGTAAGACAAAGTTGGGTTGATCATATACATATATGAAGATATTTTGCAGCCGAAATCGTGTAGTTCTTACTGTGAGTTAAGTGAACTAATTATATGATGGTTTGATGAAACAGGTATGGTTGCCCAGATCACGTGAACCCTGCCGAATTTCTGGCTGATCTCATATCAGTCGACTATAGTTCTGCTGAAAGTGTATACTCTTCTCAAAAGAGGATTGATGGTCTTGTCGAGGCATTCTCGCGGAACACATCAACAATTCTTTATGCAACTCCTCTTACCAGAAAGCAAGACTTTAGCATAAATACAAAGTTTATCAAGAAGTCGGTAATAAAGAGGAAAGGTAACTGGTGGAGGCAGTTTCGGTTGCTCCTTAAACGGGCTTGGATGCAGGTGACTATCACTCCTGTTGTATGAAATGATATGTATTATCTACATTAATGTTTCATTGACCAACTAGACATAGTCCTGTAGAGATATTGTACCTCTGTATCATCATCTTTCTTATATTAAAAAACATAAAAACAAAAAATTGTTTCTTATCAACATAGTTGTCTTATCCCTTAGTACCTGATATGCTAAAGGTGTTGATACTTAGGCTTTTCGTGATGGGCCTACGAATAAAGTTAGGGCAAGGATGTCTATTGCATCAGCTATAATATTTGGCTCCGTCTTCTGGCGAATGGGAAGATCACAGACATCTATACAGGACAGGATGGGGTTACTTCAGGTATAAAATGGAACCATTACACTGATATATCTGCTTGTTGATGTGGCTATGTGGATATATTACCTGCTGTATTAGTTAGGGTGTTCCATATCTTTTCATCCACGTGTGTGTGGCCTTCATGTCTAAATTATATTATATAGATCCTCTCTCTTTAGGTGCATATTAACTTAAGAATGTTCTTTGTGATGTTACTAAGATTCCCAGTGAGTAACTCACAGCTCCTTTTTTCTCCTCCAGCCAACAAGGTGGGTTAGGTAGAATAAGTGCGAAAAGTTGTAACGGTTTCTGATATTCTCCTCTTGCTGCAAACCTCCTTAATCCTTATTACATTAAATAGGCAGAGTACGGCATTGGTTCAGCAAGCTTGTAGACATACGATTTTCATCTTTCTCCACAATACATTGTTCATATGTATGCCTTGCCCTATGGGCCACTTTCTTTTGGATCATTTTGAAGAAGATTTATATATGCTACTAAATACTACGGAATACCTAGAAGCCTAGAACAACTAGATTTTGAAAAATAAGCATGAATCTTGTTACTACCTGTGATTATCTCGTTATATTAAACGTCAAGTGGTTTATAATTTTTGTTAAATCCACTGTATTATAACTCATACCATTTATGGCAGTAAAATTTATCAGATCAAGGTGGAGGCAGAATTTTGTATTGTACAAGACGAGATTCATGGATATCATTTTAAGCTAGAGTACTATGTAAAGCTAATAATTTTAGTACCGTGTCTATAGATCGCAACACCTATTAGATCAGATTGTAAACTTAAAATTGACTTGTTGGAGTGAAATGCTTAATCCTGAAAAGGAGTTTCATATTGATCTGTTGCATGAACTTTTTGATTTTGATGAAGGTTGCTGCAATAAACACGGCAATGGCTGCACTTACAAAGACTGTGGGTGTTTTCCCCAAGGAACGTGCGATAGTGGATAGAGAGCGTGCCAAGGGATCTTATGCATTAGGTCCATATTTACTTTCTAAGCTGTTGGCTGAAATTCCCATTGGAGCAGCATTTCCTTTAATATTTGGCACAGTTTTGTATCCAATGGCTGGACTCCATCCCACTTTATCCAGGTATTCTCCTTCCCCGTCATGTTATTCCCACATTACCAGCTTGATTTTCTGACATCATTCCCATAACCTACATGTGATGCTTATTTGATCCTTATCTGGTACTTCATGACTGTGCTTCACTATCCATATATTTAGTTTAGCAGAAGTTGTTAAGCACAAAGGACATGGTTTCCTACATTGTGACACATTTTCCCGTTTTTGAATTTTAAGGTTTGGGAAATTCTGTGGGATAGTGACAGTGGAATCATTCGCTGCATCTGCGATGGGTCTAACTGTTGGGGCAATGGTTCCAACCACTGAGGCAGCAATGGCATTAGGACCATCCCTTATGACAGTTTTTATTGTTTTTGGAGGCTATTATGTGAATTCTGAGAACACACCATTGATCTTTCGTTGGCTCCCTCGAGTTTCTCTTATTAGATGGTAACTGTTTATTGCTTATGGTTCCAGAACCTCTTACTTTCATTCAGAGTTTCGTACAACTTGATGAGCCACAACTTAATAGGAACAATTCTTTTATTTCAGGGCCTTTCAAGGACTTTGCATAAACGAGTTTAGCTCTCTACAGTTCGATAGTCAGCATTCCTTTGATATTCAAGCAGGAGAACAGGTAACATAAAACACTTTCTCTGCAGTGATACACGTGCTTTCCATATTTTCCTGGAAAGTTAGCTGGGCACAAGAAAGGTCTTTAGTTTTGATTATAGTGAATCATACTCTTGCGTGTTGAAGCTATATATGTGTCCCATTTGTCTCTAAGTGGGAGTTTTAGTTACAAGATTATGATAAGTGCATAGTGTACTGACTGTGACTGACAACCATCGCAAGGACTTTTGATAAATGTCTACAACATTTTCGCTAAGAAGTTACCAAGAACTATCGCTGTTTCCATAATCTTTTTCTATATTAGAAGAAATCAGATACACATCTCATTGACCATCAGATGATGTGTGTTCTTTGCAGGTGCTTGAGAGGCTCTCTTTTGGAGGAAGTCGTATTAGGGATACATTGATGGCACAGGGCAGGATACTTTTAGTTTGGTATTGGACAACCTACCTACTGTTACGAAAAAACAAGCCTAAGTACCAGAAGCTTGAGCCTCCTTCTGTGGACCAACTCGAGTCCGCACCTATTGACATGTCTGTAGCAGTGCAGCAAGTTGATCCTCTTCCACTAGAACAGGTTGAACCCTCCCAACAGCTCGAGTCACCTGCTCTTGAGCAACGCCAGCCTTTCATCATAGAAGGCCTGTAGTTAATTTGGCAATACAAGTGCAAATTCTGCTGAGGTCATGGGTGTCATATGATAAATAACCAGAATCCCACAATGATTATACGAGCTTCTAAGTTCTAACACATCACTTCCATCCTTTGGAGATGTTTTGTAAGATATTACATATTTGCAATAAGAAAAAATGATTTCACGCTTTTTTTGGCTTTGTCAGCATGACCACTTACGTCAGTGAAAGTGGGGTGATCTAGCAAACAGTCTAAATAGACTTTCAAGTCTTGAACTTCTAGTTTTCGAGTAGAATTAGAACTTGAAAACCCTAGGCAATTACTATCACTGGACCCCTGTATTGTACAGTTGGAGAAATTTATTCCAAAGAAATGGAGTACCCAACAAAACTCATTAACAATTTCTTCTTTCCATCAATCAAGATATTATTACGCATTTGATCAAGTCTGCATCGACCAATTCTATTCAATATTAGGAAAAGGCAATTTTGATTACTAGCAGTGTTTTTACACTTGATCTTCCAGTGTATTTTTTCCCCTCTTGTTGGGCCCTTTAATAAAAAGGTAAAGTGCACAAAATTAAGAGAAGGCACCCACGCTTCCTAATTTGAACTTTTGAAGTTCTATACTGTTTTCTTCCGATGGCTCACATGTCGTCCAGTGTTTTTTATATTCCAAGTTCGCTACCAAAATACTGAGATTGCAAGTAGAGTGTGGAATTAAAACCCAGAAAGTAGTATTCCACTGACCATGATAACTCACAGCACCCGCGTGAAACACATACAACAGTCTCAAAAACCATCGAGTAACAAAGAAGGTACTGCAATTGAAAATTTTCAAGCAGCATAAACACCCAACACACTTGTTCATCATACTTCGTGAGGCCCTGAAGCACATAGTCGGCGCCTCAAACGTTGCTTTTGTAGAAATTCAGAATGAGAGAATTTCCCGACTAAAAAACCCCAGCATTGAGTGCTTCCCTTGCAAACACATATCTAGCTGTGATAATATATGGATCAGAAATATCTATAACAATATTAATATTTCAATCCTCAGCCATTTTATTTATATGGCTATAGAAATGGAGCTCCAAAAACAACCCCAAAGAAAAGAAAACAGCTCATAAAGCTATCAACCATCGCTAACTTCAAGTCGGAATAAACACTATTATGAAAACCTAAATCCTTAAACAAAAAGAATGCCTCAGCACTGCAGCAGCCTTTGGCGTTCAATTTGAAAAACAACAGTCCTCAAAAAACCTAACCGCGGTATCCAACTACCCAAACCCTTATTGTACCATCTGAATAGCCGCTGAATAGGGTGCTCCCATCAGAACTCCAGTTCAAGCTGGTACAGTAAAGCATCTGCAGAAAGAGACAGGATGAAATAAATAAACTATATAGCAGGCAACATCACAATATTAAATCTATGTGAACATTCCAATTAATTTATGTAGTCTTTAATAACATTGGTCAGTCGACAAGCCAACTGTCTAATAGTCTTCATAAAAGATCACTCAGTCCCGCAGAGTCTACCTTTGCAAAAGATAAAGGAAATGTGTTTTCCGATGTATACAATATTTACACGATTATTAGGCTCAAGAAGTTCGGTAGTATACTAAGAAGGGACATCTATCAGTAACACCACCCAATAAAATGAGCACCATCCTCCAAATTGTACACAACAATAGAAGGAAAGTGATCATCGATATCAAATTATCATAGAAGTGCAGGAGATAATTAAGCAGTAACATATGATATTAATCATATTACAAATAAAAATGTGAGAAACTAAAAGCACCATGCACCATAAATCAACTCTGCAAGCTATTTACAAAATGCAAAAGAAGTCGGATAACACTCAGCAGCATAATGATTGAAACAAGTGCATTACAAACATCAAGCAACGCTCTGGATGAATTACTTAAAAGTTAAAACCTAATAGTTATAAATGCCATTCTGCTGATCAAAATAAAATTTTCAATTTATGCTGCGCTTGGTGTCTGCTAATAAAGTGAAAACTTTCCTGTTCATGTCTGTGCTAAACATAGCATGGGTCTCTAAGGACTTTCTACTATTTCCACATTGTACAATCTCTTTTGCAGATTGCAATACATGCAAATTTGCATTCACAATAGCAATCAGAACAAGCATCGACAACACAACTTCTGTAAATAAAATTTTGAAAATGAAACACAAACGCTGGAGTCGGAGGCATTGGACTCAGAAGGGAGATCGAATACTCTATTCGTTCTCAAGGTAAGCAAATTCTATAACTAATTAATGCCAAATGCAGTATTATGCAGAATAACAATAATATTTGTAAATCAGACACACATGTTTTTTGCTCTCAAGGAAAAAAAATCCTATAACTAATCAATTCCAAATGCAGTATTATGCAGAATAACAGTAACATTTACAATGTACAACATACTAAAAGACTTGATGCAAACAACATATAAACAAAAATAACAACTTTAAGTCAAGGGAAGTGAAAGTATATTACCGCCTTCTTTCCTTGTGCAGGGGGTTCAGGCCTCAAATCCTGAACAATACTCTTACTTTCCAAATCCCAAATCTTAATCCCATCTTCCGTCCCGGCACATAGCCAATACCTATTAGGACTAAAACAAAGTGCATAAATAATCCCACCAGCATTAAGCGAATACAATCTCTTCCCTTCAGCCAAATCCCAAAGCAAAGTCACCCCATCTTTCCCACCGCTTGCACAAAGCGACCCATCAGGTGAAACAGCCACCGTATTCAAATAGCCAGTATGACCAGCCAAAGTAGATTTCAACTTACAATTGGATAAATTCCAAACCTTCACTGTCCTGTCCCACGAAGCAGAAACAATCGTGGGATTCTCCATAAAAGGAGAAAACTTTACACTACTGACCCAATTACTATGCCCATCAGCTTCTTGAATTGTGTACTTACATTCACCCAACGTATTCCACAGCTTAATACTCTTATCCCTCGATGCAGAAACAATCTGTCGATTATCAACGGAAAATGCAACGGCTAAAACATCTTTAGTATGGCCAACAAACCTACGAGTAGTGGCACCAGTATTGAGATCCCATAAACGGAGTTCAGAATCCCAAGAGCCAGATAAAGCGAACTGACTGTCGGATGAAAGAACAACGTCTTGGATGAAATGGGAGTGACCAGTTAAACGACGTTTGGGTGCAGCGTATTGAGAATCTTCGGCTGTGATGTTCCAAACGAGGAGTGACTTGTCACGTGATGAGGAAACGAACATGTTGGAATTGTCTATGGGAGTTGATATTGCTGTTACCATGTCTGCATGGCCTCTCAATGTTGCCCGCAGTGCCAGAGCTTCACCCATTTTTTTTTTTACTTATTATTAGGGTTTGACGTTTCAGTAGTAGCGGCAGATGTGAAACAGAAGAAGAATATATATATATATGCCTCAGGGTGTTGTTGTAATTTCGTTCCGATGTACGTACGGGCCTCATGGTCGTTTTGTTGGGCTTTATTTTGTTTGTGGTCTTCAATCGTAAAATAGGTTTGCTCACGTTGCCTGTCTTCTTTAGATATATATTATAATTATATCCTCTTGGCTCTATTTTTCGTAGCTTAATATAGTCTCCAATATTTTCACAACACTCACAATCTAATTACAGACATTTAAGAGAAATCTTACTAGCCTAGACAAAAGTTAGTAGTCTCAAACTAAAGCAGGAAAGCTAAACTCAACATCTTCATTTTACGAGTAAAACTCTTATACTCTCTTCTCTAAATATATTAAACTATTTATGGTCGATTCCTATTACCAAATTCTCTTAAACCTCACCAGGATGAGTCAATATACTTCCATAATTATGATTCTTATTACATAGCTCTACCTCTTCAATTGAGGAAGCGTTTCTGACCCAAAAGAAACCACAAAACCTCTTTCTCCCACCGAAACTCTTTATTCTCCTCACTCATTCAAGTCAGTTCATATCTTTATCCTTAGATATATATTATAGTTATACCCTCACCAATCTATTTTTTGGAGCACTCGTAGAGACTCCAGTTTTTTCTAAACTTAATTACTAATTACGAAAAAAGTAAGGTATAAATAATGAAACAATCCCATCTAGAATTTCACAAAGTCTCTAATTTTTAGGAAAAAACATTATAGCTAATTACGAAAAAAATAATCACATAAGAGTTTTACAGAGTCTACAATTTTTCCTAAACAATATAGCTAATTTCCTAATTACGAAAAAATATGAGACAAAAAACTAAATTACTAAAAATAATAGTTTCCACCGAAAACGATTCTCCTAATAAAACCCTTTCGATTTGATGTGTCATCATCCACTGTGGGATTTAGATATTTATTAATACTTAAGGATTCCAAAATTCACAATTCCGACCACAATAATTACGACATATTCAAATTAAATTTATGAATTTATAATTTTTCAAACACTATAATGTAATTTCAAATTTTATAAAAACACACACACACACACATATTCGGCGGAATAACGAGATTCAGTTAAAGTGGATGTTGGGCTTAAATAAATTATATACCAAACCAAAACAAATTACATATGGAAAATTAAATTATACAAAATATATAATAGAAAATGAATAAAATAAAATAAAATAATGGCAAGCCAATAATGACAAATATTTTAAAATATATATAATACTGCATGAAACTAACGTCAACGAAAAATTAACAGGGAACCGAAAATTGGATGCAAATGCATCGTACTAACCTCAAATAATATTTAACGGAAAATCGAGAACTGTATTCAAATGCAAGCATTAAACTAATCTTAATAAGTAATTAATAGAAAATGGAATATGAATACAATTGTATTAAACTAACCTCAAAGAATAATTAACGGGAAATCAAAACTTGGATGCAAATACATCAAACTAATATAAAAAAATAATTGTCGGGAAATCGGAAACTGTATGCAAATGCATTGAACTAACCCTCAAAATTAAATTAACATAAAATCAGAAACTGAATGCAATTACATTAAACTAACCTCAAAGAAAAATTAATTATAAATTGGAAACATGATGCAAATGCGTGGAACTAATCTTAAAGAATAATTAACGGAAAATCGGAAAGCGGGTGCAACTGCACTGAACTAATCTCAAAAAATAAACTGGATACAAATGCATTGAACTAACATCAAGAAATAATTAACGGAAAATCGGAAACTATATGCAAATTCATTGAACTAACCTCAAACAATAATTAACAGAAAATCGGAACCTAGATGCAAATGCAACCTTATCAAATAATAAATAAAAAATCTGAAACTGGATTCAACTATATTGAACTGACCTCAAAGAACAATTAACAGGAAATTGGAAATTGAATTGGATGCAAATATATTGAACTAACTGCAAAGAATAATTAACGAGAAATCAGAAACTGAATGCAACTGCATTGAACTAACCTCAAAAAATAAACAACGGGAATCGAAAAATGCAACTGCATTGAACTAACCTCAAAATATAGTTGGATTATATGTTGTGGGAATGTCTCGATAAATATAGTTTTGCATTTAAAATGATGTTTATCTTATCTCTTTCCGTATGGTTGGGAACTCCTTTGCTATTCAAGTAACTTCAATATGAACTTCGCCTTATTAGGCAATCTCACAAAATTTCAATCAAACTTCTATTATTAAATATCAAAATGAAGTTGAAGGGGTTTATCAAATGTGAGTTATTATTATTTTTTTAATAGAGCTAGAGTGAGATTTTCACGTTATAAGAAATTTAGATGAGTGATCAATATAATATTAATATATAATAGTTCTGCATAGTTGTAAATATTTTTCAGAATAATTAATATAACAACACCCGTTCGTAGATAATCTTTGAAGATTTTACATATAGTGAGTCATGCATAATTTAAAGAATAATTAACGAAAAATCGGGAACTGGATAATCTTCAATAATCCCATATAGTAAATCAAACATAATTTATTTTTATGTCATATTTGCAAAAACACTACAGATGGATCGGTAGAAGTTGGTATTACACACCACATTGGATAATTAAAAAGAAATCAGAAACTAGATTCAAATACATAACTGAGCTCAAAACGTAATGAATGGGAAATCAGAAACTTTATGCAAATGCAATAAACTAAGCTCAAAAAGTAATTAACTTGAAATCGGAAACTGGATGCAACTGCATTAAACAAACTAACATCAGAGAATAACTAATAGGAAATTAGAAATTTGATGCAAATCCTTGAAAAATATTTAACGAGAAATCGAAAACGGTATGTAAATGCATCAAACAAACCTCAAATAATAATTAACGGAAAATCGAAAACTAGATGCAAATGCATTGAACTAACCTCATAAAATAATTAACATAAAATAAAAAACCAAATGCAACTGCATTGAACTAACGTCAGAGAATAATTTGTGAAAAATTGGAAATTAAATGCAAATGCATAGAAATAACCTCAAAGAATAGTTAACGGGAAATTAGAAACCATATGTAATTGCATCGAACTAACCTCAAAGCATAAATAATCAGAAACTAGATGCATATGTATTGAACTAACCTTAAAGAGTTATTAACGGAAAATCGGAAACTGGATGCAAATGCAATAAACTAATCTCAAAGACTAATTAATGAAACATCGAAAAATGGATGAAACTGCGCTGAACTAACCTAAATGAACAATTAACGAAAAATTATAAATTTGATGTAATTGCATTGAACTAATATCAAAAAATAATTAACGGGAAATTGGAAACTTGATGTAAATGCATTGAACTAACCTCAAAGAACAATTAACATAAAATCGAAAATTTGATGTAACTGCATTGAACTAACCTTAAAGAATAATTAATGAAAAATCAGAAATTAGATGCAAATGCATTAAACTAAAATCAGAGATTAACTAACGGGAAATCATAAAGTTGATGCAATTCCACTGAACTAACCTCAAATAATAATTAACGGGAAATTGAAAAATGGATGAAACTACATTGAACTAACTTCAAAAAATAATTAATGGAAAATCAGAAACTTGATGCAAATGCATTGAACTAATAATCTTGAAACATATTTGTATTATATGTAGGGGGAATATAATGTCTCGACAAATATAGTTTTGCATTTTAAGTAGTGTTTATCATAATTCTTTTATTATGATTACGAATGTCTTGTTATTCAAGTAACTTCAATATTATATTTGGCACATTGAGCATTTTCACAAAATTTCAATCAAACTTCTATTATTAAACCTAACAACAAAAAGAAGTCGATGAGTTTTATCAAGGTTTGGTACTTCGTTTTTATAGAAAGTGGTGCAAGAAATTTGAATGAGTGATTAATATAATTTTAATATCTCATAGAGCTGTATAGTTGCTAATATTTTTTAGAATAATTTGATATAACATTATCATGCACTGGACTATTATAAATACACAAGTTTCAGGTCTACATTTTCACCTTTTCATTGGTAATCTCTAGATCATGGTGCAGTATTGTAACTAACATGAGTATCTTGGAGTAGTGACTTGAGTTTAGCATTTTTTTTTTATCTAAAGATTGATTAGGTTATTTCTTTTGCATCCAGCCGGTGTTCCTGAGTGGTTGGTGAGCATTTCTCCCATAAGAGGAGGTCATGGGGCATGGGTTGCATACCCCAACAGCCAACACGGTATTTTATCTGCCTTGATTATATGCTTGAGGGGCGCCTGCATGAGAATCTAGCCTCATATTAGTTAGGTTCCATTGAAGACCTGGCCGGGTGCACAAGGAGTTTATCATAGGCTTTAGGTTCCAGCCAGCTTGTAGTTCTCAGGTAACGACAACAGGATGAAGAAGATTGCAGGCAGCTTATAGATAATAATGTTAATCCAGAAAAGGGTCATGTAAGTATCTTCATGCAGTTGAATTATTTGAGTAAAGTGATTTCTTATTTATAATTGAAAAACTTTTTACCTTTGCAGGGGGGTGAGGAAAAGGAAAAGGAAAAGGAAGAGGAAGAAGAGGTTAAAAGAATCAGCAGCATAATAAATCCGGCTCATACCTCTTAGCCCACTATGTGTCATGTTCCTTAGCAAGGTAGTAAGGTAAACAATAAAGTCCCAGTTATGATTGTTTCAACATATTGGAGCTCCACTTAAAGACAATGCCTTGGGATTTCAATCCTCGAAACAGAGCACTTGCAGAAGCCCAATCAAGGAGAAATGTCTTGACATCTTGGCTGCTATTTCTGAGCATGCACTGTTTCTTTGAACTTTCTTTTCTTTCAGAGTTTATTTTATATTTTTTGCCTTTTGTTTCATGATAAATGTGTAAGTGGACCTTCATATATTGGGCAAAGACAACGAAAGAGTTCATTGCAAAGTTAGATCTTAAAACTGGCCAGAAAGTTCTTGATGGTGGTTGCGGCATTGGTGGAGGAGACTTTTACATGCCTGACAACTTTGGTGTTATGGTTTCTTTCAATCTTGAACGTGCCATTGGATACAAATGCTTTGTTGAATTTAATGTTACTAAATGTATGCAAATGCTTCGTTGAAGTTGATGTTGCTGACTATATGAAAAAGACATATCCACATACAAATGTGTTAATATTTGTACCAAAGTTTTTTTCTTAATCTTTTGTAGAAGCAGCCCATACAAAGCACTTTATACTTTATATGTTATGTTTACTTTCTTCTTGGAGTCATCTAGGAAGGTTGGGTGTTCACAACTATGATTGATTCGTATTATATGTCCCATATCTTGGTTGTAGTTTACTGCCTACAGAGTAAACTGATGTAAGACTGTAATTAAGAGGAAGAATATATGACATTTCACAGAGTATCATTTATGGGTCTGCCCAAGGTTGCAATAAGTTGCATTGATTCGTCGATTGTAATCAAGTTTGCATTGATTTCATCACTCTTGGCTAATCTATATTCCAAATCGTTGCACATGTAAATTTGATTACAAATTAAATTAACATCAATCAACTTCATAGTAGATCATTTTAATTACATTTCATGGTTCCATGATTTAGTCGAAGTGTTAATCAACTTCATAGTAGATCATTTTAATTACATTTCATGGTTCCATGATTTAGTCGAAGTAGTCAAGTAGCTTGAAGTTTTTGGCAATGTAAACCATATGTAGGCATGCAACGTTGGTCTTAAGAAAATTGGTCATAAAGAAAGTGATTGCCAAGATGGTGGTATTGCCTATAGTTGTTGATGTGTTATTTGATTTTAAAACTTTGAAAGAGTTCTACCGGAAAGTGATGATATGCTCTTGCTCCTGCAATCCAAGACAACATGCCTCCCTATTCTTAGTTAACCCTTGAATATATGCCAACGACGTACCATTAATATAGGTTTATTTACTCATGCATGTAATCCATTATTCTCTTTGTTGGTGTTTCTTTGCATGCCAAGTGAGGACGAGATATTTTATTCTTTAATCGGAATTTTTTCATCTATACAGGTATTGTGTGTGTATAGTATTTTGATTGCAATCTCTTAAAAAAAAATATAAAAACATAAACCCTTCAAACAAAGTATGTAGTGAATTATTAGCTATCAATATACATATATTATTTATTCAAGTGGACTTTAAGTTTTTGAGTCATTAGCTATCTATGTAGCAAGTCCGGCCATAGGCCGGGCCAAATGGCTAGTTTGAAGAAAAACACAGAATATACTACCACGTAGAGATGCTCTCAATCCCTATGTTTTAAAACTTTTAATGATAACCCCAAAATCTACTAAAAAAAAAAGAAAAAAAGAATTGAATAAAATAACATCGGATAATGCACATAGAGGTCTTGCCAGGTTATTCCAAACTCCAAACTCGAAAGTCCTGCAAGTCACATCAGCGGAACAACCACGGTACAAAGTCTCCCGACTCCTGAGTCACTAAGATACGAACCGCATGTTAAATTTTAAAAAAACAATAATAAGTCTCCCGAGTCACTTTCAATGCGTGCTTACCTTCTGCTCATCACAACACGTTTTAAAGTTTAGCCATGGTTTCGTTCACGGAGGTTCTTTCACATCTAACATTTTCTGGTCAGGCTTCTTTCAAACGGTCACGTTGGTTGTGTTTTGTAGTGATGATACTGTTAGAACTTTTCTCTTTAAGGTGTACCTACATAGATCATACACATTACACAATTGTTAATTGTCGAACTACGTCCGAGTGACATTGAGAAGACTCACTAAACTGTGATCTTAAAGTAACATGACTGAGTCATTTACATGTCTCAAACCACACGTGTCAAGTCATGACACGTGTATAAAGTGAGTATGGGCTTAACGATATGTGCATATACTTTTTGGGCTTAAAGCGTATTTATTATCATGATGAAATATAATGAAATACACCCATAATATATAAGTTGAGGTCCCCACCCCAAACCCTATTCCGATTCTCATAAGTTTTTCCATTTGTGTGAGAGAACACAACAAAGAAGGGTTTTGGAGTGGAAGACAACAACGTTCGCCGCCGCTTATAGGACTTCCTTGATCAACGCTATGGGCGGGTATGTCTATTATTATTTGGTTTTCTTTATTGATTGACATGTGACCGGGTATTGGAGAAATCCTCACAATTGGTATCGGTCGCCTAGATGTTACTCATGAAGAAAACATACAGTTTAATTTAATTTCTTGTGTAACATTGAGTAAAAATCGATTTTTTTTTAGTTATGCGGTTAAGTTTGCGAAATATATATTTTTTTTTCGTTTTTTATCGGATCACCGAATCTGTTCCGGTAAAAGGTTTTCATAGGGTCGCAACTTCGTTATCCAAGAATCATGTTCATAAGGTGGATGACGGATTTCGATTAATATACCTTTGATTCGTTGCCGCTAATCCGTTAAAAACTCGTTTTTTCTCGACTTTAAATCCATGGATCTTTGTAATCTATCTTTGGATTGTGCTGAAATTTGGTGGGTAGGGTCGTACTACACTCTAGATTACATCTGTACGGTTGGATTTGTGTTTGCATCATCTGGTTGTGCCGTTCAGGGGTGGCAGTAAGGTTGCCGAAGCATCAAGGATTTGTTTTCCACTGTTGCTTCAGACTCGAGGAAGGGGACGATGAGTTGTCTTTTGAGTCAACTCGTCGATCCAAATTTTTTGAGTTTTAAAACCGATCCAAAATTTTGAGTTTTAAAACCGATCCTAAACACAAAATTTTTTTTGGGCCTTTTCTTTTGTTTTATATTAAAGCCCACTAAAAGAGAGATTGTGTTTTATTAAAGTCTGCCCCATAGCCCAAAGTCCATCTCGACCCATAAACTATATTAGGCTTGGGTCTGACCCATGTATGTATGCCAAGTCTCGACTTTCTGAAACAAAGTTTGACTTGTCTTGACCGGGTCCTACTTCATGCTGAATGGACCTAGTTTGACCCGGTTTTGGGCCTATTTGGTATTTTTGAGCCCAATTACCTTATTTCAGTTGTATATAACTCAATTTAAGTCCGTTTTGGAAGGTTGAATAGTCAAATCGAAGAGTTTTTTGAGCCCAATAAAGTAGACAGACTTAAATTTCAGTTTGATCATGTTTGGATTTCTTAAGTTTGCTATTGGAATTTTCTTTTCTACTATTATCATGTTAATTAATAGAATTGAATAATAGCATGTTCCAAACATTTGAAAATTAGCAATCTAAACCATGAAATTTGGGTAAGTTCACGTGATATGTTGCCTAAGTGGCCTCTTTCATGGAAAATTTATTTGGGTTTAATGGTAAAGTTTATTAGATTGTATATGGTTGCGTCTTAATCCATGCAAATAATAATCGCCCAAAGGAAGTTTATTATTTTGGCGGATTAGTGGCGGTATAAGGTAATTAATATATGTAAAATAATTTTAGGAGTTACTTATGCATTCAATAGTCGGCCCTAAGGAAGACTTATTGTTTGGCCAAGCCTAACTTTGTTTTACATATGTCGATTAGCCTTATGTGTTTAGAGAAAACCACTTACACGTTAAATGCTTGTCCAAAGACTTGAATTATAACGGTGTGTTAGGTTTCTTATTAAGGCCCACTACTAAAGTTTTATAAATGTTTTTCTTTCTTGTCATTTGTCTATTTGATTATTAATTTTTCATTTAGACTAATGAATGAATGATAATAATTACAGATTTTTATTATTGTCTATGCATTAAAGAAAATGACATATGTATTAATGTGAGTTATCTTTTGTATCATGTTCAGTGAATACATCTTCTATATTTGCCAATTTAACTAGTATTCCAGTTCTTACTGGTTCCAACTTTACAAAATGGAAAGAGCATGTTCTAATCGTTCTTGGATGTATGGATTTGGATTATGCATTACGTGTTGATGAGCACCGCTAACCTTAAGGGTGATAGTGGAGAGGAGGAAAAGGCTACCTATTGAAAAGTGGGGAGCTCCAATCGCCTTAGTCTTAGTATAATGAAGCACTCTATTGGAAACTTTTAGGTGGTGCAATGCCTAAGGAAGAAAATGCCAAGAAATTCCTAAGCCAAGTTTGACCCGATTTGTTGCATCGGAAAAGGTGGAGGCAAATGCGCTTCTTAGCAAACTTGTCACCATGCGTATTATCTTGGCAAAGGAAATGTTAGAGAGTACATTATGGAAATATCTAATCTTGTTGCCAAAATGAGGGCACTAAAGTTGGAGTTCTCTGATGATCTCCTTGTGCACCTCATTCTTATTTCTCTTCCTGCACAATTTGGTCCCTTTAAGATCAATTATAATACTCAAAGGGAGAAATGGACTCTTAATGAGCTCATTGCTTTCGGTGTGTGCAAGAAGAGGAAAGGTCAAAACAAGAGAAGGCGAGAAAGTGCTCACTTGGCCACTTCCTCTATTGGCAATTCAGGCACTAAGAAAAGAAAATGGAATAATAAGGGTAAAGGAACTGCAGATAATGTGACACCACAGGTGAATGCGAAAGATAAGCAGGTTCAGGCTACTTTCTGTTACTTTTGTAAGAAACCTGCAGGTCACATTAAGAAAGAATGTCCAAAGTATATAAAGTGGAAAGCAAAGCAAGCAGGTAATGAATTTAGTTTTGTTTGTTCTGAATTAAATCTTGCCGAAGTACCTTCTAATTCTTGGTGGATAGATACGGGAGCAACTATTCACATTAGTGTTTCCATGCAGGGTTGTCTAAGGAGCCGCAAGCCAAGTGATACCGAAAGGTTCATTTACATGGGTGATGGCAATAAGGCATGTGTTGAGGCCATTGGAGTCTTTAGATTAAAATTAGAGTCTGGTTTTTATTTGGATTTAGATGAGACTGTTTATGTACCGTCTTTTAGGAGGCGAATTTAATTTCTATTTCTGTTTGGACAAATCGGTTATACTTGTTAGGTTGGAAAAGGAATATTTAGTCTCTTTCAAAATTCAAATCTTATCGGTCTGAGCTCTTTGATTGATAATCTATACAAGTTAGACTTGGATGCCTCTCACTTAAGGTTAAATGAAACTTTGCATGTTAATAACTATGGTACTAAGCGTAGATTAATTAATGAGAACTCCTCTACATTGTGGCACAAGCGTTTGGGTCATATCTCTAAACAAAGAATTGAAAGGCTTGTGTCAAATGGAGTTCTTGGTGCCCTTGATTTTTCAGACTTTAAAGTTTGTATTGAATGTATAAAGGGTAAACAAACAAATATAAGGAAGTTTGGTGCCGTAGGAGTTCAAGTGTCTTAGACTTGATATATACCGATATTTGTGGTCCATTTCCTCTGACTTCTTGGAATGGTCAACGGTATTTTATCACGTTCTGAGATGACTATTCGCGTTATGGGTATCTATACTTAATTCATGAAAAATCATGATCCTTTGGATGTATTTAAGGCCTATAAAAAGCTGAAGTTGAAAATCAACATTCTAAGAAAATTAAAGCTATCGGATCCGACCGTGGTGGTGAATACTATGGTAGGTATGATGGAAAAGGCCAACATCCAGGACCATTTGCAAGATACTTGGAGGAATGTGGCATCGTTCCTCAATACACCATGCCAAGGACTCCACGTCAAAATGGTGTATCTGAGAGACGAAATCGGACTCTAAAGGACATGGTTAGGAGTATGATTTGTCATTCTACCTTACCAGAGTCTCTTTGGGGTGAAGCCTTAAAGACTGCAGTATATATCCTTAACCGAGTACCTAGTAAAGCAGTAACTAAAACCCCATATGAATTATGGACTGGAAAGAAACCCAGTATAAGGCATTTACATATTTGGGGTTGTCCAGCTGAGGCTAGGCCATATAGGCCTAATGAAAGAAAACTGGACTCAAGAACAGTTAGTTGCTACTTTATTGGTTATTCGGAAAGGTCAAGGGGTTTCAAGTTTTATTGCCCCTCTTCCAATACCCTAATTGAGACGGATAATGCCAAATTTATTGAGGATGTTGAGGATAGTGGGAGCACACAACAACGGAATATTGCTTTTGAAGAAGAGCATGTTGATATTCCTTTAATGGATATCCACAGAGATGAGTTGATCACACCTGTCATTAGGCAGGATGCGGTTGTAGATCAACTAAATATTCCAGAGTTGGCCCCTGCTATTATAGAAGAACCTCACAGATACTTCTAATGAACTTACTGAAATCAGGCTCACTCACTATTTCTTCAAGAAACGAATCTGACCGTCTTGCATTACTTGCATTCAAGTCTCAACTAGTCGATCCAATGGGAGCTTTGAGTTCATGGAATGACTCACTCCACCACTGTGAATGGAAGGGAATCACATGCGGCCGTCGACACCGTGATAGAGTCACCATCTTGGACCTACAAGCACAAAAACTTGACGGTACTCTCTCTCCCTTTATAGGGAACCTCACCTTCCTTAGACGACTAAACCTTACTTTAAACCACTTCCATGGTGAAATACCACAGGAAATTGGTCGTTTATTTCGTCTACAAATCCTTTTTCTCAATAACAACTCTTTCAATGGTGTAATTCCAACCAATCTCACTCGTTGTTTCAACTTGAGAGTGATCAATCTCATTGACAATGAGCTCTCTGGGAACATTCCTGCAGAGCTTTCTTATCTAAGAAAGCTCCAGGGATTGGGTTTGGGCCTGAATTATATAACTGGAAACATCCCACCATCCCTTGGGAACCTGTCCTCTCTTACTAAACTTAGCCTTACACGTAGCAACTTACAGGGAGGCATTCCAGAAAACCTATGCCAAATTTCGCACTTACAATACTTTATGGCTTTTCAAAATCAACTCACAGATGAGGTTCCCTCTTGCCTTTACAACAACTCAAACTTGATTGCTTTCGCTGTTGCCAACAATAATCTAGAGGGACACCTTCCTCCAAACATTGGCCTCACTCTTCCAAACATCCAGTTCTTTCTTCTGGGCCAAAACAAGTTTGGAGGCAATATCCCTGCTTCGTTATCCAATGCTACAAGACTTGAATTATTTTCTTTGATTACAAATTATTTCACTGGTTCAGTGCCAACGGATTTAGGAAGGTTGTCTGGTCTTCGAAAATTAATTCTCGGTGAAAACCAACTAGGAACCAGAGATGGAGATGATTTGATATCCATAACTTCCCTAACCAATTGTAGCAATTTAGAGATGCTGAATTTTGATGATAATCTTTTGGTAGGTCTATTCCCAGATTCTATATCTAATCTGTCCACTAAAATAAACTGGTTAAATTTGGGAAGAAATAACATATATGGAAGCATTCCAATAGGAATTGAGAATTTAGTTAACCTCCAAGTATTGGGTCTGGGGTACAATAAACTCACTGGAAACATCCCTGCAAATGTAGGAAAGCTCTACAGACTGCTCTATCTATTTATTAATAACAATGTGTTATCCGGAAAAGTTCCAATAGCACTCGGGAATTTGACTCGACTTATAAAACTTACTTTATCAGCTAACAATTTAACTGGAAGCATTCCGCCCACTCTTAGAAATTGCCAAAACTTAATTGCTCTTGATCTTTCTCAAAATAACCTCTTTGGTAAGATACCCAAAGAAGTCATTGGCCTTTCTTCCCTTGCGATTGTTCTTAACTTGAGTGAGAATGCACTCACTGGTTCATTGCCACCACAAGTAGGTAATTTAACAAATCTTCTAGAGTTGTCAGTTTCTGGAAACAAATTGTCAGGTCATATTCCGGAATCACTTGGTTATTGTTTGAACCTTAAATCCCTTTACTTGGACAATAACATCTTTGAAGGAGATATACCCAAGTCCTTGAGTGCTTTAAGAGGTCTAGAAAAAATTGATCTTTCTCGTAACAACTTGTCGGGTGAGACTCCAGAATACTTAGAGCAATTACCTCTTTTATACCTGAATTTGTCCTTCAACCAGCTTGAGGGGACGAAGTTCGACCAAAGCGTCTTTGCAAATGCTAATGCAAACTGCGATTTCACTTGGTGGAAACAAGAACTTGTCTTGCGGGCGGAATATTAGAATTGGAGCTCCCTCCATGCAGCAAAAAAGGCATCCAAAGAAAAAAAAAACTTCGTTTCTGTTAAAGTTGTTGTATGCGGATAAAAGAAAACAATAGAAGACAAGGACGAATAGAGGTAATAACCAAGGCGCTGGATTAGTCGTCGTCCTTAAGGAAAGATTTCGCCCCTTCCAATGGTGCGAGAAAGGCAACAAATGTCTTCTTCCTCCGAGGATTCAATGGTTAACGGCAGCCTAACTTTGCACTAGAATAGACTACCCTCTAGAACTAATATAATATAACTCTCTCGGCGGGGAAGAAGAGAAAGAAGAAGATTGAAGCAATCAAAGACTTATCGTTTTCGTGTAGGTAATAGAAGGGGTGTATCACGACTTCAACTTTTGCATTTCACGGGTGTGTATGGAGGCAAAGACGACTTACGTCTCTTCTCTCTCAATATAGAAGTAGCGAAGATCAGAGTTATACACGAAGTTCTCGTTACGTGATCAATACCCTCTAATGAACATAGGCTGTGTTTATATAGAGGCATGACCGAATCATAGATGGAGAAGGACACCTCTTTAATTAGGTTTCACAAAACCTAATCAAAGTAGAACTTTAGCTTATAAAAACTTGCTGCAAAAGCAAAACAAGTTTAGGCAATTGATAATCCACTACCCCAAGCCCACGCCACGACTTCATTTCGGTTCGTCTTGCGGGGGCGTATGTAGCGTGTGTGGCCTTGGGTGAGTCCTCCCTCCTAACACAAAAGCCTTTGTACCCTAAGGGCTGCGCCCTTATGTTAGAGGTTCACCTCAAATACCTCACTTGCTAGTGGTGGCTCATCAATGTGGGACTAAACAACACACAAGTATTTGAAAATACACATGAAGATTCCAACAATCCCCACTATTTCAAAATACTTATAGTCCCCACTATTTTGGAATAGGATATTACAAAAGAAATGGGTTAACGAAATGCAGGAGAATCGAAAAAACAATGCATAAGATCTTGGTGCTTTTAGGGCTTGAACCGGTCATAGGGTAACATGTCTTATAATACGTGAAAGTGGTGGATTAAAAAATCTTTGAACCAACATTCCTTGTAGTAAAATAGAGGACATGCACCCACATTGCTCTTTTCATTATATGCATTTCAGCGGTGTTGCTTTTTTTTTGGCTACCTATGTTAAGTGAATGCTCTAGAATATTTGCCTAAATACCCATAAGAACCGAGGCCAGTTCTACATTCACGTAGGTGGATATCCATCAAGTGTACATAGCGGTTAAAATACACTATCTCATAAAAATAATGGACTATGGATTCCATTAAGAGTAAAATAACTCATCCTTTTTCTCATTGCTATTCAAGTTATACAAAGTATACAAAAATGCTATCTAGTCATAGGGTGACGTCTCAAATAAAGACAATAGCATACCAGGCTTTGGGTGACTTGTTTTCCCTTTGAACCTACTTCATGGGATCTCCAATCACATAGGTGGGGTTGCCGTCGTCGTAAGCCCTCTATCTAAGGCAAAGTCCCATCCCCTCGGCGTATCAACCACTTGTCTCTGTTAAGTGGCTTTGTCGGAGGATCGCCAAATTTAACTCGACCTCACATAGTCTAGAGCCACAACTCCAGATTCCAAGATTTGCTTTTATAGAGAGTAGTAGTCTCGGACGAATATGCCCGCTTTTCCCATTATACAATTTGCTCTTTGCCTTTGCTATTAGGCGGCTGACAAATACAATGCATAGAGTGCATTTCGGCGGTTTTGTACCAATAGGAAGATCGCCAAGAGGTTTCTAAGCCATTTCGGCCCTCGAGACTTGCTTTATCTAAAGCAATAAGCTCGGACTCCATGGTTGAGCGAGCTATCAAGGTCTGCTTAGAAGATTTCCAAAGCGGATCGCACCTCCACCTAGGGTGAAAATATAACCACTAGTGGACTTGATATCATGAGAATCGGATATCCGGTTTGCATCACAATAACCTCTATCGCGGGTGGAGTTTGTCTAAACCTTATGCCGTAATTCATTGTTCCTCTCAAGTACTTGGCTAATCTCTAACGCACTCCAATGTTCGACTAGGACAATGAGTGTATCTGCTTAGCTCGCTAACTGCATAAGCAATGTGGGGTCTAGTGCAATTCATCAAGTACATGAGACTACCAATAATTTGGGCATATCTAGATGAAAGTACACCATGTTGAGCATTTTTCTGAAGTTCACTATTTGCCTCATAAGGTGTCCAACCGCGGGCTTACTATCATAAAAGTTAAACTTCTTCAAAACTTCTCAACATAATGCTCTTGTGAAAGCGTATAGCCATCACTGTTTCTGATGATTTTGATTCCAAGAATCACATCAGCTTCTCCCAAATCCTTCATTTCAAATTGGGAGGATAAAAACATCTTGGTGTTTCTCACAACATCAAGGCTAGGACTCATGATTAACATGTCATCCACATATAGACAGATAATCACATATGAATTCACATCAAAAGATTTGAAGTAAATACATTTATCAGCATCATTTATGTGATATCCATTAGACATCATGACACTATCAAACTTTTCATGCCATTGTTTTGGCGCTTGTTTCAACCCATATAAAGACTTAACTAACTTGCATACTTTATGCTCATTCCCGGTACTTATCATTACCCTCGGGTCGCATCATATATATTTCTTCATCAAGATCACCATTCAAAAATGCAGTTTTACATCCATTTGATGAATAAATAAATTATGAATAGCAGCTAGAGCCATTAGAACTCTTATAGAAGAAATCCTAGTTACAGGAGCATAAGTATCAAAATAGTCAATGCCTTTTTCGGGAGAACCCCTTGACTACAAGTCTAGCCTTGTATTTCTCAATGGAACCATCTAGTTTCAATTTCTTTTTGAAGATCCACTTGTAGCATTATAGGTTTAAGCCCGGAGGAAGATCAACTATCTCCCATGTGTGATTAGCTATAATCGAATCTAGCTCGAGTGTATAGCATCCTTCCCGAAAGGTGCATCTCGAAGAACTGATTGCCTCATTATCGTCGGGATCATCATCAAGAAGAAATGTGTAAAAGTCATCACCAAAATTGGTGGATTTCTGTCTCTTTTACTCTTCCGAATTTCTTGTTCAGAAATTTCGGGATCTGTTGATTGTTGTTCACTAGAGCTACCAACCTCTCAATGCCGATTTTCAAAGGAAACAAATTCTCAAAGAAATCAGCATTTTTACTCTCTATAATAGTGTTAGCATCGACAAGGTTATTATCAGATTTTACTACTAAAAATCTATATGCAAAGACTATTATGAGCATAACCAATGAACATACAATCAACGGTTCTAGGTCCCAATTTTCTCTTTTTAGGTTAGTTCACAAGAACCTTAGCAAGACACCCACATTTTTTAAGTATGTCGGGGTAGGTACATGACCTTTCCATAACTCATATGGTGTCTTATTCCCTGTTTTCTTGTTAGGTATCCTATTCGTATATGGCAAGCAGATAGGATTGCTTCCCCACAAGTTCGTGGGAAGCTCGAACTTACAAGCATAGCATTCATCATCTCTTTTAGTGTTACGTTTTACGTTCGGCTACTCCATTAGACTTCAGGAGAGTATGGTGGAGTAGTCTCATGAATAATGCCACTCTTGTCACAAAAGTCCCGGAAGGGTTTAGACGTATTCTCCACCCCTATCGGACCGAAGTCTCTTAATCTTACAGATTAAAATTTTGGTTTTCAACTTGACTTTGTACTTGAGAAACATCTCACACGCTTCATGCTTGTGTCTAAGTAAATATACCATGGTGTACCTAGAGAAGTCATCTATGAATGTAATATAATAAAACTTCCTCCTCTAGACATGGTACTTACGAATTCACCCAAATCCATTATGAATAAGAGTTAGTAATCCGGTTTATCTCTAGACCACGGTTCTATTGGGGTTTCTTCATTGGCTTTAGTCTCAAATATATTTCACATTTATCATTAGAAAAATCAGAAATATTAGACAATAAACCACATGCTTTCATCCTTTTCATATCTTGAACATTCACATGTCCTAGTCTACCATGCCATATATTAAAAAGAGTCAAGCAAATAAGCGGAAGCGGATTCATTCTTATTAATAATAATGTTGTCAAGTACATTCAACATGAAAAGACCACTGTTATTACAATAACCTTTACCAACAAAACCCTCATTCTTTGTCGGAACAAACTTGTCACTCTCAAAAAGTCACCTTGGCCTTGACTTTTCCAGTAGAGAACCACAGAAATCAGATTCGGACCGAATCTCGGGAACATGAAGAACATTACTAAGTGAAAGGGTTTTCCCGAAGTTAACTTCGGAAGAACCTTGCTGTTCCTCAACAGAACAGACCTAGAGTCACCCATATAGACCTTTTCATCTTTCACTAGTATGTAATCCGAGAAGGCTTCAACATCACCACATGCGTGGCGGGTGGCACCGGAATCTAGTACCCAGTTCCTCTTCCCAGTGGCTATGAACACTTGTGACACGACAGCAGCAACAATATCATCTCCCTCAACTAGATTAGCATTGGGAGGATCATCGGTGTCTTTCTTCTTATGCAAAAGACCGAAAAGCCCTATGTCGGGTTTACCACAAACATAACAATTTCCATTTGCGATTACCACTCCTTTTAAAAGAAGTGCCTTTGACCTTGAAATTCTTATTTTTGTTGGACTTCTGCTTCTTAGAGGTTTTGTTAGATTTGCTGGGATTACCTTCAACGATATTGGCTTTAGAATGAAATTCCTTAGACAACACCTCATCCCGAGTCTTGTTCTTTTCCTCTATGTGAATGTGAATGATCACATCCTCAAGAGTCATCTGCTTACGCTTATGCTTCATACTATTTTTATAGTGTTTCCAAGACTCGGGGAGTTTCTCAATCAAACATCCAGCAACAAAGGATTCGGGTAAATTAATACCCTCAGTTTTCAAATCATTAATCAGCACATGAAAATCATGGATTTGAGACGTTACATCTCTATCCTCTCTCATATGGAACTTAAGAAAATTCCCAATAGCATATTTCTGAGTACCAGCATCCTCTATTATGTATTTCTTGTTCAAACTCTCCCATATATCATGTGCATTCTTATTTGAACAATAAATATCAAAAATCTCATTGGACAAGGTACTCAAAATAGCATGACGACATACCTTATTCCCATTGAAATAAGCGGCTTGATTTCTTTTCGAAATCATTAGAACCCTCCATGGGTGCTGTATCAGTGAGATACTGCGTAGTTGAGTACATCTAGGGCTGTGAACACCCTTTCTCTCCATCTCTTGAAGTGTGAACCGTTGAAGGATTCAATCTTGGACACATTGGGTAAATTGCGAGCATTCAGAATAGGTGCAGCATCTCTCATAGACGAAGTTACTTCCATGACTCCAGAATTAGTTTCTTTGATCGGCGTGGTGTCAACAGGTGTAGACATCTTGATCTTTCCTTAAGATTGTTGTATCCAGATAAAAGAAAACAATAGAAGACAAGGACGAGAATAAGGGTAATAACCAAAGGCGGATTAAAGGTCGTCCTTAAGGAAAGATTTAAGCCCCTTCCAATGGTGCGAAAGGCAACAATTTGCGTCTTCCTCACGAGGATTCAATGGTTAACAATGATCTAACTTTGCACTAGAATAGACTACCCTCTAGAACGACAATATAACTCTCTCTGGCGGGAAGAAGAGAAAAGAAGAAGATTGAAGCAATCAAAGACTTATCTGTTTCGTGTAGGTAATAGAAGGGTGTATCCGCGACTTCAACTTTTATTTATTTGGTGTGTATGGAGGCGATACGACTTTCATCTTCTCTCTCAATATAGAAGTAGCAGTTGAAGATCAGATACACGAAGTTCTACGTTCTGTGATCAATACCCTCTAATGAACATAGCTGTGTTTATATAGAGGCATGACTGAATCATAGATGGAGAAGGACACCTCTTTAATTCGGTTTCACAAAACCTAATCAAAGTAGAACTTTAGCTTAGCGAAACTTGTTTGCGCAAAAGCAAAACAAGTTTAGGCAATTGATAATCCACTACCCACTAGTCAAACAGCCCAAGCCCAAGCCCCGTCCGCCTTCCTCGGTTCGGGTTCGGGCCCGGGTATGGCAATGTGTGGCCTTGGGTGAGTCCTCCCTCCTAACACAAAAGCCTTTGTACCCTAAGGGCACGCCCTTATGTTAGAGGTTCACCTCAAATACCTCACTTGCTAGTGGTGGCTCATCAATGTGGGACTAAACAACACACAAGTATTTGAAATACACATGAAGATTCCAACAAAAGTGACTGTCCCTATCATTGTTGGGAGCGTATGTCTTCTTGTATTATCGTGTGCTTTTTTTGTACGCTGGCGAAGAGCAAAGGCGAAAAAAGAACCATCTTCAAAAGCAACATTGTTCGACCAGCTATATGAAAGGATCTCTTATGGAGAGCTCCTTAAAGCCACGAATGGATTCTCTGTGGACAATCTAATTGGTGTTGGGAGTTATGGCTCTGTGTTTGAAGGCGTTATCCAAGACATGAACAAAACCGTTGCTGTGAAGGTCCTAAATCTTCATCGAGAAGGAGCTTCAAAGAGTTTCCTAACTGAATCCAAAGCCTTGAGAAATCTCCGCCATAGAAATCTTCTCAAAATCATAACAACTTGCTCAAGTGAGGACTTTCAAGGGAATGATTTCAGAGCTCTAGTTTTTGAGTACATGACTAATAGGAGTTTAGAGGAGTGGATACATCCAAAGATCAATGAGCACCAACTTCAGCCAAGAATTTTAAGTATCAAACAGAGATTTAATATAGCGATCGATGTTGCTTCTGCACTTGATTATCTTCACCACTATTCTGCACAGGAGATTGTCCATTGTGATATAAAGCCAAGCAATGTTCTTCTGGATGATGACATGACTGCTCATGTAGCTGATTTTGGAATAGCAAAGATGTTTTCTATCACTGGTGATGATTCTTCTCAAAGCCAAATCAGCTCATTTGCAATCAAAGGATCAATTGGTTATGTTGCTCCAGGTAACTATGAATTCAATATTCATGCATCAACATTAGTTAAGTAATTTACTATTTGGTGAAAGTGTATGCTTTCCTATTACAAAAATCACTTCTAACTTCTGATGCAGCACAAGGACCTTAAACAAGCACTTGTTCAATGTTCATACACATTATATCCCTATATGTTTTATTAATTGATAGTGGATATAAATGCAGAGTACGGAATGGGTAGTGCGGTCTCGTTGCAAGGAGATGTGTACAGTTACGGCATCTTACTGTTAGAGATGTTTACTGGGAAGAAGCCAACGGATGACATGTTTCTCAATGGACTTAGCCTGCACAACTACGTTGACAAGAATTTGCCTAATCAGGTTATGGAAATTGTAGACCCGCTCCTGCTTGTACAAGAAAATGATGCAATACTCAACATTGCTGGCGAGAACAACAGACCAGATAGATTACACGAATGTTTGAGTTTAGCATTAGTTCTTGGAGTCGCATGTTCCACTCATTCACATGTAGAACGCTTGACGATGAATGAAGTCGTCATTCAGTTGCATAGAATTAGGGAGCATCATGAAGGTGTTAGGAGTCTTTGAGTGACAGTAGGACAAGTTGGCAACTCTCAGTTGTATGCAAATTATGAATTCCATATATATGTAGTTGTATGCAACTACATATAGAATTATGGAGATATAGTCCTACAAACGGGTGCCACTATATTAAATTATTCTGAAAAATATTTGTAACTATGCACAATTATAAGATATAAATGTTATATTGATCACACATCCAAATTTCTTGTAACGTAAAAACCCCATACTCCATAAAAAGATAGAACACAACTTTAATAAAACCTTTTGACTTCTATTTGTTGTTAAATAATAGATCGAAGTTTGATTAAAGTTTTGTTAGAATGTTCAATAAGGCGAAAATCATACTTAAGCTACTTCAATACCAAGTCATTCCCAGTCATACGAAAATAGATATGATAAACACTATTTTAAATGCAAAATTATACTTGTCGAACATTCCAACGATACATAATACAACTATGTTTTTAGGTTAGTTCAACGCAATTGTATCCAATTTTTTTATTTGTTAATTATTCATTGAGGTTAGTTCAATGCCTTTGCTTCCATTCTAATTTCTCCTTAATTATACTTTGAGTTAGTTCAATGCAGTTGCATCCAGTTTTCGATTTCCCGTTAATTATTCTTTTCAGCTAGTTCAATGCATTTGCATCTAATTTTCGATTTCACGTTAATTATCCTTTGAGGCTAGTTCGATACATTTGCATCCAGTTTCCGACTTCACAGTAACTATTCTTTGAGGTTAGTTCCATGCAAAAAATAATATTAAATAAATAAATAGGGTTAGTTCATTCAATGCATATGCATCCAATTTATGAGAATTCCCGGTGATTTTCTTTAGGTTAGTTTAATGTAGTTGCTTCTAGTTCCTGATTTCTCGTTAGTTATTCTTTGAGAGTTAGGTCAATGCAGTTGCATACAATTTTTGATTTCATGTTGCATTACTATTCTTTTAGTTAGCTACACGCAATTGCATCTAGTTTCAGATTTCCCGTTGATTATTTTTTGAGATTAGTTCAATGCAGTTGCATACTTGTATCCAGTTTTCGATTTCTCGTTAATTATTTTTTAGGTTAGTTTAGTGCAGTTGCATTGAGTTTCCGATTTTCCTTTAATTATTCTTGGGGGTTAATTCAAAGAATTTGCACCCAGTTTTCAATTTTCTGTTAACTATTACTTGAGGTTAATTCAATGTATTTGTATCTAGTTTTCCATTTTCCGTTAATTAATTATTCTTTGTGGTTAGTTTAACGCATTAGTATTCCGTTTCCGATTTCTCATTAATTATTTTTTGAGGTTTGTTCGTAATATTTGCATTAGGTTACTGATTTCCCGTTAATTATTCTTTGAGGTTAGTTCGTTGTGTGTTTGCATCCAGTATCTGATTTCCCGTTAATTATTCTTTGAGGATAGTTTAATGCATTTGCATCTAGTCATGATTTCTAGGTTAATTATTATTCTCTAAGGTTAATACAATGCAGTTGTGTCCAATTTTCTGATTTTCTTTTAATTGTTATTTGAGGTTAGTTCAATGCATTTGCATTCAATTTCTGATGTCCTATTAATTATTCTTTGAGGTTAGGTCAATGCATTTGCATTCAGTTTCCGATTTCTCGTTAATTGCTATTTGTGGTTAGTTCGATGCATTTGCTTTCAGTTTCCGATTTCACGTTAGTTCTATGCAAGAAAAAAAAAGGTTAGTTTCATGCAGTTTCATCCAATTTCTGATTTCCGATAATTATTATTTAAGAAATCTGATTTCCCGTTAATTATTTTTTGAGGTTAATTCAATGCATTTGTATCCAGTTTTCGCTTTCCCGTAAATTATTATTCGAGATTAGTTCAATGCATTTGCATCCAATTTTCGACTTTCTTTGAGGTTAGTTTGATGCACTTGCATCCAGTTTCCGATTTTTCATTGATTATTCTTTGAGGTTAGTTCAATGCATTTGCGTCTAAACTGATTTTTTGTTAATTATTTTTTTAGCTTAGTTCAGTGCAGTTGCGTCTAGTTTCAAATTTTTTCCGTTATTTATTATTTGAGGTTGGTTCAATGTAGTTGCATTCAGTTTTGAATTTCCCATTATATATTCTTTGTGGTTAGTTCAATGCATTTGCATATAGTTTTGATTTCTCGTTAATTATTATTTAAGGTTAGTTCCATGCAAAAAAAATATTAGTTTCATACAATTTCATCCAATTACTGATTCCCTTTAATTATTCTTTGAGGTTAGTTTAATACATTTGCGACCAGATCGAACTCGATTTCCAATTAATTATTTTTAGAGATTAATTTAATGCATTTGCATCCAGTTTTCGATTTCACGTTAATTCTTTTTTGAAGTTAGTTAAATACATTTACATCCAATTTTCGATTGCCCAATAAATATTATTTGAAGTTAGTTCAATGCAGTTACATCAATTTCTGATTTCCTATGAGTAATATTTTGAGGTTAGTTCAATACAATGGCATCCAGTTTTCAATTTCCCTTTACTTATTTTTTGAGGTTAATTCAATGCATTTACATATAGATTCTGAGTTCCCGTTAATTATTTTTCGAGGTTAGTTAAATGTAGTTGCTTCAAGTTTCCAATTTTTAGTTAATTATTCTTTGATGTTAGTTCAATGTGTTTGCTTACAGTTTTCAATTTCCCGTTAATTGTTCTCTGATGTTAGTTTGTTGCGTTTGCATCCAGTTTCAAAATTTTCATTAATTAGGTTAGTTCAATGTAGTTGCATCCAGTTTCCGATTTTCCGTTAATTGTTCTTTGAGGTTATTTCGTTGCGTTTGTATCCAGTTTCCGATTCCCGTTAATTAAGGTAGTTCAATGCATTTGCATCCAGTTTCCGATTTCTCATTAATTATTATTTGATGTTAGTTTAGGTTAGTTCAATGCATTTACATACAATTTCTAATTTCTCATTAATTATTTTTTGAAGAAATTGGGTATAGGTACACAGCCACAAATTTCTTAAGTTAAGAAGAAATAGCAAAAAAAAAAAAAAAATCGTTTTTCCTCCATAAAAACTGAAATTTGACATATGTCTCAAATTTCATACTGAATTTTACAATTTTGACCTCTTTTATTAGTCCCAACTAAAGAAGCAACTACTAACAAAAAAAAGACTACAAACTAAATCAGTTACCAAAAGAATAGTGGGTTAATCAAAATAACTAAAATTCATCCGAAATCTACAAAATTCCAATTAAAAGTGTGATGAATTTCTGGGAGACCAAAACAATGTGGAAAACATCAACTTAAAAAATGGAAAAAAGGTATATTGGTTACAACTAATTTCAATACAACTTTAGCAATTTAAAAAGCATCTCTGATAATTTTGAATAGCATGTTTAAGCTTTGTTTGATGTAATTATGTGAAAAGACAAATGGTTTGTTTTATATAAGACAATTGTATGAGTTTAAAATTTGAATGAGTTTAAAAGACTAAAAGTCTAATGTAAATTATATGTCACTATAACAAAGAGTATGTTTTTATATGAAATTGATATTCTTCAACTATTACGCATTTTTGTAATAAATATCTTTGTTTGTGTTTATTTTTTGAGTTATGGTAAATGATTTTATTCATTTATTGTAGTATAGGTGTGTATAACTATATATATTAAGGAAAAAAAAACCACCTACCGTATCCCGTCTAGGCACTGCCTAGAAGGCCTAGGCGCTCTCCCACCGCCCAACTACTGCCTAGCGTTTTTTAGAACATTGAGAAATAGAGACCGATTCTCGGTTCTTAAAATTCGGAACCAAAACCAAACTAAAGCCAACCTTAAATTCGGCTCAGATCGGTTCTAAAATCGGCATTGGGCCCTTTACACACGATTATTTGTTAACTGCCTTCACGACTACAAGCCTGATCCCATACGCTTATGGCTATTATGCAAGCCTACCCATTTATAAAGCTTTAATTGTCCTACTATTTGTATGTTTGTGGGCAATGTGGGACTATTTTCCTAGCTCAACTACTTAAGACAAATTTCGGTGTTTGTACTGGTAATATAATGGATTTAAGTTTAACTCTTCGACAATTTTTTTTTTTTTTTTTTTTTTTTGCTGGGTAAGTCAAAATGTATTAAAAGAAAAGTAACAAAATACAAAAGGTATTTGGAGATGCAACATGTTGCATTCTCTAATGTTCATGCCAACTCAAGCAGTCGACTATTACCATTTATAAGAATAGTAATAGTTTACATTCACTGAAATCTATAGAAGGTCTGGTATGGGCCTTCCCATTTTTTTTTATAGTTTTCCTGATACAACTCGGTTTTCCTTCACATACAACTCGCTTTTCATTAGCAGCCAACAAATCTCCATGGTCTTGGCTAACCTATCTGCCTGAAGATAGTTAGCTTCTCTAAAGATCTTTGGTGATCTTAATATCTGGGAACCGCAAGCGAAATAAAATTGTTCCATCTTGTTTGCAATGTCCATGGTACATTTCCACTCCTAAAAGCTTGTACGTATTTTGAATCGGTTTCGATCCATAGCTTGTACCATCCCTTAGACATTGCAATCTCCACCCCTCAAGAATGGCCATACACTCTGGATAAAAAAATTGGTACCTACACCAATACTCTTCCACACCGTAAGCTTGAAGCCACCCATATTGTCCCTATCACGAAATCCCAATACCCGGTGAGGTCCCGGGTTACCTAGAGAACCCCATCAAGTGTTCAACTTCAATATATTTGGAGCGGTGGAATCCAAATACACCGCTTAACAATTGGTGCATTCTTACTCTTGAGCCACATCCGATTTCATTAATCCCAAAAATTTGATCACACCTGTTTCTAACTTCTACATCTATGAAAATGGTAGTGATATGAAGTTGTGGTGTTTGGCCAAGTGTCGAGAGTTTCACCCGAAGTTCAAATGTAATACTTTACGATTCAAATTTGTAGTTGGTTAAGCGAATGTTTCCTGATTTTTTCCTTCAAAATGTATCAAATTTCTATGTTTCCATATACTTTCGTCGGTAGCCACTATACAAGCATGCCATAACTGTTTGGGTCGGTGGAAAATCTAGGGCTCCATTGGTTATTCACCTTCAAAGCATCATCCAAACACAATATATGGCTGGTATTAAAAGCTTTCGCTATCCGCATGCCACAACTTTTGAGAGAAGCAACACAAACCGATAAGAGGTGACCATGTGTATCACGGGCATTCCGACAAAGTCTGCAACAAAGAAGCCATGTGTACTCCCAATTTTTGTACCCTCTCATCAAGTAGCAACACCTTTTTGTAAAATCTTCCATGTTATTGCTGTGGGCCTTGGGTGTATATAACTATTCCAAATACATTTACTCCAGGTAACAACTTGTTTCTTAGTTCTGATTTCTTCATATGCTGACCTTGTAGAGAAATTTCCTTTCATGTCAGGACACCACACCACATAATCACTGAAGCTTGAATCACACTTTTGCACTAAACTGACTCCCACATTCACACTAGCCATTACCTCTTGTAAGATGTCTGGAATGCACCATTGATCATCCTTTAATAAGTCACAAACCCTCGGCCTACACCCTTTCAATTCTTCTGCGATGATGTTAAGCAACTTTTGTAGATATTTTGTCCATAACCAATTACTTCTCCACATATCAACATTCTCACCATCTGCTACCACCCATTGACTTCTTGGGATTACTTCAGCTAATGCCTCCTTAATACCAGTCCATATAGAAGTAGGCCTGTGAAAGGTGATTATTTCCCCATCTTTACTGAAATACTTAGCTCTCAAGAATACATCCAAAATCACCCGCAAAAGGACACCCCATGCCAATTTCATTTGCATTCTTTGTATTCATGCTTTTGAGTCTTTAGATACCCAAACCTCCTTCAAAGAATTGCTTGCACACTCTATCTCTATCGGCTAATGGTTACTCCTTTCTTAATGGTAGGATCACCAGACCAAAGGAAATTCTTCATCAAAGTTTCTGCTTCCCCTAATTATAGACATTGGCCATTTGAAAATTGCCATGTTATAAATTGGGATACTATACAACACAGACTTAACCAAGGTAACTCTCCCTTGAAATGATAGTCTCTTGCCAATCCAGCTAGTAAGCTTTTTCTTTACCTTATCAAGAATAGGGGCAACACATGCCCTAGTGATTCTTCCTTTATGTAACGAAATACCAATATATTTTTCAGGTAAGCCCCCTTCCACCATACTCAATTCCTCAAGTACTGCCTGTTTCCTTTCATCTGTGAAACTACCAAAGAAAACTTTGCTCTTTGCTTTGTTGATTTGCTGACGTGATGCCTCCTGATACCTCTCCAAAATGTATTTTAGTTTTCTAATGCCCCTAATACCTCCATTTTCAAAGATGATGATGTCATATGCAAAAAGCAAATGACTAGGTGCATCCACCTGCTTGATAGTGGTCAAAGGCATCAAATGCTTCATGCTCCTCAGATAATGCAATGCTCTACTCAAGGTGTCTTCAGCAAGAGCAAAGAGAAGAGGAGATAAAGGGTCTCCCTGCTTTAAACCCCTCCTCATAGCAAAATACCTGACTGGTCCACCATTTAATAAGATAGAGATGTGAGCTGAGTTCAC
This sequence comes from Coptis chinensis, assembly GCF_015680905.1. NCBI lineage: Eukaryota > Viridiplantae > Streptophyta > Magnoliopsida > Ranunculales > Ranunculaceae > Coptis > Coptis chinensis. Next base: position 4,001,439 of record NC_141456.1, on the reverse strand, counting down.
AATTTTTGTAATCCACTTGATCCAAGTTTCCGAAAATCCTAGCCTTTGCATGACTTGGAATAGAAAATCCCAATTCATAGTATCATAGGCTTGAGATATATCTAGCTTGAGAACCACATAACCACCATACTTCTTATTCTTCATTTCATTCATCAGTTGAGAGGCCAACCCAATGCTAGCTTGAGAGCTTCTACCGGGAACAAAACTTGTCTGCTCCTTAGTGATGATTCTGTTTGCCATAGTGTTTAGCCTTATTTGTAACAACTTTGTGATTATCTTGAAGAGAAAATTCCCCATGTAGATGAGCCTATACTGGCTGAGTTTCTTTGCATCTTTGTCCTTAGGTATCAATGCAATGAAGTTAGCATTTAACCCATTAGGTAAACATCCTTGAATGAAGAATGATTGAACAACTGCACACACATCTTGCTTGATGATTACCCAACATTTGAAGTATAAATGCCCTTGAAACCCATCCGGCCCTGGAGAACTATCTGCTTTCATAGAAAAAAATAGTTTTCTGAATTTCGTCATAGTTGAGAATCTTTGTGAGAAAGTAATTGTCATCCTCATCGAGAACTTTGGGAATGATGTTCAATAGCCCAAGGTCTTGGCTGACTTCCCTTTCCTGGTATTTGGCTTCATAGAAACTTATCACATGTTGCTTTATTTGCTCTTGTTCAATCAAAAGAGTTCCATCTTCTTGCATAATTTCTGTTATCATCGAGGCACCCAATCTGATCTTACATATATTGTGAAAGTATGCAGAATTCCTGTCCCCTTCTTCCTCAAATTTGGTTCTACTTTTTTGTCTCAGTAGAGATGCTTTATTATCCTTAGCTGCATCCAACTCTACTTCTTTCCGGATCATTTCAGTTTGTATTCCATCTTCATTGTCACTTTGATCTGCTAGCATTTGCAATCGAAGTAATTCAGCTTGAACTTTCCTGATATTTGCATCCACCAATAAAAAAACCTCAGTATTCGACTTCTTGATTTCCCCTTTCAGCCGCTGTAGTTTTCTTATGACCTTGATAATAGGTTGAAGAAAGCCTTCAAAATTTTGGTCCCAGTTGTGCTTAACCATATTAAGGAATGTAGGGTGTGTACACCACATTTTATTAAACCTGAATGGTATATTTATTGGTTTTAGGACATATGGATGTGATCCAAGAAGTGGAGAGTGGTCGGATGCATATCTGGCTCCAGCACTGTACTTCCATCAGGCAAACTTAAGATTCCATGCTTCATTATACAGGACTCTATCCAATCTGCTCAAAACCCTTCTAGTCCCCCACTGATTGTTACACCAAGTGTACTTAATGCCTCCCCAATTGCTTTCCATTAACTCAGTTTCATTTATTAAGTTATTAAACTCCTGCATAGCTACTCTGTTAGGCAGTCTTACTCCTTTTTTCTCTTCATTTTGCAGCACTACATTAAAGTCACCAATGACAGCCCATGGTAGGGTAGTATTAATAACCTTAAGTTCCCTCTAGAGTTCCCTCTAGAGTTTTTTAAAGTAAGGGAGCAGCTTGCGTGTACCACCGACAAAATGCAGTCATTAACAAGGACTAAAATATGTTGTTCAGATGTGAACACCACCCTCATGCTTATACCAATCTTAGTAAAAATCCAAATGTTCCCCAGTCTACTTGAGGAGTCATTATGAACAATATTACTTTCAAAATAGTTCATTCTAAAATCATTCAGGTAACTAGTTTCTGGCTTCACTAAAGGTTTAACCAAGCAAACTATGTCTGGGTTATGAGAAGAAATCATTTCCCTCAGTCTCTCTCTAGCATTTACTTTCACTACCCCCCTAATATTCCAAAAAATAATCCTCATTTGGAAATTTGGCGGGAAGAACTACCTTGCACCTTGTCTGATACTTTCACACCCGAGGATTGAGCAGAGTTTGGTCCCTTACTCTTCTTCTTGTGTGTTTATTGTTGCATATCTTTGGCTTTTACTGTGGGTTTAATTGTTCTCTCAGACGTCCTTATCGGAGGATTCTACTTCTCAGCTTCCAAAACCTCTTCCAATTCCAACACAGAAAAGTTGTTGCTTACTTGCAGAGGTTCAACAACAACTTGTGCGGGGGAATTGTCATTAATACAACATACCATATGTTCCTCAGGTACATGGATCTCAGTAGGTAGAATTTCTTCTTGTACTTCTATACCCTCCTGAATCTGCTTCTGGGATGTATTTATACATTGTGCTTCAATACTTGCTGAAACTCGTTGAGTCTCAACATGTTCCTCATTCAGTACACTTGGTGCTTCCTCCTGATTCTGTATGGGTGCTGAAGTGTGAACTTCAACTATGCCTTCATTTAGATCAACTTCATTAACCATATCTTTCTCTTTCAAAAGCTCACCATCACTGGTTTGCCCTTGCTCCTTGGTTATGCTCTCCCCAACATTTGAAATAATTGTATCCTTATTTTTCCTCATTTGCTTCTTTCGTTGTCTCTTAGACATGCCAGTGTTGGCATTCTCAGTGCTCACAACTAGTTCTTTCTCCTTGTTCTTGTTCAATTCTTCTTTCAGGATTCTGCATTCCATCACCAAGTGACCTACTCGTTTGCAATGATTGCAGAACTTAGGGAGTTTGCCTGTTTCCACTTTCTGCCAGAATTTAATGTCTCTGCCTGCAACTTCAACCCAAATCTTTTCTGGGATTTTCTGAGTTAAATCCACATAAACTTGAACACTGGCATAGTATCCTAATTTTCTTTTTGCTGTTCTCATTTGTTTGGATAGGTCTCCCAACAGCTCTCCCCAGTGAAAACAATGTCTTAAGCTCCCAATATTCAAGACTGAGTTCTGGAAATCTTACCCAAACAAGGGCATTCAAATGATTCTCCTTGTTTGTGGAGAAATTTGGGGTCCATTTACTCAATCTAAGGATTTGAGAATCGAACACCCAAGTTCCTTGTGTCCAAACCCTTAGGTAGTCTTTTTCATCAGCGAAACGAAACATTATATACCCCCTTCCAAGTGGTGTAGCCTGCCACTCACTTTTTGGTTTCCAGAGTTCTTTTACCTTCTCGTTCACATCTTTCATATTAAGTTTAGACATATCAAGCCTACCTACCAGCCCCATTTTACAATATTCCAAAACCCTTATCCACATCATCAGCTTGGATCGAGATGGTAGGGTACTCACCTTGATGTCCAGGAGTTGGGAGTGTTGTTGTATAAACATCTCGACCATAAGTCGCCCTTGTAACATTTGCATATGATTTCTGGGCATGTACATCATTGCTCTGAGTGCCTTGTACTTCGTCTGTATCAGTGGTGCTCCTTGTAGCATTTAGTGAAGCATTCACTGGGCCTTTCTCTGGGATCGTATTTGATTTTCCATCCAAGAAACCCTAAGGGCAAAAGATGCTACCTTGTAGGTCAAGAGGTGTTTGGATGCTTTCAGAGGAAGATTTGGTCTTCGCTATATCTGCATAGGAAGATTTGGGTTGCTGTTTAGTCACCAACTTATCTGTGTTGGTCACATCTAAGCTAACATGCTCCTCTTCTTCAGTTTGCACTAATAGATCTTTGTGAATTTTATGGATTCACTTCCTCATAAATATTTCCAGCGAACCATGGCCATACTTTTGCTCAAATGCTTTTGCTATCAACTCTCCGTCCTCATTATCATTTATGTTGGGTAATTCTGGCTCTAAATCATAGGGTTTTTTTGGATTATCCATAGTTGCTACAGTAAAAAAGCGAATTTTGCTACAGTAACTTTGTCCCCATTTCGTTCATTTCCCTCGATTTTGTCCTATAGTGACAGTGTCCTCTTCGACAATTCACATATGTAAAGAAGTTATAAGTTAGTTTAGGTGAATGCTAAGGCCATTGTTATCTACTTATATACTTGTCAACGTTCTTGGCAAACAAAGTTTAGATGGGAATGGGTAGCGTAAGTACAGAGCTAGTGAAGTGATTTTTTTTCTAGAGATGGATGGGCACCAATCTAATGTTTTTCCCCATAGATTAATGGATTTCATTTTCATTTTTTATCCACAAAATGAAAAAATCACAAATAAATTCGTAAATTTTCCCTCGTATAGTCATATGTATTCACTTCATCTCTTTCCCCCTTCTTTAAACTTTGGCTGCCAACATTAATAATTATCAATAGGAAAAACTCTTCAAGTTTATTATAATTATTAAAAAGTTTATTAATGTAAACGCAATTACACATTGCATCTTTATTACAAACAAAAATATTGATGATATTAATAGCCAATGAAACTAGAATTTGTAACTTTTTTTGGGTTTTTTTTACATGAATGTTAGTGAAAATTTTATTTTATTTTATAAGGATTTTTGTATTTGTTTTTGTATTTTTTGTTTTTTTCCGCCAAAGCTGAAAAATGAGGGATAGAAGAATATATTTTGAGTCTCATGGTCTCACTTAGAACATTTTTCTTTTGTTGAAAAAATAAAGATTTGTAGAAAAAAAATTGTTTTGGAGAGATAATTAGATAAATCTTTGTTTAGATTTTCATTAGCTAGAGTTAATTAGTAGTTGAAAATATGGTGGACAGATATGTGGTGGAGATGTGCTTGGGAGAATTTTCGCTCCTAAACACGTAGGAGCGAATTTTTTCTGAAGCAAAATTAAGTCTAAAAAAACATTCGTCACTAATCATAATAACAACACAACAACAAACAAGACGTGTGTGGAATGTTTGAGTGGTAATAAACACTTCATTAAGTAGTTAACAAAATAAGTTAAAACCAACTTAGTTATATTACATTCTCACAATGACCAAAATATGGGCAAAACCGTCATTGAATTAAAAAGTTCTTCTATGCAGTTGAATATATTTTGCATAATGTTGATAGTATGTCCAAAAGGGTAACAAAAGTTGCATATGTCCAAAGGGTAATAATGTTGCATATGGGCAAAACCAACTTAATTGTTTGTTTTTCTTTTATAGCTAACTAGTTTTTGAACCCGGCCCTACAAGCGGGTCTTTGGTATATGATTATTTTTTATTTTGAAAAAACAATTATAATAATGCAAAGCTATGTATGAGATATGTAAATTATATTTTTTGGTAATTTTTACTTTCGACTCAAAGCAAATATTCAATTGAAAGCAATTTTCAAGAACTTTGTAAATAGCTAAAAGACAAACACTATATAGTCGTAGTTGCCATTACATTTGGTAGGTAGGAGTAAAATATTTTTTATTGGTTAGATATAATAAGTTTAATTATATTGCTTGAATTCTTGTCAGTATCATTTTGAAACTTCAGGATTACCGAAGTGTAAAACTATATAACATTTGAAAAAAATCACTAACTTATAATCAAGCATTGTGATGAATTGATACAACTCATACCAAAATACATAGCAAGGCATTCCAATATAAATATATAAAAAATAAATTAAAAATACGAATACCATTATAAACACAGAAGTAATTTTGAGCTGAAGATGTAGTGCCCTTCATGCACCTCAATGTGGTGAAATATTTTATCCTAATACTCACACGGCCCTATTTAATATTTTTCCCAACACACAGATAACATTATCCCCAAATCCCTCGACAATAAATCAATTTTGCTAAAATATTAGAATAACTTGTAACACATACTTGTACTAATTAAAATAAAAAGTTTGAATGAACCGTACCTAACCAAATTCATATGTACATAGATATATGACTATGATTATTAATCCAATGCTTGTCTTGTTTCCTGTACTATTGTTGTTTCAACCTTTTTGGATACTGTGTGCCTATGTGGCTAACACCACTATCCAAACTGCTGGTTGCACAAACTTGCATTCGAAAAATAAATAATAATAAAATAATATTCATTACGGTGACAAAATATAATATATTACAAAGATAAAATCTTTAGTTCATTGTGAGAAAGATTCCCAAATTTTGGCTGCACTCACACACACACAAACACAACAGAAACGGTAGACATAAATAGAGATGAATTCAAAAAAATTCCAGACACCATCTAAGTCACTGAGCTTGCAATAACAGAAGATGAAGATGTTCTAAGAAGTCATGCTTGAGTGCGGGGGGTGCCAATTCCTATGAGCCTATTTATCTGCAAATTCCATGAGCCATGTCATACATGTACCTTTCAAAGTCAAGTTATAGCGAACAAAAGAACGTTTTAAACCCGCCGCTAGTCTTCATCATTGTAGTACTTAATAAGATCCTTGAAATCAATTTCCACCTGACAAATTCTTTCAATTAAATCCTTTGATTAAAATGTTGTGGCTATGAACTCCAGCAGGATTAAGTTAATCTCATCATTATGTTTCCCATGCATGACTAAGCCCAAAAATAACAGTTAACTATTGAGATACTGATTTTCAATCTAAACTCTCTTCATAAGTTAACAGATTCCACCATTTTGTTTCCACAATACTCATGATAGTTGCGCTACCCCCATATCTCCCCATTCCTTTAAGGTCTCAATAGCATTACTTGTGCTGGTAGGCTCGCACAATAGATTATATATAGTAAAATGCCATCAACAATATGTCACCAGGTACATTATTTTTGAACAATTTAGTTTCAGTAATTTAAAATCTCTGACTAATAGAAGGTACAACAATTAAGATATGTACCAAGTGTCCAAGTCCCACCTGAACTTTTTCAATGATTGTGGCTAATTAATTACTGAATTATCAATTTAAAGTCAAAGAGGAGACAAAGATTACAAAATTGCTTAAAAAGTTAAAATCAAACTTAAAATACATCGTCACATTAGTATAGTAATGACACTAAATCAGTATAGTAAGAACTGGTTTACTCATTGTTGAAGAACAATAAAGTAGTGACTGTTGATTACCATAAACCAAGAGGTCCTTCGAATAATGTCTGGAAATTACTAACCATGCAAAGGAATGTCGTAATTCTGAAATCTGAGGACATTCAATGAAAGAACACTTAAAAAAAGTAAAGTATAATCGGAGTAAAAAAAAAAACTCAATATTAGAGCAAAAGTAGAAAATTCCATAAATAATAGTGGATTCCAACACTATTAATTTCACAACAGGTATATAGAGGACTTGAACATATAACATCAAATTATTGGCTTGGACTTGGTGTATTTGACAAAAATGTCTTGTACAAATAGTAGGGATTGATGTGTGTTTATATATATATCCACCCTATGGTAATCAAGAGCAAAATAAGCATTCTCTTCAAAACCCTTCTTATTAGGTCTTACTAATTGGCAACTATTTTACCTAAAAAAAGAACTTTGAAATTACCTGGAGAAGAATATCGCTTAGAACCTTAACATGTGTATGCGCCTTCAAGGCGGCAAGTCTGAATGAGTGAGGAGGGCATAATAAGAGCTATGAACTATCACAGGCCAATCACGGGATTGACCTTGTGCAACTTCACCTGAAGCTTATAAGTCGCCCTTCCATCTCTCCCTCTTCTTTTCTTTCAAACTATGCCTCCCCTGCTATTCCGCAAAGTCAATAGTCAACCTGGTAACCCACCAGCTCAAGTCCCAAATAAAAATCAGGTTAAACCCGGGAGGAATTTCACTCCCCTCAATCAACCAATGAGTGTAATTCTACCTTAACTCCTCGAAAGGGGTTGCTAACTTTGTTGGAGCACATGCCTATTCCTGATCCTTTGCCTAGGTGGTATAATCCGAATGCCCATTGTGCATATCATCAAGGTCAAAGACATGCTACTGACAACCTTAAAGTTCATAAAAGAAATCTCATATTTTTTATCAACAATAGATAGTGTGACAAAATCCTTTCGATCAGGAAGAAAGTGCTGAAGGAAGATCAATTGCGAATTTTTTAAGAAGGGTTTTTGTTTTGGGTAAGTTATTATACGCCAATCGGAATTCTTTTTGGGTTATAGTTGGATCCTAATTAATCATCAAATTCTTAAGTATCGGTTTCCTAACAGAGGAGCAATAGCCGGGGCTGTTTTTAATTCTAAGGGAAGTCAATATCGGTTTTCTTTGTTAATCGGTCAAGGAGAGGTGGCGATATCTTTATTTCTTCTAATCTATACTAATAGCATTTCCAATGCAAGCAAGCGCCATTATGGGAAACTCGGCACAACTCTCTAGACGAAGAACTTGCTAACATAGTAATATATTGTAAGTGTTACTGCGCCATCTAAAATACTAAATGCTCCAACAGCTAGTAACAAAAAAATAAAATAAAAAGCATGCAAATTAATAATTAAAAATTGAATGATAAAATTTGAGTTATCTCTTTGACAACAACGCCTTCTAGTTTCATAATAAAACCCCAATGATCAATTTTTCCAAATAAAAACAACAATTCAATCAATACGATACCCTATTTAGTCAATACATAATAATATGTTAATTATTAATTACCTATTATCTTGGTTGAAAGAAGCACATAAAATTCACGTAGAAGATGCCGAAGAAGAAAAATGGAGCTCGAGTGAGAGATGTTAGATGTTTTGAGAGAAAAATAGAGAGTTTTGAGGTTTCGGGTTTGTTTTGAAGAAAGGTTTTTTTTTTATTTTTTTTTTTGGGTTATTATTACTTGGGAACAATTGAAATTAAGAAAAGAGGGCGTGGAATTTCTTTTTTTCTTCCAAACTTTTGTTAAATCTTACGTGTCCACATTAGAGTAAAACGGCTAGCATCTCTGTGTCCTGAGACCTTAGTGCATTCTACATGTAGAAGTTTCAAAATGAAAAACATATAACACACACAAAATAGACGTCCATCAAATAAAATATATATTACCATAAGAAAACATCAACAAAAGAGAAATATATAGAAATTTACCAATTGCAACCAAGAGAAAGAACAGTTGTGGAATTCCATCAAACCTTGCTTCTTCCTACTATCAAAAGACGATTCCATATTGTTGAAGGAAATACCTAGCTAACATAGATTTGAAATATTATATATTTAAGCCTAAACAAATAACTTCTATTGCAGTCTAAGTTTATGCATAGAATACCTGTTCCACAATATGAGATTTAAAACTGAAGTGCCGAAGTGTAAATGTTGGTGAAGAGAAATGGTAATAGAACTCAAAGCACAGATTTACTGCTTCGTTGAAATCTCACATTGTAAAATGTTGCTCCCGGATGACCTTGTCTCCCAAGGACTTCAGACTCATTACGGACAGAGGGCAAGCATACTTGAGAGCTGCTTCCAACCCATTTTCTCCTTTCTTCTACACTTGCTCACTATGAAAAAAAAAAAAAAAAAAATCGAATTAATAGAATCAATTTTCAAATCAAAGAGAGAAAAAGAGTTGTGCATCGTGTTTTCAAATGTAAATCAGTAATTTAAATAGAAAAGTGTTAGAATTGAGTTAGGGTTTTCACATACCTTGTTTGTCTGAAGATGTCTCTTTATGAACATGGGGAACCACAGCTAAAATCATCTCGAGATTGTAGAGATACATTCAAGGAAAATCTTATCAAGTCGTTGCTCTATGGTTGTTGAATCCATTTATCTCATATTTGGTCCTTGCAACTCTTAGATATGGTGGAGTCTTAGTTTTTTAGAATGACTGCTACATGCAAGCCCTGCAACATTCAAATAACCCTTAAGACTATTCCTTTTATTTTGAATCAAATAGATATACAGCAAGTTAGCTAAGCTAGATATATAAACATATACAGAGGAATAAAAAATGAGAAAGTTAGCTAAATTTCATAGTGAAATCTCCACCATATGCTGCAATGCTGAAGATTTGATGAATAATCGTGTGAAGGTAATCAAGCTCGGTAGTATTCTCGAAACAAAGATTATGTTGATCTGTTTTGTTATATTAAACCGTTGTCAACAATTTAATCGAAAACACCTATACGCATTAAAAAAATAAATAATCAAAAAGAATATTAGTGAATCCCATTATTCATGCATTAAAAAAAAATTATAGGATTATCTCATATTATTCATGCACATTACTACGTACTTACTATTTTTCTAATCTTGAGTTAGTGGTGCTATCGTGCTAGCTAAGTAGCAATCCTTCTAATATCAATACATCATGGTCTAAAATTCCAAAATATTTACTATTATTCTAAGCTTGAGTCAATGGTGCTATTGTGCTACTAATATCAAATAACTTTTGGAGTTACCTTCGAGCTGAAACTGTTCTACAGAGCTGATAACATGTAACTCCATAACCATAAGCAAGAGTACTCCAACAATAGCAAAACTAAAATCTCTAAATAAAATTGACACATCACGTCTATAGGTGTCTTCCACATAGTTGCTAGAATGCATGCACCATCAATTAATAACAATGTAAAATGGTATATGTAAAAGGAAGACATGCAATGCAAGTTGCGTGTAAAAGGAAGCCTAACACTAAAACTGCATAAACTTTGAAGACATAAAAAAATACCATCACTCAGTAATTGTAGTTAGACTGTAGCGGCTGGTATTGCAACAAAAATCAAGATATTACCTTGTAATAAACAACCTCTAAAGTTGTATTGTGATGTGATTGAAGACCTTAGCCTTAACCAAAGTGCCTTTCTTTTAATGGATTCGGGTTGATTGTGGTTCAAAGCATCAAGTCCAATCAATATACTCTTCCACTTGTCCTCACTTTGGTAGATATGATCTATAACTCTATAAGGTCCAATTTCCGGAAAAAAGGAAAAATGGTAAGTGCACCAATACATCGGGGGAATTAAGTACCCAAGTATTCATCGTGCTAATTATTAAGCAACTTAGAACATACATATAAATGTGTCAAATCTGTAAAAGCATGTGTAATAACCTTTTCAATTAGATCTCTGATAAGTGCTCAAAAAGTGCATTTTAACCCTCGATTATACCTCTTGTTTAGCCATTTTAGTGGACTAATAGTGTTTGTAAGTTATGTTTTATGATTCTACAGGTGAAAAAGAGAGTTTTGTGGAATATTAGAGAAAAATGGGTAAAATGAAGCAATTCGGAGCATTAAGGATCACATGGGAAGCCCGTGGACAATCATGGAGAAGGCCAAGGAATTAAAACTATTAAATATGCGACTTGGACCTATTTTAAAGCCTATTTGGAAGTCCAAGGCAAAAGGATTCATTACTTGGACCAAAACCCGCAAAAGAGGAAAGAAAGATGGAGCAAAAGAGGAAAAATAGAATCTCGCGTCTGAGACGCGACTATCGTGCGTCCAGACGCGACTCATGCATTTGAGATGCATGGATCGTGCGTCCAGATGCATGAAACGACACTGTAGCCAATTCCTTTTCAGTTTTGGAGACGAAGTTAGACTCTAAAAGAAGTTGATTTGTATTAGGAAACAAATGACGGTTTGGAATACTTCTAGAACTCATTGTAACCCCTATAAATAGAGGACCTAAGTGCCTCATGTAATTTGCCAATTCACTTATACTCTTGTCTCCAGAACTTGAGGTAGAGAGAGATTAATAATAAAATATTCGATTTTAACTAGTCGAGTCTTAATAAATTAGTCTTTCTAGTCTTATGTTCTTCGACTCTTCTTCTTCTCATTCTTCGTGTTCTTCCTTCTTTATAGAAGGCTAATCTTCTCCTTCAAGGGAGGAGATGAAGCCGTGCTTAAGGTTTAATGATTCTTCTGGTTTATGGTGTTCTTCAATCAGGTTAGTTCTTTATGTTTTTAGTTATTAGTTCCATTGCCCAGACCAGGGGATGGAAGTATAGATTAAGGTTTTTATTTATTGCAATCGAATATCATGCTAGTTTAGGATTTTATTTATTGCAATTGAATATTTGCTAGTGACATGCTTTTATTTATTGCAATTAAATATAATGTTAGAATAGGGTTTTATATATTGTAATTGAATATTATACCATTATTCTCTACTTTTCTTCTAGTTGTGTAGTATTTTAGAGTAAGAGAAGTATTCCTTGTGTTTGCCTTAGATGGTGATTCATTGAATAGCTGCCCAAGCTCACATAAAAGGAAAAAAGATACTAGTAACATGAACATAGGAACAACCTTGAGAGTAGAGTTAATTATTAACGATGTTTTGTCCAAGAGGGCATCGACATTCGTTTGATTGCCTAATTGTAGTCTACTTGTGAGAACAACCATGAAGCATAAGGTCATAGATCAGAAGTATTGGTGGATTCTAATCTCTTGAATTCCCTCTTATAAATTCTCAATAGTTTAATTAGTTTAGTTTAGTTTAGCATTAGAATCTAAAATCTCTACAATCATAGTTTTTAATCCCTCAAACCCCCTTTCTAGTCATGTCCTTCACATAACATACACTTAAAAGTGGAACGATACCCTACTCATCCTTTACTTATTGAGGGATAATTAGGTTTTGATACGCTTCTATTTTGTTCAACGACCATCATCCATACACCATCTACACACACAAAAGGAGCGCGTGTCAAATGGTGCCGCTGCAGTTTTAAGTTGTTTATGTTTAACGTTTTCTTTCAAGATTAGAATTTTGGATATTAAGGTAATTTTAACCGCATCATCCATCCTTTTAAGAAAGAAAGAAGCTTGAAGGACATCTCGAAGGCAAGATCTACCATCCAAGTTAGTGGAATCTTCATTCTTTTTATTTCATTCTTAGTATAGTTGCATCGTAGTTTAGTATTATTACTTTCTAGTATAATTTTATTTAGGACCTTTTCAACAATTGAAGTTGTAAACTAACACAGCGAAACATCAAACTCTAGTGTTTCTTGTCTGAATCTTGACAAACAAACTATCGTCTGTGGGCCGTGGTATTTAAGCAATCCAAGTGATTCACCATAACCCTAGAAGAGACAGCTTTAGAAAACGGGCGAGATACTAGTTGCAAAGCCCAACCCAGTTGAAGGAAAGTAGTTTTGCATATTAGTATAATTTAAAATAGTTGCATATTATTCAAGCATTGTAGGATAGTTTTTCGTTATTTTCGTACATCATTTTCTAGTGCCCTGTCGCCCATATCATCGTCCGGTAAGAACACAACAGTGGACAAGGTTTAACAACCAACTCACAAGAATAATAGACGAGATTGATACAATGGCCACACGCAATGATGGAGGTGTTTTGGACACCAATAATCCTAAAGCTATCCTAGCCATGCAAGCACAACAGTGGAAGAAGCTGAGCGATTTCTATTCGTCAATCATTGGAAACCCACCCAACAGTATTGTTTTTCCAGAGACAGAATCTAACCAGTTTGAACTTAGAGCATCAGTAATCTCTATGCTTCCAAAGTTCAATGGTTCAGACAATGTTCAGCCTTATGTTCACATGAACAAATTTCTTTCAGTCCTCAGAACTTTCAAGAACCAGAATATCAGGGATGAGAGTATCAAGATCATTATGTTCTCACTCTCACTCGAAGGTAAAGCATCTGAATGGTTAACTGCACAGCCGATCAATTCAACAACAATCGCTAGTCTCGTGGTCCACATCATGGATAACGACAAAGAGCACACTGGCTCATTTTTTTCTATCGAGGACTCTTGGCGATGAACAAGCAGATAATCTGATCAATGCATAAAGGCAAGTTTACATCAATGGATGGAGAGGAAGCTTACAACTTTCTCGAGAATTTAGCTGAAGAAACACAACAGTGGACTACTAGCAACGAGGATGTAGCTAGCATGGAGGGGGAGCCAAAGCAATTTGGTTACCAAGCATATAAACAATCAGATCAAGAATTGAAGTCTACATTGGCCAACCTGGCCACCAGCATTGAAACTCTGAGTAAGAAATTCAACTAGTTCTCCATGAATCTTTCCAAGATCAACAAGTCTCAAGCTAAATCTCTCCCAGTCATGCAAGCTAGCCGATACTGCGAAGTCTATTCGGACACTTCCCATGCAACTCTAGAATGTCCTTGTTACTATCAACATTCATCAGTTGGAGAGTACAATATAAACTCATTTCAGAGGCCCAACCAAGGTGGTAATAACTTTCAAGGTAATTATTGGAGACAGAACACTGGACCCCCAGGTTCTAAAGATCAAAGTTATATTCCACAGACAAGTCAAGCTTCACAGTTGGTTCCTCAACAACAATTATACTCTCTGCAAAATTCCAATACAAGTGGAGAGTTAGTGCCTGATCCTAGGAGAAATTATGCTGCACCTGCCAACCTGGAGAATGCAATTACTTTGTTATCACAGAAAAATCAGAAGTTTGAAAGTGTTCTAGAGCTTCTTGCACAGTCTCAGCTCAATCTCCAACAATCTTAGGCAAGTCAATGTTCTAGAATGGAGTCTCTAGAGGCTAAGGTCGACCAACTTACTACTGCTTTGTCTGTAAAGACACAAACCATTCAACCTAGCTTATTGGAACCAATATCGAAGAGTGAAGATGTATGCCACATTGGGACAACTTCTAGTACTGATCAACTCCATGATCATGCTAGCTCAGTTACTACTCTTAGATCAGGATTGAAGATAGACAACAAGGTTGACTTACCTTCTCATGATGACATTGCTACAAAACAATCGGTCAAGATTTCAAATGAAGTTCGAAAGGAAGTGGGGGAAATCCTTTCCACTTCTATTTGTCAAGATGATCAAGACAAGATATGCAAGAATGTCAAAGAGAAAGAAGAACAGACACATGCTGATGTGTTTGTACCAAAGGCACCTTTTCCTATTTTTTTTGCTCAAAGCAAAAAGGACAAACAATTTTTAGAGATGAAGGAGGCATTTGAGAAAGATAACATCAATATCCCCTTTCTCAAAGTGATCAAGCAGTTGCCATCATATGCCAAATTCTTGAAGGATGCATGCAACATAAAGCGAAGTACTCATGTTCCAAAGCGAGCATTCTTAGCTGGACAAACAACATCTATTATCCATTAACAAGCTCTAGTCAAGCTCAAAGATCCAGGAAGTCCTACAATATCATGCAAGATAGGAGAAAAATTCACTGGTAATGCTTTTTATACCTTGGTGCTAGTGTTAATCTCTTGCCATAACATGTGTACCAAGCGTTGGGCCTAGAGAACCTAAAGCCTACAAAAGTCAAATTGAAGTTGGCTGACCGTTCTACCAAGATTCCCAGATGCATAGTTGAGGATGTTCTTGTTCAAGTAGCCAATTTCTACTATCTAGTAGATTTCATTGTGATAGACACCCAGGAGGCCTTTGATAAAATACCAATTATTCTAGGCCAACCTTTCCTCGCTACCGCAAAAACTTTGATAAATTGTCACAACGGTGAAATGAAGATCAACTTTGGTAAGATGTCCATAGACATAAATATCTTTCACCTGTTATATAAGGATTGTGATGACACCGAAGGTGGAGATGTGTACTTCCTTGATAGCATGATATAAGAATCATTCCCATTCGAAGATACAATTGAGAGTGCTCAATCTACAGAAAAATGTGATGAACCTAAGAACCCCTCCACAGAGGCATTAATTACTAGCCATGTTCTTGGAATCTCTGCAGAAAATTCAAGATTTAAGTGAGCAGAATGGAAAATTGATAGAGAGAGTATCATATCTTGAGAAGATGAACTCTACATTTAAGGATGAACAACAGACTTCTTCCCAGAAAAATCAGTTGCTAGAGAATCAGCTTAAAGAAGTTTTGGAAAAACAACAGAATCTAGAAACTGAAATGAGTCTTCTGAAGCAAAAAGTGGGCCATATTGATAAGAAGCATTGCACTGTTGAAACTTCTTCTACACCATCATTGTCTGAACGAGAGAAGTATGTGAACCGGTCCGCCCACCTTGAGTAAGTGATCGGCCGGCATCCATTATCATTACTGTGGTGGTAAAGGGCACATAAGATACTATTGTCCTGTTAGAAAAAAAAAAGATTTTCGTCAATCTTCTACACAAAGGAACCACAAGGCCTATCACAGAATGATTAGACCTGAAATAGTTCAAGGTAGAACAGCAACTTCACCAACAATCTTTCTAGCATATCAAGGAGTATTTTTGACGACCCACAAGGTGAAACCTCCTCGTCCTCCAAACATTCGTCAGATTTAGGTAAGAAAATCTGATCTCCTCACTCCAAATTGATAATACATTACGTCTTGGGGATCTGACGTAAAAAGACCTAAAAATTCAGTATCAATGGTAATATCCTACCTTTTTCTCATCCATTTCATTTACTTATTTATACATTGAGGTCAATGCATGCATAAGTAGGGGGAGGGTGTACTTGAGAAATGAATTTCGAAAATTAGTTTTCAAAAAAAAAAAAAAGTTTTTATATCAATAGCATGAGAAAAATGAATTTTAATGATGAGTCTGGGATATAGATTCTATATTTAGTATTGAATTTGATAGATAGTTGATATTATTGATTTCATTACCGCTTAGACTATTTATTATGCTCGGACATAGTTCTTGTTAATAGAATTCTTTATCAAGGCACCACCATAGTACTTGGTCAGTTTTGTGTACTTTTGCTAGAAAAGAGATTTAACCCCTAGTAAACTGGAAGTAGATTTTTTTAGACTTAGCCCATGAGACTTGAGCTTTATACCCAATCTTTGGAGAGTTCTTATGAAAAATCCGAGTCTTAGTGACTCAACATCTTTCAGTTCTTTATATCGTTGTAATATAGTCTCATTATTCATTGATTTGGTTAATCACGAAGTGACATCAACTGGGGAGATAGTCATTAGGTCTTGTAGTCTATTCGAAACAGAGTATCATACTGATAAGTCAAGTAATGAACCCATTTAGCCTTTATCCCACCTAATAGGACCATCATGTTAAACCTTTTTGAGCCTTACAATAAGTCATTTTCTTTCATAAAACCCTTTACCCTTTACCCAACTCCAGACAAGGAGTATAGCCAAAATCTTTATCAGCCATACCCATATGTTTCTGAGAATACGAGGGGCACAAAGAGAAAGAAATAACACAAAAGGAAGATTACAAGGAAATACCAGAGAGATACAATGAATACCATCATTCTGTGCAAAATGAAAGAAGCTAGTGGAAAACAAGCATATCCAGTACTAATCAAGGATATACCACTGAGTTTTTTTTTAAAAAAAAAAAAAAAAAAAAAAAAAAAAAAAAAAAAAAAAAAAAAAAATTGAACAGAATGGATGGAAAAGCTAAGACAAAGGAAGAATTTTCTCTGCAATACAGAATTTAAAAAAATCGTCCAAAGAATGAAGCAAAACCCTTAGTGTTTTTCAAAAACAACCTTTGAATCCTTTTTACCTTTCCTTCATAAACCAATACCCAATCCAAGTTACAACCCATGACTTATCACTACAGTATGATACGAAGTCTAGAATAGGTGAGAGGATGCTAAAGTGAAGGACCCGACACTTCATATGTGATTGACATTCTTTCCATGAGACTACTTTCATTAAGAAGTCTGTTTTTCAAGGTAGTATGTGGGATGTTCGTATGCATTATTCTTTTCCCCACATACATGAGGTAAAATAGTAGACCATCTTCTGAGAGATTCTTTTCTGAGAGTATGACCGGTGAGGATTGAAAGTCGAGATTATCTGCCTATGGTAAACTAGGGATTCCATTTCTTGGATAGAAGAGTATAGGAGATTGACTGAGTACACACATAAGCCTTGATTGAGAATTTTGTCAATTTTTACTATCTCCCATCATAATCTATAATATTTGCATCAATGTAGTTAGCAATAGAGACCGTCTGTTGGAGTAAGCACTAAGTGAGTAAGGAATTTCTCTCTCTGAAAAATACTATCATTCTTGAACATGCTATTGATTGATTTTGTGGGTATATCACCTGAAAACCCTCACGAGACTATAACTTGTCCTTTTTGGGGAACTTAAAGGTTTAAAGCCTTGTTGCATATGGTAAATGCAATCGCGATGCCTACGAAAGTGAGTTAGAATTTTATTTTTGTTATTAGGATGTGATTTTGATCACTTATCTATTTTTTATCTTATTTGCTAAGAGACTAGCAAAAGGCTAGTTGGGAGTTGTGATAAGTGCTCAAAAAGTGCATTTTAACCCTCGATTATACCTCTTGTGTAGCCATCTTAGTGGACTAATAGTGTTTGTAAGTTATGTTTTATGATTCTATAGGTGAAAAAGAGAGTTTTGTGGAATATTAGAGAAAAAAGGGTAAAATGGAGCAATTCGAAGCATTAAGGATCACATGGGAAGCCCGTGGACAATCATGGAGAAGGCCAAGGAATTAAAGCTATTAAAGATGCGACTTGGACATATTTTAAAGCCTATTTGGAAGCCCAAGGCAAAAGGATTCGTTACTTGGACCAAAACCCTCAAAAGAGAAAAGAAAGATGGAGCAAAAGAGGAAAAATAGAGTCTCGCATCTGAGACGCGACTATCGTGCGTCCAGACATGACTCATGCATTTGAGACGCATGGATCGTGTGTCCAGACGCATGAAACGATATTGTAGCCAATTCCTTCTCAGTTTTGGAGATGAAGTTGGACTCTGAAAGAAGTTAATTTGTATTAGGAAACAAATGACGGTTTGGAATGCTTCTAGAACTCATTGTAACCCCTATAAATAGAGGACCTAAGTGCCTCATGTAATTTGCCAATTCACTTATACTCTTGTCTCCAAAACTTGAGGCAGAGAGAGATTAATAATAAAAGATTTGGTTTTAACTAGTCGAGTCTTAATAAATTAGTTTTTCTAGTCTTATGTTCTTTGACTTTTCTTCTTCTCGTTCTTCGTGTTATTCCTTATTTATGGAAGGCTAATCTTCTCCTTTAAGGGAAGAGATGAAGTCGGTGCTTAAGGTTTAATGATTCTTCTGGTTTATGGTGTTCTTCAATCAGGTTAGTTTTTATGTTTTTAGTTATTAGTTCCATTGCCCAGACCAAGGGATGGAAGTATAGATTAAAGTTTTTATTTATTGCAATCGAATATCATGCTAGTTTAGGGTTTTATTTATTGCAATTGAATATTTGCTAGTGACATGCTTTTATTTATTGCAATTGAATATAATGCTAGAATAGGGTTTTATATATTGTAATTGAATATTATACTATTATTCTCTACTTTTCTTCTAGTTGTGTAGTGTTTTAGAGTAAGAGAAATATTCATTGTGTTTGCCTTAGATGGTGATTCATTGAATAGCTGCTCAAGCTCACATAAAAGGAAAGAAGATACTAGTAACATGAACATAGGAACAACCTTGAGTAGAGTTAATTATTAACGATGCTTTGTCCAAGAGGGCATCAGCACTCGCTTGATTGCCTAATTGTAGTCTACTTGTGAGAACAACCATGAAGAATAAGGTCATAGATCAAAAGTATTGGTGGATTCTAATATCTTGAATTCCCTCTTATAAATTCTCAATAGTTTAGTTAGTTTAGTTTAGTTTAGCATTAGAATCTAAAATCTCTACAATCATAGTTTTTAATCCCTCAAACCCCCTTTCCAGTCTTGTCTTTCACATAACATACACTAAAAAGTGGAACGATACCCTACTCATCCTTTACTTATTGAGGGATAATTAGGTTTTGATACGCTTCTATTTTGTTCAACGACCATCATCCATCTACATCATCTATCTACATCATCCATACACCATCTACACACACAAAAGGAGCGCATGTCAATCTCTAGCAGCAAAGAGAATATACATGTGAAGGAGTTCACCACCTCCATGATTCAGCAGGTTGGGTTATCAAATTTGTAGAAGCACGTGGTCGAGTTATGCAAGAAACAAACTCTATTATGTATTGAACAATGAAACAAACTTAAAAGAAACATCGCAAATTGAGCTAATATTGTACCTTAAGTGCAAGCTTTGAATGGAAAAGAATAGACTATTAAGAGAATGCAAGATTAAAGTTGTGTACTGAACCTTAAATCTTTTATTTGCACTGGAACAAAAAAAATTACCATGCAAACTTGATGGATTTAGAGTAGCATCAGGCCACATGCTCCAAAACAGCAAAGCATCTCCCATCTTTGGCTTAATAGAAAGGCATTTCTTCCCACATTCAAACAATTTGTTCCACCAAGGAACAAAACCGAATTCCCTTTGGTATAAGGAAACACCTCTATCCTCCTCTTTCAACATCTGAGCTGATTCAATAGGACTTACTAAGGATACATTTCTATACATCACAAAATTTGAAACTCTGAAAACAACACGCACCAAAACACATGCAATTTGCATAGTAATGCTGAATAATTCTAATTACAGGCTATTTTAGAGACATTAGTTTTGTGAATGTGAATTTATAGTCTTTAATTTATCCTTGAATAAATTGGTCCTCTATTGGAATGTCGAATGAACCCAGCTTTATATTAAAGCAAATAGAACCTCTTAAACTCCTTCTTTTGGCCAGTAATGTTTTAGACAAATCATAGTAAATATATCACTAACAGGTTAAAAAAAATTTAAGATCTAAATTATTATATAAGAACCGAGAAACTCTAAAAGATCGACTTATGTATATGTAATCAATTATGTGAAACATTGTCATAGAATTATAAGACTCTACATTGAAATAAATATTATATAATTAGGAAAAAAAATGAATTCCAAATTAGGAGTTTCCATTATTCACGTAATGGGAGTTCAACAAAGAGTCCCACAAAAACACTCTTTCTCAATTTTTCTTTTAAATTAGAAATTTTAGCTGGATAAACCCTAGAAAACCCACGTAGAAAATAACCCCAAAGAAACAAAAAACCCATATCAGAGAGTTACAAGATTTTGTACTAAAAATTATTGTTAACAAAGTTTGATCAATTATAAACGAGTTTCGAGTACCCAACTTTTAAGTTCAAACAGTAATAGGTAAAGCTATACTCTCTTGGCTCTATTTTTCAAGGCTTCACAGAGTCTCCAATTTTTTGTAAACTCTATTACTAATTACGAAAAAAAAATGAATTCCAAATTAGGAGTTTCCATTATTCATGTAATGGGGTTCAACAAGGAGTCCCACAAAAACACTCTTTCTCAATTTTTCTTTTAAATTAGAAATTTTAGCTGGATAAACCCTAGAAAACCCACATAGAAAATAACCCCAAAGAAACAAAACCCCCATATCAGAGAGTTACAAGATATATATATATATATATATATATATATATATATATATATATATATATATATATATATATATATATATATATATATATATATATTTATTTATTTATTTTTATTTATTTTAACTAAAAATTATTGTTAACAAAGTTTGATCAATTATAAACGAGTTTCGAGTACCCAACTTTTAAGTTCTAACCGTAATAGGTAATACGGTTACAGAAGTCAAGTAGTATGCTGGAGACACATTCAACCCGGACAATGTTCACTATTTAAATATTAAAGCCGAGTTCAATAACGTAGATAATCATGTTTGTGACATGGTGATTTCACTGTCCTGATACTTATATTTTCAGTAGCAATATCATGTTTTATATCCTCAATGTCAAGGGAAAATGTCAATCATGTGTTTTTATATGATGACAACCAGACACGATAATAATGAAAATAACTAATGATTGTTATGAAAAAATGACAACTTCTAAGACATGTAGACCTTGCAAAACATATATTAGGTAAAATACGAAACATCATTATTCTCAAATCTATAGAAGGCCCAAATCTCTTTGTACTGTATAGACAATTGATACTAATCTTATGTTACTGTGTAGTGATAGTCCATAACCTATTAAAATATTAGACCAAAAAGAGAACAATCACATAATGCTCCAAGAATGTTTAGATTTGTGTGTAAGGTGGGGTTTTATTTTGGATCAGTGAGAAAGGGAAGGGTTTCTTGGAAGATCACTCTATTAGTGACATGAGCAAGCTAAGTAGGTGATGCAACTGCATTGAACTAACTTCAAAGAATAATTAATGGGAAATCAGAAATTGGATGTAAATGCATCGATCTAACCTCTAAGAATAATTAACAGGAAATCGAAAACTAAAAGCAAACGCATCGAACTAAACTAAAAACATAATTAATGCCAAATCAGAAATTGAACCCAACTGTTTGGAATTAACCTAAAAATAATAATTAATGGAAAATCAGAAACTGGATGCAAATGTATTGAACTAACCTCACAAAATAATTAACGAGAAATTAGAAACTGGATGCAACTGTATTGAAATATCCTTATAGAATAATTAATAGAATATCAAAAACTGGATAGAAATGCATTGAACTAACCTCGAAGAATAATTAATGGAAAATCATAAAGTGGTTGGACCTGCATTGAATTAACCTAAAAAAATAATTAACGTAAAATTGAAAACTAGATGCAAATGAATCGAACTAGCCTCAAAGAATAGTCAACGAAAAATCGGCAACAATATGCAAATCCATTGAACTAATCTCAAAGGATAATTAACGTGAAATTGGAAACTGGATACAACCGCGTTGAACTAACCTCAAAAAATAATTAACATGAAATAAAAAACTTGATGCAATTGCATCAAACTAACCTCAAAAAATAATTAATTGGATATTGGAAACTGGACGCAATTGCATGGAACTAACAACAAAGAATAATTAACGGGAGATCAAAAACTGAATGCAAATACATTGTACTAACCTAAAAGAATAATTAACGAAAAATCAGAAATTAGATATTCTTTGATGATCATACTTAGTGAATCATGTATAATATATTTTTTTTTATGTCAAGTTTGCAAAGAAACTACAGAAGAATCAATAGAAGTTGGTATTACACACCACCTTAAAATCTTGAATAACTAATGGGAAATCACAAATTGTATGCAAATACATCTAACTAACCTAAAAAAATAATTAACGGAAAATCAAAAAATTAAATGGATCCAACTGCATTGAACAAATCTAAAAGAATGATTAACGAGAAATAAAAAAAAAAAACTAGGTGTAACTACATTGAACTAACTTCAAAGAATAATTAACGAAAAATTAGAAACTTGATGCGAATGCATCAATTTAACCTCAAAGAATAATTAAAGAAAAATCGAAAATTGTATACAAATGCATTAAACTAACTTCAAAGCAAATTAACGGAAAATCACAAACTATACGCAATTGCATGGAACTAACCTTAACGAATAATTAATAAGAAATCGGAAACTAGATGCATTGAACTAACCTCAAAGAATATTTAACGGAGAATTAAAAACTAGATGCAAATGAATCGAACTATCCTAAAGAATAACTAACGGGAATTGGACAATATGATGCAAATGCATTGAACTAACCTCAAAGAATAATTAATGAAAAATATGAAACAAGATAGAAATGTAATGAACTAACCTTAAATAATAATTAACTGGAATTTTTTTTATGATCCAACATTGTGAATCATGTATTTATATGATATTTTTTAAAGCCATGTTTGCAAGGAAACAACAGAAGGATTAATAGAATTTGGTATTACTAATGAAAAATCGAAAACTTGATGCAATTGCATCCAACTAACTTCTAAAAATAATTAAGGGAAAATCGACAACTAGATGCAAATGCATTTAACAAACCTCAAAGAGTAATTAACGGAAAATCTTTTTTTTTTGCTAAAGATAATTGTATTGATTAAGAAAATGTTACAAGTTTCAAAAAAGAGTTAAAGTTAATATAGGTATCATGTCTTCATTTCGACAGATAGCTAATTTACAAATCTATAATATGTAGGTCATATTATTGTCTTCTATCCTATATAGAAAATTATGAGTACCGACCCACCATTTGTTTCCTCCTTTGCCAAGGTGACAACAGTTTTAGAGCAAATGTCTGCTCCAAAGTTACCTCTCGACATGTGTTGGTGATTAGAATCCAATCGGTTAGATGTTTGACTTTTTTCCATGCCGTTCGCACTCACCAATGCATTTGGTTATTATTAAATGACTTCATTGCAGCAGTGGAATCCGACTCCACCCATATATACTTCCATCCCAGTTTTACTACCTTGCTAATGCATCTAACTAACCTTTAAAAGTAATTAACGGGAAATCATAAAATAGATATAACTGTACTGAACTAATCTCAAAGAATAATTAACGGAAAATAAAAACTGAATGCAAATGCATGGAACTAACCTAAAAATATGATTAACGACAAATTAAAAACTGGATGAAATTGCATTTATCTAACTTTAAAAGATAATTAACGAGAAATCAAAAATTGGATGTAAATAAATTGAACTAACATCCGATCAAAGAATAACTAATAAGAAATCGTAAACAGGATGTGAATGCATCAATCTAACCTCAAAGTTAAGAATATTTAACTGGAAATCATAAACTGAATGCAAATGCATGAAAGTAACCTAAAAGAATGATTAACAATAAATTGAAAACTAATTGTAACTGCATATAACTAACTTCAAAAGATAATTAGCGGGAAATAGGAAAATTTGATGCAAATGCATTAAAAAAAACTAACGGAAAATAGGAAACTGGATGTAAATGCATCGATCTAACCTCAAAAAAAGATTAAAGAAAATTAGAAACTGATAGTAAATATATCAAACTAATCTCAAAGTATAATTAACGAGAAATCAAAAATTGGATGCAACTGCATGGAACTAACCTCAAAGAATAATTAACGGAAATCATAAATTGGGTGTAAATGCGTCATATTAACCTTAAAAAATAATTAACTGGAAATCGAAAACTGGATGCAAATGCATCAGACTAACCTCAAAGAATAATTAACAAGAAATCAGAAACTTGATGCAAATGCATCGAACTAACCTCAAAGCATTATTAATGGAAAATTGGAAACTAGATGCAACTACATGGAACTATGATGATAAGTACAAGAGTTTTGCGGAATATTCACAAATCTACATGCAACAAAACTCGAGGACGAGTTTCTTTAAAGCCGAAGAGTATGATGCATGGGCATAAAAATTTCTAATTATATTATTAGTAGTCTTATATAATTTATTAGTAGAGTTTCTTATTTGTTCTAGATCTATGTTAATTAGTAAGGTTTCTATTTTGGTTTCTAAATAGAATTAGAAACATTGGTTATTATATAAAAGCAGCTAGGCCTTCATCGTTAGATGATTGTTATTAAATATTTATTCTAAACAATTTGTTCTTCATGATTGAAAATTTATTCTAACCGCAAATAATATAATTAACGGTGAATCAGAAACTTGATGCAAATACAACGAACTAACCTTAAAAAATATTTAGCGGAAAATCATAAACTAAATGCAAATTGATCGAACTATCCCCAAAGAATAATTAACTGGAAATTGGCAACAGGATATAAATGCATCGAACTTACCTCAAGGAATAATTAACGGGAATTTGAAAACTGGATGGAAATGTATCGAACCAACCTCAAAACATAGTTGTATCATATATAATGAGAATGTCTTGACAAATATAGTTTTGTATTTAAAATGATGTTTATCGTAATGTTTTGTTATTCAATTAGCGTCAATGTGCATGATCTTCGCCTCCTTGGGCATTCTCCCAAAACTTCAAACAAACTTATATTACTAATTAAACAACAACAAAAAAGTCGAAGAGTTTTATCAAGAGTGGGTTCTTTCTTTTTATTGGAAGTGGGATTTTCATATTGCAAGAAATTTGGATAAGTAGTCAATATAATATTCATATCTCATAGTTATGCATAGTTGCTAATACTTTTATAATGGCACCCGTTCGTATGACGGGTTCGAAAGCTAGTTCTTTTCTTATAACTGTTAGAAGGTGATAAAATGTTTTATCTCAAGAGTGACACAATACAATGAACACAAGTTATGGTAATTGTTTATTTAGCATTCTAGCCGCATATAGCACACAAACACCATATCATCCATATAGGTGAATATCCAAATATTACTGAAACACTAAACTATTGAAGTTTCTATCTGAAATATTAGTTTACACACCATTTGAGGGCATTTCTAATGGAGAGTGTAAAAATCCACTTCCACATAAACTCCACATAGGTGCTATTAGAATTATACACTCTATCTACCTCCTAAATAAATAAGGTCTATATTTACACTTTGTGGCTCTTCCAATAGTAAGGGAAAGAAAATGTGTCAAAAATAAATAGCGACGGACTTAAATTGTTGTCGTTTATTAAAATAAAGAAGAGTAACAGACTTGGCCTGTCGCAATGCTATTAAATAAATGTTGAAACGTGTGCTCATGTGACGTCCATAACTTTCATTTTCACTTAAACCTATAGCGACGGACCGGATCCATGGCAAAGCCATTAAATAATCTTGATACATGATTTCAAGTGGCGTCTGAATTTTTTTTTCTTTGGGACGTGTATTGGAGTGTCCCCTAGGCTATTTTATCAACTAATAGTGGGATGGGGAATTCCCCACCCCCTCTATCAACTGATAGACCTACGGTTTAGCACTCCCATTAGATAGAGTTTTTTGACACTTGGAGTGTAAATTTTCCACTCTAGACGGTTTACACACCCCATTGGAGATGCTCTGACTCGCAAACAATACTATCAAGTTACCAACCTAAAGTCTTGGAAGTTCCTACCTATGCAGAAAACTACAAATGCCAAGTAACCAAATACAGTTAAAGGCGTGAACAACTTACCCTCGGACGGGAAACGTTAGGCTCTGTATCAACATTAGGGCCTCCTCTAATGAACCTCCAGAATGAAGTCATAATGTCTGACCACTTGAAAGTTTAACATAACCCAACAGGTCTGGAACCACCATTATGAGGTATCATAAAACCATTTTTTGTGTGTTAGAGATGGGCAATATATGAACAGAGTACTAGATGGCAATCTAGTGTGGCGTGCACTCAGCACTCATGCAATGTTGAAAATTTCAGGTATCACAATGCTCAAGTAGTGTTCAGGAAATGCTGCAAACACGACCCAACATAACAGGATTTCAAGCTATAAATAACACATTATGCTGGAGCATTACAAAGAAATAATCTAATTCAGTAAGTTTCACATTAAGAGACAGAACAAATATCCTATTACTGAACCAACAATTAACCACAAATGGTCTTTGTGCTAATCATACAATCAAACACAAGAAAACATCAAGTCTGATGAGATGGTATGACACAAATATACCAGACAAAGTTCGAATTTGAACTTTCAACACCATTATTACACAAAGACCATTGAAGCTTAATAATGTGGATATCTTGTTTTTCTTCCTTTTTGATATTGTCTGTGTTTTTTTCTGGTCACATTGTTATTATCTTTTTCAGTATTTGAGTAACGTATACTAAAGTGGGCATACAGATCAAAAGAAAGGCTAAAAACTTAATGCAACAAAGCAGCACTGCGATCATGCGTATGAGATTGATATAGTTTGTGTTTCCATTTTCCAAGGAAGCAAGCCACATAAATATATAATAATAGAGTATAAGGTTACCTTGGTTTTCCTATGAGAGTAGAATCTCTGCAATGTACTAATGGCGTCTGTGCAGATATATCCTCCAGCTCAACCTCCTACAAGTTATATAATGTTTAAAACAGTGTGCCAAATCATCCATTCCACATGCGCTTAGGTTTCAGCTGTAATATTTTCCCCTTCTTTCTCCATAAGGTCATTTAGAATATTGGGGTCAAAGCATGTTGCCAAACAAAACTTCCAAGGGGAAAACGATATTGAAATAGCAAAACTGAAGTTATTCAAAAATGAATCATCTACTAAAGAGTAAGAACAACAGCAGAAGTACTACATGATTACTAGCGTAAAACACCATCTAATAAATCAGCGCCATTCGTTCAGGGGTACCATATGACTAGGTTTTGACCATTGTACCTTCTGTATCAGGGTTCTAGAAATTCAAAACTTTTTTTTTAGAATGTCAAATGACCAATAAGTTAAAGAGAGTTCATCAGGTTTTCACTTTTCGATGTTTAAATATATTTATTAAATATAATAATAGATACATTTGCTTAGTAATTAGACAGGATTCACCATTCTGTTTAGTCACTCTAAGTGGAAATTCAAGTCAAAACAACAGAAGAAATACTTTAAGTTACTTGTAATATTTGACGAGCATCTATATTTTGGGTTCAAAAGAGAGGCCAAAATATATATATGGCCCCCACAACAGCCACCTTCCACATGAGACTCCATGTGTAATGAGCATGAAGCCATCTCAATGGGCACACCATACTTGATTCGACATTTTTATTTTTCGTTTTGATTGGTTAGGGGTCTGCCAGTTCAAAATGTCACCAGGTTTACATCTTTGGTGTTCCTAGAGCTCTGCCTCATACTTCACCAAATACACGAAAATATGTAAAAGATGTCAACCTGGTATAGCACTAAAAGGTCATAAAATATGTTGACATCAGAGGTAGAGGTAGAACCGTAGAAACTAACATGTCTTCTTCTGGGAAAAAAAAGTATCCCCCAAACAGCTTCTTGCTTAAATTTATCTGTGTATAAAATACACCTTCCACATAAATCTCTCAGAGTAGGAGACTAGAAGTTACTTGAAGAGCATTTCAGAATCTTCAATGTCTTCTTCCACACACATTGGACCTTCAAATCCATCAGTGCCGAGACTCTAATGAGCACCCTCTAAATTAAATATCCATGTTGACAGCCAGAAATAAACCTACTAAATTTCCAGGGGTTGAGTACTGACAAAATCTGTGTAACAACCAACTTTAAAACAAATATAAACAATGGAAACCGTAGTTGAGAAAGATAAGCTAAAACTTTAAAACTAAATGAGAAATAAGGTTTTTTTAAACAAGAAATAATAGACGTGATTTGTAAAAAATTTAATAAGTAACTGAACGTAAATTTGTGTTGAAGAACTAAAGATATTTTGCAAAATTGACTTTTTATTGTAAAATTTCAAGAAAAGGGCAATTTTGTTTTAAACCTGCAAATTTGTCAAATTTTACCACTCAATTGAACTAGAATAGAGTTTTAGATACGGAACTTGGTAGGCGAACACCCAAATCCAACCAAAAAATGCGAGAAGAGGGAAAAGCTTGGCAGTTCAAAAATGGCAGCAAACTTTCACAAATGGATTTTGGCAGTCTACTAATCCATGCTCACCTTCCTATGCCCTTGATTCCTCCTCTGTTCAATACCAATTCTGTCATGGAAAAGTTCCAAATTTATGGGATAAACAAGCACACAGCCTAATTATTAAATTTTAACAATGAATTGTGTCTCAAATCCAAAAAACATAATAGGGTTGAGAAGAACCATCAGTCAGCACAATTACTATAAAAATTTATTAGGTTGCATGTTAAATATTTTGTAAGAACAAGTACAAAAACATTGCTATAACATAGAAAGAAGATTTGCTTTCCAAATAAAGAAGATATGTTCCTTCATTTTTGGGAAAAAATGAGCTTTCAAACAAATCAAATCATTGTTTCAACGTCTGAAAATCAGATAAAAACAGTCTCCTTTAAAACAAGGAAAATAAATTGGCTTGAAAAACCGGTTCAAGTTAACTGTGTGCTAAGCACAATATTGGTAAATCAACATCATAACATATCGATGATGCGTCAATTCAGTATTGGAGATTGACTACAATTCAGCATTAAAATGGAACAGTTTTGCTGGTTTTATAACAAAACAATGAATTTTTTTAGTTTAGTACGGAAAAATGAGTACTTGGGGTATGCTAGTTTGCATGTAAGTTAAATGCAAATTTTCAAAATTTTCCCTTGGAAAAGTTTGCTTTTTAAAGTTGTACAAAAATAAATTTCTGTCTTGAATCTTCAGGTATTTGCTCCCTAATTTAAAGTTCACAGATTCAACAAAAAACATGGAAAACAAGAAAAACCGCTAAATTTTTCTCTGAAAAAATAAAAAGTTGACGACATTCTAACCCTAACCTAATTGATTGGAAGCGTAACAACGCCTTGTGCTTACATAACAGGGGGAGAAGAAATATACCTCTAGATGCACCTATATGCACGTAAACAGCAAATGTACAGAAACTACACAGCAGCATCTATCACACCCTCCTAAGAAAACCAAATTTCATAAGATTTTTCAAAATAACTTGAAACTGTATAAAAGAAGATACTAAATGGTTGAACAGTATAGTAAGAAAAATAAGCTGAACTTTTGAAAATAAAGGAGATTTTCGTTTTTTTTTTCATAAAAAAGAGATGTGTATTTCAAAAACATTAAGAAAACAGCAAAACATGTATTCCTGTTGGAGACCTAAAAATGGGCCGCAAAACAAAACATTTTTCCAGAAACAGAAGTACAAACGTAGACGTTTTACCGTTTCGAAAAACAAATGACAATTTTTATTTTTAAGGCTGTGTTCATTATCTCTGCAAATTTGTGAACTTTTTCCACTCAGAAATTGAACTATAACAGGGACTAAATCAGGGGCTTGTTAGGTGTTTCCACCAACCAAACTCAGCCGAATTATGCAAAAAGAGGCAAACACTTGGCAGTTCTAAAATGACCGCAAACTTTCACCAAAATATTTTGGTAGTCTACCAAACCATTTTTCCACCCCCAGCTCTCCTTGTTCAATCCCTTGATTCATCCTCTGTTCAATACAACTTTGGTCATGGAAAAGTTCCAAGTTTACACGGTAAACAATCACAGCCTAAGTGGTGAAATTTTACCATGAAGTGCCGTTAGTGAGAGCATATCTTTCAAAATATATTTAAGAAACATGTAAAAGTTTTGACAAGAACAAGACGAAAAACAATGATAGAAAACAAAGTGAGAAAGGTAAGATTGTGAAATAAAGGAGAGATGTGTTCCTTTTTTGAAAAAAAAAAATGTTCTCTAGAAACTAGAACAACAAGAAAATCGTAACATATATGCAAAAGAAATAAAAACCTAGCTTTTGGATATCGCTTCAGAGAGACCCAGATGTAGTAGCCATAAGAAAAGTTGTAAGAAACATGTGTTAACAATACCTAAATACATAAACAGTAAGAAAAACATAAAATAAAAAGTAAATTCAAGGATAAACAACAAATACTCTATGAAAGAAAGTGTTTTGCTTATTATAAAACAAAACGATGCAAACCTATATTTGTAATGTAATTATGAAGGCAAATATTCAAACTTTCTCTCAGCAAAGTTTGTTTTGTATAGTTGTATGAAAATAATTTTCCTCGAATATTCAGGTACAAAAACCCTGATTTAATATTCATATAAGAATAAGTAAAACTCCCAAAATTGTTCATGATAATCTAAGTCCTAACTGATTGAAAAAAAAGTAAAACACAATTGACAAACTAAACAACTGAAGATAGATAAAAAAACATTGACATGATTCAATTGAAAACGAGAGGAGAGAGAAAAGGATGCATGATGTTTTGGGCTCTCTTCTTGCAGTAATATAATATCTAAGGATGCATCTAGTAGAAGGATGATAAAACAATACATTAGTCTTAGCAGCCAAGCAAGCAGCATATATATCTCAAGAAAATCAGACAGGCTGCTATTTTGGGGTGTGCCACCTTCAAAAACACCATAAAAACATTCTATGTGGTCTTTGTCACCAAGTACTACGGTCTGCATGATAGTTTGTCACTAACAACTAACCATAATAGGAAAATCTAAGTAAAGACAATCAGTATGGGAGAAAGAATTTATTTCAAACAGGAAAGTTTGGGCTTAACAAAAATTGCTAGCTCTCGGATATTTTCCTCTCCCTGGCTAAAATCCTAAAGTCATGAAAATTTTTCTTTTGGTTAGGGAATGGAGAATCACCTGATGTACTCGTTAGAGTTCACTAAAGCACAAACTACTAACACTTTTTACTTAATTTCCGAACTCAAATAGGCAAAAGTAACATGTCAATTCATACAAATGAGAGACAAACTGAAAGGAAATAGGCCCCCGGACGTTACTGGTGGTAGATTTATTGTTTTTCAGGTGTATCAGGGCCAAATAACGGCGTGAAATTGCTATTACCATGTACCGACTCCTGTGTGGTGAACTAGTGACATAGCAGAACTCCATTTTCAGCTAAATAGCCTAATTAAGTGGGAAAAGATAAGTTCACGGTACATACAAAATTTCCATTATTCTATTATTTTTAAAGACAGCACGCGGAGGTCAGAAATCACAGAGTTAGATTGCCTTTTAGTGACAAACTATTTGGGCTGCTAAATTGGGCTGCTAAATTGGGCTGCTAAAAGTGTCACATAGGCCTTTTAGCTTGCCTAGCCAAATTTGGCTCCCCAAAATCAAAAAACCAATCCAAACGCAGAGTTTCTACCGTCTGTCCATTATTTTTTGAAATTTTTTTGGACAGACGTCACAGTTTCTACCGTCTGTCGAAATTTAACACACGGACGGCAGAAACTGTATTGTCCGTCTTTCAAACTTATTATAGCAGTTGCTATTTAAGGTCTTAACTTTGGCTGAGTTTTTTACTCCTTCCAAATTTAAGACTCTTTTAGCAGCCGCATTGAAATGACATTTTTGTGGTTGGGGTGCTATATTTGCCTTTAACAACCCATATAGCCTCCCATTGGACTTGCTCTTATATGTTGTGAGAAGGCAGAGTCTAATAACATGTAACTTTTTACACAAACAATAATCTAAAACCTCTTCCCTAGGGCCAAGCCATTTTTCACAATATCTCTATACTGGCAATATTAAAGAATGAAGAATGGGTATTGCATGAATTTAATGATGTTTCAGTTGATATATAATGAAGTGGATGGAAAAATAAAGATGTAATTTCGTTAATAAATGACCACATGAATGAAAAGAAAACAATTTACGCAATAATATAGTCCGAAACCCGCCAACTGCTGGCACCAGCAGACCGCAGTTTTTAGTGATTAGGGTAATGAGAGTGCCCTCTGTACTTAAAACTCTTAAGCCTATTACTTAAACTTTTGTCCTCACTACATCAAACTCTTAAACCCTAATACTTAAACTTTTATCCTCACTACATCAAACTCTTAAACCCTAACAATGGCTTCAACTATTTCTAAAGCCATCTTCTCCAAACCCACTCGCTTTGGCCAACTCATCACTTCATCTTTTTCCACCTTTTCACTCACAAGACCAACTTCATCTCCAAGTCTTTGTCATGCAGTTGGAATAGGTTCGCTTACCAGTCACGTGGCTTCAACTCAAATGAATGGAATCCGCCTCAACGGGGACCTATACGTGTGTGTGTATGAAACACCACGTCAGTACCGTACAGGACCGTCGCCCTAAGGGGCGTTGGCTTTTTGAAACACTGAGAGGCGACGCGTACAATATAAGATTTAGTACAGAGCAAGCGTTGTTTGATTATTATATAAAAACTCTAGCTAAGATTGTTGGAAGTGAAGAAGATGTTTCGATGACCTTGGCTTTGGGGCTGAAATTAATGAATGGAATTACTCTGTACTCATCCAAGGGCTTTATATTCCGGGTTTTCATATATGGCAAGATTTTTGCTATAATGATAGGACAAATGAACCCGACAACCAATTCATACCGCTCAATACAAATCACCGACTTGAAAATATTTTCAACTTTCATCATCTTTCTGAGAAGAACTTGGATTGGAATTCCGATATGTGGCTTGTTAACGTAAAGCAACCTGATCTACACAAAGTTCCTACTCATCTACACTCCCGGTACCTTACATATTACTATGTCAAAATGCTAGCTGAAGTTGTTGGTAGTACAGAAATAGCTGAAGATAGCATTTACATAATGTGGAACGACATGCCCTGTGGCTTTGGCGCTGAAATTGATGAGGAGGCGGCAAATAAACTTAAAGGTCGTTCTGAAGTTTTAAATGTGCTTCCAGATTATGCATTTGATGAGTATGTGAAGTTTTTGAACCTATCAATTAGCCGTTCGAAGTCTGGCTGGAAGTATACTAGTGAGTCTGCAAGTGATATTCTTATTGACGGGTATACTTCCGAAGATTTCGAGAGACCTGTTGGTGAATCTGACAATAGTGAACTTGGCTATTCAGTGTCGTCTCGAGCAGTGAAGTTTGATCCCGATCTTACGGATTGGTTTATTTCTTTGGAGAAACCTTGTGGCGAGGTTGCTCCGTTGCTACAAATTGATAGCTACGTTCGAACTCTAGCTACTGTTGTTGGAAGTGAAGAAGAAGCAGAGAGAAAAATCTACAGGATTGAATGTGGGGGGTGCTTATTTGGTTTTGGTGCTACCATTGATGAGGAGACCGCAAATAAGCTTAACGGTTTGCCTGGTGTTCTTAATGTATTTCCAGAAAATAGGTCTCTAAAATTGGATTGGGAATGGTTTAAGCGTGAATTCGATGAGGAGTAACATTTTGCCGTGTTTATATAAGTCTGATTAGTTAGAAGTGCTGGTGTTCAACCACGTTAGGCATTTGAATTCAATTGAAGCTCGTTTTAATACAGTTATATACCACTTATTATTATTTTGCATCGAAATGGGATTTGGATGAGTAAGATTTTGTCGTGTTCAAGTCTTAGTTGAAACTTGAAAGTGCTATTGTTCATCTGCATGAGCATTGAGTAAATAAGACTAACGTACGTCCCATAGAAATTATCATTCTTTTCTTGAGAAACACATGCAAGGAAGTAAGCTCATTCTTAAAAGTAAGGTCCACTGTTTAAGAAGTAGGAATCTCTTCCTAGTTCCTACTACATTGGAAATCAAGAGTGAAGAACAAAACACAAATAGAATCAGTTGGGCTGGAAGAGAATGTAACCAAACTGGAAGATTGGTTTAATTCGAGGATTTTGATTAATGACTCGGTGAGTCACTTTGGCAAATGGACCATCTACGAACAAATACTACCTTGGTTCTCTGAACCAGAAATTCATAACCAGTAGTCCAGTATGTCTAAATGTTCATGCAAGTTAGAGTATCAAGTGCTATATTCATAAATTTTCCTCTGTTCATAAATTTGTATAAAGAAAGGAAAGCAGGTCTCCTGTGTTCTTCAAAATTGCAAAAAGATATAACCTATCCTAATCCTCAGAAGTATCAAGTGCTATATTTTCATTAAAAGAACATGACACCATTAAGATCAACAAGCACCTGTCACAACCTAAGCGATTCATGTGTGCATCACTAACATGTTTCAACTAATTCATTCAATTCACAAAAAGAAATAAGCCTGGCATAAAGAAAGTAACTAAATAACTTGTCATTTAATATGACTATCTATGGTAAAGAAACATAGTTAAAACAGGCACAGGTTTATACACCCAACGCAACAAAGATAACCTGTTTTACAAGGTATGGAAAGAACCGACACATTCTTCCCTAAAATCCAATCCAGCCTACGAAACATCCTCTGTCTCCTCCCCTTCTCCATGCCATTCAGAAACACTCTCCTTCTCTTGAACAGGAATGAAGCAACATCACAATCATCACCACGGCCCGACCTGTTTATAAATTCATCAAAATTGTCAGATGAAGCACAACTGCAGAAGTACTCAAAGATTCACGAGTATGACCAAATACAACGTCAGCTGACCAAAAGTGAAATACTAAATGAGAAGGATCTTTATAAAAATATTGCACTTCTATTACAAAATAGAGGACCTTAACCCACTATAGCCAATTACATTGGCCTATAATGAGTTCAGTACCAAAAGACAATGGAACTAACACAATAAAACATCATATATCACCTTTAGAAACCTAAGAAGCAAGATATTTAAAATCAGTCAAGAGCAGTGGTCCTAATTGATTGCTCGACTCTAAAAGAACCATTGTCGCTTAGGGTAAAATTTGGGTGCAGTTGGAAATGTGTAAAATTGGATGTTATCATCATCCAATATATCATCTGATATCATCCAAATAGACTGCTAGACTCCAAAAGAACCATTGTCGCCGAGGATAAAATTAGGGTGCAGTTGAAAATGTGTAAATTTGGATGTTATAATCAATCAATATATCATCTGATATGCCCAAAATATTGTCTAAAAGAAATCATAAACATTGTAAGCTAGGACCCAAATTATCCAGGTCGGCATATCGTCCGATACACCTAATCCTCAAAGTTCTGGTACATGTCTAATCAATGTCTCTATGTCAAGGAAAATTTGAGAGGAAAAAGGAGAAAAAATCAGTAATCATATGACTGGAATATCAGTATCGGGATTTTGATTTTGTGATATAACACCAATAATTATCGCTATATTGGACACTTTAGACCCTGATAGTATGATCCCAATATTAGGTCAAATCTAATATTACATGTGTTCAGGAATCCAATCTCTCAGATTTACAAGATTACAACTAACATAACAAATTAACGAAAAAAATGTGAGTGGAAGGTTTTAAAAAACTTCAGAGTACATAGAAACACAAAAGCAGATGAGATGACCTAGACAAGGTACATGAATAATGCAGATCAACGACAGAAATTTTTTTTAAAAAAAAAAAAAAAAAATACTCTACAAATAACCACAATTCCATTAAAAGAGGTCTTAAAAACATTTTTTCTCAAAAGACTTCTGAAGTATATCTACCTAGAGGCCGTCTTTTGTTTTTTCAGGTAGAACCTTGTAATGACCGGATGGTAACACCAGCCCTATTGGGTCTACATAGAGTAACAGGAAAACTCTGTCAGGTACATTTCCTAATCATGGATAAACAAGAAAAGCCTTTCTTTACATATTGAATCTGTTGGCCTAATAAAAGTGTTTGTTTATGCGTACAACTAACACAGTACAACTAACTGATAGAGAATAACTACATAGCACAATATAAAGTTATAAATGTGAATATAAAATGACACTTCAAAATCTCTAACGGTACTTTTACCTGCCATTTATTGGATGCAATCCTCCTACACTTGCTCTTCCCCTTCAACACTAACAGCATTCCCAACATAAGTACCAGATTTTAATGAGACAAGGCTCGCAACTGGAGTCACTAATCTGTCAATTTTAGACCAATCCAAATTATTATGAATCTCAAGACGTCTGCCAGTTTTTTGCTTCAGGTCATAAAAAACTAGATTGCTCTTATCCATCAGTACAACTTTGTCATTCTTGGCAAAACATATTGGCATTGAATTCAGCTTATAATGACTAGCCAAATCATATGATCGTTGCTTGTAGCCAGCCTCTGGAATGGCAAGTAATTTAAACCAAGAGACCCTTGGACCATAATCTTCCATCACCCATATCTCAATACCAGTCTCATCGTAATACTTGCAGTACATACAAAGTTTCCCCCGCAATTTCCCTATAGTTACCCCTATAGTTACCTCAGCAAGTTTACCCATACAAACTGGTGTCTGAACCTCTCGGAACGCTTTCTGCTCAATATCAAACGAGATTATTGCTTTGGAGTATTTTCCTTTTCCATATGCTAACCAATAAAAAGCCCCATTCAAAAAAATTCCCAACGCTTTATCATCAGCAATCGTATAAGGAACATCTGAAACCGTGGAGCACAAAGTATCGTTCACCGAGTAAACATTAATACTGGATTCACATCCATTACCATTGATAAACTTCACCAACACATAATCATCAGTAGAACCATCATAACCAAATCCATTATTCTGATGATAATCAAAGTCAAATTCCTCTCCAAATCGCACCACCTTAAACTCTCGAGTAGTCGGATTCAATAATAAAACAATATTCCTTCTAGCTAAACAAACAATCCCATTACAAGTACCCATTACTTTAGAATCATCAAATGGTGGACCAAACAAATTAGTAAAAGTCATACCAAGTGGGTTTCTAAGTTCAACCAGTTTATCAAACAAAGTCCCATCAATACAGTACAAATGTGTATGGCACTCAAATCCAGACACCAGTCTAGACTCCACTTCATTTCCATCATCATCTAGTCCTTTAAGTTCCACCTTTTTGTGATTCAAACTTGTTTCGGTAACAAAGAGATTCAAATCATCTCTTTCAAGTGCTCTAGTTAAATGCATTTTTATAAAGTTAGTATCGTAAGTGAGACTACGCCATGGCTTGCTAACGCACCTGAAAGTAATGAGTGTCTTTGCAGGGAGTCTTGAGAGAATCTCGATGATGATTTCGTGTGGTAACTTTTCAGCCATCTTGTTTTTTCTTCTTTGGGTTTAGGGTTTTGTGGAATAATAACTTTTCACGTACTTATTTGTTGTGATGTAATTAACGGGTTTGGGCTTTGGGCTACTTGCGTTTCAAAATATTTTGGGCTGTTGGCTAATATTTTGAACTTTTGCCTGTCTATGATTTGAGGTGATACCCATTCAAACATCAACACCAAATCTTCTAGAATGTGATGAAAATCATCTTCAATCCTTCATCAATCATTCATCCACACCAAAATACCATGAATCTTGGCCACTGGGGATCTATTTGTTGTCAAGATTGGTGTTTCATACTTTCTTCAAATGTATAAATCGCAATATTCTAAAAAACACTAGGCGGTAGTCGGGTGGTGGAAGAGCGCCTAGGCGATCTAAGTGTTGAGCGATTTTTTTTCATAATATATATAGTAATACCATAGTTTGGGATTTCGAAAATCTAAAAACCGAAATTCATAATATTTCGACCTATGTTATATTTGGAATTTTGACTAATTTCAAAATTATCAATATTCCAACTTTATACTGGTTTTATGATTTAAAAAAAACCAAAATATTTGTCATAATTCCAATATTCCGTTCGGAATAATAAACACTAAGTAATACACACATATACTAAAAAAAAATTAAATTTTTTTTTACCATAACTCAAAAAATAAATACAAACAAAAATACTTATTACATAAATACATAATAGTTGAAAAAGATCGACTTCGTATAAAAACATACTATTTCTTATAGTGATATATGATTTACATTAGACTTTAATCTTTTAAACTCATTCAAATCTTAAGTCTATACGGGTCTTTATTTTCAACATTTAATCATTCAAAAAACCAAAAAAACTTGACTACACCACCTATAAACCAATTAATCTGCCTAAACCTGCCTAATCAGTCAACCGATATTTTAAATGATTTGGGTCTAGGTGAGTCGGTTGAGACACCCCTATTTTGAACCATGGACCAAAATATATCCGATATATCGCCGATATATATCGGTATTTTGGTACACCGACATCGATATTTCCGATATATATCCACCGAATATAGAACCCATTTTTTTCCAATATATATCGGAATTTCCGATATGAAACTTTATATCGCCGATATAATCGATATTTCCGATATAATCGATATTTATCAGTTGACTTTTTGACCATTTTAAAATATAAATCCGATATTTCCAATATATTCCCGATATATATCCGATATTTTCGATATTATATATCCGATATTTATGATATTTTAAATAGTTTGGACTGGTTACCAAAAAAAATGGATATATCTGAAATATATCGGTTTTTGGGTACACCGATATATTCATCGATATCGATATTTTGGGCCTTGTTTTGAACACTATTAAATCGGTAAAACAAGTGAAGTGATGGTGCGTCTAATGAAGTGACTAAACTACCCCAAGAGTAATAATACGTGGGATTTGAACTTAGGTCCAAGTAGTTTATCAAGTGGCGCTTGAGTTTTAATTTCAGGTCTAGACTCTAGATCATTGACCTCTCCGACAACCCGATGAAATAATAACTGGTTGAAACTTGAAAGTGACACATCTCCAAAACCAAAGTTAAAAAAAAAGGAATAGGAGACTCTTATCACCTTCCATTCTTAACTCTCTCTTTCAGTCATTTCCTCAAACACCTTTAAACCTTCCTAGTAAAAACACTATTAAACCCCATCTTCTCTTATGCCTCCAGAATCCCATTCCCAATACTCATTGGATATGTTTCTTTCTTAGCAGAAAAATGTAACTTTCATTTTTATATAACTTATTACTGTTTTGTAGCTTTATTCATTTCTTTGTGTGTTTTAATGTAGGAATTTCTGGAGGAGAAATAAGAGGAAGGTTTTTGTTACTGTAGGGCTTTTAGGGAGTGGGTATGTTTTGTATAAGCTTTATAATGGTCATAGACAGAGGCTTTTGGATTTAGAGAGGGAGCTTGAAAGGGAGCGCGAAACCGATGAACTCATTAAAGCACAGTTAGTTAATAACACTCTTGGACTTTTTTTTTAAAGTTTCATTTTGTTTAGTAGTGGAATTTATTTGTTGTTTTTGGTTTGATAGGCTGCAAGCTCATTTTGAGAGCATTCAGAGAATAGTTGATTCGACATCGTTACCTTATGCTATGTACTATTTGCTGAATCGGGTATCTGATGAATTAGATCATTCACAGCTGACTGATAGATTAAAGCTAGAAAAGGATACACTGACATCTTTGGAGAAGATTGAGATATGGGAAAATCTGAAAATTCTAAGTATGAACTGCCACTTGAATATTACACAACATTGTCTGGTTTACATTATCTGCACTTGGTTTTCTAGCTCATTTAAGTTGCTTTTGTCTTTTTCGTGTTGTTTTACTAGATTTCACGAGATTGGCGGTGTCATTATGGGCAATGACGGTACTCAACTTATACATCAGAGTTCAAGTCAACATTTTAGGGAGACATCTCTACATTGATACAGCTCGAGGAATGGGAGCGTCTTATCTACTGGTAAGACCCTTTCATTTCTGCTTCGAAGTTTTCTCTATTTACATCACTCAGCTTCCCAGCTATATGGGGTTTATAATACATCTTTTGATTTTCCTTGTCACAGTCTACGTGGGGTGTGGTGGTGGTGATTGCTCATGCCATCATTTCACCCCATGCCTCAAACACCTATGGTATAAGAGTTGAAAGATACTCGCCACGTGTGCATAGTGAGTTTATATGGATTTTGGTTACACACAAAACTATGTGTTCAATTGGAACAGAAATCCCAACCCCAAGTATAAATTCTAGAAGGTCAACAATTGTTAGGACACATCTAATGCATACAAACTAAAACACCCTGTTTCATGTCTCAGCTGCTAAATATTTTTTCCTCTGATTTTTTTTTTCCCTCCAAGTATGTTGTGGTGTATGAAATGGAAAACTTATTGGTTGCATTTACATGGAATAATTCAGCAGTATTGTTTTGTTAACTATGAATGGATGACTGAGTGACTCTCTCTTTTTGGTTATTGCACTACTGGATTTGTGTTGTAGAATATCTCATACTCTACTTCCTTTTCTTTCGTCATAGTATATAACATATTTTACTTTTCACAATAGTAAAAGGTGCTCCCTGTCTCCCTGACCTTTACAAAGTTTGGCTAAAGATTGTGATCGTCAACCATAAGTTTTCATGTGTAGAAGTAGTTATCGGGTGTATGCTAATATCAGAGTGGTCTAGGAGTTATAGGTGATAGTAGAAATTGCATGTCAAGTGTCCAGTTATTCTAGGGAATCTAGTGCAGTTATTCTAGGTGATTTTTGGATTGAAAAGATTTTGAAGTGTCTTTTTTAAAGACGGCATTTTTTTAGAAATTGAGAGGACAATGGGGAATTTTAAGAATGAGTACAATACCTTAGAATCACTGTGGCTAGAGTTAATGCTGCTGACTCTTGCACAATCAAAGTCGTGTGTTCGGAAGAGATCGCAAAACTGATAGGATGGGTCTCCACTATTTTAGTCTTTCAGGCCTTCATGCCGTCCATTAAATTTTCGTAAATTGTGTACCCTTCGTTGGGGAAGCGTAATACAGACGATTGATAAGTTAAGGTACTCTTCAAGCCAAGCAGCAAACCAAGAAGGGCAGAGAGTCCATGTATTTGTTCAAGGATGATGGATCCTATACTGGAGGCAGAATTGATATGGTTTTCTGCTGGCCTGTGACATTTTATTAGGGGTGGCAATGGGTTGTGTTTGGGTGGGTTCGTGTCGTGTTATATTCGGGTCACATGTTAGGAGAGTAAACCCAAACCCGACCCAATTACTAATCGTGTCGAGTTTGTCAAACCCAAACCCAACCCGCCTATATAACGGGTGACCCGCTAAGCCACTGGGTCAATTTCAGATCAGTTTTGGATCGGATTCACATATAACATGTATGCAAAATGTTTAGTATTTCACAATTTTATCAAAAAAATATATATAAAAAAATATGTATTTATTCTCAAAAACCATCCATAATTCAATTACATATCAATGAAAATTGAATAACGAAACATATAATTATCGAATGAATCAATATGATGGCTAATTCTTCTCTTTTTAGTCGTTTATTTTAGGTAGTTGGGATGATGAGATCTTAAAAACTAAGGAAACTTATCTTAAAATAGGTTATACAGGTCACGGGTTGATGACCCGACCCATTAGACCTGAGAACTAATCGGGTCTACTAACGGGTTACTTGGGTTAACATATGTGACCCTAACCCAACCCAATGATATGATGGGTTCAGCGGGTCAACCCTTAAATGACCCAAAAACTTTTTTTTCCAACCCAAACCCGCTAATTTCGTGTCGGGTTAGCGGGTCGTGTACAAAACTGCCACCCCTACATTTTATGTTTGTTCAGTTATAATGAGTCGGATGTACAGTTTCTTTTCCTCATTGTAGAGTCACGTATATTGATAGATTCAGATAAATGTATCTTCTTGTTTCTTCTTTTACCTTGTAATGTCTTTGTGTAGGAGGAAGTCGACCAATTTGATAGGCATGGCCAAGTTAGCCAACAAGTGTTTCTTGCTACTGCTGATTATCTCCCCAAGTATGGTATGGTCAAATTGATTCATAATATGCAGATGGCAGCGACAGAAGTTCTCAAAGGGTGAGATAACTCATTAATCCATTTAATCAGACAAATTGAAGTTGGATGCATTTTTAGAAACATCTGTTTTGGATTACTGTACATTAGCTATATAGTCAAAATCCCCCTGTTCTATCGTCTCGTGGCTTTTTTTTTGACTTCAAACCTCCCAGACCCCACCCTTATGAATAGAAAATCCCCAGGGCCCAAGTCGTCTACTGCATGCTGAGAGTGGGGTTTGAACCTAGAACCTTAGGCTACAATTACCCCAAGCCTGACAAAATGAGCTGCTGGTCAGATTGTTGGAAACAATTATTCTATGGTTACAAAATATATCTTTTAAACTTTCTGGATTCCGTCTTAAGAAAACTGATAGAAAGTTCAGAAAAGGCGGACAACACAAACAAATTCTAGTATGGTATGCTCTGTCTTGATTCATACACCATTTTGACTCATTTGAAGGACCTAATGATGTCCCAAACTTAGTTTCTTCAGATTCTTCCTGCATTGAATATGAAATTCTTCAATATTTGAATATGGCTTGAACTACTTCATTGCATGCCTGCATTGTTATTCCCCTTCCAATGCTTGATTCTTAATTAGGTAAGTCTCTGGGACCTTCCATCCTCTCCTTGTAGAAAAGAATGAGGATGCTTCTTTAGGTCTTTGATTTATCTTTGTTTTTTTATCCAAATCTAACAAAGCACATGACAATTCTCCAGAAAACATTTAGCACATGTTGTCTGCATATTTATGCCCATATCAATGTATGCATAGTCCTGTCTCTTGTTTCATTCTTCATGGTTGAGTTCAGATCATTAAGGCACAATCTAAAGTCTGTTTGCAATGCTTGGGTTTTCTGCTTGAATCCGTATTTCATATCAGAATTTATCATATGTTTTAGCAGAAACGATACATAGACCATGTGATTCAGTCTTATATACTGTGTGTTTAGACTAGCAATCCCCCCCCCCCCCCCAAAGAAAAGGAGGTTAAATCTTGCCATGTGTCTTCAATATTTCTATTACTTTAAGAATTCACTGTCTATGCTTGTAAATGTGTTCACATTCGTAAAGTTGCCTTGTATGCAGAAAGCAGCTGCGGGATCTCTTCAATACTACTCTTCTGCAAGAAACCGTGTTGCAAATATTAAAGACGTTCATGAACGTGGGGGACCTTCATCATTGGATGACATACTTGCTTCCCGAAGACG
Source organism: Coptis chinensis (assembly GCF_015680905.1). Classification (NCBI taxonomy): domain Eukaryota; kingdom Viridiplantae; phylum Streptophyta; class Magnoliopsida; order Ranunculales; family Ranunculaceae; genus Coptis; species Coptis chinensis. The sequence goes on along the minus strand of NC_141456.1, from coordinate 3,957,769 downwards.
CCAACTCATACGAGCAGTCAATGATTGCATATTCCAAGAGTTCTGATGATACTTCAGTACATCCCGGTGTCAACAAATTAGACCAACTAATTGGAGAGGCTCGTGCTGTCTTACTGAGGTAGGTTTCCCTCCCAATCCCCGATTAATAGTTGAGTGCTACATAATGTTTATTTTGAGAATAGGCATCACCTTTCCATGTGCTGGAAAGAATGCAAGAAGTTTCTGATTTATGGTGAGTTGCTCAGATGTTTGAAGCATCTGGGACCATATTAACACGGGTAGAGTTAAAAGCAGTAATTAACTCTTAAATCCTTCTTGGCAAGGAATGGAAATTCTTAAGATGACCAACTCTAAAGGGCATTATAGAAACGTTCCTAGCTCACCTTGCCTTCAAAAAACAAGGCGTTATTTCCCATGAAATATATAGGGTTAGTTAGGGATGAACCCCCATTATTTGTGTGTGTGTGTGGGGGGGGGGGTATATACCCCAATGGACCTACTGACTTCCCAAACTTATCTATCCTGTCTGTTCTGTTCCTGATTCCCACCCAGCGTCTTATTTTCCAGTAAGCTTCATCAACCCTTTTCAACATTCAATAGCCTTATCGCAGCAACTTCAGTTTGAAAATATGCTGTGTGAAAGGGCAGATATGTTCAATATCTCCGTCATGTAAAGTTTCAAATGTTTGTCTCTTTGTGAATCATGCTACTGACTGCTGATAACATTTTATATTTATCATTTTTTGGTATTCTTCCATGTGTTTCTGACAGTGCGGAATTTGGGAATGTCATGGAAGTATCATTGAGATCGGTGGTGGATGCTCTGATGAACGATGTTGGGTTGCAGTCAGGAGGCAATCCATCATCAGGAGTTCCACTGGCTAAGCTCTTGCCGCGAATTGCACAGATGGGACCCTTACTTCTTGAAGATCCAAGCAACAACCGATTTATAAGGATCATTCAAAGCTTACCCGAAGTTGAATTATTTTACACACTTCTCTATGCCAACACACCATTACAATTTTCAGAAAGTACATGATAACTGATTTCGTCTTACAGTTACAGGTAGGAGTGTATGTAGGATGTTTGAAAATCCCATTAGGGGATATTAACTTTTAGGAAAATGATGCGCCTTGATGGGCATGTTCTGTTGTAATTCCATTAAATTCCTCTTTTTCTTAATTGTAACTTTGAATTCCTTTCCTTCTGCATTTGCCATTAGCAGATGAGTTATAAATACTTAAAACGGTCTTCTGGGCATGCTAAAACCTTGCGCTGATCCAAAAAGAGAGAGATGGTGAATAGATATTATATGTTGTATGAAGATCTTATTACATATGGATGTAGAGGCAAGATTGGGAGATGTGAGAAATGCGCACTTGGGAGGATTTTCTATATGCTCGGACATGCTTAATTATTCTTAAATAATCAGTGACGTAAAGACACTTTTTTTCTTCACAATTTTTTATAATGAGGATCAGAATATGTTGACAATAGTCTGTGTCAAGAAAGGAGTTTAAATAAAATGAATTGTGGCTTTTAAGATAAAATGTGGCCAAGATTGGCCTTAAAACCCAAAAACTTTGGTATGAGGTTGCGGAAGGTCCTAACAAGAATATGGAGGCATACGTTTGCTGCTACGAGACAGGAAAAGGGGAAGGTTCTGTGTCAAACAAACCGTGAATTGTGGCTTATTATGTGTTGCAAAACTTTGCTGATGCAAGTCCACAAACTACGTCCCTCCATTGAAAGCAAAGCTAATTGTATTTTCATGATCTCTCCCAACTTCTCCACCTTGTAAGTCCTCTCTCATTATTCTGACCCGTTTCAGCTTCAATATACGTTTTTCTTGTTAAAAGTATCCGTTATACGTTAGAATCTTATATATATAAATGCCATTTCACTCTATCCGGTTGTTATTAGTTTGTTTTGAATTCACTGTATTATTTTATAATCTACAATACTTATGGAACTGGTTTTTGGATTAGAACATCTCATTTTATTACATTGAGCACTCAACAATTTTTCTAATATATTTAACAATTCTATGTCGATTGGATTTTAGTTTTCTTACTTTTCGTGTTGATGATGATGTAGGACTATTGATATTGACTGGGTTTCAATTAGTTTGGTTCTAGATCTTCAAATACATTGAACACGTAGAAGAAACATGTCGGGGCTGTTCTCTTATGGTGATATTAGTTTTCATTACAATATCCTAAGTGCCGTGGTGCCTTTGTTGAAACTCCTCACCCTTACTGTAATAGGCATAGTCCTTGTGAACCCGAAAATTGAACTTGTTCCTAGAGCAACTTTTAAGCTCCTCAGCAAGCTCGTATTCGCGCTGTTTATGCCTTGCCTTATCTTCACCCATCTGGGAAAACATATGACACTCCATAACTTTATGCATTGGTGGTTCATTCCTGTAAATGTGCTAGTTAGCACTGGCATTGGTTGCTTATTAGGATACCTTGTCACAGTTGTATGTCGTCCACCTCCTCAGTTCTTCCGACTCACCATTATCATGACAGGATTTAGCAACACTGGAAATCTTCCAATTGCTACTGTTGAATCAGTTTGTCATGGCCACGACAACCCATTTGGCCCTATTTGCATAGGTAATGGGGTTGCTTATGTTTCTTTTGCTCAGTGGGTCTCTGTAATTCTAGTGTATACCCTTGTTTACCACATGATGGAACCCCCAATGGAGTACTATGAAGTTGTTGAGGAAGGATCTGAGATTGAAGAACAAGCAATTGTTAACGATGTAAGTAGGCCTCTCCTCATTGAAGCAGAATGGCCAGGCATTGAGGATAAAGTAACCGCATTTTCCAAGAAATCATCCATTGCCAGTATATTTAGTAGTATTCCAGGTGGTTCACAGACAAGTTATCCTGATCTTGATGCAACGACGGATGGAGGTGGTAGCAGTAGTCCCAAGTCTATCAGATGTTTGGCAGAACCCAAGATGGTGAGGAAGTTTAGAACAGTTGCTGAACAAACCCCTATACAGCATATCCTTCAACCCCCAACTATAGCATCTCTGTTAGCTATCATTATCGGAATTGTACCACAACTGAAGGATCTATTTTTCGGTTCTGATGCTCCTCTATCCTTCTTCACAGATAGTTTAGAAATTTTGGCTGGTGCAATGGTACCTTCAGTGATGCTAATTCTTGGAGGAATGCTTGCTGAAGGGCCAAATGATTCTAAACTTGGAATAAAAACAACAATTGGTATATCAGTTGCAAGGCTCTTAGTGCTTCCTCTATTTGGGATCGGTGTCGTTGCTTTGGCAAGTAAATTCAACATATTGGATCGTGCTGATCAGATGTATAAGTTTGTGCTTCTACTGCAGTACACTACTCCAAGTGCCATATTACTTGGAGCAATTGCCAGCTTAAGGGGGTATGCAGTTCGCGAGGCTTCGGCCCTTCTCTTCTGGCAGCACATCTTTGCCCTTTTATCTGTTACCATGTATATTGTCATTTACTTTAATCTGCTGCCATATATTTGAGATACACAAGGAACATTTTGTCTAAGTATTCAAATTTTGGGTTGTGTATGGTCGGCATGTACGTAAAAATCGTCTAACTAATTCTTTTAAGATGATATCACCAGCTTATTGCAAAATCTGACTTGAATTGTTTTGGTCCAGTTTAACTTGGCTTCTAAATGAATGAGAAAAACTGGTAGTTGTCCCAAGCTTGATGAAAATTTGGAAGTTGGAACTCTTCTGCTCCATTCAAAATCAACGTCCACTTTTACCAAACTATCGGTGGATTTTTATCATTTAGCCCTTTTACCATTTTTGAGACTACCATCTTAATTCGCGCCGAATGAAATACAGAATATGTCTTCATTTGCAACGTGCACGTAGAGCTTCAATGCAACCAAGAGAACATAGTATCAGAATTTCCGTGAAAAAATATTGGCATATACTGATATACTCACTAACTCACGCAACCAACATTTATTAGAATAGAAAGTTTAGAGGTTGTAAGTTTTGAAACTTCTAAAATGCAAATTTTCCAAAGCTGAAAGCCACATAAAATTTGGAAAACATAAACTGCAACATCAGCCAAATTCCATTCACATCATGATCATCAATTCATATGAACACGTCTCAGCTCTTTAAAGGAAAGAGACATCTTAGAATCAACCATCCCTTGTTTTTTGGCTTATAATAACAATAAATCAGAATATTTGTCATCTTTGAACGCTCCATTATATACGGTCCAAAACACCACTTTGGCCATTTTTGTATTTTAATTTTCGTATACAGTACGCAACTTGCCCACTTCAAATGTGCGTTACATGCCTTTTCTCATCTGAATGCCTATCCCATCAAGTCTCTATCTCGTGGGAAGGGTGGAATTTGAGCCGAGCGGTTCAGGCTCGGCTCGAACTTGTTCGTTTAACTATATGAGCCGAGCTCGAATTCAAATTAAAGCTCGTGTAACAAATGAGCTTGATGAAACTCGACTCGTTTAGCTTAAATAGCATATCTGTAATGTAAAATAACCAAGCAGCTTGGGCTCTGCTCGTTTAAACTCGGCTCAAACTTGCCGAGCTCAATTTAAAACTTGTGTAATTCGGCTAGTTTAGCTTGAATTCCACCCTTATCTCGTGGTGTAGGCATGTACAATTAAACTTAGTACAAGGTCATTCGCATTATACTATATATACTACTACATTTCGTATTCGGGAATAGGATTAGATATGGTAAAATAAAGTGCAAGAATCTGGTCTGCGAACCGCACATAAAAAGCAATCAAAATCTTCTCTCTGAAAACACTTTACTGTCTGTTTTTAAGCATTTCAAGGAAACCTCTCAGAAACGTTCATTATTTGCATTTAGAGTTTAGACCCCAAAAAAAAATCAATAAAGGCAGGCAGTCTTATTATCTCTCTCAGGCATTTCCTCAAAACACTTTTACATTTTCAATGGCTCACATAATCCTATCCAATTTTTTCTTCCCATTCCTTCTATAAATCCTCTCCTTTTAGACAAACTCCATTTCTTATCTTCAATTAACATGGCTATATCTTCACCCCCAATACATTTTATTTCCACCATTGAACCACCCCAAACTTCACATCTTCTTCCAACTCAAGATGAGTTAAAGAAAATTGCTGCTTATAAAGCTGTTGAGTTTGTTGAATCGGGTATGGTTATAGGTTTAGGTACAGGTTCAACTGCAACACACGCTGTTGATAGAATTGCAGAGTTATTACACCAAGGGAAATTGAAAAACATTGTTGGAATACCAACCTCAAAAAAGACTCAAGAACAAGCTTTGTCATTGGGTATTCCTCTTTCAGATCTTGATAAACACCCAATTCTGGATTTGGCAATCGATGGGGCGGATGAAGTTGACCCATACTTGAATCTTATTAAAGGTAGAGGTGGGTCTTTGTTAAGAGAAAAAATGGTTGAGTCTACTTGCAAGAAATTTGTTGTCATTGTTGATGAAACAAAGCTTGTGAAGAATTTAGGTGGGAGTGGGGATGCTGTGCCAATTGAAGTTGTACCATTTTGTTGGAAGTTTACGGAAACGAGGTTGAGGAATTTGTTTGAAGAGAAATTTGAAGTTGGGTGTGTTGCAAAGTTAAAGGGTGTGTGAAAAGAATGGTGGAGAAGTAGTACCTTTTGTTACTGATAACAATAATTATATTGTAAATTTGTTTTTTGAGGGAGCAATTGGGGATTTGAATGCTGCAAGTGATGAGATTTTGAGACTTCCTGGTGTTGTTGAGCATGGTATGTTTCTTAATATGGCTACTACTGTTATTGTTGCTGGTGAACTTGGTGTTACAATGAAGCACAAGTAGTAGGATTTTGATAAAGAGTTGGTTTTTTTCTTTTTCTTTTTTGTGATTTAAGGATTTTTGGGGTATGCCCATTGCCAAATTTTGTTGGTTTATATGATTAGAAGAAGTTATTTATGAGGAATTTTGTTTTTGATAGCATGTTGTTTTAGTTTATGGTTATCAGAATTCTTGTTAGATTTTGTTTTGGAAGTTAAATTAATAGACATTATTAGATTAGTCTAATTCAACTTTGTCAAACTGGGTTTTTTGTTTTATTGTGTTTTGTTAATGGTGATTTACATTTTCTTGTGGTTGGAATAGTATATTTCAATTGCTTAGCTGGAATTCATTTTGTTAGCAATTTTTTTTTTTTGATTGTCAAGCCTGTTTTAAATGATATCACTAACTCTTTGATACTGGCGGAGTTCGAGCCCCAGACCTCTGGTATCATCACCCAAAGGTTTTACCGTCTTTGTTAGCAACTTAGCATATGAGGAACTTTGTTTTTTTTTCTGATTGATTTGGATTATCGACCAATACTGATTAGCATAGCACAAAGGTTCATGTGAGCCTGATAGAAGACTTGAGCCTATCCTCTGGCCAGAAGACGCGCTCTGTCTCTCCTCAATCAACTTTGAGTTTAGTTCTATATGTACTGATTTAGATCCAACAACATCCGTATTAGGAGTTCTGGCAGCAAAATCCCCAAGCATCATTTATCTGTAATGCTTCAATTTCATAGTAGTGAAGCAGGGGTACTATTCATCCAAGTAACATTCATAACACCAGTTCCTAGTGGAGTTGCTTCTTCATGGTAAGAAGCATAACAGGACAGGAACTTCTTCCACTCATGGATTAACCTCGTAGATCTTAAGTTACGGATGATCTAAGACAGAATGAGAAATATACTTGCGATCAAACCCACAAAATATATGTGAAGAAACTGTGATAGCTAGCTTTGACTCTTGCTGAAACCATTTTTGATACCTGAGACTCCACCCTCGCCTTATTTCCTGTATCAATATTTACTTGCTTGATGTTTTGTGAAGATGCGGGTGCTACGATTTAGTGTCAGAAGTTGTCCTCAATTAGATAGCAGATAGGAAATTAATACTGTGTAACATTTTCTTAATTAACTCGTTCAAGGAAGATGGGTTACTCGCGGCATCAATCTTGAATTTCATATGCGTGAAAGTGGACAATGTTTTCAGGAAAAATAAAACTTTTGGCGAAAGCAAACATTTTTTTAAGTTCCACCATAAAATTGGTTTTCGTAAGTGCTTACTAGTTATTCGTACTTAAGAGTGATTTAGTGTAAGTGTTGGGCCACTTTTTTGTATGTGTTTGTTTTTTAGCTTATTAGTAGCCTTTGTTTTAAGTGAATTTTTAGTACTTAAGAGTATTTTAACAATTTGTCACTCTTATGAGCCAAAAACAATGCCCGGTGCAAGGGTGGCAATGAGGGTAGTTTTTCACTAACAATGAGAGTAACGCGTTTACTATAGAGATAGCTGTTGAGTTGTGAATTTCGGATGGAACTTTTTATTTCATATTGTGTGTTTTTTTGTTTTTTCAGACGGGATGCTTCATTCCGTTCCGCGAGTTTTTTTCGTTTTTTTTTTCTTTCGGACCGTTCAGCGATTTTTTTGAAAAAAAAAAAAAAAAAAAATAAAAAAAAATAAAATCTCGTCTAAAAAAAACTTTTGAGACGGAATGAAACATCTAGTCGAACAAAAAAAAAAAAAAAAAAAAAAAAAAACACGAGACAAAATAAAAAGTTCCGTCCAAAGTTCACAATTCAACAACTATCTCCATAGTAAGTGTTACTCTTATTGTTATTTAGTGAAAAACTACTCTCATTGTCACTTTTGTATTGAGCCATTGTTTTTAGTTCATAAGAGTGATAAATTGTTATTTCCACTCAAAGTGATTTGCCCATTGGGATTTGGAAATGCTCTAAGTGTCAAAAATATAAGTAGGAAAACTTGACTTACACAAAAACTTATAAGTAGCCAAAAAAAAAACAAACACCCCTTAGGTTTTTCTTTTTCTTTTTTTAATCAAACGTGGTATGAATGTCTCTTCTTGGACCTTTGTTAATGCTGGCCCGATGCTCTTCATTTTTCTCTTTTTTTTAGAGTGGCTAATGGATATGCCTCATTATTGTCAAATCTTATAAACGCGTGAACCATATGTATGGTGATTCTTTCAATAACATAAATCCAAAAAATTTAATGAATAACAAGCAAGACAAGAATAGTAGAATCCTCAATCCAGCAAAAGTCTGAACTCCGAAACAATCTATGAATACAGAATCCTGATTTTGGGGGACAACCGGGCAAGTATAGGCTACCTAATATGTCCGGTCGAATCATAGTTGCCTGCCAAGTGCCAACTTGCATTAAAAGTGGCGGACCTACATTGGGCTCAGGATGAGTAACTTCCCATCCTCAACTTTCTAAGTGCATAGAAAATTTAGGACAATGAAAATTATACTAGTGCCCCCCCAGTTTAAATCCTGGGTCTGCCAGACTGCCACTGTGCGCGAGAAGAACCAAACCATCCGAGTTGCCTCGTATTTAATTTCATAATTTTGTTTTGTGCTCTTCTTTCATTTTGTGGTAATACCTAACTTCGTTTTCATACTATTTTTCCATGTGCTGATTCTTGGACGACCAAAAATAATTGCATGAGACTTATTTGTTGTCTTGACTCGACTAGCTGAATCTAATCTCCTACGGCAGGCAAAGTAAAGCCATCTAACATAAACAATGCCAACTAAATCTGTAATCGACAAAATTTAGTCAAAAATATAGCCTATGTTGGACAAAATAACTGTCATGATAAAGGGCATTGTATAGTTAGTCAATATTGTGTATTCTCAGACTACGATCAGTGCGTGTATATATATAGCGATATAGCAGGAAATCACAAATTAAGGCTTTAGGAGAAAAACAATATTGCCAAGGCATGGCATCCTCTCTTTCAAGTTCTCTAGGCTTAATTAGCAGACCGAAACTCAAGTTTAAGTTCTACAGGTACAAACAACAAGTGAGAGCTCAAGCCCTTGGAGATGAAGGTAATTTATAATACTGTTTGTTTGAGTTTGTATTGTGATGCTAGATTGATTTTCTTTTTCTAAAAAAACACGTTTTTGGCGTGGTATTTGAGGAATAAGTTTTACAGAAGTGCTCTGAGTCTCTAAGAACCTTGAGAATCGTTGGATGATGAATGGCAAATTCGATCAAAACTTTGCAACTAGTTGGTGGATGCCGCATTATTCCATGTTTTACTTGGCCTCTTAACAAGATGGCCAAAGTTCTAAACAATTATCAAACAGTTATTATTTCAGAGATGAGAGAGTCAGAGAGCATTGTCGAAATAAAACAATCAGTCCGATTTCTGACAAAACAATCGTTTTTGTTTTTGTCTGTGCAGGAAGGTCGATCAACATGGTGGATGCAAATATGAAAGTTCTAAGAGAAAGAATAGAGGAAATAAGAACAAAAGAAAGGTTGCACAGAACCTACAGAGGTGAACATGGATGGTGTTATTCATCTGGATATGATCATATGCTTAAAAGGGATACCATGTTAACACAGTCCTTAGAGCTTCTCGCCATGGCATGCAGAACATTTGGTCTTACTATTGCTACATCATCTCTTTTCCTTTGTATATTGTCCATTGTAGTTCATTTGAGACTTTTGGATCAATGACACTACACACAGGAGTTGTAAGAATATAGTTAATTATAATGGTCGTTTCCATTTTACTTCAATTTATGTTTTAACAAAAAAGATATGCAACAATGTAAATCATAGCCATGAACTGCATCCATCCCGGTTTTCAGATAATGGTTCAGTATAACAGGGTCATGTTTTCAGTGTTCTGTATAACAAAAAACCAGAAATAGAAGTTGTCAATTTTTTGCAGCAATATTTAACGCAAATTGCAATAGCTCCTTCCTTAGACTGTCTCCAACCGTAGCAGTATTTGGATGCTATTCCCTCAATTTTTTGCAAATAGAGATAACAATGTGGAGAGTGAAAAGGGAACAAGTGTAATTGGAGAAATAGGTGATGGTTGGTTGTTTTTTTTTTTTTTTTTTTGAAGTTCACACTCCAAGTGATATGGAAGCTGAGAGTGTCACCCTCCACATCATGTGGAATGTAGTGTTAGCCTCCATATGATATGGAGTCTGAACTCAATGTTATATGGCCAAAACTGACCATCTAAAATACTTTAAAGATTACGCCTCTTATCTACAGTGGGGCAATAGTATTTTATTATTTTTTTAATGTATCTCTTGGTTACTTGGTCATTTGTTATTTGCCCATCTATTTTTTGATATTTACCTAATTTATCCTATTTAAAAGAGAGAGAGAACAGTTGTTAGGCATAAAAGAGAGAAAGATATGGTTGGATGAAGAGAGGAAAAAAAAAGGTGCATAGCACGTACACCATTCTAGTATATATATATGAGATTGATTGATTTTGGCAGTATAAAATTTGGTTGAACGGTTGGAGTGTGGTTTCACCAAATATGGCAATTTGGTGTCTAAGATAGAGATCTATACTACAGAAATGGAGAATTTTTTGGTCAACAAGAAAACAAAAGACAAAGTCGTGATGCTAAGGACAAAATGGCCGATATAACATCATTTGTACATTTGTTTTTAGAACAAATAAAAACATTATGCGACTGATCTAGCAAACAGCAAACAGCAAACAGCAAACAGCAAACAGCAAACTACTCTAGTCCTCCACGTATGATCTAACCAGATGACATAAAACCTTGTTTATCCTAATAATCTCAATTATAACGTACGACAATTCAAATTTCTAAGTATAAAGACATTTGGATGCATTTGCCATTTCTCTTGCAGGCCGTGTTGATTATGCATTTCCGGCTACTATTTTAGTTGAAGAAATTATATAGAAGTTGGACTTTGGGCTATATCACCTATAGCACCGCTGGAAGCTCACTCTCTCTATCGTCTTTTACGAGTGTGTAAACCGTGTTATGCATCTTTTTTTTTAAATTCTTTAAACCAGTCCTTATAAAATTTTTTTTTTGATTTTTTGGATTCTAATAAGGCCCTTCTAATAATTTTCGTTCTAATTCAAGTAGTATAAAAAAAAGTTAGGGGTAATTATATAATCAGTAGCACGAGGGAATCCTTCAAGTACAGGCCGTTCTGAGCACTCAGGTCTTCTAGCAACAATGCTAAGGAATTTAGTTGATGCGTACAGACAGAGAGTGGGCCAAAACACTCTCCAAGGTTGTCCACACGACAGTCAAGAAATATAACGAAAAGGTGATCATGGTCATCTATTTTCATGCGTCCCTTCGATTTCCAAATAACACTATTTCGACTGGGTTTTAGGAGATGCGGGGCTACCTCCACAATAGCTAGGGGCGGCTCAAGACAATTGGGGCCCTAAACAAAATTCAAATATATATATCAAATATTTTGATATATTTTCCTACAATTGTATATATATATACTTTCAAATATTTGTCTTCGTGACTACTGTGATATATATATATCAAATATTTTGATATATTTTGATATATATATTTGAATTTTGTTTAGGGCCCCAATTGTCTTGGAGTCCTCTAGCTATTGTGGAGGTAGCTAATTCCTAAAACTAAAATAAATATTTGATATATATATCAAATTCGACTACTCTGTTGGGTTTTAATTGTAGGAAAGTATTATCTTAATTGACTACTCTGTGATAGGCTGCTTGTAGGGACTTAGAGAATTCCTACACCGAAGATAATACTTTCCTACAATTCTCGACCAACGATGGAACTAGAACTTATGGTGGATATTCGATATGGTAGTAGTTGATGAACACTTTTCGATTAACTTTCAGACAACATTCCCTTGGATGGAGTAGCTCCATTCTTTGTTGTGTGTTGGGATTCTTGTTTATAGTCCAATGAAGTACTTTGGACTCAGCAAACTGACATGCATTTGGGTGTGGTGGGGCTTGGTGGGTTGGGTCATGTTGCTGTTAAATTTGTCAAGGCTTTTAGGATGAAGGTTACTGATGATCAAAGACTTCATCTGAGCAAGAAACAAGAAGCAATTGAACATCTTGGTGATGACTTTTTGGTTAATTGCGGGTAAACAAATACTTATGATTCTAAGTTCTAACTAGAGGGTGCACCAAAAAATGGCTACCAAAATTAAAAGAGACACAAGAGATGATAAATTTTGCTGCAAAGCACAATATAACAACAGATATAGAGGTCATTCCAATAGACTATGTGAACCTTTGCTATGGAGCGACTTGCCAAAGGCGATGTTAGATCTTGATTTGTCATTGATGTGGCTTAACACACTCAAATCTTCTTAGACAAATGGATGGCTACTTTAATACTACTTGACATAAGGTAAGAACTGTTCCAACTACGCTGATTTATTTATGTTTGGAAAACCTTAAGATGCTTCTTTTCAAACTTCATATTATTTATGACTCTGAATTGCTGAATTGCGTTGTCTCTTAATTATTAGACTCTCCAATTGTTCTTCTGTGAAGAAATCTTGGATGGTTATTTTGCACATATATATACCACATTCACTATTCTCCGAATAGCCAGGATCCATATATCAAAATAATAGAACCAATGCACCATAATACAACGTCTCCTCAAACACAAAAGATGGGAGATTTACCTACCTAGACTTCTTTAGATAGAATCACTATTTTGCTTCTTACCTATCGCTATATAACTTTAGTGATAAACTTTATGACACTCAATTACTATGTAGTATGAATAATGTATCGCTCCAAGATAATAACATACCTACAATTTTTTATACGACTACACATTTAGACAAGATAAATGGTGTTAGTGCATCACGAGCGGTACTCTCATACAGTTGATCATGATGACCTTATTTCCATATACATTACATGCAGATAATATAATGCATGTTTGGGAAACGTTAGTATGCAAACTTGATTTTGGATGATATGCTTTAGTTGTGTACAAAGTTGGCTTTGATGTCTTGGTATGCAAATATTGTTGCCTTTCTTTTGCAAGTGTAGAAACTAATTATTTAGTAGTATAGATGCATCATCTATGTGCGGAAGCTTTTGTTAATACTTCTCACGTACCATTTCTCAGCACACCATGTTATTACTTTCCGATCACATCACCTCAAATTTTAAACAATCCAATATAGTGGGAAGAAGCAAACAGGTAGTTCACCAACTAATGAAGACTTTGAGTCGGTCAAGAATGTGTTGATTACGTTAGCATGGTATAGTTATGAACCGATCTTGGAATTTGCGGCATTTTTTCAGGTCACCCACACCAAATGTTGAAGCCCAAGATAGAGTGCTTGAGTTGGGAAGAGATAGGTTTTATGTAGTTGATTGTGCCCAAGTCATGGAAAGCAGTAAGGAGGACTTAGAGCGGTCTTATTTCTTTCCAGGTTTGATAGCTCTCAATTGTGTCCATAAGTTTGTCTTACAATTTATTCAGTTACATGCATTAATATCAGTTTCTCAGTGTACATAATTAGAATTTGTCTGTGACACATTTATGCGTTCGACATCTCAAACACTTTTGTACAAGACTATCGTTTGTACAAGACTACACTTTTGGACAAGATGCGAGCATAATTCAGCAGTTGATTGGCTTGCATGATTAACCTCATTAAGCAATGTAGACCTAGACCTTTCCCTGAATAATCTTTTAAGTAATTTTTTTTGTTATTTGGAGAATGCGGAGTTTAGCTTTATATCGGAATGTACAAACATAGTTTCTGAAGCTATGGAGGCATTATCGAGATTTGGATAGTTAGATTTAAAGGAACCAAAGTACATAGGGTTTAGCCTCACACGAATTCAAGTAAGTAAATTGGAATCTATGTATGTGTGAGTTCCACATATTTTATAGGAAGTGTTTTCCATAAATCAACTATCAGTACAAATTGAGCACATAATAAAACCTTAATGAAAAGAGACAATTGAAGGCCGGTAAATTATGTGATTGTTCTTGGAAAGTATTATTGGTTATCCCCATGCATATCTATATATGTATTATAAGAAACAATTTCTTTCCTAAATAGCTTTTCAATGCTAACTAAGACATTCATGGATCCACGTAAAGAAAAAAGAATTGTAGACGTACAAAGGCCATATCCGAACAAAGATATTGACTCCCGAATAATTTAAATCTTTGGCATTCATTTCATATATCTGTCATTTCATGGTAGTTTGACCATTTTTTTTCTTCCCTATGATGGGGCGTGTCAATGAGTATTCAAAATTTGGCAAAATATTCTATTGAAATTTTTTGTCTTGGCATGAAGTCGTTATTGCCTATGTCTTGCAGTTGTAAAAACTAATTATTGAGTAGTATATTATTGTTGATGATAATAGAAAGGAGTTAAATAATCTGTCATGGCATCAAGATGGATGTGTGGAACCTTTTGTAGTTTCTCCCCAAGTAGTGCTGGCATGGACGGCCATAATTTATCTTTGTTTATATTTTACCTACTTATTTATTTACATTTAATGGCTCAAGTGTTCTGAAAAAATGATTGAAGATACTTCTCCTTTAAATTTTGGAATTTGCGTACGTTTGCATTCATATATGATAGTAAAACATTTCATTTAAGTATATGGTACTAGATTCTGGGGGCATTGTATGAAATTATGGATACATCACTTTCCAATTCCAATTTCTTGATGTGGTTATATAAAATGTCTTCTCCTAAAAAAAGTTGGATAAAGCAAAACACACTGATCACTCAGTACTCAGTAGCTTATGTTACCATACTAGAAAGCTTCAGAAGGTGTTAGCATTTGAGTCCCGTCTTGAGCTGACCATGCATGCTGAAGAGGTTTTGAACAAGTTGTATACCTATGGGCAACTCATGACGGCACTATTGCTATGAGGTTAATTTCTCCAATTTATCTTCTTAACTACTATAGTTGTTCCTCCCCTAAAGTAAGGAAAATTGTATTTAGCTCTGACATGGCATTCTTGCCTTCTTGGACAATGGACAGGCATATGATATTGAAGAATATTGTATCTGTGTGTTGGCTTTCTGTTACCTACTTATTTAAATATTGATTCTCAAAACACAAACGTCCATGGATGGAAAATATATGTACTTTTTGTACTGACTGGTCCGGTTATTGACTGGTTGTGTTCTTAACTTGCGAGTTAATAAATAGAATGATGTTGCTAAGATGCAGCTTTTACATACACAGTTGAAGGAATTGGATTTAGGATTCATAGCTTAGTAAATATAAGCTACAATTCTGCAGAAAAAGACACGTACTCTAGATAGTGCTACCAATCTTAAAGTGATCTGAAGTATTAAGTGTGTTACCAATTTAGCTAATGCTTGAGTGTTCTGAAGAATTGAATTATGGGGATTTTGTTGCTTGAATGGGTGAGTACATCCTATCAGTATTAATCTCTCTTATCATATTTGTAATTCCTCATCATTTTAAAGAAGATATTTTAATTTTGCTAAGCTTGGTAATAGGTTTCATCAGTAGCGTTAAAGCTTTTAGCAATTATTGGGATTTGTAACCTCCAAAGTATATGAATCCGGTATGCAGGTACAAGTGATGTACAATTATATAGTCCACCACCTCACGCAGAGATTGGGATAACATGATGATTGGGAAAGCCCAGGTACATTTGAGTTGCATAATGTTATACTGGACAAACAAAGGAATTTCATTTCTGCGTTGTAACAACATTCATATACTTACTGCGTGTATTCAGTAAAAGTTATGCATGTCTTGCAACAAATGTAAGTTTGGATACATATCGACACATGACCAGAAAATTAGAAATTTTGTATATTACTGTATAAAAGTTAACTTTTCTCGCATCACTGGATCATTTATGGTGATAATAATTAGTATGTACGTATAAAGTGTTTTTTTTTCTTATTTTTTTATTTTCAGCAACATAAACTTAGTTGGACATGGTCGGTTTGATCATGTTTGGGTATCATGGTGTTGGGTTGTTGTGGCTAAAAAAAGGCTCAAGAATGGAAACTACTATGATGAGCTCCAATATTGGATTGAAGTTCAAATGCTCAGCATAGCTTCCGATTAATCTTCTCAAGCTCATTTGGTGTAGCATATATGCTAAATATCAAAAGGCTTTTGGTTCAGCCCTACATGTCCAATGGTAGCATTGCTTCCCGTATTAAAGGTAAAGAGCCATTAGAAATTATGACTCTATTGTATGTAATATTGTGAAGTTTTGCTTATAGGATCCATTAATTAATGTTATTCCTCTTACAGGAGAGCTAGATTTTTTAACTTTTAGCAAGTACTTCGTCATTGGTTAGTGTCTTCTTATCATGTAACAACAACCGCTTCTTTTTTTAAAAAAATTACTAGTTCTCTTTTCATGTGTTCTAAGTATCATTGATGCCAAATTTATCTCCTTCATTCTGCAAAAATTATAAGTGGCCAGTGGGTTGTAAAATATCTTAGTGGATTGTTTCTCAAGAGCCATATCAGTATATATAGATGCTATAATTATTTCATAGGTGTGTTAGCCATGGAAAATCAGATAGAAGAAAGGTTCTGCAATACAACGACACAGGCGATGAGCTTGATTCCACAAAATTCATTTATGTTTCAGTTGATTATTAAACCTAGCTGTTTCTGCTTTGGATATAGGATCTAGGTGAAGGGACAAACTTAAGAACCATTGTCACAAGTAGTTCACGGATGGGTTCGGATATTGAAGCCCGGCCAATCTGTAACTGCAACTCAGTTAAAGGAGATGAATATGATAGAAGATGAAAATGCACCTAAGGTATTACATTTTCCATGTCCTAGTTATTCCAGTACGACGTAAGCAGTCATTCAATAAACATTCTAGATCTTTGTTAAGTAATGTTTCATTCTATGTTTTTTGTTTGAGTAGGCAAGGAAGCCTTACACAATATCTAAACAACAAGAAAGATGGACAGAGGAAAAGCATAAGAAGTTTCTTGAAGCTTTGGCATCGAATAGAAGGTAGCATTTGATATTAGCTGATAATCTCTGGAAGCTTACTTTCGCGTCCATACCATCTCTCTAAATTGTTTTTCTTGACTTTGCAGAGCACGTGGGTACCAAAACTGCTGTTCAGATTTAAAGTCATGCTCATAAATTTTTCTCTAAGGTTTATTGCCCTTCTTACAGTACATGCTTCTACCATAGATATTTTAAGTAAGTCGATGTTCATGACCCAAAGGTGTGAACATTTTTATATTTGGCAGATATTTATGGGTGGTATATATGAGTTCTCATTGCTCAGTTTGATGTTATTGATCTAGGTGGTCAGAGACTATGACATCACACAGTGTGAACAATATCCATCTATTTCAGGTTAGCTGTTGAAGGTAAGATGTTTAAGATCAACTATCTTTATGCAGAGGTCACATGGTTTCATTCCCCTTAAAGGCTATGGATCTTAATTTACTTCTACAATTGTTTGACCAAAGAAGCCCCCTTATTTGTTTTTGTTGAACACTAAAATACCAATGTGTCTAGCAACCAAATATGACTTCAAACATGGCACTCTAACAGCTACTATTTTTTTTTTTTTATTTATTTATTTATTTATTTATTTTTTTTATAACAAAATATCCAATCGCTAATGGAACCATATGTTATGAATAACTTATATACTTATCTGTGTGTTTACTAGAAAGTCACCAATGCCTTTGGATGAACGAAGTTGCAGATCTGTATCAGAATAGGGAGTGGTAACTGTGCATTGAATAAATTGTTCAGCAATTTTTTGAAACAAGTATTAGGTCCAAAATGATTTTTTCAAGATGTGTATTATTATCTATATCTGCTAGAAAGGAAGCTGTGAAAATAAGAATCACGAAGATGGAGTTGGCCTAACCGAAAAATAAATGAATGTGATTGGATAAGAGCACTAGAGGCAGTTTGTTTAGCACTGAGGATGCGCATTCCTGATAAGAAATTTGTATTATTTTTCCCAATGCATGCATATGTAATGTGCTTTTGGGCAACAAATGTATGTGAACATCGTAATTTGTTGTATAAAGTAACCATTTCAAGTCATGATACTTTGTCATATAGAAAGTGTTACCAGTATTGACAATCGAAAAAGTTTCAAGATTTATCAATTCTAAAAATAGTCTTCCAGATGATAATGTAGCATAGACATGATGAAAATGTAGTTTATTTTGATTTGTAAATAAAAACATTTGGTGTCCATACTTTATTGGTTATTACTCTGGAATTTTAGTGATAATTTCAACATTTTGGACTATCAAGCTGACAAAACAAAGGCCCAAATCAAATTTAATAACTCAAACTAATTAGCTTTGGCATTTTATTTACTGCTCTAAGTTACCTACTTTTAGAAATTAAAAAAAAAATCAAAATGGTAAACCCATAATTTATAGTGGAGTTTGGGCTTTTAAATTAAAATCTAATAAATATATTATTTATTTGAGTGGATGTGGTGGTAGGATAAGGGATCTTGGAAATCAGCGGATGGATGCACCCAGATTAGCATAAGGTACACAGCCGCAGTTCACAGGATCGAGAGGGGGCGTCTGTTGCGGTACGGAAACCCTATACGTGGAAAGAAGAAGGCCGCGAGATGGATGGACATGTGGAAGGCTAGGATTGAAGGAGGGAAGGATATAAAGAGAAAGAGGGGGAGAGAGAAAAGGAGGGATTCACTGTTCTAAGGAGAGGAGAGCTAAGAAAAAGAGGAGGCGACCCAAAAGGAGAGAGGAGTGAATAGTGCTGAAGAAGAATAGTGTTTGAGAGATAGCGAACAGTAGTTGTAATAGTGTGAGGGGTGAAACATTTAGCACCGTCTCTGGGGAAGAAGATAGAAATGGCACTAAAGAAGGCAGTGGGTAGACCAAGGAAGGTAAGGGTTCAAGAACAGACGCCGGAGGCAGCGATAGAGGAAGGGGAAGATCGAGAGGAGGGCCGAGCAGCGGAAGAAACACGGCTGATGCGAGAAGAGATTGAGAGGATGAGGGAGGAAAACGAGGAGTTAAGAAGAGAAAGAGAAAGGGTGGAGGAAGAGATCGGGAAAGAGATAAATGAGGAGTCGGAGAGCGAGAAAGCGGAGGATGAGGAGGGACCTGGACCAACTCTGGTGGAGAACCCAGTGATTGGGTTAACAATGGAGCAAGTTCAAGAAATGATAAACAACGATTGGGAGGCAAATCTTCAACAGACAAAGACTTAAATGGGTGCGGCCAGTCAGGTGGTGGCGGGGCTGAATCGCAACCCGTTGGCGGATGTGATATGGTCTTCGGAGGTGCCAAAACGTTTCAACCAGCCAAGATTTGAGAGATACGATGGAACAGGAGACCCAGCAGATCACATTCATCACTTCAGGCAACAAATGCCTCTTTGGCAAGAGGCGAGGTACGATGGTCTGCAGTGTATGATGTTCCCGGCCAGCCTGAAGGGGGGAGCTTCGGACTGGTATTATCGGTTGCCTTCAAAGAGCATAACTAATTTCCAAGAGTTGGAACAGGCATTTGTGGATCACTTTATACGTAAGAAGAGGCGAGTTGTGGACATCGCGGCCTTGTTCAATGTTAGACAAAGGTTCGCGGAGTCTGTCAGGGAGTATCTGTGCCGCTTCAAGGCCGAGACATTAAAGGTGGAAAATTTGGATGAAAGGACGGCAGTGATAGCGTTCGAAAGAGGTCTGCGACCTGGAACAGGGGTCCATCAGTCCGTTGCAAAGAATGAGATTGCGACCTTGCACAAGTTATATCCGCGGGTAGAGAAATATATTAGTTATGAGGACACCATGTAGAAGGATTCTAAGAGGGGAGCCAAGGCAGTGTCATCGGTAGAGAAAGGCGGTGACCGCAGAAAGACAGAGGCGGGGGACAAAGGTAGCGAGTGTCGAGTGGTACCGCGGATAGTCATCGCATCCGGAAAAGAGTAGAGAAGTAGCGCGAAGAGAACAAAGGGAGAGGAAGCCATACCGTGAGCTGGAACTTGCACCTTTAAAGAGGCCGTTGAGTGAGATACTGCCGTTGATAAAAAAAATGTGCAAGGGTACGAGGGACCGTGAACAGTCCCTGCCGAAATGCCGAATAAGCCATACTGTGAGTATCACCAGGTGCGCAATCATGAAACTAATGATTGTTATGCATTGAAATGGTTGGTCTAGAAGTTGACAGAGAAGGTAATGATGAGGGAGTTTATAGCAGAACCCCCGAATGGGGAGCGGTGCTAGCTCCGGGGAGGATATTGGGAACCATAAATGTTATTTTCAGTGGAGAAGTTCTGAGTCACAATGCCCATAGAGATAAGGTAAGGAGGATAGCAAGTATTCAGCAGGTCAACGAGTCGCCCAAAGGACAGCGATACAATGTAGAGGCAATGAGTGGGGAAGACAAGATTACATTCTCCAGGGCAGATCTCCGAGCCGTTGATACTCCACATGAAGATGCGTTGGTCATTACAGTGGCGATGGGTAATTACATGGTCAAAAGGGTACTGATTGATTGTGGCAGTGCGGTGGACTTGCTGTTTAGGGGAGCGTTGGAGGAGATGAGGATTGATCCGGGGCAACTAAAGCCGCCGCGGTCCAGCTTGTATGGATTTAATGGGAGCATCATGGAGCCTATGGGAGGGCTTCTATTGCCAGTGACGACATGGCCTGTGACGGTGTTCTCAAGATTTATGGTGGTCGATTCTAACTCCCAATACAATGCGATCCTAGGAAGGAGATGGATACACGAGATGAAAGTGGTGCCTTCGACCTATTATCAAGTTATTCGATTCCCCACCCCGACAGGAATGTACGAGGTCCACGGAGATCAGGTGGCATCGAAGAATAGCCATCAGGACACAGTTAAAAGGATGGTCCGCGGACCTAAAGGCAAACCAGCGAACCCCAGGAAAAGGCAAGCATAGCAATTACAGTGCGGGGCAGTGGAAGGGGCGGAGGAAGCCGCGGTAGGTCCAAAAACTTTAGATGAAATAGAGGTAGTGAATTTGGGAGAGGGCGAAGAGGAGAAGTTTACATCGGTAGGGTCTAATCTGACGGAGGACTGGAAAAATAAGTTGGTACAGTGCTTGTCAGAGAATAGAGATGTGTTCGCATGGGGGATAGAGGATATCACCGGGTTGGACCTTGATTTTGCATGTCACCGACTACATATGAGGGAGGATGTGAAACCAGTAAGA
This sequence comes from Coptis chinensis, assembly GCF_015680905.1. NCBI lineage: Eukaryota > Viridiplantae > Streptophyta > Magnoliopsida > Ranunculales > Ranunculaceae > Coptis > Coptis chinensis. Next base: position 3,936,748 of record NC_141456.1, on the reverse strand, counting down.
CAGAAGATGAGGGGAGTGATAACTAAGTACGCGGAAGAGATCCGGGAGGAGGTTGCCAGGTTGAAGGGAGCGGGAATCATAAGGGAGGTGGAGTTCACTGACTGGCTGTCCAATATAGTCGCGGTCCCAAAGAAAAATGGCAAGGTGCGAATGTGTGTTGACTTCACGGACGTAAACTTGGAGTGTCCCAAGGACAGTTATCCTATGCCGCGAGTAGACGAGTTGGTGGACAGAACGGCGGGGTTCAGAATGTTCTCATTTATGGATGCATCCATGGGATACAACCAGGTTGCGATATATGGACCTGATCAGGAGAAGACGTCATTCGTGGTGGAAGGGGGTACTTACTGCTATAAGAGAATGCCGTTTGGGTTAAAAAACGCAGGAGCCACTTTCTAGCGGTTGGGGAAAAAATGTTCGAAAGTAAGATTCGAAAGGGAATTGAGATATACACAGATGATATGGTAGAGAAAAGCATGTCAGAGGCAGAGCATTTGGAGGGGTTGAGGGAAACCTTCAGGATACTGTGAGCCCACAATTTGAAACTCAACCCAGAGAAGTGCACCTTCGGAGTCACCACAGGAAAATTCCTGGGGTATATTGTGACACAACGGGGAATAGAGGCAAACCGCGAACAGATAAGGTCATTGGTGGAGATGCCATCGCCTCAGACGGTGAAAGAGGTGCAGTGATTGGTTGGAAGAGTCGCGGCCCTTAACAGATTTATTTCAAAATCATCCGACAAGTGTAGGCCGTTGTACAGATTGCTGAGGAACACCACAGATTTTGCATGGACAGCGGAGTGTGAAAGAGCATTTCAAGAGCTAAAAAGGTATCTTGGGGAAGCACCTCTGTTGTCGCGGCCCGAGTTAGGAGAGAAGTTATATTTGTATCTAGGGGTCACGGAGTATGCTATCAGCTCGGTCCTCGTTCGCATTGTGGATAAAATGGAAAAACTAGTGTACTTCCAGAGTAAGACTTTGTTAGACGCGGAGACTAGATACAGCCGAGTGGAGAAGTATGCTCTTGCCATGATATTTTAGGCCCTGAAGCTGAAGCCATATTTCGAAGCTCACACAGTGATCGTGGTGACAAATTTGCCCCTTAAACAAGCTCTGAAAGCGGAGAAGTCAGGAAGAATGCTGAAATGGGCCGTGATGTTGAGTTCATATGAGATCCAATATCAGATTAGAACGGTGGAGAAAGCTCAGGCAGTGGCAGAGTTTTTGGCGGAGTTCCCTGCAGAGGATCCCACTTGGGGGGAGGAGATGGTTTTGGAGCCGGAGCGAGAAGAGGAAATGGATCGCTTGAACCCATGGGATGAGAGGAATGGCTGGAGAGTATTCAATTCGCGGATGGTTCAGCAACGGACGCAGGTAGCGGAATAGGCGTGGTGCTGGTTACACCGGATAACAATAGACTAGAACAAACAATGAAGTTGGGATTCGCAGCTTCAAATAACGAGGCAGAATATGAGGCGGTGATTGCGGGCATGAGGATGGCGGAGAGCTTGGGCGTAAAGGAACTTACCGTTTACTCCACTCAAATTTAGTAGTATGCCAAGCAAATGGAGGGTTCACGGCAAGATGCCCTAGAATGGAGGGTTCACACAGATCCGATTTGTTCACTTAAACCGTGGGGAGAATCACCACGCAGATGCTCTGGACTATGTAGCTGCAGCCATGCCACTATCCGAGGAGAGGACCATCGAGGTGAGGAAATTGGACAGACTGAGTACCGAGGAGCCTCCGAAGATACTGAATACCGCGGAGGAGGACGAAGGTTGGATGGAGCCTTTTAAGCAGTTCTTGTCAGGGTGTGAGGTGATTGACCCGAGAGAGAGACGAAGACTAGAACAAGCATCCCGGAGGTACACGCTGATAGGAGGGAATTGTATAGAAGGAATTTCAATGGGCCTTTACTGAAATGTTTGGGATCGAGGCTGGCGCAAGAGTTGCTCATGGAGCTACACGGGGGAGATTGTGGTAGCCATTCAGTGGGTAGGACAACGGTACATCGACTGTTAATGCAAGGATACTTTTGGCCTCACATGAAAAGAGATGTTGTGGAGTTTGCCAAAAAATATGAGAAATGGGTCAGAGGTTTTCTCCACTGATATTTGCCCCAGCAGAACCGCTGCATAACGTGTCTAGTCCATGGCCGTTCACGATGTGGGCCCTCGATATAGTGGGACTGCTACCCATGACCAGTGATAAGAGGAGATTCATGTTGGCCGCAACCGACTACTTTACAAAGTGGATTGAGGCGTGCCGCTGTAGCAGGTGAAGGAGGTGCAAGTGGCCAAATTCTTGTGGGAAAACATTATATGTCGGTTCGGGTTGCCCTATGCTATTATCGCAGACAATGGAACCCAGTTCACAGGATCGAAGGTGAAGAAGTTTTTGCAAGCCTACCATGTTAAGCAGGGGTTCTCGGCCTCGTACAACCCCGAGGGCAATGGACAAGATGAGTTCTTCAACAAAACAATACTTAACAATCTCAAGAGGAAATTAGAAGATAAGAAAGGGGCCTGGGCTGACGAATCAAACCATGTGTTGTGGGCTTATCGAACTACACCGCGTACCACTACCAAGGAGACTCCCTTTTCATTAGCATATGGCATAGAGGCCGTGATACCGTCAGAAATGGTGGTGGCGACCACTCGAACTCGGGCTGTCGAGGATAGGTCAAATTAGGACATCCTATCCAGGGACATGAATTTGGCTGAAGAGAGAAGAGACACCGCGCGCATAAGACTGGAAGACTATCATCGCCGCCTCCAAAGGCAGTACAACAAGAGGGCGAGATTGAGGAGATTCAAGGTAGGAGACCGGGTACTTCGCCGAGTGACCCCCAGCACAAAGAAAGTGAGCGAGGGAAAATTGGGCCCAACTTGGGAGGGACCCTATCACGGTGGTTGATATTGGAGGGACAGGCACCTACAGGTTACAGACCATGGAAGGGAAAATGGTGGAGAGACCATGGAATGTAAGATTGTTGAAAAAATTTTCACGAGTGAATGTAATGGGAGAAGCTGTCAGCTGCATGAGCTATTTGTATATATATAAAACCCTAACACTTTTGGGGATGGACATTGTTGCATGAAATCTGCTTGTCCTTCAGAGTGAAGGAAATGGAGGGGACGAGCCCTTCACGGACGGGAGGTCTGAGCTCAACTGGGGCAAAATGAGTTGTCCCAGGGTGGGTATGAGGTCCCATATGAGCCGGGGCAAAATGAGTTGCCCCATGGTGGATATGAGGTCCTAGGCAAGTGGAGGTGAAGGGGTTTCCACCTACCACGGACAAGGGGTCCGACCTAAGTAAGGAGAAGGTGAGGTCCCCCGACATAGACAGAGGCAATAAAATTGCTAAGTCTTGGAGGGAAGGCAAATCGAGTTGCTTCCGGTAGGAGAGGTAAAGGTGCAAGCATGAGTTTCACTGCTATTGAGCCCATAAATAGATAAAGCATCGACAAAACATATTGTGCAAAGAAAATAACACAACCATCACAAGCAAAAGGAGTCAGTCTGTCCTCCTCAACCATCAGGAGGGGAAATAAAACAAAATGTAGCATAACAAATGTGGCAAAAATAGCGGCAAATAGAACCAAGCAAGGGAATAACAAAACTACTCTCAAAACAAGGGACATCTAAACATCTTCACGAATCACTGCATTAGCGGCCTCCTCAATCACAACATCCGCAGCCATGTCAATGGCCCTAACCACTAAGTCAGCTACCTCAGCTACCTTGGAAGCGGGTTCCATGGGCGCCACCGCGACCTCAGACCCAGGGGCAGAGACAGGTGCTTCTGGAAGGAGGCGACCTTCTTTGATAAGCCTATCATACTCCTCCTTGACCTTCTTGGCCACCCTCTTATCAGCCTGTGCCCGGAAGTGATCTTGGAGCTCATCCATGTCGGATTCGTGCTGTTTGAGTAGGGCCGCTGTATCTACTTGATGCTTTTGGGAGAGAGATGAGATGGCTGCATTGTGCTGTGATAATAGGGTTTCACGCTGATGACTCAAGCGGTCATTAACCTTATCCATATAAGCCGAGTGGGAGGCCTTAGCAGACTTGAGCTCGTCCTGGGCTCTGAGCTTATCCAGTTCCGCGGCCTCATTCAGCTTTTCAAGTAGGCCGACTTCTTTATCCAGCTGTTCAACTCTGGACCTAGCACCAAAGAGGCCGCGGATCATGTATGAGTTATCCAAGCTCATCTGAAAGAGAGAACAAGAGTTAGGTTACTTAGAAAAGAAGAGGAAAAGATACCTAGTGCGAGGAAAATGATACCTTCTCCCAGCCAGTATAGAACGAAGTTCTGTGATTATCAAAGGAGCTCCCTTCAGCATACGCGAGATCTTTGGGAAGATGAGACCCATAGAACAGGGAGGAGGCCATTGCGGGGTTCTCCAAGGCCGAATCATTGATGTTGATGGTGTGGTTTCGGACCTTGAAGGTGGGTAAGAAAGCAGGGATGGGGTCAGCAACCCCTTTGCCAGATCTGAGTGCCGCCTCCTTCCCAGGCCGCTGTTTTGTACGAGAGGGGGGCGGCAGGCAGGGAAGTAGACAGATTGTTGGGATTCTCATCAGAATCAGACGTCTGCGGACGCTTAGAAGCCGAGACAGGAGACGAGTGGGCGACAGTGGTGGGGGCAACTTTGGTGACAACATCTTCATCCGAGTCACTGTCAAATAGCTTTCGCTTGTTAGCACCCATGTCGGAGTGGGGGGATGTTGCAGAGGGAGAATGAGGGGATAGGTATTGATCTTCCCAAATGGCAGGGATTAGTAAGAGGGATGGGCTGCGGAGTGAGAAGGGGAGTTGGAGGAGTGAGGTGGGGGACGGTGGGTAGGTACTGGGCGGTGTGGAGATTTCTTAGGATGGTGTCTTTTTCTGGGAGGCGGGGAGTTCCGTGGCTTTCGCTCCTTGGGTGGAGGGGGACGAAAAAGGGGGCACTATACCCTTCGATAACCTTCAACTGGGGGTCTGACAGTAGCGGAGTGGCTGTGGTAGGATCAATTCCAAGAACCGCGGATTGAGAGGGTCCAAGATCGCGGAGCTTTTGGAAAATGGTGGAGGAGATGTGGTCGTAGGGTCGAGACTTCCAGTCCGGTCGCCAACCTGTAGAAAAGAATTACAAGATCAGATGAGGAACCAAGGAACATACACATTGAAGGATAAATAAAAGGGGTACTCACCACTGGGAAGGAAAACCAGATGAGTAAGGTTCAGTTCGGAAGGAAGATCTGCGGATAGGAAGTTTCCGGAGATGTACAACGGATAATGGTGCCACACCTTGTCTGATGAGGTGACATGGAGGACAAAATGTTGTTTTCTAGGGCGGACACAGAAAGAATGGTATCCCATGCTGACATCCTTTGTGCTCTTTTTTATGTAAAAGTAGGCGGTCATGTCGCGAACCGTTATCTTGGGGATTCCAGATCTGTTGTAATGGTTCGCGGCATACATAACCCTCCAGAAGTTGTCAATGCCTTGGTAAGGGGGATGTTAAAATGGTTACACACCTCGATGTCAAGACGGGTGAGGGGTAAGCAAAGGCTGGCAACAATATGCCCTATCGTGGCCACGAGACACCCCGGTTTGTAAGGGACCAAGTAAGGAAAGTAAGTTAGGTCAGTCACGTGCTCTAATATGATATCAGTAGGTATACCGTAAGCCGCCTTAACAGCCTCTAAGTTAGGTCTACGACTGCGGGGGGAGGCGGCGGAAGGGCAAAGGGTTGCCCAGAAGTGGATGGAGCCTCGGTCGGGTCAATAGGAGGGGGAGGGGCAACGCTGCGGGAAGGGGAGGAGGAAGAGGCATCGGATCTAGAATCTGACATTTAGGGAAGAGTTTAAAGAAGAAGACACACCGTCATGACAGGGTGGAGATGGGGAAATCTTTAGTTCAAAGGAGAAATACGCAAAACAGCAAGTAAAGGGAAATAATGTGAGAAGAAGACCAACCTGAGGAAGGGGAGAGAGCAGCTGATACAAGAGCTTGGGCAGAAGAAAATCATAGAGTACAACCGCACGCTTGATGGGAGTAGCCAAAAAGAGGAGAGGGGTGAGTGGTGGTGAGAATAATCTTAGAGGAAAGTAAGAGACTAAATGAGAAAGAAAGAGAATCGAGCGGGCTTTTATAAGAAGGAAGGGTAAAAACGTAATCTGAGAGGAACTGAAATCGAGGAGACATCAAAAAGAACCATCCAGGGGATGACGCGTGGGTACACGAGAATCGAAGGGACGCAGGCCACAGGCACGTGGGGGACGCGTGAATCCAGCGGTGCAAGGGAGGTGGAAGGCGACGACCAGATGATAGAACAAGCCGGCCTCTCGACCCCTCGATCGTGGGATGATCGCGAACTCGAGAGGGGGCATCTGTGGTGGTAGGATAAGGGATCCTGGAAATCAGCGGATAGATGCACCCAGATTAGCATAAGGTACACAACCGTGGTTCACATGATCGAGAGGGGGCGTCTATCGCAGTACGGAAACCCTATACGTGGAAAGAATAAGGCCGCGAGATGGATGGACAGGTGGAAGGCTAGGATTGAAGGAGGGAAGGATATAAATAGAGAGGGGGAGAGAGAAAATGGGGGATTCACTGTTCTAAGGAGAGGAGACCTAAGAAAAAGAGGAGGCGACCCAAAAAGAGAGAGGAGTGAATAGTGCTGTAGAAGAATAGTGTATGAGAGATAGCAAACAGTAGTTGTAATAGTGTGAGGGGTGAAACAGTGGACTTGGGGCTTTTGAATCACTAGCTATCAATACATATATTATTTATTTAAGTGGAATTTGGGCTTTTGAATCATTAGCTGCCAATGTTGCAGTCCCCTTTTGAGCTCTCTCAAGGTGTCCACGTCATTTTTTTTTACTCACTAGAAATCAGGAGGTAAATACGGAATATTAGGAGAAATCAGTGTGGTTATTAACCAAAATTGTTGGGTTCTTATACCAACCAAAATTAATGGAAAATAGGAAATTAGATGCAATGCATTGAATTAACTTCAAAAAATAAATCAGGCAGTTGATTACCTTTCAAAGTTGTACAGATCACTAGGTCATCATTTTCTCTCTTTTCTCCCTCCTCTGGATCTCAAGTTAAATTCTATCGTTGAAGAGAACAGGGTGGAATAACTTAACAATGGGGGAATAACTTAACAATGGGGACCATTTGTGGTGCGATAGGGTGTGAGATAACTTAAGCTAATTCAAAGCTTCAGTGCTCCTCTAGTTTGTCGCTTTTAGCAAAAACAAAGTTTAGACTCACCAACTTATCTCTTCATCTACACAAAACCTTCCTATTCAGGTAAAATCCTCCACTGCTCAATAGTGAGAGTTCTGGAAGAAGGGTTAGATATATGCTTATGGGTAAAATCCTCAACTGAATACAGTGTGAGTTCCAAAAGCTTAGAATTTGAATTGGAGCTGCTTCTATACTTCATCTTTTCGCAGGGTCCATAGTATATCAGGTGAAATCCCACACTGATCTACAGTGCGTGTTCTGACAAGACTTAAAACCATGGACCTGTATGAATTTGAGCAACCCAATAAGATGTCGATAGCCATACTGTCCCAACATAACCTGTCAACCCACTCTGAGAAGAGTGATGACGCAGTTCAAGCAGAGACAACAAGAGTCTCTTATGCGGATGCCGCAAAGCACCAACTTCGGCAACCGGTGGAATTTCAGGAACTGCCAATTCCTGAGAGGATGGGGGAATACCCAGCAATCACTATCCCAGAGAAAGCCTATGAAAAAGGTTTGGCCTTTTGTAAACATTGTTTGGTGGGAAGGATTGACTTGAAAAAAGTGTCACTGGAGAGAGTACGAGTCATTGCATCACAAATTTGGAAGCCATCAGGGGAATGGCTGATCACACCCATTGGGAAAGGTTTTCTGTTCCTCCGGTTTTCGAAAGCCGAGGATTTAAACAGAGTTTGGGTGAAAGGCTCGTGGGACTTTGACAAAATGCCTATGAGAATCAGTCAATGGACCACGAACTTCAATCCTGACAACCAAAAGCACTCGCATGGGCTGGTTTGGATTAGATTGCCTGGACTTGGTCAGGAATACTGGGAGCCGGAGGCTTTGATGTCGATTGCTCGGGGAGTGGGGTATCCGATGCAAATTGATGAGAAAACCCTCAATAGAGAGTATGGTTACTATGCCAACATTCTTGTTGACGTAGACTTATCGGAACCACTGCCGGATCAAATATATGTCAGGACTAAGTCTTCTAACTTCTGGCAAACTGTCGAGGTGGGCAAACTACCAAAAATGTGCACACATTGCAAAAATGTGGGGCATTTGGTAACGGAATGCCGGAGACTTAGAAATGATATGAGGCACAACAAATCCAATGGAAACAAGGACAAGGAGGTGGTCGTAGATGCCACACCCCCACCTCATCCTCTGGAACAGATGGGAGGTAAAAGACGCAGACGTCACGGAAAGAAAAAGATCACTGGAGAGTCCAGCAAGCAAGGGGAGTCTTTGTGGAAAGTGAAAAGTTCAGACAAGTCCATCGAAGTTCAGATGCAAAACCGGTTTGCGGGGCTGGAAGTTGACGAGATACACCATGTGGAGGACACTGCTATTGCCTCAACAGAGAAAAATCCGGAGAGTAACTTGGGGAATGTAGTGGAGTTATCTACTGCAGAGGAGACTGTTACAGTAGGTGTGATAGAAACTGCAGTGGATAACACAGCATCGAGGGGTGCTGCAAAGGGAGCTAAAGAGCAGTTCACAGCTGAAAATCTTGCCTTAGAGGGGGTTTCTGAGAAGTCCACTCTAAATGGTGTGGAAGAGCTTGACTATACTGAGGGTGTGGAAGTGCTTACCGCAGTTGCGAAAACAACGACTGGGTATGCTCAGGTGGGCAACAGAGCTGAGAAATTAGTGGTGGATGTTGTGATTTGCCCAATCGCACCAGGCAAGATGGCTGATGCACCAAGGTCTGAAACAGAGGTATCTCTGAAAGAGCTAGGAGTGGCAAGAGGGATGGAAACTCTGACAGAAAAGGGGGCTACTTAAATCAGCGGGCAAAGAAGATCTTTATTAGAAGCGGGGATGCGGTCTCACTCCTTCAAAAAGAATCACCATCTATCTTTGTGTCCAACTTTCGAGCAAACCTTGAAGAGGCTGTCGGATTACAAGTAGTGAACACACAGCCAGAGGGTGAAAGTTTTGCGTCTCCTCTGGCTCATGGACCTACCTCAAACATAGTGTCTAACTTCACCCATGAAGAGACTGTTGAGGCAAATTCACTCACCGAGGATCAGGTGGTTAAATGGGGTGATCAACCGACACAAAGAGCTGTCCATTATCCATCTTTGCAGGACAAGAGCTCTTCAGACAAGGGGGCGAATAGCCAAGGATCAGTCTCTCTTTCAGGACAAGATGAGACTACATCCTTGGGAGACAGAAACAGGGCCAAATTAAACTATGAGGCTAATTCCTTGCTGAGATCAATTAACTGGGCTGATTTAGCGGATGATGAGAATGACGAAGTAGGTGAGGAACCAGGCCAGATGATAGTAAAGTATAAGAATAAGCCGAAATGGATGTTGCAGGAGTACTCTCCTCCATCCACAAGGGCGAGGAAAAATAACTCCGCATAATCAATGACGAACGTACTATTCTGGAATGTTCGAGGAATGCGAAGAACATCTCCAAAGTTATACTTAGAAGAGATTATCCAGAAGTACAAGCCAGACTTGATCGGTTTGGCAGAGCCTCTCATAGCCCCCACCGTGACTCCTCCATGGTCGCTTAGGGGGGCTACAACAATAACTTTGGCGATAACCACTTTCGGATAGCAAAGCGAGGGGAATATCCGGGTTTTTTCCGAAGCATGACATGGAGGTGAATGTGATTGTAAATAATGACCAGCACATAACTATAAGTATGAAGCAGCATATAATTTCTTTTGTACATGCCAAATGCTTCTACATACAACGAAGAGCACTATGGGAAGAACTTGGGGTTTTTGGTGCACTAAACACTTCCTGGATTGTAATTGGCGACTTCAACGCCATTACCACAAGAACGGAGAAGAAAGGCGGAAGGTATCCGAATCAAAGAGCAATGAATGAGTTTGTGGATTTCATAAATAACAATGCTCTATTGGACACGGCCACTCTGGGGCATAGCTTCTCCTGGTGTAATCGGCAAATAGGGAAGAAGCAGATTTTGGCAAAGCTCGACAGAGCTCTCGTTAGCAACAGCTGGATGCTAGAGAATTCCAACTGGAGATGCAAGATATTGCAACGCAAGTTTTCTGACCACTCTCCAGTAATGGGATGGTGCATTAAAGACACTAGGCCTGAAAATGTTCCGTTCCGGTTTAGAAAGATCTGGCTCGAGCACAATCAGTTCATGCATATGGTAAAGCAAAGCTGGAGTGAGCCAATGTGTGATGGCCCCATCCGTCCTCGTCATCGCAAGCAAGCTCGACGCCTCAAAAGTACTCTAAAGGCCTGGCACAAAAATACTTACTGGGGCACTAGAGATCAAATTGCCCAGGCAAACAAAACCCTCAAAGACATCCAAAAACAGCAAGAGCAGGAGCCCTTTGAGAGTCAGCGACATCTAGATGAAATGGAAACGGAGAAAATCATTTCAAATCTCATGCACCAGGAAGCCACTATGTGGAAACAAAGAGCATGCATCAAAGAGGAGCTTGAAGGGGATAGAAATTCGGCTTATTTCCAGGCTAAAGCACGAATTCGGCAGTCCAAATATTTTATTGCGGAGATCAAGACAGCTGAAGGTACTATATTGCATGACCAAGATCTTATCAAGGAGTACATGGTGCAAGCCTACAAAACCAACTTTGCGGCCATCCCGGTACTGTGGAACCAGGAGCTCTTAAACCTTATCCCACAGGAGGTTTCAGATCAGCAAAATGACACACTCACAGCTGTACCTTCCGGGAGAGAAATAACAGACACAGTCATGGGTATGGATCCACAAAGCTCACCAGGTCCGGATGGCTTTCAAGGCATGTTCTTCCAGAAATGTTGGAGCATTGTGAGCATGGATGTTTGTCGAGCCATCCGCTCTTTCTTCACTGATCACAACATCCCGCAAGGTATGAACGCAAATTTTCTAGTGCTGATTCTGAAATGCAAGAATGCAATGGAGATAGGTCAGTACAGGCCACTTTGTCTAAGTAACTTCCTCTTTAAGATTGTTACTAAACTTTTGGATAATCGGCTAACCTCTATTGTCATGAACATCATTTCCTGTGAGCAACATGGTTTTCTGAAGGGAAGAACAGGAAGTACGGCAATTGCAATGGCCTCAGAACTCATGAATGATATGCACATAAAAAGACGGGGTGGAAATGCCGTCATCAAATTGGATATCTCTCAAGCATTTGATTCTCTAAGCTGGGATTTCCTCTTTATGGTGCTGGAGAGATTTGGATTCAGTACAAAGTTCCGGGAAATGATCAAGAACATTCTTAGTAGTGCAAAGATCTCTATCATGATTAATGGTGGACCGTGTGGGTTTTTTGGTACTGGCAGAGGACTTCGACAAGGGGATCCCCTATCACCGCTCCTATTTGCTATTGCTGAGGATGCGCTTAGCAGAAGCGTAGTGAGACTGCAAACTTCCGGCAGAACCATCCCCATGGCTTTCGTTGGGAATACATACTCTCCATCACACCTCCTGTTTGCGGACGACATCATCCTTTTCGCCAATGGAAGTTTAAAAGGCCTCAGATACTTGCGAGAATGCCTGAATGCTTACCAACTAGCGGCTGGACAACTCATCAACAAGGAAAAAAGCAAGTTGTTCCTCGGAAGCATGACAGACACCAAAAGAAGAAAGGTGGAAGGGCTATTTGACATAAAGGAAGGTTCATTGCCTGAAGTATACTTGGGGGTACCACTTTTCAAGGGACGTGTCACACAATCCAGCATGCAAATTCTAGTTGACAAGATTAAAAAGAGAGCAAGTGGATGGGCAGGAAAGCTACTTTCATTTCAGGGGAGAGTGGTCCTTGCACAGTCCATTCTGAACAGTATGCCAGTATACAACATGGGAATCTACAAATGGTCGAGACAAAGCATAAAGGAAGGGGAAAAAGCCATCAGAAACTTCATTTGGTCCGAAAACCCAGCAGTAAGTAGGACTATCACGCTAAAATGGGCAAAAGTGTGCAAGCCAAAGGAGGAAGGGGGTCTAGGTCTTAAACCCCTGAAGGAGTTAAACCTTGCTCTGCTCATGAAATTGGCATGGCAAATGACCACGGCGGACAACCAGTGGTCACAATATATGGTGCAGAAATATAAATTGAAGCACGGAAGGTGGTTGGCTAGCCACAAATGCTCATCCATTTGGAAAGGGCTGAAATGGGCTTTGGAAGAAATGAAAGGGCATATGGGCTGGTCTATTGGCTCAGGTAGCACCCTAGATGTCTGGAGAGATGCGTGGGCTGGTACAAACTCGGCAATGGACCTGCAACCGCAATTTGACTGGAGTAATCATTCTTCAAAAGTCCGGGACCTGATGGTGAACAATCAATGGAGCTTTACTGATAGTCTGATCAATGTATTCGCTCGTCTTGATATGGATCTTAACTCTCTACTTCCTCCAAGTACTGAGACTGAGGATAGAAGAATCTGGAAACCAGATAAGGAAGGGAAATTCTCGGTGTCCTCTGCTTTCGACACAATCCGAGAGAAGGGGGCTGTGGTCTGGTGGGGCAATACCATCTGGAACATCTATGTGCACCCCAGAACAGCTGGAATTGCATGGAAAATATTCCAAAGAATCATTCCGACGGATGATAAGGTGAAGAGCAAAGGCATACCGATTGTTTCCAGATGTGACGGATGCAAAGAAGAGGAGGAGAGTTATGAGCATTTGCTATGGAGTTGTCCCATATCACAAGCACTTTGGGAATGGATTCTTCAAAAATTTCATTTGAATCCGCAATTAGCAACAGGGGAGATAGACATAAAGGGGCTTATCAAAGCTAAAAGGCTCGCAAGTCCTTTGATCAGAGAGCTATGGACTTCGGCAGTTCTAAGTATGCTAGTAGCCATTTGGAAGATGCGAAATTCTCAGAGATACAGCGACTCCAGCTTCAGTGCCGGACATATAAGGAACCAGGTAAGGAAGGGCATTCAAGTTACTGGGCGTCTGACCAAGAGTCACATGTACAACACTGCTGCCGATCTGGATATTCTACACTATTGGGACATCGAATGCAAGCCAAAGCCGTTCAAAGAAATCCAACAAGTAAGCTGGTACCCACCGGAACAAGGAGAGATTAAAATCAACTGTGATGGATGTTCACTTGGGAATCCGGGACGAGGAGGAGCAGGTTTAACATTCAGAGATTACCAATCCAACTTACTTGGAATTATGGCACAAGGACTCGGGGTGGTCACCAATTATGAGGCAGAAAGCATCGCGATTGTACTAGCAGCAGAGAGAGCAATCGCTCATGGCTGGAGGGTAATATGGATTGAAACAGACTCCCAATCGGTTGCTCAGTCTTTTGCAAATGGTCACATTGCATGGAAACTAAAAACTAGATGGGAAAGAGCCACTCAGAACTTGCTCTCCTACAGGATAACACACAGTTGGAGAGAAGCCAACTTTCGATCTTGATTCCGCAAACAAAGCATGGGGGCGACATTGGATATGGATGCATCGAATGGAGTGAATCACGCCATCTTTTGTACCCAAAATTGAGAGCCCCGATCGGTGTATTTTCGATTTAGCTAGAGTACGCTCTGTCCTTTTGTTAGGTGGTGGGAACCCCTCATGTAACATGTTAATGATTCTCCACCATGTAACCTTATATTTATATTAATATATTCACATTTTGCCTGCAAAAAAAAAGAGAACAGGAGTGGAACAATGTATTTTAGAGGTTCATGATATACAGGTTGAGGTCTGCCATAACCTCTAATCTTTTTTTAAAAAGAACTTCAAAAATAATTAACATGAAATCAGCAATTGGATGCAAACGCATTGAATTAATCTTAAAGAATAATTAATGAAAAATCAGAAATAAACTCGATGCAAATGCATTGAACTAATCTCAAAGAAGAATTAACGGGAAATCGGAAACTCGATGAAAATGCATCAAACTAACCTCAAAGAATAATTAACGGGAAATTGAAAACTGGATGTAACTACATTGAACTAAGCTCAAATAATAATTAATGAGAAATTCTGGGTGCAACTGCATAGAACAAACCGCAAATAATAATTAACAGGAAATCAGAAAATAAATGCAAATGCATAACAAAAAAAAAAAGAAAGAAAAGAAACTGGATGTAACTACATTGAACTAACTTCTAAGAATAATTAATCAGAAATTAGAAACTTAATGCAAATGCATTGAATAAACCTCAAATAATAATTAACGAGAAATTCTTGATGCAACTGCACAGAACAAACCTCAAAAAATAATTAACGGAAAATAGGGAAATAAATGCAAATGCAATGAACGAACTAACCTCAAAGAATAATTAACATAAAATTAGAAACTGGATGTAACTACATTGAACTAACCTCAAAGAATAATCAACGGGAAATCGGAAACTCGATGTAAATGCATCAAACTAACCTCAAAGAATAATTAGCTGAAAATTGAAAACTATATATATAACTACATTTACATTGAAATAACCTCAAATAATAATTAACGGGAAATTCTGGATGCAACTGCATAGAACAAACCTCAAAAATTAATTAGCGAGAAATCAGAAAATAAATGCAAATGCATCAAACGAACAAACTAACCTAAAAAATAATTAATGAGAAATCGAAAACTGGATGTAACTACATTGAACTAACTTCAAAGAATAATTAACAAGAAATTAGAAACTTAATTCAAATCATTGAATTAACATCAAATAATAATTAAGGGAAAATTCTTGATACAAATGCATATAACAAACCTCAAAGAATAATTAACAAAAAATCAAAAAATAAATGCAAATGCATCGAATGAACTAACTAACCTCAAAGAATAATTAACAGAAAATTAAAAACTGGATGTAACTACATTGAACTAACTTCAAAGATTAATGAGAAATCGTAAACTGGGTGCAACTGACTTGAACTAATTAACCTCAAAAAATAATAAACAGGAATCAGAAACTCAGACTAACCTTACAAAATAATTAACGGGAAATCGGCAACTGAATGAAAATGCAATGAATTAACCTCAAAGAATAATTAAAATGATGTCTTGACAAGTATAGTTTTGATTTATCTTATCTCTTTGGTGATTTTTCAATTTCTATTATTGGAACTGTTATCTAATAGCAATATTCGTAACACGAGTTACTATTTAAAAGTTAAAGGCGTGTTGCAGTTCTATTTGGAATGACATACATGAAATTGTGTTCATTCTTTTTGGTAAGTGAAGAAACATAAGAGATGAGTTAATTTGTCTGTCGTGGTTCAGTAATGGAGTAAACTGAGGCGGACTCTGTTGTTTTCCATTAGGGATGAATTTAAGTAGATGGTGGTGGGAAGTAAACAATTAGTAAATAAATGAAAATTTAACAATAGATTTTTGCTCATTTTGGAGGTGAATATACCTTTATTTTAGATTATGGGATATTTTTTAGTGTTACTTTTTCTTGAATAATCAGTGTCGATTGTTGCCACTGCAAGTTATTGGTATTCATTTGTTGATATTAATCATTGATGTGGTAAACTAATTTGTAACAGAACAGAGGTTGTCTTGGATGTTGTACTAAGGCAGCACCAGTTATCGTCGTTGACAAGCTATCGAAAGGGTTGAAAAATTCAAGCTTGGACAATGAAAAAACCTAGCATATCAGGAGATATTTGGAGCACAAGCACCTGTGGGATGAATACCAGTGCAATTCAGTCTCAGAGAAGTGTTTCTTCTATGAGCACATCTAATCAAACCCTTGAAGCCCATTATGGGCTTGGTAGCACAAACAGCCCTCCCGAGTTTGTAAATTATGGTAAGTATAAAAGTTTTCAATGATCACTCTATTGTTTAGTTCCATTTTTTAATTATGTATTTAGTTTCTTTCTATCACATAGTTGTTTACCTTCGAAATCTTCTATAGGTTGATTACATCAAATGTTTTAAAGTCCTCATGGCTCAAATGTTGGTCAATGTAATTTATACATGAGTAGCTTTGAACACTACTTTACTTCGTAGATCATAAGAGATTTCTCAATCAAAGGTATATCTCAAGTGATACGTACAAGGACTGGCATTGCTATGCATTTGGCTTACATGTTACCTACCTAACATTTCAAGCAAGTCGGTTTTACAGTCAGGTTGTCAGTGATTGAACATGCATGTAGTAGTACTTTAGTCCATGTATAAGTTTCTTTTTTTGACAGTGTATCATTGCGACAGTATGTGACCTATTATTTATCTAAAAATAAATAAAAATCGTGTTTGTTCAACTATTAGTCAATTGAGAAAGTGTGGATTAGAGAGTTTATTAATATATTGGCCTTAAATTAACAGACCCGGTCATAACCTTTATTTCTATCGTCTTCTCCACCTCTCCTTCTGGAGGCAGGTGCATAAAGTTATTATAGAAAACTGGATACTGCTGTATGGAGGCGATTATGCCGATTAAAGATGTTGTGATCACAATCAAAATCATAGAAAAACCACCCATTTTGACGAAGAAAAAGAAATATTACTAAATCTCACCGTGCATTACAACTCAAAATTTGTGGCCAGAGAATGCTTCTATGGTGGAAATTGATGAGTGATATCTCAACAATTCAGGTAGCAATATCGTATTGGCATAGTTATATCATCACACAACTAATACTCTAAACATATCTAATTTCATTAATTATATTCTTAGCATTCAATTACACTTATTTAAAAAAACATGAAAGTTAGTATTATATTAGTTATATTATTAGTTATAGTTTTTAATATTATTTTATTTTTTATATTATTAGTTATAGTTTTTAAGATTAATTTTAATTCAGGACGTTGTTTCCAACCTTTGGATTTTATAGAAACAACATCGGTGTGTCCTTACTGTGATGCCATTGTTTGGTATGAAGAAAGGAATGACCGAACGAAAAATCCTCAAGTTAGAAATCTTTGATGATCCTACATAGTGAATCATGAATAATTTTTAGTTTTATTTTTATTTTATGTCATGTTTCAAGGACACAACAGAATGATCAATAGTAGTTAGTAAACACACAAACTTGCAAAGTATCAAGACATTACAATTCAAAACAAAAAAAAGTGCCCTCCAAAACAAAAAAAATTAACACCAACTTTCTAAAACTAACAAAACAACAGTTGGTATTTCTTAACAATATCCACAGCTAGCTCAGCAGCCAACATATGTGCTTCAGCCTTGAACTTTGTTATCCATTTCTGTGTTTGCAACAGCCACACAATTTTCTTCCCAATCCATACTTTGACATATTACTCCTGATGCAGGTTTACTACTAAACCTGTCAAATCAAACATAAAATATTCAATTAAACCAAAATAGAAATTAAGAGAAAGAGGAAGAAACGGCAAGTAGGTGATATAATGGGAATAACCAAAGAACGTGGTTTGGAGGGTTTATACAACAACACACACACGCACAGAGAAATTGCAAGTGGAAAGAAAGCTCATCACCAACCCAATATGTAACACAAACATTTTAAGACTGTATGGACCTAGATATGACCACCAGCGGGTGTGTATGGTACATGTGTATGCATCACTAAGAATGTGAAGAGACTCCATACAGATCCTCACACACTACAAATAGGAAGGGCACAAAGAATAAATAAGCAAAAGACATGTTAACTACTTCTGTTCAATTGCCAAAACACTTAACCAATTTCCCTGTTGGAAGTGGGAATGGATCAATAATCCCTTCCAATTGCCTAAAACCATGTCATTGATATACAATGCCCTTCTCTAATGCATTTGTAAGCAAATCCAACTATCACACCTACCCCAAGGGATGACAACTCAGTTAAACAACAAACAAAAATAAATAACCTTCGGCTAATCAAGATCATACACACATATCAGAACACCACCCAAGGATCACTTGAAGAACTATTCTAACCATCTTCAAGAAGTTAATCAAAACAGGTATCTAAAATATAAAACAAGGGATATTAATTATACTATAAACAATGCAAAAAATTTATATGATAAAAAACAATTACCTATCAACAATTTTTACTGCTAAATTCTTCTTTGTCTTTTTTTAGTATTCACATTCCGACCACTTGAATTTCCTTCATCATAAAGTTCTTGAATGCTTTTCGTTTTATGACGATGACAAACAACCTCTTCATCAGATTCATCCAACTTAATATACTTCGTAAGAACTTCAACCAAAAATTCCATACAATTCAAGAAAGTTAATCCTTCAAAGTTTTTCTTATAATACTCGAGTAAATTATCCACTTCATTATTTACCCAAAACATCTTTATAGCATACGAACGAACACAAACACTTAAAAAAAACATTATAAGTAATTAAATTCCAAAAAAAAAAATATATATATATAAATAAAAAAAATTTACTCATCTAATAGGTTTTTCATCCTGAGAACCGACTTTTGAGTTTCACTATTTGCATAAACATTACATACACCACGGTGTATACAACACCTCTTCTGCTTGATTTTTTTAATTAGATATTCAAAAACACCAAAAACAGTAATGCAGTCATAATTATATTGAACAAATGTTTCTGCTAACCATTTGTCTTTTGGAGAACCAAAATAATTATGAAATTTACATGAACAATCTCTACGAAACATTAAAAAAAATAGACAAAGAAATTAGTAATCATAAAAAATAAATAAACATTTAAACATAAAAATAAACGGATACGAATACAAAAATAACTCAATTTGGACTTCCATTTTGATAAAATTCCAAGATAACCTGAAAATAAAATAATGCATTCAATAATGACTTCCGTATTTGACGGATCATATACTTAAATTTGAAAACTCATCCTAGCAAGGTCTTACCATGATAATAATTAGTAATGAGAGTTGGTGAGGATACACTCAAAAAAGAAATTACTACCAGAGATCTAAGCAAACTGTCTAACTATGGATAGTTCATGTGTATTCAGAGAACACATCACCCCAATATGCCTTTTGGTATAATAAGAAATTGCAAAAGGTACTTTATGAAAACATAGTACTCAAATAGGAAGCAATAGAAGACGCACGCATGATTTCTCCTTATGTCTTCTTTATCCCAACATAAACTCACCACCACGCAAAAACTCAACAAGGGTGGTTCTTCTCCCCCATTAAAAAAACAAAAATAATATTTCCATTTTGTGGAGGATGGAAATCCCAGACAACTGTCTAACTATGGTTAGTTCATGTGTATTAACAGAACCTGTCACCCAAATACAGTTATACATACAGACATACAATCATACATACATACCTAATAAAAAATAGCCAAGAATCAAAACAAAAATTTTGAAATGGATAAGAGATCTAAAAGAATGCCTAGCGTTCTCATTGTTCGTGGAATCCTAGAGTGCTAGCTAACTGATCACACAGATGCCAAGTTAGACATGAA
Source organism: Coptis chinensis (assembly GCF_015680905.1). Classification (NCBI taxonomy): domain Eukaryota; kingdom Viridiplantae; phylum Streptophyta; class Magnoliopsida; order Ranunculales; family Ranunculaceae; genus Coptis; species Coptis chinensis. Next base: position 3,917,172 of record NC_141456.1, on the reverse strand, counting down.
TTGTTAGTATGATTGCTGACTATCAAAATGAGTTAAGAAATTGTTTAGTTCCAACAAAAACATTAAGTTAAACACATGAATCCAGAGAGACAAAGATTCAAATATTTTATCAAGGTACAATAAAATCAAATAGAGGAGCCAAATGAAAGTCTATCTAAACTAAAATTACATCAAATAGTTGCTAACTAAATTAATTAATTAGCATCAACTAAGTACCATTATAAAAATTGGAGAGTTGGGAATTAGTAATTAAAAAAAAAATAAATAAACAAAAAAAATTACCTCAAATTAATCTGTAAAAACAAAATAAAACAGCACAAGCTTAAGTCAACGTTGGAGAAGATAAAATTGATTAAAATCTTACCACGATAAATATCTTCACACCTGTCAAGTTTCTGTCGAATGAATCAAACAAATAGTAAAAAACCTTGCCACGTGTTTATTCTAACAAAACATGGGCTTTTGGCTTAACAACAAGCCCAGAAATATAACATACCTAAATCGTAGGATGTTTTGCCTATGAATTAAAGTGTAAAATAGGAAAACAAAAATGGTTGTTTGTCAAAATATAATCAATTAAAAAGAATCAATAGTTAAATTTGGAGTTCAATGACTTTTCCAATTTCAATTTATGCATAAAATTAAAACAGATTATACTTTTAAATTTTAGGATTTGTCAATGCTTTGGTCATAAATCAAATTAATTATGTTTGTTGAACTATATTTTTCTTTTATAATTATATATTATTATGCGTCAACAATAAGGAAATAAAATCTAGGACACATTGAATATTTAAAAAAAAAATATATATATATATATTTTGATCAAAACTAAAATCATTAAAATATTGATGTCCCCTTCTTTCTTCCCAATGTGACCTTCAGTTATTAAGCCAGAAACATGTTGAACAAGTAAAATGGATTCTACTTCTAAATTATAGGATTTGTTAGTGGTTCAGTCATATATCAAATAAATTATGTTTGTTGAGCTATTTTTCCTTTAATTAATATTATAGCCCATGTAGGGTTGTAGAATTTATGTTTTTATAAAAAAAACAAAAAAATTATTATAATATTCTATAGTTAAAAATTTATATTTAATTCAATTGCATGACAACAGTCGATGTTGATATTTAGGATATAAACATGAAAACTTTATATCTCATCCGCAATACAACCGGTTGTTCAACCAACTTTATTGACTTTTCATGTGATATTTTTATATGTAACCAAATGAACTTGGAGGAGTCCTATTAGTAGACGCGCATGATTTCTAATTTTGTATAAAGCACAAATATGAGGGACTCATAAATACAGGATTGAGAATGTTCTATGATAAGTATTGTGCTAATTGTCAATGACACAAGAATTCATAAGGCAAGGTCACTCATTTTGACATACACGAGTGCACATCATCACTCTCTAACCACTCTATGTTTTTCCATAATTTGCATTTATCAGTGGTTTGGTCATATATCAAATTAATTATGTTTGTTGAGCTATTTTTTCTTTTATTAATACTATAGATATGCTACTTCAATACATTACTTCTTCCCTAAATGATAGAGACCAGTACTTTTAGTGTTTTCATCAAAATTTAACTTACTACAAAATTCTATAGTTAAAACTTTTTGGTACAAAATATTTCATGAAAATGATCCCCGTTCGTTGAACGGGCTCAAAAACTAGTACATAAAAATATTGGGTACAGACACATTCTTGAAACTGAGTAGTACAACTGAATTTTAAGTACCATAATAAGACTAAAAAGGCATTACTATTACTATATTCTACATTGCATGAGTTCATCAAACAACCATAAAATTATCCAGAGACAGAATCAAGTATTTCTAGAATGCACTTGCCTACATCTTTCAAACGAAATTCATGAGGGAAGCTTTTTAAAAGAAAAAACTAAAGATATGAATTACAAAGCAGAAAGCACATACAAAGGAGGTATACAAACATGTTGTAGGAACAGGTATGCCAGAGGCTACTGTGTTTCCAAGAGTACACATTATGTTGGAGAATAGAGACACTAAGATGCAAGGTTTAAAAAACAAACGCATTGAGGCTTAAGCCTCACAGAGAACCTCAAGCATTTTAGGGATTTTGCACCTTGAGGCTTAAGCCTTACAAATTTACACACTTAGACTTTTGAGGCGTGCGCTTTGACTAGTTAAGCACTTAAATATTTGTGTTTTAGTATTATGTTATACTTGTTGTATCTCACACTCTAAGGTTCTCACTTTTCCTTTCTTTCTCTCTTTTTCTTTCTCTCTTTTTCTTTCTCTCTAGGTCTAGCCTCTCTTTACAATGACCCCCCTATTTCTTTCCCTTTCTTTCTCTTTATACTCTATCTTTTTTTCCCTAGCCCTCCATCTGTCCCTTGATCTCGCGACACGCCTACCTCCACGTGTAGGGTTGCCGTACAGTAACTTAGGGTTCACGAACCGATCCTGTGCACCGCACCTTCGCAGTATATGTTACCCCAGGTTCATTTCACCGTTGATCTGTCACCTCCCAGATCTTACCACTACAGACGCCCCCTCTCGAGGCCGCGATCCTCCAGAGATCGGGGGGTCGAGAGTCCTCGCACTCTCTCTCTTGACTATTAATCCACTTTGTAAAATAGTCGGTGGCCACCAACATGAATCTCCTTTTGCTACTGGCTATGGGCAGCGGCCCTACTATATCAAGGGCCCACATCGCGAATGGCCATGGGCTAGACGATTTGTGCAGCGGCTCAGCTGGGGCAAATATCAACTGAGAAAACCTCTGACATTTCTCACATTTTTTGGCAAATTCAACAGCATCTCTCTTCATGTGAGGCCAAAAGTAACCTTGCATTAATAGTCGATGGGCCATGGTCCTGCCTGCTAAATGGCTCCCACAATCTCCCCGTTTAACTCCGCTAGCACCTCTTGTGCCAGCCTCGGCCCCAGACATTTCAGTAAAGGCCCGTTGAAATTCTTTCTGTACAACTCCCCTCCCATCAGTGTATACCTATGTGAAGCCTGTTCCAGTCTTTTATTTTCTTTCTTCTCACTCACCTCATGCCTAGATAAGAATTGCTTGATAGGCTCCATCCATCCTCCATCCTCTTCCGCGGTATACAGTACCTCCGTCGATTCCTCAATACTCGGTCTGGCCAACCTCCTTACTTTGATCATCTTCTCCTCTGATCCTGGCATGGCTGCGGCTACATAGGCTAGAGCATCTGCATGCTGGTTCTCCCCGCGATTCAAATGTACAAATCTGATCCATGTGAACTTCGCAGCTCACTTATGTAAGACTTCCAAATATTTCGCCATTCGAGGACATCTCGCTACAAATCCGCCGTTCGCTTGACACACCACCAGATTCGAGTCTGAATATACCGTAAGTTCCTTCACGCCCAAATCCTCAGCCATCCTCAAGCCTGCAATCACCGCCTCATATTTCGACTCATTATTCAATGCCGCGATTCCCAATTTCATGGTTTGTTCCAACCTATTGTTTTCCGGCATAACCAGCACAACACCTATTCCGCTGCCTGCATCTGTAGCCGATCCATCTGCGAACACTCTCCAACCATTCCTCTCATCCCATGGGTTTAAGTGGTCCTGTTCCTCTTCTCGTTCGAGTTCCAGGACCATCTCTTCCCCCCAAGTGGGATCTTCTGCCGGGAACTCTGCCAAGAACTCCGCCACTGCCTGAGCTTTCTCCGCCGTCCTGATCGATATTGGATTTCATATGAACTCAGCATCACGACCCATTTCAGCATTATTTCGGACTTTTCAGCTTTTAGAGCATGTTTGAGGGGCAAATTTGTCACCACAATCACTGCATGAGCTTCGAAATATGGTTTCAACTTCAAGGCTGAGAATATTAGTGCCAAAGCATACTTCTCCACTCAGCTGTACCTAGTCTCTGCATCTAACAAAGTTTTACTCTGAAAATACACCGGCTTTTCCATTTTATCCACAACACGAACGAGCACCGAGCTGATCGCGTACTCCGTAACCCCCAGATACAAATACAATTTCTCTCCTAGTTTGGGCCATGACAACAGAGGAGCCTCGTTGAGATACCTTTTTAACTCCTGAAATGCTTTCTCGTACTCTGCTGTCCATGCAAAATCTGTGGTGTTTCTCAACAACCTATACAGCGGCCTACACTTATCTGATGATTTTGAAATGAATCTGTTTAGTGCCACAACCCTTCCTGCCAATCGCTGGACCTCCTTCACTATCTGAGGTGAGGGCATTTCCACTAAGGACCTTATTTGTTCGGGATTAGCCTCTATCCCCCGCTGAGTCACAATATACCCCAGGGATTTCCCCGTGGTGACTCTGAACATGCATTTCTCCAGATTGAGTTTCAAATTGTGCACTCGCATTATACCGAATGTCTCCCTCAGACCTTCCAAGTGCTCTTCTTCCGACATGCTCTTCTCCACCATATTGTCTATGTATATCTTGATTCCCATTTGAATTTTGTTCTCGAACATTTTCTTCCCCAACCGTTTGAATGTGGCTCTTGCATTTTTTAACCTAAATGGCATTCTCATATAGCAGTAGGTACCACCCTCCACCATGAAAGACGTCTTTTCCTGGTCTGGTCCATACATCACAACCTGATTGTACCCTATAGAGGCATCCATAAATGAAAACATTTTAAACCCCGCGGTCCTGTCCACTAACTCATCTACTCGCGGCATAGGATAACTGTCTTTGGGGCACTCCAAGTTTACATCAGTAAAATCAACACACATTCAAACCTTGCCATTTTTCTTTGCAACCGCGACTATATTGGACAGCCAGTTCGTGAATTCCACCTCCCTGATGATTCCCGCTCCTTTCAACCTAGCAACCTCCTTCCGGATCCCTTCTGCGTACTTAGGCCTCACACTCCTCATCTTCTGTCTTGCTGGTTTTGCATCCTCCCTCATATGCAGTCGGTGACATGCGAAATCGGTGTCCAGCCCTGTGATATCCTCTATCCCCCATGCAAACACATCCCTATTCTTTGACATACACTGTATCAATTTACTCTTCCATTCCTCCGACAAGTTGAACCCTATTGATGTAAATTTCTCTTCTTCGCCCACCCCCAGATTCACTAACTCGATTTCATCTAAAGTCTTCGGTCCCATTACTACCTCCGCCCGCCCCTCCACGGCCCCGCACTGTAACTGCTATGCTTGCCTCTTCCTGGGGTTCAATGATTCTCCTCCAGGGCTGCGGACCATCCTTTTAATGGTATCCTGATGACTGTTCTTAGATGCCACCTGAACTCTGCAGACTTCATACGTTCCCGTCGACGTGGGGAATCGAATAACTTAGTAATAGGTCGAGGGCACCACTTTCATTTCGTGGATCCACCTCCTTTCTAGGATCGCATTATATTGGGAATTGGAATCGACCACCATAAATCGAGAGAAAATAGTCACAGGCCTTGCCGTTACGGGTAACAAAAGCTCTCCCATAGGCTCCGTGACACTCCCATTAAACCCATACAAGTTAGACCGCGGCGGCCTAAGTTGCCCCGGGTCGATCCTCATTTCATCCAAAGCTCCCCTAAACATCAAGTCCATCGCACTGTCGCAATCAATCAGTACCCTTTTGACCATGTAATTGCCCATCGCCACAGTATGACCAACGCATCTTCATGGGGAGTATCGACAGCTCGGAGGTCCACACTAGAAAATACAATCCTATCTCCTCCATCCATTGTCCTTGAACTAGATCGCAGCCCTCTGGTTGCCTCATTGATCTACTGAATACTTGTTGTCCTCCTTACCTTATCTCTATGGGTGTTGTGACTCAGAACTTCTCCACTAAAAATGACATTAATGGTTCCCAATATTCTCCCTGGAGCTGGCACCTGCTCCTCATTCGGGGCCCCCACTATAAACTCTCTCATCATTCCCTTCTCTATCAACCTCTGAACCAACCATTTCAACGCATAACAATCATTAGTTTCATGATTGCGCACCTGGTGGTACGCACAATACGGCTTGTTCGACATCTCGACAGGAACGCTTCGCGGTCCCTCGTATCCCTACACGTTCTTGATCAACGGTAATATCTTACTCAACGACCTGTTTAAAGGTGTATGTTCAAGCTCGCGGTATGGCTTCCTTTCCCTCTGTTCCCTTCGCGCTACCTCTCTACTCTTTTTAGGACGCAATGGATATCCGCGATACCTTCCATTGCTTCTGTTCGCCGACTCCATTTTTCTGTGATCCCCTTCCTTCTCTATAGATAATACTGCCTTCACTGACCTTTTAGAATCCTTCTGCATTGTGTCTTCGTATCTAATATACTTCTCTACCCGCGGATATAACTCATGCAAGGTCGCAATCTCATTCTTTGCGACAGACTGATGGACCCCCATTCCCGGCCGTAGACCTTTTTCGAACGCTATCACTGCCGTCCTTTCATCCAAATTCTCCACCTTCAATGTCTCGGCCTTGAAGCAAACAGATAATCCCTGACAGATTTCGCGGACCTTTGTCTAACATTAAACAAGGCCGCGATGTCCACAACCCGCCTCTTTTGATGTATAAAATGATTTATAAACGCCTGCTCCAACTCTTAGAAATTGGTTATACTCTTCGAATGCAACCGATAATACCAGTCCAATGCTCCCCCTTTCAAGCTAGCCGGGAACATCATGCATCGCAGCCCATCATACCGCGACTCTTGCCAGAGAGGCATCTGTTGCCTAAAATGATGAATGTGATCTCCTGGGTCTCCTTTACCATCATATCTTTCAAACCTTGGCTAATTGAACCGTTTCGGCACCTCTGAAGTCCATATCGCATCCGCCAGTGGATTGCGGTTCAGCCCAGCCACCACCTGACTGGTCGCGCCCATTTGGGTCTTCGCCTGTTGAAGATTCGCCTCCCGGTCGTTGTTTATCATTTCATGTACTTGCTCCATTGTAAGACCCGCTACTGGATTCTCTACGAGATCCGGACCCTCTTCTTCATTGTCAGACTCCTCACTTGCTTCCGCTCTCCCTTCCTCCTCCGCTATGTCTCTTTCTTTTCTTAGTGCATCATTCTCCTCTCTCAATCTCACAATCTCTTCCTGTATTAGCTGTGTCTCCTCCGAGGCCGACCCCGCGTCAATTTTCTCTCGTTGATCTCCCCTTTCGGTGCTTACAACTTCCGCCTCCATCTCCTGCGCCACCACCTTTCGCGGTCGACCTACTCCTCTCTTTCCTACTGTAGCCATTTTCATGTTGTTTTTGTTCTTGTCGGTCCCCACAGACGGCGCCAAATGTTGTATCTCACACTCTAAGGTTCCCACTTTTCCTTTCTTTCTCTCTTTTTCTCTCTCTCTAGGTCTAGCCTCTCTTTACAATGATCCCCCCCTCTTTCTTTCCCTTTCTTTCTCTTTATACCCCTCTCTCCTTTTTCCCTAGCACGCCTACCTTCACGTGTAGGGTTGCCGTACAGTAACTTAGGGTTCACGGACTGATCCTGTGCACCGCACCTTCGCAGTATATGTTACCCCAAGTTCATTTCACCATTGATTTGTCACCTCCCAGATCCTACCACTACAATACTGCTATGCTATATTACAATTTGTCTATCTATTTGGATATATGTTTAAACTGAAAGGGTTTTGTGACGTCTGTAACAAGAAAAAACCTTAAGCATCTCTGCATTTTATTAAAGCTGTTGTATTTTCATTAACACGACAAACCATTTCTCTTGATTTTAATTAAATCTCTCCACAAACTATTCTAGAATAAAAAAATAATGCTTATGTTTGGTACAGTGTAGGTAAGAGAAATTAGTGTGTTGGAAGGAATTCCAGGCATCGGAGGCATAAATGGGAAAGTGGGCACAACATAAAGACCAGCACCAAGGTTAGTTTGTTGTTCTTGATTTTGCATAGGAATTAAGCTGGCACAAATGCAGGGCACATGATTGGAAACATCATCTTTATATCACCATTAGGAGATGTCGGGAAACCAGTTGGCACCTGAGGTAACAAACCGTAAAGCCACGTCAATAAATGAAGCTAATTAAATATAAAATGTCAAATTGATGTTTAATAATAATTAATTAACTAACACTGCTTTGTTTTAATCGGTGATGATTATTTGGGTATTGAGGACGAAGAATTTGTGTTGTTTGCATATTGAGATTCTCCTCCTCCTTCCGTCATCGCCATTTTTTTATTATTATTATTTCTTCATTTGGTATTGGGCCCAAATTAGAAACCTTTACTTTTGGGCCGATCATGGCCAAAAGCCCAAAAAAAACAACAATGTTGTCCATCAAACCATGCTCCAAAGTCCAAAGTCTCCCGAGTTACTGACAATACCACATGAAAGCCAAAGCTTTGGCTTTCTTTGGTTTATTAGATTTTGGACCCAGGCATACGCTCAGGATCTATTAAATATTTTGTGTGATGAAAAGGCTTTACAAAATGTCTCACACCCATTTTCGAATCAGAATATATTTTTATTGAAAATAAATTGAAATACGTTAATGAGCAGCGATTATGGTGCATAAGTACTTGGAAACTAAGGGATCAAATTGAGATAGCCTCTTCACTTTGTGGTTTAGGGTATTAATTCGTAATTTTCAAATTGAATTATCTTAAACTTGATCTAGCTTGTATAATAGTTTTCTTAGATTTATGGTGATTTAGCAGCAAATTTTCGAATCAGAATATATTTTTATTGAAAATAAACCGAAATACGTTAATGAGCAGCAATTATGGTGCATAAGTACTTGGAAACAATGGGATCAAATTGAGATAGCCTCTTCACTTTGTGGTTTAGGGTATTAATCCATAATTTTCAAATTGAATTATCTTAAACTTGATCTAGCTTGTATAATAATTTTATTAGATTTATGATGATTTAGCAATAAATTATCACCGCTCGGCTTACGTACTAATGTGTACAAATCACTAAAATATCTATAAAATCACTAAAACAGATTGATTGTTTCCATATCCTCAAAGAATACACTACTCCCACTTGAAAAGATTTATTACATGAACGTGTTCTATGATGAATTGATGAATACAAAAAAAAATTCTCTTTTAAGAAAATGCGTTCACCTACTTAGAATACTCCCTCAAGTATTTTCTCTTTTTCTAGGTGATTATTTGTATACATGCAAAATATACTTATTCAATTCCAACATGATTAACAGAGAAGATCATGTCATTCTATGTCTTTCGTAAATGTGAACATGTCAAAATATTAACGTAAGATTGGGTGGGTAAAATGAGTAATGACCATTAATTTTCAAATTTGAACAATCTAATAATCAAATAAATGGAAGAAGAGTGTGCCTTTCAAATAACATTCCCTTTTCAAACTTGAAGCTTCTAACACACACTTTCAACTTACAATAAAATGCTCAAATATTCCATCTTATTCCACCATTTTTCTTATTTCTTATAGTAGATTTATCTATTCTCAATGTTTTTGCAAGCACCATTGCAAAACAAAGTTCGGATGAAGAAATAGTACCACAAAATTCTTCAAATATTGCACTAATGTTGAAAGGGTTAAGTTTGATTGTATCAATAAAGTGCCACAAAAATAAGTATAACAATAATTCACACAAACACTTTTCACTCTTTTTGACCAAAAAATTATCATCCATCAATTATCAGTATAATACTCATAAGAATTTTTAAGCTTCGATATATTTTACTCCAAAATTATTAAAATTTCTACAACCAAAAAATGTTTAGGTAACTCTCTTTACAACCAACGTTTGTTGCATATCGAGTAAAGGCTGTTGAGCTATTTTAAGTTCAACTGTAGTTCTATCGCTATGAAATGCTCATCACAATGCAAATTCAATAATATTTTTCTTATGAAATACCAAGAGTAGCTCATATAGAACATCATATTATTATACAACTTGGCAAGATCCTACTCCATAATGATATGGACATTCTATAAACATCCACACCCATTTATGAAGTTAGAGAGGTGAAACATACTTGGCAGAATTCTACTCCATGATATGGACATTCTATAAGCATCTTGACCCATATCTTTTAGCATTATCACATCTTCCTACACTCAGAATGAGCACAAATTTTGAAAATTTATTTTTAGCACTATCCCATCTTCCAGTTCTTGGGGAAAAAACAACAAAACTTAGGAAACCAAAGATAGCCGCCTCGATCATTTAATTTAATCCTCGCTCCTGAATGAAGTGTTTTCACTCACCGTATCTTGTATTTGTTATAAGAGTCAGTTCCAATTTCTGTTCCAGGAGTTGAAATGAAATATAAAAAGGTTGTATATATTCAGTTCAAAGAAAGCTAATGTATTGTTTATAAATGAAATTAGTTAAGTACATATACTTAAGGTTTTGCTTACCATTTGAGTCCTAAAGAAACCGTCCCAAGTGCCAAATACAATTTTGCTTTTGAGTTCATTTGTGTTTCCTGATGATATCCGAATACAAAATCTAAATTGTTATAATCATCTCTTATTGTGATGGAAAAAGCTCTATGGATTCACATGTAAACATAATATATTGTTCTATATACATTGAATAGAAAAACAACATCACATGCATAACCATATATTACATCTACCTGTTTTCCAAATATGACTATCAGTGATCGTCTAATCCTTTCATAGTATTCTTAAACCGATAGAAGCACAGTTCTCTACATTAATGAGAAAGAACTTGGAGGAATTTGCACCTTGACATTTGATCTCGTGTTAACTTTGCCATTTTATGAATCGAGTGTTCGAATGTATGTATGTGAGAAGTTGTGTTTGGATGATTATTAGATCTATCATTAGATTGTCTAAAGAAACAATGTCATACAAAGAAGCATAAATCAAATGTGCAAATAAAAGCACCCCTTCATAATACGATGGCGGTGTTCTTTTTACAGGTCTAGACTTTCAATATGTATTATCATATTATAGCCTACATGTGTTTGAAAATCATAATGAGATCTAAGAAAGAAAAATGAAAAGGAAGAAAAGTGCATATGTTAAAAATGTGAGAGTGCGTGATGGGTATTTTGGCACTTACTCGGGAAGTATATTGGTCTACTTCTTAAGAAGTTATTAACCATTAACAAATACAAATTCCAGGTATATGAAAAGGTTATGCGAATAACATTTTGAGTGTTCTAATTTGGTATATCTCACATGATCCTTAGAGAATGTGGGGAACCGTCGGAAGCTGATTTTACATCCTATAATAAGTTATTAACTAAAGAATATTTAGTGTTTTTTAAGCCACTTTAAGGATATATTCGAAATAAGTCGATGTTTTATCATAGACACTAAAAGTATATGATTTGTAATAAGGAATTAGCTTATACAAATCACCTATTTTTTACTAATTTTTTTTTATTTGATCAAATATATAAGAATTGGAACACTAAAAGTAATAGGAAACCTATTTTTTAACAATTTTTTTTTTTATTTGATCAAATATATAAGAATTGAAAATACACTCAAACTCTCCAAATATAAGAATTAGAAATACACTCAAACTCTCCAAAGAGGTTCCATGTACGTGGGATTGTAGGCTATTAGAAAAAACTATCTTTCATATTAGAGTGCCACATAGGAGAGAGAAAAATATCTTTTAAAAGTCTCTGCTTTAGTATGTAGACTAGATTTTGGACCCGGGCATACGCTCGGGATCTATTAATAAATATTTTGTGTGCTGAAAAGGCTTTACAAAATGTCTCACACAAATTTTCAAATCAGAATATATTTTTATTGAAAATAAACTAAAATACGTTAATGAACAACAATTATAGTGGCATAAGTACTTGGAAACTAAGGGATCAAATTGAGATAGCCTCTTCACTTTGTGGTTTAAGATATTAATCTGTAATTTTCAAATGGAATTATCTTAAACTCGATCTAGCTTGTATAATAGTTTTCTTAGATTTATGGTGATTTAGCGGTAAATCATCACTCTCGGCTTACGTATACTAATGTGTACAAATCACTAAAATATTTATCAAATCACTTAAACAGATTGATTGTTTCCATATCCTCAAAGAATACACTAGTCCTACTTGAAAATATTTATCACATGAACGTGTTCTACGATGAATTGATGAATACAAAAAAAATTCTCTTTCAAGGAAATGCGTTCACCTACTTAGAATACTCCCCCAAGTATTTTCTTTTTTTTTTCTAGGTGACTGTTTGTATACATGCAAAATATACTTATTCAATTCCAACATGACTAACAGAGAAGATCATGTCGTTTTATGTCTTTCGTCAATGTGAACATGTCAAAGTATTAACGTAAGATTGGGTGGGTAAAATGAGTAATGACTATTAATTTCAGATTTGAACAATCTAATAATCAAATGGATGGAAGAAGAGTGTGTCTTTCAAATAACATTCAATTTCCAAACTTGAAGCTTCTAATACACACCTTGAACTTACAATAAAATGCTCAAATATTTCATCTTATTCCACCTTTTTTCCTTATTTTTTATAGTAGATTTATCTATTCTCAATGTTTCTACAAGCACATTACAAAACAAAGTTCGGATAAAGAAATAGTACCACAAAGTTCTTCCAATATTGCACAAATGTTGAAAGGGTTAAGTTTGATGGTATCAATAAAGTGCTACAAAAATAAGTATAACAATAATTCACACAAACACTATTCACTCTTTTGGACCAAAAAATTATCATCCATCAATTATCAGTAGGACACTCGTAAGAATTTTTAAGCTTCGATATATTTTACTCCAAAATTATTAAAATTTCTACAACAAAAAAATGTTTAGGTAGCTCTCTTTGCAACCAAAGTTTGTTGCATATCGAATAAAGATTGTTGAGTTATTGCAAGTTCAACTGTAGTTCCATCGCTTTGAAATGCTCATCATAATGTAAATTCAATAAGAGTTTTCTTATGCAATACCAAGAGTAACTCATATAAGACATCATATTATTATACAACTTGGCAAGATTCTACTCCATGATGACAAAGACATTCTCTAAGCATCCACACCCATTTATGAAGTTAGAGAGGTGAAACATACTTTGCAGGATCCTACTCCATGATATGGACATTCTATAATTAAGCATCTTGACCCATATCTTTTAGCACTATCACATCTTCCTGCACTCAGAATGAGCACAAATTTTGAAAATTTATTTTTAGCACTATCCTATCTTCTTGTACTCGGGAAAAAAAAGAACAAAAATTAAGAAACCAAAGACAGGCGCCTCGATCAGTTAATTTAATCCACACTCCTGAATGTAGTGATTTCACTCACTGTATCTTGTATTTGTTATAAGAGTCAGTTCCAATTTATGTTCCAGGAGCTAAAATGAAATATAAGAAGGTTATATATATTCAGTTCAAAGAAAGCCAATGTATTGTTTATAAATGAAATTAGTTAAGTACATATATACTTAAGGTTTTGATTACCATTAGGGCCCTAAAGGAAACTGTCCCAAGTGCCAAATACAATTTTGCTTTTGAGTTTATTTGTATTTCCCGATGATATCCGAATATAAAATCTAGATTGTTATAGTCAGCTCTTATTTTGATGGAAAAAGCTCTATAGATTCACATGTAAATGTACTCTATTGCTCTATATACATTGAATAAAAAACAACATTACATGCATAACCATGCAGTACATCTACCTGTTTTCCAAATATGGCTATCATTGATCGTTCGATCATTTCATAGTGTTCTTAAACCGATAGAAGTACAGTTCTCTACATTAATGAAAAAGAACTTGGGAGAGTTTGCACCTTGCCATTTGATCTCGTGTTAATTTTGGCATTTTCTGAATCAAGTGTTCGAGTGTATGTATGTGAGAGGTTGTGTTTAGATGATTATTTGATATATCATTAGATTGTTTAAAAAAACAATGTCTTACAAAGAAGCATAAATCAAATGTGCAAATAAAAACACCCCTTCATAATAAGCCAGTATTATTTTTATACGTCTAGACTTTCAATATGTATTATCATATTATAGCCTACATGTGTTTGAAAATTAGAATGAGATCCAAAAAAAAAAAAAAGAAAAGAAAAAAAAAGTGTATATGTTAAAAATGTGAGAGTGGGTGATGGGTATTCGGGCACTTACTCGGGAAGTATATTGGTATACTTTTTAAGAAGTTAATAACCAACAACAAATGCAAATTATAGGTATATGAAAGGGTTATGCAAATAACATTTTGAGTGTTCTAATTCGGTATATCTCATATAATCCTTACAGAATGTGGGGAACCGTAGGAAGCTGATTTTACACCTTATAATTAATAAGTTATTAACTGAAGAATATGTAGTGTTTTTGAGGCCGCGTTAAAAATATATTCAAAATAAGTCAGTACGTGTTTTATCATAAATACTAAAAGTGTATGATTTGTAATAGGGAATTAGCTTCTACAAATCACCTATTTTTTAGCAATTTTTTTTAAGGGGTATTTAGGTTTTGGTCCTATTTATAGCAGATATTAGGCTTTAATACATTTATAGTTGGAAATTAGACTTTAGTCCAACTTTTGGTAGTCAAACTCGTTGACTGTCTTGTATTTTGCTTAATACCTAGAATACCCTTACACGTGTGTCTCACACGTTTGATTAATTTTAGGACCAAAGCTTAATACTGCTACTATAAATAGGACTAAAGCCTAAATACCCCTAATTTCAGACAGACAAAATGGATTAATACAAAAGGGATTAATTATGATTCTTCCCTTTCGACTGCTATTTTCTTACATAAGAATTTTTTTACTGGCAAATTCTCATACATACAACACTTTGTTGCGGAGCACTGGCTAGTTAAAGCTATATATGTCAATATGTCGATGATATTTTCAACTTATCATGGTTGGTATTGCGATAGTTGGGATATTATCAACGATATTTTCAGTAAATTAAAGTCAAAAGATGATGTGTAAACATTAGTCAAGTCAAAATTATTACGTGCAAAAACTTCTCTTTCCTCGGAAAAAATGGGTTTCTGGAAACTAAATTCCTTCAACTCATTAACAAGATCTCTCAACACTCACAGAACCAGAGCAACAACAACACTTCCATGGGCAACTTCATTTCTCCCAATGTATATGATAGTTGTTATTTTTTGTTGATATCCCAGAAGTATTACTATATATGCCGATTAAACTTAATGAAGGGAGAGATACTGTTGATATAGACAAAGTTCGAAATATATTCAGTGTCGTTCTTTGGACTAGTGTTATGAATTGAGTTTAAACGTATATCTTTCATGGCAATGTCTTGAACAAGTGTGACTGATAACGGATATCTTGCATAGTTTGCTCATGAACGAAGTTGCTCTTTAGGTAACTATTACTACAAGATAGAACATAATTAAGAACGTTATAGTATAGGGTTAAAATGCAAAGAGTAACATTGGTTCAGTTTTTATATAAATCTTTTGAAAAGAATCATAGTCGATCTCTTCCCTACTAGTCAGTTGTTTCCTTTTCTTTTTAAACCAAAATCGCTCAAGTTTTCCTCAAAACATCAGACAACCCATGTTTCTACCGAGACCAATCTGCATTCCATATCTCAGTTCGTAAACTAGCCAAACTACAACGTTTCGATCTTGTTGAGAAAATTCTCTAACTACAAATCAAAACCCCTATGTTGAAAACTGAAGGTTTTTGGATTAGAATCATGATGCTTTATTTTGATGCTAAAAAGCTTGATCAAGTTGTAGGCACCTTTGATCGCATTGCAGAGCTTGATTGTAATTGAACCGACAAATCAATGTGTGCCCTTCTCTCTGCTTGTCTGCAGAACCGTCGCTTTGACCTCGTTCACCCGTATTTTGAATCGGTCCATGCAAAGACCGCTATTAAACTAGTGGTTGTCGCGTATAATCTTCTTATGAGAGCTTACTATGATGAGAAAAAGATTGACTCTGCTTGTTCGTTGCTTGATAAGATAGAGAGTGAGAAAGGTATAAAACATGATATTGCCTCTTATAATGTAGTTTTAACTGCTTATTTAAGAAATGGGGAGGAGGAGAAATTCTCATGCAAGAAAATGGCAATGGAAAGGGAAGAATCATAATTAATCCCTTTTGTATTAATCCCTTTGTCTGTCTGAAATTAGGGGTATTTAGACTTTGGTCCTATTTATAGTAGCGATATTAGGCTTTGGTCCTAAAATTAATCAAACGTGTGAGACGCACGTGTAAGGGTATTCTAGGTATTAAACAAAATACAAGACAGTCAACGAGTTTGACTACCAAAAGTCTAATTTCCAACTATAAATGTATCAAAGCCTAATATCTATTACAAATAGGACCAAAACCTAAATATCCCATTTTTTTATTTGATCAAATCTATAAGAATTGGAACACTAAAAGTGTTTGATTTGTAATAGGAAATTACCTTCTACAAATTACCTATTTTTTAGCAATTTTTTTTATTTGATCAAATATATAAGAATTGGAAATATTTATTTTTTTTATTCTTCGGATCTAGCACCTTCCCTCCTAGGTCATTGTTGGCTTTGTCAATGTAGGAGCACTTCTCCTCGATTTAGACTCTTGCACATATAAGATGATCATTCTATTCTCAATTCAAGTGGTCTTCAATATTGGCTGATTGGCGTTTGGATGAATTTGCAGGTAGGACAGTGTTTTTGGATGTAAAACCATTCTTGTTACACGCTCCAACTATTCCATCCCAGTGCATTCCTTCACCCCTAAATGAAATAGTGTTATGTTAACAAAGTCGATTCTAACATTTGCGTGCTTTGTGTATATTAAAAGTAAGTAATTGTAATAAGATAATATTTAATGACAAAGAATGAAACAACAACAAATGTATTATCCGTGAAATATTTCTCTACTGAATAAGTATCAAACTGTATCGTACCTTGAGCAATGCTTTCCTTAAACATTTTAGGCCATAACCTTAGCAAAGTTCAACACTTAATAACCTTAGAAAAATCATAAACAAAAGGAGATGGGTGTGGAACTTATTGAGGAACTCACGATTGGAGAGAGAGATTGCTGGTTAACTGAAAAAAAAATAGCCAGAAGATGATCCATTGTTTAGTAAATGCAAAATAACAAAATTCAGTAACTGAACAAAGTGGCCAGAGAGTTTGTAGAGGGGGGAATACAAACTGTTGCATTACACAACAAACCTAAAGCACTAAGAGACCTTCGATCCATCTCTAACCTCCTTAAAGGAAAATAAGAACTTAGAAAGAAACTATTTGTTTTTCTTCCAAATTAATAGATACTCTAGACTCTAGATAGGTTAATATCCTCTTGACCTTAACACAGCGTTAACGAAGAATATACGAACTATGCTCGATGAATAAGTAGACTTCAGCAACATTTGTTTCCGTTACCTAGAATGGTGCTTTGCACTATACTTAGAGAATCACACCCTCACATTGTACTTTCTCAGTGAAAAAAAAAAAAAAAAAAAAAAAAAAAAAATACACCCCAACTACCAAGTAAATTGCAATCAAGAGAAAAAACACCAATGAAACCCAATGAAGGGCCAAAATCTAGTATTAAACAAATGCCCACAAAGAAGACAACTGAACTTTGCATGTAATATACCAAACTAAACTTTATAGGAAAAAAATGATGCATTGTATCCACATAAATGTGACGAAAATTCAAAAATAGTAGAAAAAGATACCTTTGAGTTTTGGGAATGACATGTCTTGGAGCAATTTGCAAATTCCAAGCCACCATTCTATACAATACATGTTCGTTCTCCTTGCAACCCAATCAAAAGTCTACACCCACCAAAAAATAAATATAATGAAAAAAAAAAAAAAAAAAAAAAAAGGCACCTGTTTGAAAAGTGTTCAATCTTAGAAGTTCACAAAGTAACAATATGTATACACGATTTATAAGATCGAAAATAACCAAAATATAAGACAAAATAATAACCTTATAAAAATAGTAATAACCTTAAGAATGCCAACTGTACAACCAAAACAGTAATTTAGCAGGTTTGGGATTAGGCCCTGTAGAGCTTTTTCTTTTGTTGGGCCTCCCATAGAAAGGGAATTATGTATGTTAGTAGAAGAGGATGCTAAGGGAACAATGTACGCTCGTTTTTCTTGATTAATACGGGTGGGGGTTTGCCTAATTAAACCTAGCTTATTTAAAAAAAAAAAAAAAAAAAAAAAAAATTTACGTAAAGATTAAAATAATGGCTGTTGCCACCATATGAGTACATCACAATAAATATCCAACATAACCCATATGACAATCTCATCAGTAACTCCCTAGCTCTAAAACACAAAAGATTTCTAAATTGCTTGTTGCAGATTTAACTTCGTCAGACAACATTGTTGGTAATTAAGAGTTTCATCTTATTTTTTTATATACAACATCATATATATACTCCACTATCTTTCTGAAGTTGAAAATTGTCATAACGACATAGAATCATGCATAAAAGACCCAACAAACAAACTCAAAATTGTTACTCTGTGCAGCAAAAACCAGGTACTGCAAGCTATTTCTAGGATGATAAGTTCAAGTAAGCTATCCATTTGCGTTGGATAGGTGGATGTTTGGTGGTGACATATGTAGTCTTCAAATGTACTACCTTCCTTCCTAGTTAATTTGATAGCCTTGTCGAATATAGCAACAGTTTTCCAGATTTAGTCTATTACAAATATAACATGGTCATTCCTGTCTAGATAGAGAAAAGTAACAAAAACTAAGGGCAAAAATTAGTGCACTTTCTACCCTTTTTGGCATATAAACTAATGTTAAAAAATTGAAGATTAGTGAAATTAGCAACATGGAAGGTAAAACAGTAATGTAAAAGTTGAACACATAAGAATTTATTGGCCTCTCTGAAAGAGAGAATTCAATTCATTGATTAAGTTTTTGGGTGTTTACACAACGAAGCCTCGAATGACCGAGGGATACACTTATAACATTCCTAACTTAATCTTATGGTTTACATGTCCTAAATCAAAATTATTT
Organism: Coptis chinensis; assembly: GCF_015680905.1. Lineage (NCBI taxonomy): Eukaryota > Viridiplantae > Streptophyta > Magnoliopsida > Ranunculales > Ranunculaceae > Coptis > Coptis chinensis. Next base: position 3,898,226 of record NC_141456.1, on the reverse strand, counting down.
TCCAACTTATTAGAAATTCATAATAGGAAGTGATATAGCCTAAGCACAAAAGTATTGAACATTCCTAGTGGATATACGAACAACCCATCATAAGATAGAGAAAAGGAATGTGAATATTAACTAACATTTAGACAAAGTTAAGGAGTGAAATAAGTGAAAACACAACTTTCATGGAGTAGACGAAAGTGCAAAGTGCAAAGTATTAAATCGAGATGTACTTTCTAACATTGTGGATTAGTAAGAATTATCTATAATTTTGAAGTGTTAACTACTTGTCAACATTGATCGAAGAAAAGCATTTGAGATCCGTAAAGCCTTCTCATTTTTGTCTTTGCATCAATGAGACTTCCACTGAAATATACCTTGTGTTCCAATCTCTTTCTATCATTTTGGGATAGTAGAAGGGACAATAAACTTTGAGCGGAAACTGTCGGTTGACTGTCAGTTGGTCGAAGTCTTGATTGAAGCAGGCAAGCAATAGAATAAATAAACACTGTAAACTGGTTGGAATTTCACAATCCCAAATGAATGTTAGAACAATGTAAATTATAAAAAGAAAAAACTAAAACTGGAAATGGCAAGAAAACAGTATCAGGATGAGAACATACCTTCGAGTAAATACATTAACTGTTACAGATAGTATACAATTGCAACAATAAAATGGGAAGAAAAGAAAAATAATTAAAAGGAGAAAAAAAAATTGAGACCTGATGGAGCTAACCTGAATCCGAAGACGAAGAAAATCAATTTGCCTTTGCATAGATTTTAGTGTGGTTTTCTAGAAATTAGAAAAACAAAATAGATTGAATAGTTTTGGAGGGAGAGAAGAAGAGTACGTGGGTTTTCATTTATTGATGTAAAATTGTAGCGAAACGATGCCGTCTGTTGCCGAGTAGTTTTTAATTTTTTTTCTGGGTAATACATAATGACTAATTTACCCTTCAAATGTGAAGTGTAGAAAATTTCATGGGTGAAACTTTTGGGTACCCTTTTGAACCAAAAGATTAAGTTAAAACCGAAAATACGGAACTAATAAAAGGCCGCAAGTTTTCCATTATATATAAGACTAGCTTGTAGGCCCGTGCATACGCACCAACTCTTTTGACTACTGTTTTAGTCGCTAACCCGTTTTAATTTTCTAATAAATTGTTTTAAATGAAGTTTTAATTAAGTTTTAAAAACCCGTTTTTTCAATTGGAAGAGGGATCTTGTTTTAATAGGAAAATAATTCTCGTTTTAATTAGATATGCTAGATTTTCCCTTTTCAATAGGGGAAGTATTCACATTTTAATAAGAGAATGATTCCCGCTGTAATTAGAAGTGCTAGAATTTGTTTTAATAGGAGAGAAATTCTCGTTATAATAGGATTCCCGTTTTCCAAATAGGAGAGAAATTCCTGTTTTAATAGGAGATGACCTAGAATTTTGATAGAGCTCGAAAAATATCCCTTGTGGGAGCTTTAATATTAAGACTAGAAAGTAGACTCGTGCATACGCACCGGCTATTTTAAAAATTTGCTTAACAATCATAACTATACATATATAAATTTTCTAACATATCGTGATTCCTATTTTTGTCGCTAACCAGTTTTAATTTCCTAACAAATTGGTTTAATTAAGTTTTGAAAACCCGTTTTTTAATTGGGAGAGAGATCCCGTTTTAATTTAAAAGTGTCATTCAGGTTTCTAATAGGAGAATGATTTCCATTTTAATTAAAAGTGTTAGATTTTTCTTTTTCTATAGGGGAGGAATTTTCATTATAATAGGAGAAAGATTTCCGTTTTAATTAGAAGTGCTAAAATTTTTCTTTTCAATTGGAGGAATTTCCGTTTTAATATGAATTGATGACGTGAAATTTTAAGAGAGCTAGAAAAATACCCCTTGTGGGAGATTTAATATTAAGACTAGCTTGTAGGCCCGTGCATATACACCGGCTCTTTTGAAAACATTTAGATTTTTTTTAGAAAATTGGGACTACCGTTTTAGTCGCTAACCCGTTTTAATTTTCTAACAAATTGTTTTAAATAAAGTTTTAATTAAGTTTTAAAAACTTGTTTTTTCAATTGGGAGAGAGATCATGTTTTAATAGTAGAATAATTCCCGTTTTAATTAGATATGATAGATTTTTCCTTTTCAATATGAGAGGAATTCCTATTTTAATAGGAGAATGATTCATGCTTTAATTAGAAGTGCTAGAATTTGTTTTAATAGGAAAAGAATTCCCGTTATAATAGGAGACGAATTCCCGATGTAAAAAAAGATTCATGTTTTTCAAATAGGAGAGAAATTCTCGTTTTAATAGGAGATGACGTGGAATTTTAATAGAGCTCGAAAAATACCTTTTGTGGGAGCTTTAATATTAAGATTAGACCCGTGCATACGCATCAACTCCTTTGAAAATATTTAGATTTTTTAAAGAAAATTGGGACTACCGTTTTAGTCGCTAACCCGTTTTAATTTTCTAACAAATTGTTTTAAATAAAGTTTTAATTAAGTTTTAAAAACGGACCCGTTTTTTCATTTGGGAGAGAGATCATGTTTTAATAGGAGAATAATTCCCATTTTAATTAGATATGTTAGATTTTTCATTTTCAATAGGGGAGGAATTCCCATTTTAATAGGAGAATGATTCCCGCTTTAATTAGAAGTGTTAGAATTTGTTTTAATAGGAAACGAATTCCCGTTATAATAGGAGAGGAATTTCCGTTGTAAAAAAAAATTCCCGTTTTTTAAATAGGAGAGAAATTCCCGTTTTAATAGGAGATGATGTGGAATTTTAATAGAGCTCGAAAAATACCCTTTGTGGGAGCGTTAATATTAATACTAGCTTGTAGGCCCGTGCATACGCACCGGCTCTTTTGAAAATATTTAGATTTTTTTAAGAAAATTGGGACAACCGTTTTAGTCGCTAACCCGTTTTAATTTTCTAACAAATTGTTTTAATTAAGTTTTAAAAACCCGTTTTTCTAATTGGGAGAGAGATCATGTTTTAATAGGAGAATAATTCCCATTTTAATTAGATATGCCAGATTTTCTTTTTTCAATAATTAAGAAATTTCTATTTTAATAGGAGAATGATTCCCGCTTTAATTAGAAGTGCTAAAATTTGTTTTAATAGGAGAGGAATTCCTTTGTAAAAAAAGATTTCTATTTTTCAAATAGGAGAGAAATTTCCGTTTTAATATGAGATGACGTGAAATTTTAATAGAACTCGAAAAATACCCATTGTGGGAGCTTTAATATTAAGATACTAGAAAGTAGACTCGTGCATACGCATCGGCTATTTTAAAATTTTGCTTAACAATCATAACTATACATATATAAATTTTCTAACAAATCGTGATTCCTATTTTTGTCGCTAACCCGTTTTAATTTCCTAACAAATTGGTTTAATTAAGTTTTAAAAACCCATTTTTTAATTGGGAGAGAGATCCTGTTTTAATTTAAAAGTGTGATTTCCGTTTCTAATAGGAGAATGATTCCCCTTTTAATTAGAAGTGTTAATTAGATTTTTCTTTTTCTATAGGGGAGGAATTTCCATTATAATAGGAGAAAGATTCCTGTTTTAATTAGAAGTGCTAAAATTTCTCTTTTCAATAGGAGGAATTCCTGTTTTAATAGGGATGGATGACATGGAATTTTAAGAGAGCTAGAAAAATACTCCTTGTGGGAGCTTTAATATTAAGACTAAAAGGTAAACCCGTGCATACACACCGGCTCTTTTAAAAAATTGCTCAACAATCATAACAAATCATGATTTCTGTTTTCGTCACTAATCTATTTTAATTTCCTAACAAATTGTTTTAATTAAGTCTTAAAAACCCATTTTAATTTTTTAACAAATTGTTTTAATTATGTTTTAAAAACCCGTATTTTTTAATTGGGGGAGGGATACCATTTTAATTTGGAAATAAAGAATTTTTATGCTACTATTTGAGTTTTGGTTTTAAAAGGAAAGGAGATTGCCGTTTGCAGTTGAATTCTAAAAGGAAAAGAGTTTCCCGTTTTAAGTTAACTATTACGTTGATAACATTGAATTTTAATAGAGCTCGAAAAATACTATTTGTGGGAGCTTTAATATTAAGACTAGCTTGTAGGCCCGTGCATACGCACCGACTCTTTTGAAAATATTTAGATTTTTTTTAGAAAATTGGGACTACCGTTTTAGTTGCTAACCCGTTTTAATTTTCTAACAAATTGTTTTAATTGAGTTTTAAAAACCCGTTTTTTTCAATTGGGAGAGATATAATGTTTTAATAGGAGAATAATTTCCGCTTTTAATTAGATATGCTAGATTTTTCCTTTTTAATAAGGGAGAAATTCCCATTTTAATAGGAGAATGATTCCCGCTTTAATTAGAAGTGCTAGAATTTGTTTTAATAGGAGAAGAATTCCGGTTATAATAAGAGAGGAATTCCCGTTGTAAAAAAAAATCCCGTTTTTCAAATAGGAGAGAAATTTCCGTTTTAATAGGAAATGACGTGGAATTTTAATAGAACTTGAAAAATACCCATTGTAAGAGCTTTAATATTAAGATATAGACAGATAGATATATCATATATAGTGGTAGTAGATTTGAAAAAAGAAAAGAAGAAAGTAACCCAATTAATGTCTTTTCCAAGTCGCATCAACAGATCAACCACGGTCCTGAGTCATTAACCACATGTATCATTACCCAACATTTTCTGGTCAGGCTTCCTTCGAACGCTCACGTTGGTTGTGTTATGTATTGGTGACACTTCTAATCAACTTACTGAAATCAGGCTCAGTCACTCTTTCTTCAAGAAACGAATCTGATCGTCTTGCATTACTTGCATTCAAGTCTCAACTAGTCGATCCAGTGGGAGCGCTGAGTTCATGGAATGATTCACTACACCACTGTGAATGACAGGGAATCACATGCGGCCGTCGACACCGTGATAGAGTCACCAACTTGGACCAAGAAGCACAAAAACTTGACGGTACTCTCTCTCCCTTTATAGGGAACCTCACCTTCCTTAGACGACTAAACCTTACTTTAAACCACTTTCATGGTGAAATACCACAGGAAATTGGTCGTTTATTTCGTCTACAAATCATTTATCTCAATAATAACTCTTTTAGTGGTATAATTCCAACCAATCTTACTAGTTGTTTCAACTTGATAGAGATCAATCTCATTGGCAATGAGCTCTTTGGGAACATTCCTGCTGAGCTTTCTTATCTAAGAAAGCTTCAGGCTAGGGTTTGGGTCTGGCCCAGAATCATGGAAACATCCCTCCATCCCTTGGGAATCTATCCTCTCTTATTCAAGAAACAATTTACAGGGAAGCATCCCAGAAAACCTATGCCAAATTTCACATTTAAAATACTTTGTGGTTTTTGAAAATCATCTCACGGGTGAGGTTCCTGTTGGAGTTATCCCTCACATGAGGAGAGAAAACAGAGCTGGAGAGAAACGGGCAAATTCGGCGTTGGAAATGTCGAGGCGCCCGTGCTTTCGGATGGGGGCGACTTCAGCTCGGGGTTCCGATAGAATAGAGGCGACCAGCGCTTCATAGAGGGACCCGCTTCGATCTCAAGACATGGAAGCCTTTCGGCGCTCAAAGAGGCCAAGGCTTCAGTCTAATTTTCGTGGGCTTTGCTTCTGATGCCGTAAATTTGGTTTTGGAGATAAAACCAAAAATCAAGGTTTTGGAAAACCTAACCTAACAAGTCGGAAGGATTGGAATCCGGACTAAAACAAAGAGAGAACCTTTCTGAGATACAACCTCAGAAAGAGATAAAGAGTGATCTAGTAAGGTGAGACCGAAAGGAGAGATTGTAATCTTCCTTCCCACTTTATTAAGAACTGGCTCTTGTGGAAGTAGGCATCATTGGCGAACCACGGTAAATCTTTGTGTTGTGGTTTGCTTTACTGCTTTACATTATTATTTGTTGTTGATAGTTGTTTAGCGAGTTGGGCATGTTAGTATAGGTTGTAGTTGATATTTAGATTTTGTCGGGAGTTGAATTGTGTTCATACAAGTTATCCGTGGTAGTGGGGAACCGATTGGTATTGGTGTAATCCCCAACAAGTGGTATCGAGCCTTGGTTAGAATAGCTTTAGGGTGTTATCGAATCTTGGTCGGGAAGGTGTTTGACGAAATTCACGAGAAGATTTGAGGTTAAATAACTTGTAGAGATGGACCATTCCGTGAACACTCGTATGATGAGTCTGAATAGGAAGAACTACACCATCTGGAAAGCCAAGATGGAAGACTTGCTATACTGCAAGAACTTTGCACTTCCCATTGAGAATGAGGGAGTAAAACCAGAAAAAGGCGATGATGAGTGGAAAAAGCTTGAGGAAAAGCGATTGGATACATTCGGCGGTGGATTGACGGCGGTGTCTTTCACCATGTGGCCCAAGAGACTACAGCCTTCAGTCTATGGAAGAAACTCGAAGACCTTTATGAGAGGAAGTCGGGTGGAAACAAAGTGCTAGTCGTTAAGAAGTTTGCAGACACGAAATACCAAGAAGGTTCTTCAATGTCTGAGCATCTTAATGAAGTACAGAATATCATCAATCAGATGCATTTGATGAAGATCAATTTGGGAGACGAAGTTGAGGCTTTGTTTCTATTAGGCTCTCTACCCGAAAGTTGGGGAGACATTAGCGTTTCTCTACATGGAGCGACCAAGGATGGAATTGTTACCATGGAGATGGCTACCACGCCTTTGTTGAATGAGGAGACTAGAAGGAGTGCAAGAAACAGCTCTTCTCACTCGGAGATCCTTTTCACGAGAAACGGGGAGAGGTCAAAACGTAAAACCATCTCGTTCTAGAGGTGATGGCGAAGTAAATCTAGGGGTGAAGCTAGAACTCCTAAGCGCAGAGAGGCAATGTTACTATTGTGCCACCAAAGGCCACTTCGGATATGAGTCGCGGAAACGAAGAGGGATGAGAAGAATAAGCGTGGTACATGAAGACATGGTGTAGAGGAACGGAAACGAGCAGAGATACTACCGCACTAGTCAATGACCTAGTGGGAATTGTGTCGATTGTGGTGTGTCTTTGTCTTAGTACCTCATGTCGATACGAGAGTGGGTGATAGATCTGAGGGCATCCTATCACGTCACACGCGCAGGGGATTCTTCACTACCTACGGTATGTGGTGAATATGGTGAAGTGAGGATGGGTAATGCGATGGCGCCTCGAAGATTATAGGCATTGGAGATGTTCATATAGAAACCAATGTCGGCTACACCTTGACACTCAAGGATGTAAGACATGTCCCCGACATACGGTTAAGCTAATTTAATTTCGGGTGGGAAATTAGATGACGATGGCTTTGTAAACTCGTTTGGTAGCGGGGTATGAAAAATGAGCGCAGAGGTTCCATTGTAGCGGCGTGAGGAAAGAAAACTTGCTCTCTTTACAAAACACGAGGCTAGTTTGTGTAAAGCGAAGCGAATCTTGGCGAAGAAGAAGCTTCATCCGAAGCGTGGCACAAAGAGGCGTGGTCACATGGGCATAAAAGGGATGGAAGTTCTTGCTAAGCAAAAGGCCATGCCAGACATTAAAGGTACACATTTAAATACATGTACTCATTGTTTGGTAGGAAAGCAACACAGGGTGTCTTTCCAAAGATTCCCGTCTCACGAAAGGACATCGCCCTTCGAAGCTAGTGCACACGGACTTATGTGGTCCTATGAGAGTGAAGTCCCACCGGGGGAGCTTCAGACTTCTTGACATTCATTGATGATGCATCAAGAAAGATATGGGCCTATAGTCTGAAGACCAAGGATGAAGTACTTGGCGTGTTTGAGAAATTCCACAGCATGGTGGAAAGAGAGACTGGGAAGTTGTTGAAGTGTATTCGCCGATAATGGGGGTGAGTACATTGGGCCATTTGAAGAGTATTGCCGAGTCATGGGATTCGGTCATGAGCGGACCGTTCCCAAGACACCGCAAGAATGGAATAGCGAGAGAATGAACCGTACCATTATAGAGAGGATGAGATGCATGCTATCTCACTCTAAGCTACCTGAAGCTACCGGGTAGAAGCAATGCGTCACCGTGCATGTGATCAACCCGTCGCCGCAAAGCCTCCGAATAGTGATTATCCGAGAGAGAGTATGGTCGAGGCGGAGATGTTGATTATGGATACTTGAGGGTATTTGGGTGGGGCATTTGTGCATATTAGAAGGATGAGAGATCCAAGCTTGATGACAAAAGCAAAGATTGCATTTTTCGGGTTATGGAGATGAAAAGTTTGGTTACAAACTCTATGATCCGATTAACAAGAAGGTAATCGAAGTCGAGATGTTGTGTTCTTAGAAGACCAAACCATAGCAGACTTTGAGGAGGGTGAAGTTACGAGGCTTTCACCAATGATCTTGTTGATTGAGAACCGAAGTTCCTACCGTGGTGGAGCGTCGCGAAGGCATTGAGAATGCAGAGAACCATAAGTTTGAAGCTCATGATGAGAATCCTATTGCTCATGATGGGATAGAACCTATTGGTATAGAAGATGCAGATGAGATGCATGAACCACCACCGAGCAAAGTGGTGCAACCTCCGGAGGCACCCGCCAGATGGGGCAAGGAGGTCCGACAGAGGAGAATAGCTTCAACCAGGTATCCACCACATACGTACGTGCTACTATCGGATGATGGAGAACCTATGTACTATCAAGAGGCACTTGAAGGTACAGACAAAGAAAAGTGGTTGAAGGCCATGCATGACGAGATGGATTCTTTGCATAAGAATCACACTTATGAAGTTAGTTGAGAAACCCGGGGAGAAAAGTTCTCAAGAATAAGTGGATATACAAAGTCAAGCATGGGGAGAACAATCCTCACCCAAGGTACAAAGCTCGCCTTGTTGTGAAGGGATTCGGCCAAAGGAAAGGGATTGACTTTGATGAGATTTTTCTCTCAGTAGTGAAGATGACTTCTATCAGGGTGGTATTGGGTATGACCGCAAGTATGAACCTAGAGGTTGAAAGCGACTAGATGTTAAGACAACTTTCTTCATGGAGACCTTGAAGAAGATGTCTACATGGACCCAGCCGTAGGGTTTGAGGTCAAAGGCAAGGAGCACCTAGTATGCAAGCCGATAAAGAGCTTGTATGGGTTGAAGCAAGCACCGAGACGTGGTACATAAAGTTTGATTCCTTTATGGCGAAGCAAGGATACAAGAAGTCCGCTTAGATCATTGTGTGTTTGTTCGAGATTTCCGGATGGGGATTTCATTGTGCTATTCTTTGTATGTGGATGATATGTTGATAGTTGGCCCAAACATCAACAAGATATCCAAGCTGAAGAAAGACTTGAGTAAGTCCTTTGAGATGAAGGATTTGGGTCAAGCAAAGCAGATACTTGGGATGTGGATCACTCATGACGTGAAAAGAGTGGGAAGTTGTGGCTTTTCAAGAAAGCTACATTGGAAAGGTGTTGAAGAGATTCAACATGGATCGCCGAAAGCCGGTCGGTTAATCCGCTTGGTGGCCCCGCATGACCAAAGAGATGTGTCCTAAGGGTGAGCATGAGCAGAGTCGATGGAAAAGATTCCTTATGCATCCGCAAGTGGGCGGTTGATGTATGCCATGGTGTGTACTAGACCGGATATTGCTTTTCGCCGTTGGGGTTGTAAGCGATTTCATCAAACCGGGTAAAGAACATTGGGAAGGTGTTAAGTGGATATTGAGATATCTCAAAGGCACTTCCAAATCATGTTTGTGCTTTGGTGGAAGTAAGCCCTTACTTGAAGGCTACAATCGATGCGCATATGGCGGTGATGTTGACTCGATGAAGTCCACCTCCGGTTATCCGGGTTACTTTGCAGGGGAGCGGTTTCTTGGCAATCTAAGTTGCAAAAGTGTGTTGCCCTCTCCACTACGAGCCGAAAGTATATTGCAGCCACCGAGTGTTGCAAAGAGTTGCTATGGATGAAGATGTTCTTCGACGAACTAGGGCTAAAGCGTAAAACAGTTTGTAGTTCTATGTGACGGTCGAGGCGCCATCCACTTGAGCAAGAATCGAAGTTTTCATTCTAGGTCCAAGCACATACACGCGCGTTATCATTGGATTAGAGAAGTACTTTCGAAGACAAGCATTGCGGTATCGAGAAGATCCATACCGACAAGAACGGGTCGGATATGATGACCAAAGTCTTACCGAAGGTAAGTTTGATGTTTGTTGTGCTATTGCCGGAATGGCAAAGACACACTCCCTCCTGTTGATTTGGCAATTGCATGGAGGTATCCCCCCTCACTGTTCGGGAGGGGGAGATTGTTGGAGTTATCCCTCACATGAGGAGAGAAAACAGAGCCGAGAGAAACGGGCCGGGTCGGCGTTGAAATGTCGAGCGCCGCCTTCGGATGGGGCGTGACTTCGCTACCGGGGTTCCACTAGAATAAGGCGACTACATAGAGGGGCGACCCGCCGGGATCCAAGATACATTGGCCGCTTCAAAAGAAAGCGCTTCGGCGCTTCAGTCTAATTTTTCGTGGGCTTTGCTACAAGTACCCGCGAAATTTGGTTTTTGGAGATAAAAACAAAAATCAAGGTTTTGGAAAACCTAACCTAACAAGTCAGAAGGATTGGAATCCAGACTAAAACAAAAGAGAGAACCTTTACAGAGATACAACCCAGTAAAGAGATAAGAGTGATCTAGTAAGGTGAGAGACTGAAAAGGAGAGATTGTAATCTTCCTTCCCACTTTATTAAGAAGGCGGCTCTTGTGGAAGTAGGCATCATTGGCGAACCACGGGTAAATCTTTGTGTTGTGGTTTGCTTTTACTGCTTTACATTATTATTTGTTGTTGATAGTTGTTTAGCGAGTTGGGCATGTTAGTATAGGTTGTAGTTGATATTTAGATTTTGTCCGGAGTTGAATTGTGTTCATACAAGTTATCTGTGTAGTGGGGGAACCGATTGGTATTGGTGTAATCCCCAACAGTTCCTTCCTGCATTTACACCAGCTAAAACTTGGTTGCTGTCTCTGTTACCATGAATAATCTAGAGGGACGCCTTCCTCCAAACATTGGCCTCACTCTTCCAAACATCCGGTCCCTTACTCTCGCACAAAACAAATTTGGACGCATTATCCCAGTTTAGTTTTTCAATGCTACAAGACTTGAAGATATTTCTTTTGGTAGAAACCATTTCACCGGGTTCGATCAACGGATTTAGGAAAGTTGTCTCGTCTTCATAGCGTATCGGTGGAAACCAACTAGGAACCCGAGATGGAGATGATTTGATATTCTTAACTTCCCTTATCAATTGTAGCAATTTTAGAGCAATTGGATTTGGGGAGAATCTTTGGCAGGTCTATTACCGATTCCATATCTAATCATCCACTACAATCAATGGATAAATTTGAGCGAAATAACATATATGGAAGCATTCCAATTGGAATTGAGAATTTAGCTAACATCGGCAATCTTGGATCCGGAGTGCAATAAACTCACCGGCAACATCCCCGGTAGTAGTAGGAAAGCTCAACAGTGACCTATCTATATATTAATAACAATGTGTTATCCGGACAAGTTCCAATAGCACTCGGAAATCTGACTCGCATTAGGGTATCTCCAATGGGGGGTGTAAAATTACACCTCCACCTAGGCTCCACGTAGGTGCCATTAGGATTTTACACCTCTAATTGTATAGTATTATATAGCTTATAAATATCCACACTTTATACTCTCCAATGGAAGAGTGTAAAAAAAAATAGATTTTAAACTCCAAGTGACGTCCCTCTTTAATTTAAATTGGGACGTCACTTGGAGTGACGTCTGAGTTAAAAAATTACTTTAGAATTAGAAAGGGACGTTACTCCAAGTGACGTCCGAAAATTATTTCACTCAGACATCAGTTCGAGTGTCGCCCGGGTTTTTTATTAACTAATAGCGAGAGGGGGAATTCCCCACCCTCTCTATTAGCTAATACACTATTACCTACGGTATAGCACCCCCATTGGAGAGAGTTTTTTGATATTTGGAGTGTAAAATTTCCACTCTATACAGTTTACACTCCCATTGGAGATGCCCTTACACAACTTGATTTATCGACTAACAATCTCACCGGAACCATCCCACCCGCTATTGGAAATTGCCAAAACTTAAATGCTCTTGATCTTTCTCAAAATAACCTCTTGGTAAGATACCCAAAGAAGTCATTGGTCTTTCTTCCCTTGCGCTTGTCCTTAGCTTGAGTGAGAATTCCCTCACCGAGTCATCGGGTTCATTGCCACCACAAGTAGGTAATTTTGTTGGAGTTATCCCTCACATGAGGAGAGAAACCGAGCCGATTTAAACGGCTAATTCGCATCGCGATTAAGTCGAGGCCAGGCTCGATAGAAGTATGACTTCAAGGCCGAGTTCCGGTAACATAGGCTTAACCAGCGCTAAAGTGAGGCCCGGCCAAACCTCCAGTCTCAGGGGCACACTCGCCAAAAGGGAGCGCCAGCCGTGCATAAATTTTGTGGGCCTTGCTACAAGATGCCGCTAAATTTGGTTTTTGGAGATAAAACCAAAATCAAGGTTTTGGAAAACCTAACCTAATGAGAACCAAACAAGTCGGAAGGATTGGAATCCGGACTAAAGCAAAAGAGATAACCTTTACGAGAGACACAACCCAGAAAGAGATAAGAGTGATCTAGTAAGGTGAGAGACCAAAAGGAGAGATTGTAATCTTCCTTCCCATTTTATTAAGAACGGCTCTTGTGGAAGTAGGCATCATTGGCGAACCACGGTAAATCTTTGTGTTGTGGTTTGCTTTTACCGCTTTACATTATTATCCATTTGTTAATAGTTGTTTAATGAGTTGGGCATGTTAGTATAGGTTGTAGTTGATATTTAGATTTTGTCCGAGTTGAAGTGTGTTCATACAAGTTATCCGCGGTAGTGGGGAACCGATTGGTATTGGTGTAATCCCCAACAAGTGGTATCGAGCCTTGGTTAGAATAGCCTAAGGTGTTATCCGAATCTTGGTCGAAGGTTTTTGTAAATTCCCCGAGAGAAGATTTGAGGTTAAATAACTTGTAGAGATGGACCATTCCGTGAAACACTCGTATGATGAGTCCGAATAGGAAGAACTACACCATCCGGAAAGCCAAGATGGAAGACTTGCTATAATCGCAAGGACTTGGCACTTCCCATTGAGAATGAGGGAGTAAAACCAGAAAAGACCGATGAGGCCGAGTGGAAAAAGCTTTGACGTAAAAGCTATTGGATACATTCGACAATGGATAGGCAGCGATTGTCTTTCACCATGTGGCCTAAGAGACTACGCCCCAGCCATGGAAGAAACTCGAAGACCTTTTATGAGAGGAAGTCGGGTGGAAACAAAGTGCTAGTCGTTAAGAAGTTTGCGCACACGTACCAAGAAGGTTCTTCAATGTCCGAGCATCTTAATGAAGTACGTAATATCATCAATCGATGCATTTGATGAAGATCAATTTGGGAGACGAAGTTGAGGCTTTGTTTCTATTAGGCTCTCTACCCCAAAGTTGGGAGACATTAGCGTTTTCTACATGGAGCGCCAAGGATGGAATTGTTACCATGGAGATGGCTACCACGCCTTTGTTGAATGAGGAGACTAGAAGGAGTGCAAGAAGCAGCTCTTCTAACTCGAGAGGTCCTTTTCACGCGAGAAACGGGGAGAGGTCGAAGCGTAAAACCATCTCGTTCTAGAGGTGATGACGTAATAAATCTAGGGGTGAAGCTAGAACTCCTAAGGCGAGAGGCAATGTTACTATTGTGCCACCAAAGGCCACTTCAGATATGAGTGCGCAAGAATCAAGAGGGATGAGAAGAATAACCGGTACATGAAGACATGGTGCGAGGAACGGAAACAGCAGAGATACTACCACACTAGTCGATGACCTAGTGGGAATTGTGTCGATTGTGGTGCTGTCGCCCGAGTACCTCATGTCGATACGAGTGGGTGATAGATACAGAGAGCATCCTATCACGCCATAACCGCGACGGGGGATTCTTCACTACCTACGGTTGTGGGTGAATATGGTGAAGTGAGGATGGGTAAAATGTGGAGTCTCAAGATTATAGGCATTGGAGATGTTCATGTAGAAACCAATGTCGGCTACACCTTGACACTAAGGATGTAAGACATGTCCCCGACATACGGTTAAGCCTAATTTCGGGGAAATTAGATGATGATGGCTTTGTAAACTCGTTTGGTAACGGGTATGGAAACCCGACGGAGGTTCCATCAGTAGCAGCGTGAGGAAAGAAAACTTGCTCTCTTTACAAAACACAGGCTAGTTTGTGTAAAGCGAAGCGAACGCGCGGAAGAAGAAGCTTCATCCGAACGGTGGCACAAGACCGCGGTCACATGGGCATAAAAGGGATGGAAGTTCTTGCTAAGCAAAAGGCCATGCCGGACATTAAAGGTACACATTTAAATACATGTACTCATTGTTTGGTAGGAAAGCAACACGGTGTCTTTCCAAAGATTCCCGTCTCCACGAAAGGACAATCGCCCTTGAGCTAGTGCACACAGACTTATGTGGTCCTATGAGAGTGAAGTCCCACCGAGGAGTTTTCCAGACTTCTTGACATTCATTGATGATGCGTCAAGAAAGATATGGGCCTATAGTCACGAAGACCAAGGATGAAGTACTTGGCGTGTTTGAGAAATTCCACAAAGATGGTGGAAAAGAGACTGGGGAAGTTGTTGAAGTGTATTCGCTCAGATAATGGGGGTGAGTACATTGGGCCATTTGAAGAGTATTGCCAGAGTCATGGGATTCGTCATGAGCAGACCGTTCCCAAGACACCGCAACAGAATGGAATAGCAGAGAGAATGAACCGTACCATTGTAGAGAGGATAAGATGCATGCTATCCCACTCTAAGCTACCTAGAAGCTACTGGGTAGAAGCAATGCGTACAGCCGTGCATGTGATCAACCTGTCACCAGCAAAGCCTCTGAATAGTGATTATCCAGAGAGAGTATGGTCAGGCAGAGATGTTGATTATGGATACTTGAGGGTATTTGGCGCGGGGCATTTGTGCATATTCCGAAGGATGAGAGATTCAAGCTTGATGACAAAGCCAAGCGATTGCATTTTTCGGGTTATGGAGATGAAAAGTTTGGTTACAAACTCTATGATCCGATTAACAAGAAGGTAATCCCAAGTCGAGATGTCAGGTTCTGGAAGACCAAACCATAGCAGACTTTGAGGAGGGTGAAGCTACAAGCTTTCACCAATGATCTTGTTGATTGAACCGGAAGTTCCTACCGTGGAACGTCGCGAAGGCATTGAGAATGAGAGAACCATGAGTTTGAAGCTCATGATGAGAATCCTATTGCTCATGATGGGATAGAACCTATTGGTATAGAAGATGCATGAGATGCATGAACCACCACCGAGCAAGCGAAGAAGTGCATCCTCCCCGAGGCACCGGCCAGATGGGGCAAGGAGGTCCCAGAGAGAGACTAGCTTCAACCGGTATCCACCACATAACGTACGTGCTACTATCGGATGGTGGAGAACCTATGTACTATCAAGAGGCACTTGAAGGTACAGACAAAGAAAAGTGGTTGAAGGCCATGCATGACGAGATGGATTCTTTGCATAAGAATCACACTTATGAGTTAGTTGAGAAACCCACAGGGAGAAAAGTTCTCAAGAATAAGTGGATATACAAAAGTCAAGCATGGGGGAGAACAATCCTCACCCAAGGCACAAAGCTCGCCTTTGTTGTGGAAGGATTCGGTCAAAAGGAAAGGGATTGACTTTGATGAGATTTTCTCTCCTGTAGTAAGATGACTTCTATCCGGGTGGTATTGGGTATGGCCGCAAGTATGAACCTAGAGGTTGAGCAGCTAGATGTTAAGACAGCTTTTCTTCATGGAGACCTTGAAGAAGATGTCTACATGGACCAGCCAGAGGGGTTTGAGGTCAAAGGCAAGGAGCACCTAGTATGCAAGCTGATAAAGAGCTTGTATGGGTTGAAGCAAGCACCGAGACAGTGGTACATAAAGTTTGACTCCTTTATGGTGAAGCAAGGATACAAGAAGTCTGCTTCCGATCATTGTGCGTTTGTTCAGAGATTTCCAGATGGAGATTTCATTGTGCTATTGCTGTATGTGGATGATATGTTGATAGTTGGCCCAAACATCAACAAGATATCCAAGCTGAAGAAAGACTTGAGTAAGTCCTTTGAGATGAAGGATTTGGGTCAAGCAAAGCAGATACTTGGGATCACGGATCACCGTGACGTAAAGAGTGGAAAGTTGTGGCTTTCTCAAGAAAGCTACATCGAGAAGGTGTTGAAAAGATTCAACATGGATCGCCGGCGGTCGGTTGTCCGCTTGGTGGCCGGCCCGCATGACCAAAGAGATGTGTCCTAAGGGTGAGCATGAGCAGAGTCAGATGGAAAAGATTCCTTATGCATCCGCAGTGGGCAGTTTGATGTATGCCATGGTGTGTACTAGACCGGACATTGCTTTCGCCGTTGGGGTGGTAAGCGATTTCGTCAAACCGGTAAAGAACATTGGGAAGGTGTTAAGTGGATATTGAGATATCTCAAAGGCACTTCCAAATCATGTTTGTGCTTTGGTGGAAGTAAGCCTTTACTTGAAGGCTAATCGATGCATACATGGCGGTGATGTTGACTTCGATGAAGTCCACCGGGTTATCCGGTTACTTTTGCGAGGGGAGCAGTTTCTTGGCAATCAAAGTTGCAAAAGTGTGTTGCCCTCTCCACTACAGAAGCCGGCATATTGCAGCCACCGAAAGTGTTGCAAAGAGTTGCTATGGATGAAGAGGTTCTTCGACGGGGCGGGGCTAAAACGTAAACAGTTTGTAGTTCTATGTGATGACCGAGCGCCATCCACTTGAGCAAGAATCCGAAGTTTTCATTCTAGATCCAAGCACATACACGCGCGCGTTATCATTGGATTTAGAAGTACTTTCGAAGACAAGCATTTGTGTATCGAGAAGATCCATACCGACAAGAACGGGTCGGATATGATGACCAAAGTCTTACCGAAAAGGTAAGTTTGATGTTTGTTGTGCTATTGCCGGAATGGCAACACACTCCTCCCGTTGATTTGGCAATTGCATGGAGGTAGCCCCACCGCTCGGGAGGGGAGATTGTTGGAGTTATCCTCACATGAGGAGAGAAACCGGAGCCGACGTAAACGGGCTAATTCGCATCAAGACAAGTCGAGCGCCGCGCTCGAGAAGCGCGACTTCGCCAGAGTTCGAGTAACATAGGGCGATTCGCCAAAGTGGTGAAAGCCAAGGCCAAAGCCTCCAGTCTTCAGCGACTGGCTCAAAGGGAGCGCTCGCTCGGGCATAAATTTTGTGGGCCTTGCTACTACGACTTGAAATTTGGTTTTTGGAGATAAAACCAAAAATCAAGGTTTTGGAAAACCTAACCTAATGAGAACCAAACAAGTCGGGAAGGATTGGAATCGGACTAAAGCAAAGAGAGATAACCTTTTACTGAGACACAACCCTCAGAAAGAGATAAGAGTGATCTAGTAAGGTGAGAGACTGAAAAGGAGAGATTGTAATCTTCCTTCCCATTTTATTAAGAACGGCTCTTGTGGAAGTAGGCATCATTGGCGAACCACGGTAAATCTTTGTGTTGTGGTTTGCTTTTCTTTGCTTTACATTATTATCGTTGTTAATAGTTGTTTAGCGAAGTTGGGCATGTTAGTATAGGTTGTAGTTGATATTTAGATTTTGTGCGGAGTTGAAGTGTGTTCATACAAGTTATCTGTGTAGTGGGGAACCGATTGGTATTGGTGTAATCCCCAACAAATTTAATCGATCTTCTAGTCCTGTCGGTTGGGGAAACAAATTGTCAGTCACATTCGAATTGCTTGGTCATTGTTTGAACCTTAAAGACCTTTACTTGAACAATAACAACTTTGAAGGAGATATACCCAAGTCGTTGAGTGCTTTAAGAGGTCTAGAAAAATTTGATCTTTTCTCAGAACAACTTGTCGGTGAGATTCCAAAATACTTAGAGAAGTTTCCCTCGTTATACCTGAATTTGTCCTTCAACCGACGAGGGACGAGTTCCAACTAAAGGGTCTTTGCAAGCGCTAATGCAACTGCAATTTCACTAGGTGGAAACAAGAACTTGTGCGGTGGAATAGTAGAATTGGAGCTCCCTCCATGCAGCCAAAAAGGCATCCAAAAGAAAAAGAAAACTTCCTTTCCTGTTAAAGTGATTGTCCCTATCATTGTTGGGAGCATATGTCTTCTTCTATTATCGTGTGCTTTTCTTGTATGCTGGCAAAAAGCAAAGGCGAAAAAAGAACCATCTTCAAAAGAAACATTGTTCGACCAGCTATATGAAAGGATCTCTTATGGAGAGCTCCTTAAAGCCACGAATGGATTCTCCGTGGACAATCTGATTGGTGTTGGGAGTTATGGCTCTGTGTTTAAAGGCGTTATCCAATACATGAACAAAACTGTTGCTATAAAGGTCCTAAATCTTCAACGAGAAGGAGCTTCAAAGAGTTTCCTAACCGAATCCAAAGCTTTGAGAAATCTCCGCCATCGAAATCTTCTCAAAATCATAACAGCTTGCTCAAGTGTGGACTTTCAAGGGAATGATTTCAAAGCTCTAGTTTTGAAAGTACATGCCTAATGGGAGTTTAGAGGAGTGGATACATCCAAAGATTGATGAGCACCAACTTCAGCCAAGATATTTAAGTGTCAAACAAAGACTTAATATAGCGATTGATGTTGCTTATGCACTTGATTATCTTCACCACTTTTCTGAACGGGGATTGGCCATTGTGGATATAAAAGCCAAGCAATGTTCTTCTCGATGATGACATGACTGCTCATGTAGCTGATTTTGGAATAGCAAAGATGTTTTGTATTACATTGGTGATGATTCTTCTCAAAGCCAAATCAGCTCATTTGCAATCAAAGGATCAATTGGTTATGTTGCTCTAGGTATTTGTGAATTCATTATTCATGCATCTAGATCAATTGAGTAATGTACTATTTTTGTGTATGCAAATATCACTTCTAACTTCTTATGCATCACATATCACTTCTAACTTCTTATGCATCACAAGGACCTCAAACAAGCACTTGTTCAATCTTCACACACATTACATCCCTATATATTTTAATAATTGATAGTTGAAAATGCAGAGTAATGGAATGGGTAGTGAGGTCTCGTTGCTAGGAGATGTGTAATGCGATTCTAGGCGTCTTTACATTCATGGGAAGAAGCCAACAGATGATATGTTTCTCAATGGACTTAGCCTGCAAGCAACTACGTTGACAAGAATTTACCTAATCGGGTTATGGAAATTGTAGACCCGCTATTTGCTTGTACAAGAAAATGATGCAAGATCTTGAACATTGCCGGAGAGAGCAATAGACCAGATAGATTACACGAATGTTTGGGTTTAGCATTAGTTCTTGGAGTCGCATGTTCCACTCATTCACTGTAGAACGCTTGACGATGAACGAAGTCGTCATTCAGTTGCATCAATTAGGGAGCATCATGAAGGTGTTAGGAGTCTTTGAGTAACAAGCGGGGGCAAGTTGGCAACTCTCGCTTGGAAGCAAAAATGGACTGTTGCTGTCTTTTTAATGGCGTCAAATGGACCTAATCTAGACAATCTAGATTGCAGTCTCTCTATGCTCTGTTTCTGACTCGGTGACGAACAATTAGGATGAATGATTTTGTAGGTTTCTTTTCTTCAATGCATTTCAATTAATACCAAATACCAAGTGTTCCAAATTGTTTTTCATTTAATAGTTAGATGACAGTCGCGACACATACAATTGTGGAATCCGCCGACGACTTTGATGTCATTACTTCATCGTTGGTTTTCTTGCCTTTGTTGTTGAAATTGGACATCTCAGACGCATTTTGCATAGCGACCACATTATAAAACCATGTCATTCGGCGTTGGCTGCCAAGCTACCAATAGTCCAATACCACTTAATTTCTCCAACTAGGGCCACTTTGTGGAATAACACCAGAACAAAGAAACTAACAGAAATGAAAAGGCCTTAAAAGGCTTAACTGGACAAGTTGTACCGGCGTCTATGAACAAGACCCTACGACCATCTCAATCTGACCCTTGATCGGTCATTTTACGTATTCAAACATAATCTAAACGAAGAAAACAATATCCTTGTGGCATTTGGAAACTATCCAAAGCAACTTTACATACACTAGCATAGTGCACGCCCTCTGGGCATCAAATTGAATCAGGGTGATGATGCATTTTTTTTTAATGTTGACTCACTTGTAAATATACCGGTGAAAGTAGACATTTGTTTTTCGCTTGTAACGTGGGCTTTCTCAGCCTCGACTTATCCCTTTTGATGGAATTTCACTTGACTTAGAGCCAAAAAAATTAAATCATATGCACAGAGAAACAAAAGTACATTATCAGCTACAATGCTTTTATGTTTCCAAAATTGCATTGGTAGCAATCATATTCACAGAGATATACTGAATTGGACCATTCAAAGTTATCACGGCATCCAAAATAATTCCCTTGAACCCGTAAACAAAAAAAAAACGCATACACGGATATTTTGCGAAAAATGATCATGTATCGGTGATCGCAAGTTTTCTACTTTTTCCATAGCTTCCTACAGGTGCTTGTAAACCGCCCGATTCAACTTGCCTATATACCCGGGACCATAGCTTCCTACACTTCAACTAAGACTGTGTGTTGTTTGTGATCCCTTCCTTTGCCAAATACGTAGTCGTACTAAAAGGGGTTCTTTGGGAAATTACTCACATATTGTCTACTGAATCAACCTGGACGTTAAAAATAAAATAAAGAAGCAATAATAATTTTTTAAAAAGCTAAAAGAAAACTGAAGAGATGTAATCACACCACCGCATCACACAATAGAAATATAGGCTCTCACATGAGGAGGCATCCTTGATTGTTATTATACATCAGGAGAACTTGTGTTTTGAAGATGAGTATGTTTTTCACCAGCAGTCCCTTAAAGCATGCTGCAGTAGCATCAATTCAAGGTAGCTGCTTAAGTTGACATAGTTCCATACATGAAAGCAAAAACAACAATATGAAAATCAAATGCGATACCAACGGGACCTCAAAAGTATAACATCAAGATGCAGTATGTAAAAGAAGGTGTTATTTGATGAAGCAAGAGCACATAAAAGATCGTCTCAAAGTGGAGATCATGGAGTCGTAACAAACACTCATTTCTAGCCTTCTAGGTGCAAACGAAATGTCGAACCAACCAAGAAGCCCCGACATCCTATTGCGATGGTTCGGTCACTTTCTGCAAAGGAAAAACAAATCGGTAATCGTATCGTTTAGCCATGCCAATTATTACATTTTCTATCACCACCAAAATATCACATACAACCAATACCAGAACAGAGTAGAAATAGAACGTATATACTTTCATGCTCGCTAGAGGAACAACAAAAGCACATGTATTCTAAGACAATTAATACTGAGTAGTTGAGAATGCTCCCAGTGACCCACGTCAGCTTCTCTTTTTTCTCTCAGACTGACACATCAGATTTTACCAAAAAAAATGAATTCTACGCCCTTTTTTACGCCCTTTTTTTGCGATTTCAATTGTTCGTAGCCCATAGATAAGTAGATAAAAACCTTTTTTAAGTCTTATCTCTATTCTTAAATTTTATCTCCATTCTTACTCCTTAAATCTTATCTCCAAACAAAACAAGAAGTTCTTTTTCATTTTAGTACCGTGTTTCAGATCAAAGGCTTAGAGTTTCTACGTCTTTTTTTGCCGATTCAATTGTTCCTAACCCAAAATAGATAAAAACCTTTTTTATATTTTTTTTTTCTATTCTACATAACACTCCCAAACTCTCAAAAAAAAAAAAAAATCATCTCTTCAAAAATTTTCTCTTATTCATCTCTTCTTCCAAAACTTTCAATCCTCTTTGTTGGAACCACTTTCAATTATCTTGATTTCCTTTTGCAGGCAATCATTTCGTTTTTTTTTTCCCTCCCGTTCAAACCCAGTCACCAAACTAATAGTTGTCATCTTTTCATTGTGAGAAACTGCACTGGAGTTACTACACAACCTTCTTCTTCAGAGAAAAAACCCCGAAGAGAAGCTTCGTGCTATAAGAGAACTTTTTTCCTAAGCCTGGAAGCTTATATTGTCCCTTCTCACAGGTTTGATTTTTTTTTTTTTTTTCTATTGTAACTTTTGTCTTTGAAAGGTTAAGACAAAATTTAATAACTGCAATAATAGAATTTTTAATGAAAAATTGATGATGAACATACCTAATGGAAGAACTCGTTGTTGGGCATTGCTGGAAGAAACTGGATGTACCTGGCCTTGATTGCTATTATCCGTGGGAGACGGCATTTGCAGGACTTGCTTTGAAGATGACGGAGGTGAACGCAAAAACAGCTTTGTTTCCTAGCAACACCTGAATTCCATAGGTCCTTTCTGATTGGGCTTAGGAATTTTGTCGCAGCTAACACACCTTGCAGATTGATAATTGGAGTTACCTTGAAAATGTCAAAGAGCCAAGCCCATAGTTATTTTTTCTGCATCACATTCACTTTGGATAAGTGGTGCATCAGAAGCAGCTTTTCTTTCTTGATAAACCAACCCTTTAGCTTCTCAAACATTGTATGCGTGTTTGAATTGGTATTAACCCTAACGTAAGAGTTATACCCAATTATCCCCCGACGCTTTTAGGTTGTATCCCTCAAATGTCCCATCACATTCTCATTAAGCCTCCGGTGATTGACATCCGGTTTTCCAAATTGTATTCTTTGTTTTCTCCAATTCTCCCACATCGGATCAATGCACGAGGTGTTGCATGTATTGATTTAGAATTGCCCCGGGTTACGGCTCACCCCTCTAACTGTAACTTATATTATTGTTTTCAAATATTGGCTTTGTTTTTGAGAACTTACTGCGAGAATTCAGAATTTGTTAAGCCAGTCCACTTTTTAGAGGATTCCGGCGAAACATTTCATACATACCGCCTCCAAAGAAATTGGTCCATACACATCCAACCTGTGATGCCTCCCCGCCTCCAAGAACTATGCCTCCACCTCCTTCGAGGGACAATGCCTCCACCACCATTAAAGCTAATGTCATCGACTCCATTTTTGGAAGCCGGTCACAGTATTTCAAATCCTACCAAATCAACATCAGACCCTGTTCCAAGTGTGTAAAAAAATGATCCTTATTAAGACAATTATTTACACTCAAAGGATATGGCAAAGGAGCCGCGTTTTTCAATGTGGGGTTCATAGGTATGTGGATTTGCCGATAAAATCTGAGAGGAGCTTATGGTAATGGTTTAAAATCATATGTCTGCCCATTTTACTGCTCTTATTATGGTTACAAAGTAAGCAGCTCTATGATGAAGTGGTGCGCTGCGCCGAGCTGTTATTCTGCTATAATATTTTTTGTTGCGTGGTAGACAAAACTACGATGTTTCTTGCAACTGCACACATAGCTTCTGCTGGAACTGTACCGAGGATGCTCATAGTCCAGTGGACTGCGACACCGTGAGCAAGTGGATATTTAAGAATAAGGATGAGTTCAGAAATATGGTCTGGAAATTAGCTAATATATACCAAGGCTTGCATGTACTGTCCAAAGTGCAAGCGACCAATTGAGAAAAACCAAGGTAACATGCTTATGACCTGCATATGTAATTTCAAGAGATTTGGCTAAAAGATTGTCATATAGATATATTCATTACTATGTAAGATGGGCAGCCAATCAATTGTCAAGGCAAAAGGCAATCACAGATTTACAGAAAATGAAAGGTAAGAGTTTCGAGAAGCTGGTGTACATACAATGTGATCCTAAAAAAAAAAAGTACACACAATGCATGTGTATCGGAAGCAGAACTCAGGTTCACAACAGAGGCCTGGTTGCAGATAATTGAATGCAGGCGCGTTCTTAAATGGACCTATGCCTATGGATACTATTTACCCGAGCTGAGCATGAACAAAAGAAGAGGCAGTTTTTTGAGTTCCTTCAAGAACAGGTGGAGTTTTATTTAGAACGGCTTCATCAATGTGCAAAGAAAGAGTTACCGTTTTACCTTCATGGATATGACCCACCTGGATATTTCAACGAGTTCCGTACAAAGCTATGTGAGCTGACCAGCATGACCCGTAATTACTTCAAGAACTTGGTTCAAGCACTGGAGTGGCCTGGTTGATGTGGACTGGCATGGTAACCCAGACTCATAGTTTTGCAACCATCGCGCCATTTCAATCCCCTACGCTTACAACCATTTGCAAGTTGTGCAACCAAGACAGATAAGAGTTCCAGTTCCTACTTCAAAATAAAGCTGGCTATAAAGTGGTCACAATATTGGTGGTATAGACAAGTTTTTAGGGGTAAAGTCTCAGGTCAGTTTTCGTGTCAAGGGATTGATTGATGTGTGTTTATTTGGGATTGGCATTTTAAGGGTAGTGTACATGGTCTGAGATCATATATTGTAGAAGTTACCGTTATGTAATAACTTTCTGTAACTTCCTATTCTATGCATGCAAATCATATTCGGATGTTTATCTTTCCATCAATATTGTATATGAAAATGTGAAACTCTTTCTCGGATATTCATGATTTCTTTACGACTTTGCACTGTCTATGATTTTTTCATATAACAGAAAATCTGTTTAAATATGGTGGAAGGTAGGAACAAGAAAAACTTAGAAAATCTATCAAATGTAATTGTAATGGTTTAATCAAGATAAGTGGAACAGTGGAAATTATGAAATGGATAAAGGTTTTTGAAAGGTTTATTTGGCAATTAAAAATACAACAAAGAAGACCTTTAAGATCTGGAACAAGATAAATTTGTGTAATACAACACTCAAAATCCTCCTCTAGCCAAGTCATCCTCCCAAACACAGTCATGGACTTGCAACCTTTTCTGTACTAATCTTGGCGTGTAGCTCGACTTTTCGATTTTTTCTCGATTGAATTGCCACTTGGGATCGGAGTTGGGAGGATCTATAAATACCAAGAACCCTCGGACTATTCCAACGTCGGGATACCGAGGGCCCCAGTGAGCTACTACACTAAGACGACCCAAGTAGAAACCTACTATGCTCAATCAGGCATGCCAAATGCACAACCAAGCCCAAGCTCAAAGGAATCAGTTGACCATATATAGCCAATTGCAAGAACAAGTTCTTCTGGCGTAAATAAAGTATTCAAGATTAAGTTCTTCCGATGATGCTTTGACACGGTGCATATTCGCCGACTTTTTCAAACTCTTTGAAAAATATAATAGTTTCTGCTTGCTGCTGTTTTTCAGTTTTTTCTCGCAATTTTTTGATATAGAAGGTGGTTTCTGGAATCAGGAGTGCACGCTTAATTCAACAGCTACAGGATCAGGAGCAATCGCAGCTTCACATAGGAGTTCGGCTGTGGAGAGGACACAAGGTTTTCTTTTGTAAAGTGTACAATAAACGGGACTGGGACGATATACTTGGGAACAGCTTGGGGTATATTTTCAAGAGTGGTCTGTTCCTTCTATGACTTGGATGGCATTATAAACCTTCGGGTTGGATGGACTGGGGAGACCCTTCAAGGAGAGGGTAATGATCCTTCCCTTAATAAACTTCCAGGAGTATAATTTATTTTCCCAAAATTTCGTTTATAAATTCTTTTTATTTAGAACTAATCTCTCTTAAAATCTACAGGACTGTGTGGTTAGGGGAGTACAAATGCAAGGGAAGAGGAGCCGATTTAAAGAGGTAAGTGCCATGGGCCATATCATTCAAAGATGAGGAAGCGATACCATTTTTGGATAGGAACTTTAACAAGAACTTTATTAACGGAGACCGATGGCTACAATTGTAGTCCTTTTTCATGGTGTCACATTGAAAGGGTGATTCATTAAGTCTGGAGGGCATATGGAACCTGTAGATTGTAGTGGATGGTGGTGCAGTTATTTTTTATCCGGACTGTAAATTTCTTCTGTACTATTTTCTCAATAAATAGGAGCAGGTCAATTGTTATGATTAGTTTGTTAGCCATAGCAATCAGCATGGTTTCAACTGTTAGGGGGGGCAATTGGTATGTAATCCTAAGTGTAATACTACAAAATGAAGCAACGACCCTTCTTATTCAGGGGGTGTTGATGTCTAACGCAAGGGTACATGACATTTGAAGAAATATTACTTTTGATGTTGTATTGTGTACATAATTTAGCTGATGAATGGATATGATCTAAGCCATGATGAGACAAGGTAAGAATAAAATTGTTTCAGTGTAGCAATGCGGTATGAGTTTATGCATGTACCCAAAGTAACTAAGTCTAGCTACGCCAAAATTATGAAATTTGATGAAGATGCATGACTCCTAATAGGATAAAAGCATTGTTAAAGTAGAATATGTTTATTTCAATGCGTCATTAAATCATTTATTATCAAACTTTTCGTTTTATTCTTCTGATTCATCTATCAATTTACTCAATAATAAGTCATATAGGTAGTTTTTAGGTGGTCCTCTTGAATAATTAAAATAAATTATTTATGATTCACATTATTCCGATATCCTTAGATATATATTATAGCTATACCTCTTGGCTCAATTTTTTGGAGCTTTCAAACTTTTGTACTGGACTCAACTTGAGCTTTGTTATTATTGGTTAAATTTCAGTATTTACTCATTGATGTTTTGGATATAAAATTTCTATATATCTCAATATTCGCTTATTGACTCATAGTTAGATATGACATAGGTTATGTGCAACTCAACAACAAGAACATTGTGGGCAATGAATATAATTTGGTTATTGCTTAAACATATAGTATGTTTTGAGTGTTCTATTCCTTGATTGTTGCGTTATATTTTGATAGTTTATATAGATGAGGATGATAAAAAATATTATTTAAGACAATAATAACCCAAAAATAGAATCAAAACCTTTCTAAAAAAAAAATTAGAATAATATAAACCCTTCAAACAAAGTATACATATATTATAAACAATGAATTATTAGCTATCAATATACATATATTATGTATTCAAGTGGACTTTAAGCTTTTGAGTCATTAGCTATCTATGTAACAAGTCC
Source organism: Coptis chinensis (assembly GCF_015680905.1). Taxonomy (NCBI): domain Eukaryota; kingdom Viridiplantae; phylum Streptophyta; class Magnoliopsida; order Ranunculales; family Ranunculaceae; genus Coptis; species Coptis chinensis. The sequence goes on along the minus strand of NC_141456.1, from coordinate 3,871,199 downwards.
GGCCATAGGCCGGGCCAAATGGCTAGTTTTCATATAAGATAGGGAAAACAGAGTTCCCAGAAGAAATGTTCAAATGATTTTCTTAATAGTTTATGACAGATATTATTAGCTAATGGGCGTCTATCAAGTATGGGAAATCTAAAATAAGGTCAAAGTATAACCTAACCAAGGACAAAGTATAACCTACCCATCGTGATGAAAGGTTTTAATTATCACTTTTAGTTGAAACAAAAAATTTGTTTATGTACATTTACATATAAACAGGTAAGTTAAATTTCTAAGACAGTATTGTTTTTTTCCAATATTTGTAGGGTTAGGCATAATTTCAGAAAGAGGTTCGATGATTAAGTTTCAAAAAGCTAACTGAGCTTTTGACCTAGACTATGTCAGTACTCGAACTTGATGGTCATCTGCATTTCAAAGAAAAATGTTAAGGCTGCTATAATATACGACTGCTATAAAATCCTTAGCAATGAATTTTGTTCCCTATATATACCAATGACTGCCACCAACAGACAAACTCAGTAGCAAAAATACTAATGGATTTAAATCTGTTAGTATAGTAAATATCTCATTAAAGCAAATCTTATAAATTATTGTTAACAGATAAACATCTCATTTCATAACCAACAAATTTTCAGAATTTTTGCTACACTAAGAAACCAAAGGAGCACCGTTCCTACAATTCACGCAAACGAAGCCCTAATAAATAATGATAATGGCACTTATCAGCTGGGCTAACACTATAAACACTTAAAAGATTTTATAGAAGAAGGAAGAGTGCAACATATGCTATGAATTGTGTTACATTATTTTAATAAGGTGAATCATTGTTACAATCAAGGGGAGAAACATGCAGGTACAGTTGATAGGTGTCTTTGTTGCATACAAATTTTAAGATGATCCTTTGGAAAATAACAGAAGTCATAAAAGTATTGAAAGAAAAGGGTACCAACATATACATGCGAGTATGTTGTCCTAACTGAGTCCTAGAATTCATAGTTCACGTCCTGCATCAGCTCTCTAGAGAAAGTTCTTCCTTGTCTAAAAAAGAATAGAAAACCAAATATAAAAATGATACACCAACGACCAGCAAGATCACAAATTCTTCACCATAAAATAAAATAAAAAGCAAGAACACATATTAACGTACTCTATCATTTACAATATATGAAATCAAACCCCAGTCAACCCCCACATGCCGAGAAGAAGATACAAAAAGTACTTATATTTATTATCTATAACTTTAGAACATGAAATATACAACACTTATACGTCAGCAACAATCAAAGCAACACAGAAACAATGTATTTTCTTTAATTTCTATCGATTTTAGAAATTCAAAAAAGAACATATAATTAAAAGTTGCTTACCTGCAATTGGCTATTGGACAGATGATAGGAAACTGGCGAAAGTAATTTTGGAGCTTGATTGGCCTTGATTTGATTTCGTTTTAAATGGGCATCCCTTCTTTTGCTTCAACTGCCTAGTGAAGTCCATTACTTCATCGCCTTCCCTACATGACTCGGCTTGTAAATTAATCCACAGTAAAACACCAATCAAATTGAATGATAATGCTTCTCTTCAATATACACCCCTAAAAGCCGAAGTAGAAAAGAAATCGGAGAATTTACATAAAATGAACATCAAATGAAACAACAAATCGGATGAACTTAGAGTTTGAGACTTGAGGGTACCATTTCTGAAATGACCATTTTGCACTGGGAGAAATGTAATTGTATATTAAACGCATCATCTAATCCCCTTTATATTAGACGCTTATTTTCTGGAGGAGAAGAAGTTGAAGGATTGAGAACGACGAGATTAATAACGTAACTCATTAATGTGAAAATTTATGAGTCCCGAAATTTATTTTAAACAGAAGTGAGGATAACCCCCATGAAAGTTAATGCGTGAAACGTTGCTATATTAGAGATCCAAGCTTGGAACCCAAAAACACATCTATATTCATCTTGGCGCTTCATTGATTAGGGAAGCAACCAACTTGGAATCCAAAAACACATCTACTTACCACTTGTACAATGGATTAGGGCCAATGTAATTGTTGTGAGCTCTGATTCACTATCTTTGTCATGTTTCTCTCCTATCTTTCTAGGAACTCTGAACGTGGCGATGTAATTTTTCTCTAAGTTATTAGGGGTGAAGCGAAGTGCAGAGGTTTCTAAACTAACCCATTCGACAGTGAGACGGCTTTTGATGACAACCTGCAACTATTTTCACAAAACATTGCCGCCTTGGCGGCCGAGCCTTTACTTGCCTTGGACAATCTTAAAAACATAGGCTATCCTAGCGAAAGGTTTCCCCAAAATCCCTCCAATCTCCATGTGAATCTCCTATGGGAAAAAAAAGCAGAGATAACCAAAAACTTTCCGTCCTGGTTTGCCTTCACTTTGTCGGTATTTTATCTTATCCTAAAACTAATGTTCTTCTAAACCAACCCCTATATTTGGTCCCCAGTTGAACCAATGTATTTCAAACTTGGATTATCAAAGTAGCTTCATCTACTTTGAATTCCACTGAAAAATTCAACAGTCTTCCTTTCTTGACTATTCCAAAGGATGTAGTATTCAGAGTTGTCTAAAACTAATCTAAAGAAAAATTATATAACGATTTCATACCAACATCCATTTCTCCTGGAGAACTTAACTATTGTTAATAGAATTGCATGATCCTGAACTCACATATAGATTTGTAAGAACGACGAAGAGTTACCCTAGTAGCATATACCACATATATGAAGTTTCTGGTCAACTTGCAATCCACGGCCAAGTAAGCTCTTGAGTAGCGGGGGCAACTCTTATTTTTTTCTTTTTCATCCACCCCTCCTTTTTTTCTTTTTCCCCTTCCCTCACTTTTCTCTCACTTATATCTAGTATTCGACATATGTACATAGTTTTACTACACACACGACACACCTACTTCTTGGGGGGAACCATATACTTCTCCAGTATCACCCTATTGAGCTGTTGTGGAATCTACAATCTATAGGTAGATACTTAGATATTCATCCCTTTGCTACACTCAAGTACTTACATGAGAAAAAAGTGGAACGCATACAAAGAATCAAAAAAGGAGAAACAACAACTTACTAACATCCACGCACCAAGGTAATTACAACAAAATTGCAACTCCTAAGGAAACCAACCCATCGATTCTTAAATTGCATAGACAAAAGGACATTCCACATACCGGTTTTCACCCACAATGGTTTAAAATGAACTGAGGGAGGCAAATCTTTCCTCCTCTATACATCTGGGTTTAAAAAAAACATTTAATTAACAAAACCCCAACAATTAATTAGAAACAATAACAAAAATAACCAATCAAACCTTGTGAGTTTTTCCATCAAAAGTTCGGGGCGATGTAGCGGGGATAAGTAATAGGAATATCAAACTCATACTTCAGCAGATTGTGAATATACCAACATTTCCCAGTCCACTTTGTTCCTTCTGGATTTGCAGCTGATATTCTAAACCAATCATTATCATTTTACTTGTTCATACCGGCCTGTATATGCAATTAGTGATTTGTATTCTTCTTTCAGTCTTTGTGTCCATACTGCCCCGTCTCTTGGTCAAGTAAAATTCATGCTGAAAACCATATTAAATACAACTGAACTTTGTCTTTGAAGATAAACTACTTGTGTGAGGGAAAAATAAGAAAATTATACATCAAAGAAAATTAAAAGTTTAAACAAAATAAATCATAACTTTGAAAAAGAATAACAGGTTAGTTAGTCATAATCATTATCCTGATGAAAAGAAAGGCATAATCAAACCAAATACATGGGTGTGAATATATATACCAGGTGTTGATCAATGCAATTACTGTTAGTTGGTCCAAAACAGTTCCACCAGCTCATTGTTTAAAATGTTGAATGACTATTTGAAGCTAACGAATGATATATGAGATTAAGAATGAATTAAAAATTAAAAATTAAAAATTAAAACACTTACCTTTCAAACTGCTGAAATTCTCCACATGGTTCTCCAAAGAAACTCACCCGAAGAAGGTTAACAAAAAGATTAATATCAAGTTTCTTTTGATTAATAGCAAGGCTAGTACTAAAGTTTGTGTTGCCCCCATAACTTGGACTCAGACCTGGCTCGAAATTCACTTATTCCATAAGCGGGGGAGGACCAAAAGAGGAAATCTACTTTTCGACTACGTAACACGGACTAAATCTCCCATCCATCCTTACTCCGTAGTTTTCCTATCGAAGTTGGATTGTACCCACTCGAGTGTATCCATTTAGAAAGCTATTAACCCTTTCGGTGTAATTATATCCACCCAGCAGAGGGCTCTGCTAGGCCTTGGGGATAACTCTTTAGGGACAACTCTTTTGACTTCAACCATGTTACCATTCGGGTTCATGAAAAGTTTTGAATATAACTTTTTCTACTGCATCCTCTGAATCGTAAGTAATGAATCCAAAGCCTCTTGGCCTTTGAGTATTATGGTCATACATTACCACTACATCTGTAATTGTCCCAAACTTATCAAAGTATTTCTTTAAGTCACTCTCTGTTACGGTGGATGCTAAACCTCCTACAAATATCTTTTTTGTGCGGGCAGGACCTGGTGATCCATGAATGCTACTACTGTTTCTATTGAGAATGTGTTGATCATCCCTAGGATCGGCCTTCTTTGCTTCAACCTGAAAATTCAAAGCCCAATTTGATTACAATAGCAATAATGAGACTATACCTGAAAAAACAGTGACATACAAACTAATTTTGATTACACTCATATTGCAAACTAAAAATAAAACAATTCTGAATCAAAAGTCAAAAGTATCCCAAAAATGGAGGAAAAAAGGGAAAAATATGGAATCGAGCAGATACTTCAAGGGCTCGATGATGGGTATAAAACCCCAGCGAGAAATATGGTCATTGGCACTGCGTTGTGAGACACTTCTTAAAATATAGTCGTCACGATTGCATCCACAATCCAGCCAAAGTCCTTCGTTTCGGTTCACAAAATTAGCAACAAAATTGACCAGAAGAACATAACATACCTTTTTTTTATCATACTATCATCCATAGCTTTATACTCCATATTTTTCAATGCAAGTTCTACGCCGTAAGCACTTAAGTTCACAGAGTCAGTTGTACCAATAGCACCACAGGGACTTGTAGCTTTTTCACAGCCATAAGGTAAGGCAGGTCTGACAACACATCTGACTTTTCCCTATAAGCATTAAAAACTTGAGTCAGTCGGCATGGGAATTTATCCAAGCCACAGATAATGACACCAATAAGAGAAAAGTTGGCATTTAATTTTAACCAATAGATTGGTCATTTAATGAGCAAGAGGAGGGAAATCAAGATGCAGGGATGCAAATACATCTTTTTTACACATAACTACTTTCACTTGAACCAAAGCTTTGACCTATAACTGTAATAAAATCGCTTCAGAGTGATCCATCAAGCTCTAAAACAAACATGACTTGCTTGACCCATGTTTAACAAAGTTTCTTGTGTTCTTTATTTGTTGTTAAGAACAATATTTGACTATTCATCAAGTTCTCGTATACTTTCCTAACAAACCAAAACAAACATATAGTCCAAATCTACACCTTTCCTATTGCAGAATCACACTCAATCCAACAACAATACGCACTCCATATCCTGAAGACAATGGTCACAAAAAATCAAAAGGGTTTGAAATTCATATCTATGGGAAATTTATTCATCACGAGTGCGTTAATCCAACTGTCTAGCTATGTTTTGGCTGCATTCTTTTGCATGAGTGCGATTACTTGGTTTCGTTAGCTCAAGTATCGGACTGACATGCTTCGTAAAATACACATGATCATATCCTCAATCGATCCAAAGACCTTTGTTTCGACTCACGGGCTCGATTTTCTCTCACACTCTTGGGCTGTATCTTTGATAAATCGCTCCATACCGAAAGTGAGAACTTGCGTGAAAAATCTGTTTCAACTCAAAGAACTCGTTTCATGGAGAAAGGTAATTTCGAGGAAATAGTCCCAGGCAAAAAGCGACCTTTTGGCATTTTGTCACTAATGTCTAGCATTGGCATAACAGTTCCTTGTTTCAACATAGATTCATGAAAAAATTTACGGCTCAACCCATCTATTCACGGCCTTCACCACTCGAAGTTAAAGAATTAGGACTTGAATTGGTATATTTAGAAAAGTGATACCCGTTGGACTATAATCTTTGAAAGTGGTGTTAACTCCATAAATCTTGAATCCAATTTCATGATTTGCATTTCCTTTTCCATACCCTTTAAATGTATCAGTACCTTGATTGAAAGATTTACCGTAATTAGCAAAATTTACCTCCTGTCCTTCTGCGTGTTTCCCTTCTATCCAACCAATTAACTGAGCTGGCATCAACTAACTCCCTTATACACATGAAGACCATACGAAAAGCAAGAGCACACTACACCCACAATTGAGGAATAACTCTACATAATATACTCTAAAACACATTGAATCAATTTTTTTTATAGATTAGCTGAAATGTAAAAGCGAGAAAGAATTAATCCACCCAAAACTTGTTCGACTTCTTAGTGAAACAAAGCTCTACCGTGAATCACAAGAAAGTCCACAACTAAATCCATCCATAGCTCGAATTAAACAAACACTACTCAGTCATTCCAAAAAAATAGAAAACGGTTTTCTTAAGCAAATATGAAGATGGAAATCCAGTGCGATATAAATAGAACCAACAATCATTGAACGGGGTCAAGTGCGATATAATCAAGTTTTCTTAAGCACAACTTCAACAAAAAAAAAATCAATGGAACCAATAGTCATTGAAAATGAAATAGATTAATTCAGGAAACAAATAACTAAGAAATCGGAGGTTACTCAGATATCTCCACCTCCGTTATCTCCAAGTTGTGATGGCTGAAATCACTATATGAAGAGCAGGGACCAGGTTATTGTATAAGTGAGAATTTAAATATTCTCGCGATACTCAATAATTGAAATACGATATCTAAAAATCACAATAAGTAATGGAAATCTAATATGAAACAGAAAGAAAGAAGTGAATGGAAACATTATTAGTTACAACTACCATGTACTGCAACATGATATAATTAAATATTTGATCAAGCCATCACAGTGTATAAAAAGAGAAACAAAAATATGAATCCCAAATGCTTAGTACAGTCATTGAATATGGATTTAAAATTCAAAGTACTATTCCAGAAACAAAGATCCAACCAAAACAAATATCCAATCCAGAAACGTAGCACTCATTCAGTCATTCTTGATAGTAATTTCTAAGTAGAATAATATTGTAATCAAAGCATTGGAAACATAGGACTATCCACAAAATCTATAACTAAATTAGAACATGAAAACATGAAGTAGCGGGTCGCAAGTCTAGGATAAACAATAGCATAATTCAAATTTAAACAAACCCTCAAGAAATTGTTTCAACCCGTTAATTGTAAATGTACCTTCGAGTATGATACTGCAATACTTCAATGAATTTTTTAAATGCAGAATACAGGGGAGTAGCGATTAGTGAAAACTTAAAAGGGGGAAAAAAAGCAAAAAACCGAGAAGAAAAGAATTTAGAGCAGTAAAATACTTATATGAGAGAAACGAAGAGGGAGAAGAGAAGTCAGAAATAAATACCTGATTGGGAGAGAGAAGAAGAAGAGAGATGGTTGGTTTCTTGAATTTAATTTCGGTATAAAAGGTAATTATTTTGCAATTAATGAAGGTAAGTCGCGCACAATTGAATAGGGGCGTATAGTTGATTTCCGACCTGAATTTACACATACATCCTTAAATTACTATATAATCTTAAGGGTATAGATGATAGTAAATTTTAAAATTACTAAGTAGTCCTTCTTAAAGGCATTGAATAATTGATTTTAATATTTTATCAAGGGTATTTCATGGTAGAAAAAAGGTTGGTTCAATTTAAATGTCCATGTTAATTATGGTATACTCTACTAATTGAGATTCATAGTACTGAAGGCGCGGATAGATGAAGTAGTAGTATAAATAATGATTAAATATATTTTTTGTACCTCTAATTCTCTCGAGGGTATTGTATATACCCTTGAATATTTAAACCGGACATAACAAAGCGAATCCCAAGACATCTAACTAGTATTCGGCTTGGACTTGGTTCTTGGTCAGAGTTGTTCCGGATTTCTGGTAGACTAAACTCAACCCGAATTATCCAGGTAACGCTAGCCCAATTTGAACCAAGTTCGGATCTATGAGATACTTTGCATAGTTGAGTACATCTAAGATTGAGAACACCCTTTCTCTCCATCGCTTGAAGTGTGAACCGTTAAAGGATTCAATCTTTGGCACATTGGGTAAGTGATGTAGTATTAGCGTGGTGCTTAGATCTAAAATAGCTCACAAACAAGAACACAAAATAAAGAGCTCTCAACTCTCTAATCAATATAGTTTTTTATTAACCAAAAAACTAAAATTCTCATTTCCAAGCATCTAAAAGCTCCAATTATGTTCTGCATCTGCATTAGTAAGTTGTGAGCATTCAATAGAGGTGCAACATCTCTCATAGTCGAAGTAACCTCCATGACTCCAGAATTGGTTTCTTTGTTCGGCGTGTCTACTGGTGTAGACATCTCAAATCTTTCCTTAAGATTGTTGGATGCGAATAAAGAAAACAACGAAGAGACAAGGACAGTAGTAACAGGGAACAACCAAGGCGCGGATTAGGTTGTCTTTAAGGAAAGATTTCGCCCCTTCCAGTGGTGCAGAAAGGCAGCAGTGGCGTCTTCCTCACAAGATACAATGGTGTACAGCAGTCTGACTTGCACTAGAACAAACTACTCTCTAGAACAGCAATATAACTCTCTCTGGCGGCTAGAGTAAGAAGAGAAGAAGAAGTAGGTAGGATGCGAGTTCTGTTTCTCTGATTTCGTGTGTGAGTTGCTGTCTCTGGGATGCCTCTATATGGACGCATCATCTTGTATTTATAGATGTAAGGTGGCCGGTTTCCAGATATGAGAAGGACTCATACTGTTACTCTAAGTCGGTTTCCAAAAGAGATAAACATGGAAGAGAAACCAACTCGAAGTAGAACACCCACTGAAACTTGCTGCTGAAGCAAAAGCAAAAACAAGTTTAGGCAATTGATCAATCCACTACATATTAGACACAACAGTAAGCAAAAGCCCAATCCCGACCCGACGCGGTCGCACGCGTGTGGCTTTAGGTGAGTCCTCCCTCTTAACATAAAAACATTTGTACCTTAAGGGCACGCCCTTATAGTAGAGGAATTCCTCATATACTTCACTTGCTAGTGGTGGATAACCAATGTGGGACTATCTTCTATGCACCAAAGTGGAGAGAACACTCTTTGTTCATCTCCTCCACTTTGCACACACATACTAGTATTTAGAAATACAATAGAGATTCCAACACATATCACAACACAAAGATGTACTGTGGTTCGGCCAATGATGCTTACTTCCACAAAAGCTAATCCTTTTATAAAGTGGGAAGGAAGATTACAATCACTCCTTTCAGTCTCTCACCTTACTAGATCATTCCTCTCTCCTTATAAACTTTTTTGGATGCAAGGGTTTTCTCTCAGTCTTGATTGCTCTCAAAATTGGGTTTTTCTCTGTGTTAGGTTTTCCAAAACCTTACTTCGGGTTTTTATAGTAACCCACAATTTCGCGGTTACTGTAGCAAAATAGAAAACTACGAAAATAGACATGGCGTGCTTGGCATCTCGGTAAAGGCCAATGTCGAAGCAGCGCCCTCAAGTGCCTATTACTGCGTGATTTCGGTAACAATAAGCGTGCGTGCCTTGGGATAGACTAAATCGGTAAAGGCTTCGGACCTTTCACGCTAAAAAGGAACTTCTTTCTCTCCTCTTCTTCCTCATCCTCATGTGAAGGATAACTCCAACAATCTCTTCCTCCCGAACAGCGAGGGTGGATACCTCCATGCAATTTCCAAATCAATAGGAGGAGTATGCTACCATTCCGGCAGAAGCGCAACAAACATCAAATTTACCTTTCGATAAGACTTTGGTTATCATATCCGACCCGTTCTTGTCGGTATAGATTTTCTCAATACACAAATATTTGTCTTCAAGTACTTATCTAATCCAATGATAACACACATGTATATGCTTGGATCTAGAATGAAAACTCGGATTCTTACTCAACTGGATGGCGCTCTGACTGTCGCATAGAACTACAAATTGTTTCTGCTTTAGCCTTAGTTCATCGAAGAACCTCTTCATCCATAGCATCTCTTTGCAACACTCAGTCATGGCTGCAATATACTCGGCTACTGTAGTGGAGAGGGCAACACACTTTTGCAACTTAAATTGCCAAGAAACTGCTCCCCCTGCAAAAGTAACCAAATAATCGGAGGTGGACTTCATCGAGTCAACATCACCTACTATGTCTGCATCAGTGTAGCCTTCAAGTAAGGGCTTACTTCCACCAAAACACAAGCATGATTTGGAAGTACCCTTGAGATATCTCAATATCCACTTAACACATTCCCAATGCTCCTTATCCAAATTTGACAGAAATCGGCTTACAACACCAACAGCAAAAGTAATATCCGGTCTTGTACACACCATTGCATACATCAAGCTACCCACTATGGATGCATAAAGAATCTTTTTCATCTGACTCTGTTCATGCTCACCCTTTGGACACATCTTTTTGGTCATGTGGAACTGGCCACCAAGCAGACAACTGAGTGGCTTAACCTGATCCATGTTGAATCTCTTCAACACCTTCTCAATGTAGCTTTCTTGAGAAAGCCACAACTTCCCACTCTTTCTATCATGAGTGATCCACATCCTAAATATCTACTTTGCTTGATCCAAATCTTTCATCTCAAAGGACTTACTCAAGTCTTTCTTCAACTTGGATATCTTGTTGATGTTCGGGCCAACTATCAACATATCATCCACACACAACAAGAGCACTATGAAATCCTCGTCTAAAAATTTCTGAACAAATATACAATGATCGAAAGCAGACTTCTTGTATCCTTGTTTTGCCATAAAGGAATCAAACTTTATGTACCACTGTCTCAGTGCCTGCTTCAATCTATACAAGTTCTTTATCAGCTTGCATACTAGGTGCTCCTTGTCTTTGACCTCAAACCCTTTTAGCTGGTCCATGTAGACATCTTCTTCAAGGTCTCCATGAAGAAAAGTTGTCTTAACATCTAGCTGCTCAACCTCTAGGTTCGTACTTGCGGTCAGACCCAATACCACCCTGATAAAAGTCATCTTAACTACATGAGAGAAAATTTTATTAAAGTCAATCTCTTTCCTTTGACCAAATCCCTTCACAACAAGGCGAGCTTTGTGCCTTGGGTGTGGATTATTCTCCTCATGCTTGACTTTGTAGATCCACTTATTCTTGAAATTTTTTCTTCCTTTCGGTTTCTCAACTAACTCATAAGTGTGATTCTTATGCAAAGAATCCATCTCATCATGTATTGCCTTCAACCATTTCTCTTTGTCTGTACCTTCAAGAGCCTCTTAATAGTACATAGGTTCTCCACCATCAGATAGTAAAACATACGTATGAGGTGGATACCTGGTTGAAGCTTGTCTCTCTCTGTCAGACCTCCTTACCCCATCTTCTTGTGGCTCAGGAGGATGCACTTCTGCTTGCTCAGGTGGTGGTTCATGCACTTCATTTGCATCTTCTATATCAATAGGTTCTATCCCATCATGAGCAATATGATCATCATCATGAGCTTCAAACCCATGGTTCTCTGTATTCTCAATGCCTTCTGCACGTTCCATAGTAGGAACTTCTGGCTCTGAATCAACAAGATCATTAGTGAAAGCTTCTAGCTTCTCACCATCCTCAAAGTCTGCTATAGTTTGGTCTTCTAGGAACACAACATCTTGACTTCGGATTACCTTCTTGTTAATCGGATCATAGAGTTTGTAGCCAAACTTCTCATCCCCATAACCAGGAAAAATGCCTTTGCTTGGCTTTTGTCATCAAGTTTGAATCTCTCATCCTTAGGAATATGAACAAATGCCCTACACCCAAATATCCTCAATTATCCATAATCAATATCTCGCCTCGACCATACTCTCTCGGATAATCACTATTCAGGAGGCTTTGATGGTGATAGGTTGATCACATGCACGGTGATACGATTGCTTCTACCCAAGAACTTCTAGGTAACTTAGAGTGAGACATCATGCATCTCATCCTCTCTACAATGGTCTGGTTCATTCTCTTGGCTATACTATTTTGTTGCGGTGTCTTGGGAACGGTCTGCTCATGACAAATCCCATGACTCTTTCAACACTCTTCAAACGGCCCTATGTACTCACCCCCATTATCTGAGTGAATACACTTCAAAGGCTTCCCTGTCTCTCTTTCCACCATGCTATGGAAGATCTTGAACACGCCAAGTACTTCATCCTTGGTATTTATACTATATGCCCATATCTTTCTTGATGCATCATCAATGAGAGTCAAGAAATACAAAGCTCCCCCGTGGGACTTTACTTTCATAGGACCACATAAGTTAGTGTGAACTAGCTCAAGGATATTGTCCTTTCTGCGAGACAAGAATCTTTGGAAAGACACCCTGTGTTACTTTCCTACCAAATAATGAGTACATCTATTTAAATGTGTACCTTGATGTCTGGCAAGGCCTTTTGCTTGGCAAGAACTTCCATGCTTTTTTCGCCCATATGACACAGTCTCTTGTGTCATAGTTCGGAGGAAGCTTCTTCTTCTACCGCATTTACTTTTGCTTTATACAAACTAGACTGTGTCTTGTAAATAGAGAAAGTTTTCTTCCCTTTGGCTGCTATAATGGAACCTCTGCTCAATTTTCATACCCCGTTACCAAACGAGTTTAGAAAGCCATCATCATCTAACTTCCCAGCGGAAATTAGGCTTAGTCGAATATCATGGACATGTCTTACATCCTTGAGTGTCAAGGTGTAGCCGACATTGGTTTCTACATGAATATCACCAATGCCTACAAAATTTGAGACTCCAGTGTTACCCATTTTTACCTTACCAAATTCACCACAGCTGTAGGTAGTGAAGAATCCCCTGTGCGGTATGACGTGATAGGATGCTCTTGTATCTATCACCCACTCTGTATCCTGGCATAAGGTACTAAGACAGCACACACCACAATCTGACACAATTCCCACTAGATCATCATTTACTAGTGCGGTAGTGTCTCTGCCTGTGTTTCTGTTCCTCTTTGCCATGTCTTCATGTACACAGTTATTTTTCTCATCCCTCTTGTTCTCAGACTCATACCTGAAGTGACCCTTGGTGGCACAATAGTAACATTGCCTCTTTGCCTTAAGAGTTCTAGCTTCACCCCTAGATTTGTTTCTGTCATCACCTCTATAATGAGATGGTTTTATGCTTTTACCTCTCCCCCGCTTCTCTGTGACAAGTATCTCTGAGTGAGAAGAGCTGCTTCTTGAACCCCTTCTTGTCTCCTCATTCAACAATGCCCCGGTAGCCATCTCCATGGAAATAACTCTATCCTTAGCGGCTCCATTGAGAGAAACTGCTAAAGTCTCCTAACTGTCGGGTAGAGAGTTTAATAGTAACAAAGCCTCAACTTCGTCACTCATATCAAGCTTCATCAAGTGCAACTGATTGATGGTATTCTGTACTTCATTAAAATGCTCAGACATTGAATAACCTTCTTTGTACTTCGTGTTGACAAATTTCTTAATGAGCAGTACTTTGTTTCCGGCCGACTTCCTCTCATAGAGGTCTTCGAGTTTCTTCCACAAGCCAAAAGCAGTAGTCTCTTGGGATACATGGTGAAAGACACTGTCGTCAATCCACTGTCTAATGTACCCTATTGGCACTACGTCAAGCTTGCTCCACTCGACCAAAGAAATTGCTTCCGGTTTTCTCCTCCATTTTCAATGGGTTGTGCCAAGTCATTGCAATAGAGCAAGTCTTCCATCTTGGCCTTCCAAATAGTGTAGTTTGCTCTATTAAGACTAGTCATATGAGTGTCCACTGAATGGTCCATCTCTACAAGCTATTTCAACTCAAACCTCCTCTCAGGAATTTTATCAAACACCTTCTAGGCTAGGTTTGGATAACAACCTCGATTAATCTAACCTGCTTATGATACCACTTGTTGGGGAATAACGATTCAATCGATCCCCATTTACACACAGATAACTTGTTCTAGGACCAACAACAATCTCGGACAACAATCTAAATATTCACTACAACCAACCTAGCATGCCCAACTCTCTAAACAACTATCAACAACAACAAATAATAATGTAAAGAGAAGAACAAGCATACCATAACACAAAGATGTACCGTGGTTCGCCAATTATGTCTACTTCCCACAAGAGTCGATCATTTTATAAAGTGGAAAGGAAGATTACAATCACTCTTTTTAGTCTCTCACCTTACTAGATCACTCCTCTCTCCCTTACAAACTTTTCGGATGCAAGGGTTTTTCTCAATCTTGATTGCTCTCAAAATTGGTTTTTTACGTGTTAGGTTTTCCAAAACCTTACTTCTGGTTTTTATAGTAACCCACAATTTCCCAGTTACTCCAGCAAAACAGAAAACTACGAAAATAGACATGGGCGCGGGCACGCTCTCGGCAAGGCCAATGTCGAGCGCACGCGCCTTGGGATAGACCAATCTGAGTGCACTCAAACCTTTTCACGCAAATAGAACTTCTTTCTCTCCTCTTCTTCCTCATCCTCATGTGAGGGATAACTCCAACACTATATAGGCGAGCATGACAATCTCTACTAGAACCCTTACTACTGTTCCTATTTAGACAATTTCTTTCGTTAAACCACACTGATAACTAAAATGCCGAGTATGGGATCTTGGAATGGCTGGCGGGGTGTCAAAATGCAAGGAACCAAGCCGCCAAGGAGGTGCATGTATGTAGGTACGGAAGAAAGCAACTGATGACCTGTTTCTAGATGGACTACGGAGAAATGGCTTCGTTTCAATTTTTCTAGAAGATCCTGAAAGCATATTATACGAGATGTAATCCGCTCATAGATTCTAGCTGGTGGACTTGAGTGCCAATTCACATTTTTTATGTGCCATAATATTAGATTAATGTGGTCAATTGTTTGTGGCAAGTCAGATTTGGCGATTCGTAATGGACTAACGGGAGACTTGAAACACCATAATCAGCTTAATTATTGTAAACAGGTGCCTCAAGCGTTTTCTGTCTAAATGGTTAGAGACACCACCCGATTGTGGTCGTCCAAAAAAAAGAAAAGAAAATTTTGGTTGGTAGGTTTATCGTAGTAGGTGATGATATGAGCTTATGCTGAAGTCTAACAAACAATTAACCGAGGAACAAGTAATAAAACACACGTTCTCCAAAAATAAACTTGGGATTTTAAGGAAGCAACATAATAAATTGACGTTTTCGATGATGCATCACATGGAACCGACCATTGCACTTCTTATTAACCTTGAAAAATCTCTCTTAATCAAACGTCGATCTACAGTACAACACCCTACGTGTATATAGCTTTCACAAGCTTACCAATTCCTAAAGCAGCAGACGCCAGCACCTATTAGAAACTACTAATATGTATGTACGAGGTGCATGGAGTGATTTTTGCTCCCAGCGTCCGAGAGCTCCAAGCCCTATTACAAAACACACGTGTCAATGTACGCGTTTACCCTCGGGAGTAATTGAAAAAGAAAAACAGTAACAGAAACTCTCCGTCTCCCTCTTTGTCTCACAGACATAGGTTTAATAGTGAGCGGTTTTTCTTCATCTTGCTCGTTTCATTTGGAATATTATAAATTTACATAGTTTTGCCTTTGTTTAAATCTATTCAATGAATATTTCATACAAATTAAAGTCGAGAAACAAAAGGTGAACTGGACACGATTAACAGTCTTACTTGCGTCATGGAGCAAAAAATCACTCCCTTTTATGTCAATTCAAAAGTTTTGTGTCAAAAGTCTTACTTTTAATAGACTTTTAATAGATTTCTGTTTTTCAAATAGGAGCTTTAATAAGAGCTTTAATATTAAAATATAGACGGTCCTGAGTCACTAACCACTTGTATTATCTTGGTTTCTTATTGGAAAAAAAAGTCTCCCGAGTCACTTTCTTGCACAGAAATGAACATGGTCTTCATCCCTATTATTTCAATTCAAAGGTCTTTGCGTCAAGATTTAACTCACTATAAAGGAATGATGAGTGGTTGCCTTCTGCCATCACAACACATTCTAAAGTTTGTCCATGGTTCGTTCATGGAGGTTTTTTCACATTATCCAACATTTCCTGGTCAGGCTTCCTTCAAACGCTCACGTTGGTTCTGTTATGTATTGGTGACACTTCTAATCAACTTACTGAAATCAGGCTCAGTCACTCTTTCTTCAAGAAACGAATCTGATCGTCTTGCATTACTTGCATTCAAGTCTCAGCTAGTCGATCCAATGGGAGCGCTAAGTTCATGGAACGACTCACTCCACCACTGTGAATGGCAGGGAATCACATGCGGCCGTCGACACCGTGATAGAGTCACCATCTTGGACCTAGAAGCACAAAAACTTGACGGTATTCTCTCTCCCTTTATAGGAAACCTCACCTTCCTTAGAAGACTAAACCTTACTGAAAACCACTTCCATGGTAAAATACCACAGGAAGTTGGTCGTTTATTTCGGCTACAAATCCTTTTTCTCAATAACAACTCTTTCAATGGTGTAATTCCAACCAATCTCACTCGTTGTTTCAACTTGAGAGTGATCAATCTCATTGACAACGAGCTTACCGGGAACATTCTTGCTGAGCTTTCTCATCTAAGAAAGCTTCAGATAATAGGAATGGGGGATAATTATATAACTGGAAACATCCCACCATCCCTTGGGAACCTATCATCTCTTACTCAACTTAGCCTTACAAGTAGTAATTTACAGGGAAGCATTCCAGAAAACCTATGCCAAATTTCGCACTTACAATACTTCATTGTTTTTGAAAACCAACTCACAGGTGAGGTTCCTTCTTGCCTTTACAACAACTCAAATTTGAAATATTTCTCAGTTACCGAAAATAATCTAGAGGGACACCTTCCTCCAAACATTGGCCTCACCCTTCCAAACATCCAGTTCCTTGCGCTGGCAGCAAACAAGTTTCGAGGCATTATCCCAGTTTCGTTATCCAATGCTACAAAACTTGAAGTTTTTGCTTTGACTACGAACCATTTCACTGGTTCAGTGCCAACAGATTTAGGAAGGTTGTCTGGTCTTCAAAGCGTAACACTCGGCGAAAATCAACTAGGAACTAGAGATGGGGATGATTTGATATTCATAACTTCCCTAACCAATTGTAGCAAATTAAAGGTTCTGGATTTTCCGCGTAATCTTTTGGTAGGTCAAATCCCATATTCTATATCTAATCTGTCCACAACAATCAACTGGTTAAATTTTGGAAGAAATAACATCTATGGAAGCATTCCAATAGGAATTGAGAATTTAGTAAACCTCCAAACATTGAGTCTTTCGGAAAATAAACTCACTGGCAACATCCCTGCAACTGTAGGAAACCTCAACAGACTAATCTACCTATATATGGAACAAAATATGTTATCCGGACAAGTTCCAATAGCACTCGGAAATCTGACTCAACTTACACGACTTGATTTATCAGTTAACAATCTCACTGGAAGCATTCCACCTACTCTTGAAATTGCCAAAACTTGCAACATCTAGCTCTTTCTCAAAATAACCTCTTCGGTACGATACCCAAAGAAGTCATTGGCCTTTCTTCCCTTGCGATTGTTCTTAACTTGAGTGAGAATGCACTCACTGGTTCATTGCCACCACAAGTAGGTAATTTAACAAATCTTCAAGAGTTGTCAGTTGCTGGAAACAAATTGTCAGGTCACATTCCGGAATCGCTTGGTCATTGTTTGAACCTTAAATCCCTTTACTTGAGCAATAACAACTTTGAAGGAGATATACCCAAGTCGTGGAGTGCTTTAAGAGGTCTAGAAAAATTTGATCTTTCTTGGAACAACTTGTCAGGTGAGATTCCAGAATACTTAGAGAAGTTTCCTCTTTCAAACTTGAATTTGTCCTTCAACCAGCTTGAGGGACGAGTTCCAACTAAAGGGATCTTTGCGAGCGCTAATGCAACTGCGATTTCACTTGGTGGAAACAAGAACTTGTGCGGCGGAATAGTAGAATTGAGCTCCCTCCATGCAGCCAAAAGGCATCAAAAGAAAAAAGAAAACTTCGTTTCCTGTTGAAGTGATTGTCCCTATCATTGTTGGGAGCATATGTCTTCTTCTATTATCATGTTCTTTTTTTCTTGTACGTTGGCGAAGAACAAAGGCGAAAAAGGAATCATCTTCAAAAGCAACATCGTTTGAGAAGCTATATAAAAGGATATCTTATGGAGAGCTCCTTAAAGCCACGAATGGATTCTCTGTGGACAATCTGATTGGTGTTGGGAGTTATGGCTCTGTGTTTAAAGGCGTTATCCAATATATGAACAAAACTGTTGCTATAAAGGTCCTAAATCTTCAACGAGAAGGAGCTTCAAAGAGTTTCCTAACCGAATCCAAAGCTTTGAGAAATCTCCGCCATCGAAATCTTCTCAAAATCATAACAGCTTGCTCAAGTGTGGACTTTCAAGGGAATGATTTCAGAGCTCTAGTTTTTGAGTACATGCCTAACGGGAGTTTAGAGGAATGGATACATCCAAAGATTGATGAGCACCAGCTTCAGCCAAGATATTTAAGTTTCAAACAGAGACTTAATATAGTGATTGATGTTGCATCTGCACTTGATTATCTTCACCACTATTCTAAACCAGTGATTGTCCATTGTGATATAAAGCCAAGCAATGTTCTTCTCGATGATGATATGACTGCTCATGTAGCTGATTTTGGAATAGCAAAGATGTTTTCTATTGCTGGTGATGATTCTTCTGAAAGGCAAATCAGCTCATTTGCAGTCAAAGGATCAATTGGTTATGTTGCTCCAGGTAATTGTGAATTCATTATTCATGGATCAGGACCAACATTAATATAATTAAGTAATTTACTATTTGGTGAAAGTGTATGGTTTCCTATTCTTGCGTATACAAATATCACTTCTAACTTCTTATGTAGCAAACAAGCACTTGTTCATTATATCCTTGTATATTTTAATAAATTGATGGTTGAAAATGCAGAGTACGGAGTAGGTAGTGAGGTCTCGTTGCAAGGAGATGTGTACAGTTACGGCATCTTACTGTTAGAGATGTTTACTGGGAAGAAACCAACAGATGACATGTTTCTCAATGGACTTAGCCTGCACAATTACGTTGACAAGAATTTACCGAATCAGGTTATGGAAATTGTAGACCCACTACTGCTTGTACAAGAAAAGGATGCAGTACTCAACATTGCTGGCGAGAGCAATAGACAAGATAGATTACACAAATGTTTAAGCTTAGCATTAGTTCTTGGAGTTGCATGTGCCACTCATTCACCTGTAGAACGCTTGAAGATGAACGAAGTCCTCGTTCAGTTAAATCGAATTAGGGAGCACCATGAAGGTGTTAGGAGTCTTTGATGGACAGCAGTGCCAAGTTGGCAACTCTCTGTTGGAAGCAAAAAACGGGACTGTTTTTTTGGTTGCCAGTCTTTTCGGAGTCAAATGGACCTAATCAATGCAGTCTTTATGATCTTCTGTTTCTGCCTCTGCCTCAATGATGAACAGCTAGAACGATTTTGTAGGTTTTGCTTTTCCATGATGCATTTCAACTAATACCAAATACCAAGTATTAATAGTTGATTTAATAATTAGATAACACCTTTTATGTCATTACCAGTTTACCGTATTCTGCAATCTGCATAGCGGCCTAGACTGAATATTCTGAGCAACCACTGTAGGCATTCTGCATAGCGGCCTTGACTGAATATTCTGAGCAGCATTCTGCATAGCGGCCTAGACTGAATATTCTGAGCAATGCTACCAAGCTACCAAACCCACTTTCTTATTAGGTCTCCTTTCTTTTTTGGTAATTGCAAACTTGTTAGATAAGTTCGTATCATAAAAATTAAACTATCATTCTACAGCGCCAACTCTCATACTTGGTTAATACTGAGTATACTGAGTATTGATTGGGTATTGTATCGCCAAGTTGAATGTTGGCATGTTGCACACAAGTCATTGGCTCTATGGCTCAATGATAATGCACCCACGCCTCTCTCGTTCTTCTTCATTTTTTCTTCTCGTGCTTGATGTAACTGGTAATTACAAATTAGACTTTGCTTACTCATTCTCCTGTATTGGCCTTTGCTTCCCTGAATAAAAATAGACATTAGATACAACGGTGATCAACCAACTTAATTAACGCCAGTCAAGTATCACTTTACACAAATGCCCAATCCATAATTACATAAACAGACAAAAGAATATCTGCTGAAATGCATTTTCTTCATGGATTTTACAGCACATTGAACGTTGAGGGACTGCCCACGGATCACTATGATTTGAATGAGAATTTGAGATACATGCAGGTGTGTAGAGTACCAATCAATAGTATTCAGTTAGGTGACCCTTGAGGAAGTCTGGCCTGATACAGAACTTTTACTGCCGATACCATCAAACCAGATTGTCCACCAATTCGCCCATGTGCACCTTGTTGCTGCTGTAATGGCCAGTCTGGGAGTGAAATGGACCCAATCTAGACAGTCTAGATTGCAGTCTTCACGGTTGTCTGTTTCGGCCTTAGTAATAATATGTAGATCGTAGGTTTCCTCAATGCATTTGTACTAGTACCTTAACCAAGTATTCCAAATCGCCTTTTGCAATTAATAATTAGATGATACATACATACTATCGCTGATGACTTTGGTGCCATTACATTACTGTTGGTTTTGTTGCCTCTGTTGTTGGAAACTGGACATCTGTGATGCATTTTGCATAGCGGCCCCACTAGACTGAATATTCTGAGCATTCGTTGCCAAACTACCAAAACCACCTTGTCCCACGAGTGCTTGTTGTTGCTGCTGAACTGCATCATACTACTAGGATTTGTTGCTCCCATGCTAAACACTGGTGGAATAAAGAAACACAATGAGTAAGTCTTAAACAACAAACAGTCTGACTGATACCACTCTATATTAGACACTGGCATCATGGTCTTGGTGATTATTAGACACAAGTGAGGGGACCACAAGATATGTAAAATTGATTATTATTTTTGCCTCTTCTTCTGTGTTATCCGACTAGTTCTTACATTTGGGCTTCGTTAGGATCAGTCCTTTGACATGCCTATCTGTGGGTTTCAACACCCTGCTCAGTAATCAAGTAAGCTATGGAAAACTCACTTCTGGGTAACTATAAAGTTTCATAAACATGCAGTTCCATTGAAAAACAATTTTGATCAATTAGCAAGGTGGCATTGATTGGAGAATGTAGGTCCATGAACTGGTAGCCAAACACACTTTCAACGTCTACTTGCATCATTGTAATTTCTCTTTCTTTTTGAAAGCTAACATAGAACTCAGAATCTTGTAATTAAAGAATTATACAACGGAGAGAGGGAATTGTACATACTCTGATCACTTAAAACTTGGGAAGTGTGATTCCGCAGGGGATGGCCACAGGATAATCCGAACTATTTACCGGAAAAAGTTACCAAGGAAGTCAATCAAATGATTACCAGGGAAAAAAAAAAAAAAAAAAAGGCACATCATGGTAATGTTGCAGTATATACATACATATATAACATCTGTTTCATTTTAAGGATAAGTCACATGCTACACTCCAATTAAAACCAAACTGTCTAAAAAAAAACTTAACAAACAAAAAACATATTTGAGAGAAGTATGTGGGACAAGCATCATGACTTCATAAACCAATGGAGTTTTCCTTTAGCTTTTTGCACTTTCAGTACTCTACAACTGTTCTAAAAATCAGTCTAGGCGGACGCCTAGGCGGTCTCTAGGCGCTAGGCAGTGCCTAACCGACTCGCCTAGGCCCAAGTCGTTTAAAAAATTGGTGGACCAACTAGGCGGGTCTAGGGGTCTCCAGTTATTTTTTTTTTTTTTTTTAATGATTAAATATCGAAAATTAAAAGCCCGTGTAGGCTTAAGATTTGAATGAGTTTAAAAGACTAAAGTTTAATGTAAATTATATGCCGCTATAACAAAGAGTATGTTTTTATATAAAGTCGATATTCTTCAATTATTAGAACACGGTGATAGGAGTAATGCGTTATAATTGCAACAATCAAAGTTTTTATCCCGTTCAACTAACGGGATCGATTTTCATATGCGTATTAATATGGAGTTATGTATGAGTAGATAAATATCCATAGCATTTACTTAATTATTAATATAAAGAACGACAAATAGGTTGATCTAAAATTTGGCAATGAGCATATGACATCAAATTAAACAAATAAGATGCAACCTGGTAATTGATGTGTACCTTTTGTTGCAATAGATTGTTCTTAATACTCAAAACATATGTGGTGAATAATAAGCAATCATTTTAAACATTTGAAAATTGATAGTACGATAGCATGTTGTAGTTTGGGAGCGTTGTTGCACTGGAAATAATATAGCGACAATCACATTGTGACGGCATATCACATGAATTCCAATTGTGAACTCCATGAATTTTTTTGAGATGTTTTGTTTCTTCTTAGTAAGTCTAGTTCTGTGAAAATCATAATTTATAACTTGGCATTTCAAATATATCTCACTTATTATAATTTGTATTATGAAGTTAGATACTCCAAGGATTATAGGAAAAATACTACATTAGTTTTTTGCATTCAAGTAATTATGCAGTAAAACAATATTTTTACGCACCAAAAAATAAGGCAATTGGATATCTGACATAGCCATTGAATAAGCTCTTATTATGAATAATGAACTTGATCGGCTTGTAAACTTCTGCAAATTGAGTTCTCAACTTTATAACCTTCTTCGCAAGATCTGATTTAAGAACAATAACTGAGTACTTCTTTTGAATTCTCGGGGTCATTTCCTAATTTTGGTTCCCTGAGCCACCGTGTAATTGAGGACGTCGACTTCATTTACATTTGAATTCCGAATGTGGTATACCAGAGTTGGATATTAAGGACTATTACTTCATTCTTTCTAATGCACGTAACACTTTTTCAACTTGAGTGCTAATGTCAAAACACAAAATAGACGTGAAGGCATGAAGAAATCAACTACATACTTTTTCAACTTTAGTAAAGGAAAGAAACTACATATTTGAACGACACATTTGAGTTACAATGTACCTTATTAAGAAAAAAAAAATTTAACATGCTCGTGATAGTTGCTACATTGTGCAACATTTTGAGTTCTATTTTATATTACGATGTAGGCAAACACTACACCAAAAAAACCATTTACTAACGGTTATATCCGTTAGCTCGAGGGCGTCACTCTCACTTAGGCCAAATTTAGTAACGGATATAACCGTTACTGATAATAATATTAGTAACGGTTATATCCGTTACTAAAATTCTTTGTAACAGATAGCCAACAGTTAATGGCCCAATTAAATTTGGCATTTCTAACGGATATATCCGTTAGTAATGGATGTGCTATTTACTAACTATTGTTTGTAACGGAAATATCCGTTAGTAATCTATAGCCAATAAACAAAAAAAAATACAAATTAAATTTACTGGGTCAAATTGTTTCTCCCTACGCATCTAATTCTAGCACATACGATTATTCTCTTATAGAGATATCACATTCAACAAACTTGATCAACAAATGAATAACCATAAACAAAACCACCAATCAATTAAACATCATCAATTAAGTATTATTATGAGAACATAGCCACCAATCCAAATCCCAATTTACAAATCAAACTTACAAAGAATTGAATTCACCAAGACACGTGGGCTTCTTGCAAATCCCCTCCCCCCTTTTGAGACAATAGAAAGAGAGTCCTTACTCCACTCTTTGTTGGGGATGCCGTCACATGACGTACAATTTCTGGAGCAAATGCATGCGGACTGCGTGTTTCAATTTGTTGTCGGGTTCCAAGAGCCATATCTTCTTAGGTCCTAGTTGTACCATCTTTTATAAGATGTCCTCATCCAAAATAATTAGTGCCCAATCTTCATGAACTTGACAAACCCTATAAAAAAGAAAAAAAGTAGTAAAAGTAGGAACATATCTATCTAACAAAATAGGGAAGTGTGGGGCCCAAAAGACTCCATCCAAAGGTAGATAATCATTCTCACCAAAATATGACTTGGCATATCCAAGTGTTTGGAGGGTTTGTGCAATTTTGTTAAGTGTAATCAATACCATGGGATCTATCTAAAAATCAGCCAAAAGTCAACAATTGCGGCTGGGCTTATAAACTGTTGGGCCTTTATATTTGACATGGTACTGCACAATTGGCTGGCCCAATTGATGCTATTGGACTTATGAATATTGGGCAATTGGGCTGGCCTTCGGCGCGCCATGTTGTTTCGGCGCGCGTACGCCTTGCGCCGAAGGCACGACGAGTTGTCGGGGTAGTGCCCCAGGCGCGTCGAGGTCTCACGGGCCATAGGCACGGGCATACCCTAGTATATAAATAAAGTTAAACGGGACTAACCAATTCAAAAGGAAACATGAACCAAAAAGTGTTGCCCTGTTTGCAGCAGGAATCTGTAATTAATAAGAACATTTTTATTTTACACAGACAATTTGTTTTTTGCTTGGTAAGTTTTATCTATTGTATATAAGAAAAAAAAAATACAAAAAGATGTTTTACGTATCTGACAATTGAACAAACGTGAAGAATAAAACAATAAACTCAATAATCCATTTGAATTACACTTGCTTCACAATATCACTTGGACCACAAACTATCTCGCATTTTATGTCCCGTTTTCTTATCATTTTCTGCAAGGTTCATAGTTGACTACTAATCGAATTAATAGTAATCCCAGTTTCAATACCATGTAGTAACACTAGCATCCAATCACCATAATACTCTAAAAAGTATTAAAAGCTTGTCCCGCAACAAGACCCCACTCTCATAGTCTACCCATCCTTGATAAAATACTACCTCAAGTCAAACTAATAAAACTATCCAAAACAAAGCATATATATTAGTCCTTTGGAATCCCTCCTCCCTCATCTAATTAGTATCTCCTGGACGTCTTCCTTTTCCTGCCTTCATTTTCCATTTAGCTATTTCAAACTAATAGAATGAAGTGATGGGAGTAATGAAAGAACGAGAGTGGCAGTATGGTAAAATCTAAGGTAAGTTTTAAGTTTAGTCCAGGTGATAAGGTGTCTATTTTTCTTTCTGTTCTTACTGTTGGCTACCCCATTGAGTGACCAGCTCTCCCCTTTGTCTTTGTTCTTCTTGAAAAGGTATATTGAGAGGAATTTTAAATTGGTGGGGTGTGGTAACTCGGGGCACCAGCTCTTGGTTTATGCAAGTAGGAGGTGTATGTACCTCTTACTCTCCCAAGGACACTTGGCACCTTAAAAACACATGCTGATCTAAACCAAAGTTCACACTCTATTAAAGCTTGAGGTTGCCCAAGCTTCTTATATAGCTCATTACATATATAACCACTAATAAATATGACTATCTATTCTAACGTACTAATGATCAGATAATTATATGGTTCTCAATAAAAAAACTAACAAATTGAATATCAATAACTAATGACCAACCCTACTTACTAGTTACTTCTCAAGACCAAACAGTCACAAAGATGAATAATATGAGCAACCAGTAGAAAATACCTTAGGCTTATAGGTAGAATGTCAAAAATGGATGTGAAATTTCTATGTTGTCTAGCAAAGCATATAATTGTGACACATACCTCCTCCAGATACTAGAAACCAGGCAAGACTTCCCTCATGAACCGAACTGCAAATGTAGATGTTGAAGTTCCCACTGATTTGAAAATACATGAATTGAGAGTGATTGTTAACTAAATAACTTACAATTAACACCTTTCAATTCAACTTGTCCTGATTTAACCGAGCTGGCTCAATAAGGAAATAAATTATGAAGGATAAGAAAATATATTGTCAACAAAACTATAATGTGGATGCATTAAAGGTCTAGAGTACTAAGACTTACACAAAGAGACTTTTGTGGCTGAATAGTGTCCATTTGAGCACTCCAAATCAACCTATTCATATATCACAAGTAGTATCACAACTAGCAAATGTATGCTATAGTTGCATATAAACCAAAAGGGTAGCCACTGTCTCAGAATCTAATCACGAGAATACCTTTCAATTCATCACTAGAACGTGCCCAAATGCCGTGTTCATAAATCCATTTCCACAACATCATAGCCTGCCCTGGCCTAAAACCAAGTGATTGCAATTAGGGTGATATGTTTCTCGAAGTTCTAGCCAAAATATCACAATGCAAGTTGTTTCAGTCTAGTGGAAGAAAAGTGATTATTTTTTTTCTTTTTCAGTGTCTTACATGACACGGGAGAGATGATAAAAATGAGTAAAAGTAAAGGAGAGAGAATGTGCTATTATGGAGCATCTCGACCTTCAAATTCTGATCGTCTTTGACACCCAAAGCATTTGCATGAATATGAGGGTTCTTTGAGGTTTCCTCATTCTTTCAAAGCGATTAACGTTAAGCCACTTCGGCTGTTTCCCATTAGAGTGATTCCACTTGAAGATCCCGAAAAACAAGATTGAGATTGTTGTATTCAAACAGTTTGAGGTTGTTTATGAGAATTATACATAAGCCTACCTTTTCAACCATATGCCCCTAAAACTAAAATGATTCTGTTAGTTACTCTTTTCATTTTGCTATAAGCCTACCTTTTCAACCATATGCCCCTAAAATGAAATGATTCTGTTAGTTACTCTTTTCATTTTGCTATAATCAAGGATCAAAATATTAATATCATCTAAAACATGAGGCTTAAACAATATTTACAAGACGATTAATCTTGATGAGATATAGTTATAATTATCAAGATCGGGTAGGTGAAGCTACACAAGAAATCAAAAACTGTAAAATCAATGCAAAGAATGAAAAATTGCTACCGTTGAGGAAGAAATTGAACTAGGTGAAGCCGCATAAGAAACAGCCTCTAAAAACACTCAACTGAAGCCTTAGGTGACATGACCTGTTCCAAAACTTTCCTCCCGGCTTCTTGACACAATTCAAACACAAATCAACAAAAACAAACAATTCTTATTTCAACTAGAGAACGAAGCAGAAACATATGAACAGATACTCATCGAAATCCTTGTTTACAAACCTCTCTAAGAATCGAAAAATGTATTTCATGGGTAGCCAATGCAAGCATAATTAGATCTGCATCCTTTTTTAAAAAAAACAAGGTTAATAATCAACTAGAACAAATAGCATATACAAGACACCTAGATAGAGAAAATAAAAGCGATAAAATACTTACCAACCCATACATACAAAGGTGTATTTGGATAAAACCACGACTATTTCTTTGCAAGCTTAATATATGACATAATTTTGTGCTCTCCCTCACCCACCACGTTGGCATCAGATAATTACCTTGAAAATCCAAAATACTCCCAATCAAATCCACCAAAACATACAACCATATTTGAATTACAAAGGACTTAAGTAATGTATTACAAGTTTTACCTTAATCCCCACCACCCTGGATCATTATTCATTTTCAAACGTATATAATACTAAAGAGCCTGACGACGGCTAAATGGAAGCCATGAACTCAGTTTCAGGTGTGATTACATTTGAATCGAGACTGTCCTCACGCTAAAGCATACAATCTTTGTCCTTCCGATTCAAAAACTTCTCATAACCTCTCCTCTCCCACAGCCTAACATGAATTAACAAACAAAATGAATCCAAAAACCACATTGCAAATAATAGTAACAGACTAATATATTAATAACCAAGCTCACCGCGATCGGGCACCTCTTTAGCGACTTTAAACCTCCTTGCCTGTTGTTGATTCATTTTCACTTTGGTGCAACCCCGTCTTTTAATAACACCAACAACAAATTAATAACTTAAACTTTTAGCTACAAACTAATAATTATGAAAAAATGACTCACCAATTGCCAAGAAAAGTAACTTCCTCATTCGAACAATGGAGAAAATCCTATCATATACTTTACAAACAAACAGCCTTGAACACTTGTTCATAAGTTTTCGGAGCTGCCTATACTAACAAACAAACAACAAAACTCAAATTTCATTTATGTATATATATATGTTACAGTTCTCACACAAAACGTCATTCCCCAAATTTGTTAGCAAACTAAATAAACCTAACTTGATCAGTTCAAGGAGCACAATTAAAACAAAAACTTGGAAATTCGCTACCTAGGGTTTGGGTAGAAGGAGAGAGAAAACAGATCAAGAGAATGAGAAAGAAAGTGCACTGGTTCACTTCCTTCTTCGGACGCGAGGGTTTGATAGAGCATACGAGATTTTCATGGAGGCTTGAAGACTTGAGCGAGATGAGCATCAGGGAGAACTTGTTTTATTTAGTTCCAATCTTTTTCCGTTAGTTCCACATATACCCGTTTGGTCTTTGTGTGAGATGTTTTTTATCCTTTTTTATTTGTTTACTAATGGATGTAATTGTTACCCAATATTAAAACAATACTTTGAAAATAATTGGAAAAATAAAATGAAATATACTAATAGATACAAAATAACCTAACAATTATATCCGTTAGAAAGGTACTAACGGATATATGTGTTACAAATGAAATTTTTGCTGTGCTACAAAATGACCCTTATGGTGTAGTGAAACCTTAGCAAGAGGAGGAAGTGTTTTGTACTACAACATGCTTTGAAGATAATCTTTATATATGATGTATGTGAATTACGAATAATAAATAGCTAGAAGAAGAAGAATAATTGGTGAGATTAGAATTAGAGGTGAAGAAATAAACAGAAGCCCATTCATTCTATGATTAAATATAATATTTTGTTAGTTGTTCCACCAGATTTTTGAACGCGTTATCATCTTCTTCAAGCCTGTCTTTCCCATACGCCGTTTTATGATCAACGGTCTGAAAGATAATCTGCATATCTTGAAAAGCCCAAAGTCTTCTAATTATGTATGTATTTTACGAAAACCCAAACTTTGGCCCATAGTCGTGTCCTTGGTCAGAGTATTATTTATTAAGAATTTTTTGTTCATGTATAAACTTGCGCCCAAAGTCTTTTAATTATGTATGTATTTTACAAATGCCCAAACTGTGGCCCATAATCGTGTCCTTGGTCAGAGTATTATTTATTAAGAACTTTTTGTTTATGTATAAACTTGCACTTACATACTGAATCGTTAAGTTGTGATGGAAGAAGAATCAACGAATTGGAATGATAAAATTCCTATTAACCGAACTATTATTTATATGGTACTATTTATCAACGTATGTGGGGTTTATTGTGAAAACAAATATCGTATCTAGCAAAAAAAAGATACGACTAATTACTAGTTTAACAATGATAATGAGATAAGCACGCCTTCCAGAAAATATTTTTGAGAACACCACCATGCACTTGTTTTCATTCTCAATTATCACCTTTGCATATAGACTTCCATCTATCTAATAAAAAGGAATGGTGTGGGGGCTGTAGGGCCTCTATCCAATGGTTGTCATTGTATTTCACAAGTTGTGACATGACACTTTCAAGTTTATCTAGGTGGTGTACTACATTTCTAAGCTAATAATAGCTAATAATAGCTAATAATAGCGGTTCCACAATATCTCTTCTTCTCTAATTTAGGGTAAAAAAAAGAAAGAATCATTTCCTTCTCTACTCTTTCGTCTTCAACACCAAAGAACCATTCTTTCTATCGCAGATCGCTAGTACGGCTCCCTCCCCATCTATGGGGTTTTGTACATGTGCTAATCTAAAGGCCGGCTATTCTAATGACATTAAATTATCCCCAAAATGTTTGGTATCCTTGGTCACTCCATTTTAAGTTCCCTCTTTTTCATTTTTTTCGTTTGGTTTTTTCTTTTTCTTTTGCAGGAATTAGGTTTATGTGAATGAAGGTGAAGGATGAACACCATGGGGTCCCAAAAGGTGTTTTGGGGTTTATAAAGGTATGATTTTTTGAGAAAAAAATTAAAAAATTGATTGCTATTAATTAGCATAGATTTGTAGAACATCCTATTAAAACTTAATGATAAATTCTGTAAACTAATAATTTGGGAGAAAAATGTCAAAAATATATATATTATAATAATATTACTGTAGTGATTTTGCAAGAAATATCAGTATGGAATTTCAATGTTGTCGATCCTCCCTATCCTATTCTTTTAAAAACTAAACACATAACATAGACAAACATCACGGTGTTATGTTGGATGTGTTAATTGGTAGTGTATTTTTCACTTTGTAAATCAGATCCGGTGTCCACTAACTTACATGTTATTGTTTAGTTTTCGTTTGTCTCTTGTAGCTCCGCTTCATGCCAAGAAAACTTCAACTATCGTATCACTTTGTTGTTGTTGTTTTTTTTTGTTTGTTTGGGCCATATATTAATCATCTTTGCAACAATTAGTTATTTAACTAATAACAAAACCCTTTGGAATGTGAATTCCCGTAAAAACTTCGACAACTAAGGTAGGTTTGTAATAAATTTGATATTTGATTAGGTACAACTTAGTTCTGACTTACAGGTGGTCATCTTTCCGTTTTCATGGTTTGCTTATTACTTATAGTGTTTTTTTTTTTTTTTTTTTTTTCCGATAATATTATTACTTCTAGTTTTGATGCCTTGAAATAGGAATGAATATAATCACTCTAAGGATCCATCGAAAACAAAGAAGCACACGCTCCATTTATAATATGATAGACTGAACCTTTAAGCTTCGGCCACCTTCTTCTTCATTTCTGCTATTAGTTTAAGTATACCAGTTTTTCTTGGTATGGTCTATCAAGTCTCATATGCAACTAATTGGTTATATTGCTTTCAGATTTTGAAAATGGTCATACATTTTAATGTTATCAATCAATATTTAGACGATGCATCTCAAAGCCGATCTTTTATATATAACAACTGTGATTGTTTTCCTGTTTTATGGGTTATGTAATTCGGAAGAATGTTTCATGGTTATTTATTTTGAAATTTGAATTGAACTCTGTTTTTACTTGGTTCATTGTATAGTCAATTTGGATTCGAGTAACATTCTTATTGTAGTATTTCTTTTTTGGCTCCTGTAATTTTGTTAAAGCTTTCATATAACCATCTTAGAATGAATGGTGCAAACAATGCAAATTAGCCCTTGAAGCCACTATAAGGAATGCTAAAGTCTAACTCCACTGGACCACCCTCTAATCAATGGTAAGTCATTGACATATTATTTTTATTTGGCAATGTTTGGTATATCTATGTACTGATAATTTTGATTTATTAGTCTAACTAATTGGTTTCAGATTAGTGACGGATTTCAATGGAGAAAATATAGCTTAAAGAAAATCCATGCATCGAGCTAATTATCCAAGCACCATGACGACTCACCAACGACATTAGCTTCCTTATGTCTAAATTCTGAAATATTCATCTTATTTTTTTTTTCCGATATGTACAACTTCAATTGAAATTTTAAAGCTTAATTTTCTTGATCCTTTGTTGCGAATTTGAGTTAGATATTCTTTTTGTAATATTGTGTTTGCAAGTTTTTGTATGGATCAGAATTCTTAGAATGTTTGAAAACAGTTGAGGCTTTTCCAAGTACTTATTGCTCATTTCTTTCTTTATGTCTTTATAAAATTCCAGCTTTAGGGTTGTTTATAGAATGTTCATGGGCATGTAGAGGTAGTAGGTAGGGTGCCGAAAGCATGGCGAGTTGGTTCAGTGCCGTACGCCACGGGCATATCCTAGTATTTTAACATCTCTACACTATATGATAGCCGGGTATTTAGGAACCCCTCTCCACTATCGAGTAGGCAATTTGTAATCTCCATAGTTGCTCAATTTCGAAACACCTCCCTCACAAAAATTAGAACAAACCCCCTATTTATTAATAATTTAGAAAAGCCTCCCTAATATCACTTAAATTATATAATTATTTTCAATTTCCCTCGCTAATATTAGAACAAGCTCTCTTTTATAAATAATTTAGAAAAACTTTTCTAATGTCACTTAAATAATATAATTATTTCCTATTAAAAAAAATAGATGAGCCTTTCCTACATAATTACAATTACCAATTACAATTAGAATCCAAAAAAATCATGTTAATTATCGAACTTGAGGGACGGGTTTTAAGACTTTAAGACTTTAGAAAAAAAAAAAAAAAAACCAATACGCACCGTGGTTTGCATACTTGTTGTTTAGAATGATTGCCAAGATTGACTGCTCGAAGACAGGACATATTCAGTTTTTGAGTGAGTTCCACTATACAAGGGGCCCAGTTCAGTTTTTGCTGGAGGCCCGGTCACCTACATTAGTCCTAGATAGTCCTAGATAGTGGCCGGATTAGTATTTTAGTAGACCAGATTGACAAATGTTTTTGGACTTAATTTGTGCAACGTGAAAATGAGATCTTTTGGGTCGTTAATAACAAACGAACTACTCCCTTGAATCAACCGCCAAATTTCATTTTTATACTAAAGAAGAAATCTAAGGCATATATAGATAACTTGAAGTGGAAGATTGGTGCCTAGCTAGCTTTAGGCTTCAGTGAGATGGAAAGAGAGTATTCAGCTGATGACTTTGAAATGCAAATGATAGGAAGTTTTCTAAGCTGTGCATCAAGAGGTGATAAAGTGGGACTCAATCAAATGTTAAGAGAAGGCACTTCTCCTAATGTTCAAGATTATGATAAAAGGACAGCTTTGCATTTAGCTGCAAGTGAAGGTCATGCTTCCATTGTTGAGTTGTTGTTGCACTACCATGCTGATGTCAACCTTCAGGATCGTTGGCAACGTACTGTAAGTCCATCTCTATTTTCTGGTTTTCAGTAATCACAAGTTTAAACGTTTAAGTTAGATGGTATGTATTGATTAATTAATGATTAGGGTCTTGCTTCATATCAATACAAATAGTTCATCGAAAGTGACAAGTGGAGATTTAGGATGGACAAGGGAGATGCCAGTGAATCAGTGATAATTCTTCTTGATACTGCTGTTCTATTATTGTTCAATGATCTCTCTTAGATTTCATCCTGTCTGGGTAGTGAGTTTTGATTAATAACTTGGGGTCGCTTCACATAAGTACAGATTTAGAGATAGTATATGTGGTAAATAAATGAGTAAATCTGAAATATTGATCAGCTTGTTAACGCAATCGATAGACGTGGCAAATCATACCCACATTATTTTGCTGCTATATCTATTGCCGACAATGCGCCAAAAATGTAATCTTGGATCTCTCAATCAAGCACACCTCTGGTAATTATGCAGTGTATTGCATCCAACCCATTTGGCATTATGAGCAACTGAGCATAATCATTCCAGGCAAGAAAAGAATCTGTCTTACGTTGGCCTGATCGAGTGCTTGAAATTTGAAAGAAAAGAAAAAGAATTTCCATTTGCTGGTTCTTGATGAACATATTTGTGCTTGTTAAGTACTTATTATTTATGAGTTTTTAAATAGTATCTTGGATTTTGAATAACTCTTATCGTTGTAGTTTTTAGTTTACTAATTTAATTTCTACTTTGTTATGATATTCTAGTACTAGCTTCTACCTTAAACACATATTTCCCATACTTGCAGCATAAGTGATGTGTACACAATTTTGTTGGTTTTGGTTATTAAAAGCCTTTAACAGATGCGAGACTCTATGGGCATAGAGATATATGCAGGATTCTAGAAGTAAATGGAGGCAAGGATTTTTTGAATGATCATTCAATGGTAATACTTTCTAGCTGAAACCTCTATTTCTACATGGGCCGAACAAGTAACTTGGTATATTCTGAAATGTGTGTGCGATCAAGGTTGCTTGGGGAGCTTACGTTTTCTGATCAATTGTTTATGCAGACCTTCCCACATGAACATAGAGTAAATGAAGTAAACATTGATCTTTCAGAGTTGAATTTAAAGCACTCGTCGATCATTGACCAGGTACGGCGCAATTGAGATTTGTTCATACTTTTGATCTTTCAGTGTGTCAGGAGAAAATAATCTTTCCTAATTTCCATGTTTCAGGGACTATTTGGGGAATCTGAAAAAATTAAGTGGCGTGGTACATGGGTTGTTCAAACAAGAATCAAAAGATACATCTATAAACCAGTAGAATTGTATGTTACAGTGTTTGAGTTTTTCACTTTGTTGTCGTAAACTTGTAAGTAAAGATTGCAAAAGGAGATTACTAGATGTTTGACAAATCCTTTTCTTGTTCTGAACCATGCAATCAGGAAATTGTCTGCTAAAGATAATACTCTTTTAAGGGAGTTACGACATCCCAATATTGTGCAGTTTCTTGGTTCGGTTGTTCAAGGAGAAGAAATGATCCTCGTTACAGAATATTTATCAAAAGTAAGTCCTTTGAAAACTTGTAGCTTTATAATCTCCTTCAAGTTTTCATTACGGTGACATAGCAATGAGCCTTGAGTGGATTTTTTTGTGTGCTTGCGCACACATGTAGTGCCCACTCTACAAGTCAGAGATCTTTGCCTCAACTCTATTCAAACCAAATATTATCATATCTCACATTGTTGTGGCTCGTTGAGTAAACAGGCTATTCATGTTGCACATTTCAAACCAAGAGTGCTATATCCTATCATGTCGTTTTACTCCATATTGATTTTGCTACATATGAACTTGTTGTTTGCTCTTGATTTTGACTCCGCAATTTGTTGTGCTTATAGGGAAGTTTACACGATATCCTGAAAAGAAAAATTCGGTTTGACCTGGCAACATCTCTGCGCTATGCACTTGATATTGCTAGGTAATGTATCTTTATTAGTTTCAGTTTGTCTATTGAATTGGTTGTTACTTAATGAATAATTTGTTATAATGGTTGACCAAGTTTTAGCCAGCCTTAGTAAGCTCCCAATCATGTTGATAAGTCTTGATTATTCCTTAGCTGTGTGCCTGTGTGCTTCGATGCATCAGTAGTGCCAAAGAATGCGCATAACTTCGATCTGCTCTTACATTTAGTGATTATTCGTGCCTTCACAGTTCTGTGATTGTGATTAATTTTCCTTTTGAGTTTTATGATTTCTGATACTGACATAAAAAACAAAATTTGCAGGGGAATGAACTATCTTCACGAGCACAAACCTAATCCCCTTGTTCATAATAATTTGAGTCCTAGGTGAGGGTGTTCTTCTCGACTTAATCTTTTCAACATTAGATTTATTTTATCTCACACTTTTCACTTTATAAGATGAAAACTGTTACAATAAATCTTTTTTAAGTCATGTATTTGCAACCATAAAACTACTATGTCCTTGTCATTTAAGTCCAAGAATTTGATTGCGAAGCCCAGGTATTTGACTGTAGTGGATGAAAGGTGTTCTCTGCATGGAATTTATATGCTCACTGACTGTAAATTGTACATTGATTTTAATAATTATCAGTCATTAGCAACTGACAGTATATCAATGTGCTTATTCTCAGTTTAACTAATGCTCTGCTATCTTTTTATTTAGGAACCTATTGCAAGATGAAGGTGGACATTTGAAGATTGGTGAGTATTGGGTTCACATGTTGTACTTAACGTATACACCCGAAAGTATGGAAGATCGTAAGTATTACAGTTTAAAAATCTAGAATGTATGCTGCTATGAAATTGCAACTTAAAACATTTGATTACTATATGCTGCTATGAAATTGCAACTTAAAACATTTGATTACTATACTAATTTCAAATCTTCTTGTATGACAGGTCAACTAAATGATGGTATCAGTTACACCTCTTTGCATGATATCAAGAAAGACATCAATTTATTTGCCTTCATATTTTATCAGGTAAAAATGTTCAAATGACTTATCGGGTTTGTTAATCTTATTGTTAGAGTGCATGTTTTGATGTAAATGCAATACTAGTCATTCTCAATATATATAACTGTTAATTCGATGACTCAATCCACTTCAACTTTCTATCAAGGCCTAATTTAACAACTAGACAGATTTCGTTCCCTTCATTTTATATTTTCGGTTATCCTCATTACATTGCTGGTGTTCTTAGTAAACATAATTTTGGGATCTCAGACTAACTTTTAATTACATGAATTCAGATGTTAGAAGGAGGGCATCTACTCCATGACACGGACCCTGAATTAGCTTATCAAAATTCTATTAATATTGAACCCAAGTTCAAGCTAAGCTGCCCTATGAGAATCCAAGAGTAAGCCATCCAATTTTTCTATTCTGCTTTTCTTCTTCCCTTACTTTTTTATCTGCAAATTCACATGCTAAAAATTATTAAATGTTAAGGTTTTTCATGGCATACTTAGAATTTCAATATATCTTTTTTCGAATTTTGGCAAGTATATAATCTTTACTTCGTATATTCTCGTTCGAGTCTTATTTCAGCTCAAGGTATTATTCAGTATTTGGCATGTTTAACACCTACATGTTTCGGCCATAAGTAGTTCAAAATCATAAGAAACCACCATTAGTTTCAGCGTGCTTTCATCCTGAACTTTCGTCGAAACACACTCTTCCAAACAATTTTGTTATAAATCATTAGTTTATAGATATAACAGCTAGCCTGGATTTTGCGTTACTATTGGGTTCATCCTGAACTTTTGTCAAAACTTATGCAGGTTAATAAGGAATTGTTGGAACGTGGATCCTTCAAAAAGGCCAACATTTACTGCTGTAATTCAAACCCTCGAGGAAGTTTGT
Source organism: Coptis chinensis (assembly GCF_015680905.1). Lineage (NCBI taxonomy): Eukaryota > Viridiplantae > Streptophyta > Magnoliopsida > Ranunculales > Ranunculaceae > Coptis > Coptis chinensis. The sequence goes on along the minus strand of NC_141456.1, from coordinate 3,834,457 downwards.
AATAAAATGGGAAGGAGTGGTTGCTCTCTTTGCTAGGCACATTTTACATGTCATATATAACGCTTCCAGTGATAGATTTACTCTCCATCGGGCTTGAAGGAACAGACTCGGACTAACGCTCAAGTAATAGATATAAAAGAGAGGAAACTTGTCTGAATTCAACCATATAAGGTGTTGATTGTTGTACATGGTAGTATTTTTAAACATGACAAGACTTGAGTACTCAGCAGGATCAAGTTAACATTTTAAGGGTAACACAAACTTTTAAAATTGTTGATATGTTGGGAGTATTTTTGTTAAATATCTTTAGTTTCATATGTTAAAGTGAGTTAAATATTCTATCTAACGTCGACCTGGCAAGGTTTTAGAGTTGTGTTTTATCAGGTTACTGTATTTCATGGAACTGGCGAACTGCCATGATTTCCCAAAAATCCTTTTCATCTAGGCAAAAGTGCAAAACATGACTGTTTTACAGCTTCGACTTGTCAAGTTGTCCTATATTGAAACTTCAGAAATGACTTGCTAGAGATAAAATGCCGTTCAATCTAAAGGACATAAAACCCGTCTTTTCTTTAGAACAGAAAAGCCACCCAAACTTATCAAGCATTCAAGCCCAAGTAGGCACTGCATGATATGTTATGGAAATCCCAATGAAACATCATGTGGTCTACTCTATGACAATACATATGCCTACTCCCGCATATAGGTGAAGTTCCCTTCTAATAACATATGATCGAATATACACTTTCAAAAGAATCTGAGACGTCATGAAAAGTAAAATTAGAGTTGATTGATCACAATTTACAAGCACAATAAAATTCAATCTTTCGGCATTCAGAGCATGTTTTCATTTGATTAGAACGTTTAAAACAGAGGAACGGTTCTCCTTTAAGTCTGCACAATTTTCCTCTTTGAACACCAAAAAGGGAAGAGGGACTGACAAAGCAGACCCCATAAAACTTGTTTCTATACCTAGTAAACTCCTGCAAAAAGAAGCTAAATAAACAAGAGAAAACCGTAAATCCAGACACTTAATCTCGAAAAATGCAAGCTCTGATGATGGCACTGCCATGACCAACTAAATTATTTTCTTTACAAGAACAAAAGTAAATGCATGAAGATGTGATTAAGCAGCATTCTCCTTGGCAATCTTCTCAGCCTTGGCATTCACTTCATCAATTCCTCCAACCATGTAAAAAGATTGCTCAGGAAGGTCATCATACTTTCCATCCAAAACACCCTGTCCAAACAAAGTGCCAAAGAAGACCATAAATCACAATGAAAATATCAAACATTAACCACAAAGATACATAGCAGAAAGGACGGCAACAAGGTCCTGAATCTTGAAACAAGACACATTTAGCCCGCGTGCATTTTAATTTGGTATGAAACCAACATTTTACCAGAGGAGCAAGCAACGGTATAACAAAACTACTCTTACAATTCCATGGTCAAATCAGAAAAAAATTAATGATTATACGCTGTAGAAAAGACTTGAGCGCACATCATTCTGGAACAATTATTTTTTTAACAGATAACTGCAACAACAATGTACTAAACAGTATACCACTGAACTAGCTAGAAAGACATATGCATGTTTTCCCATACACCGGAATCATAATAAGTTACATGTAACCCTTCTGGTAAAATCCAAGTACAGCTGCATTCGTCGAGAACAAGTCCTTAACAACGTGACTATCTATAAGGGAAAAATATCTAACGTGAAACAAATATATATATATATAGCTCCCGTAATATTTGTTCACCAAGTATGCAACTTCCACACAATTCTCCATATGGGAACTACAGGATTTAAAACGTTGAATTGCAATCAAAATCTGCTTCATGCTGAGCTATCTTATAATTTAGGATTTTAACTGTGATCCATCACTAAACAAGTATTGTCCTAAAATGTCCTTTTTTCTCCAGTAAGGATAACAGGAAGGAAGATTCGTGTTACCTGGAAACTGGCAATGCTCTCTTTCAATTCCACATATTTCCCAGGGGCACCCGTGAACACTTCAGCAACGTGGAAAGGCTGGCTTAGAAACCGTTGAATTTTACGGGCACGAGCAACAGTTAACTTGTCATCCTCACTGAGCTCATCCATTCCCAAAATAGCAATAATATCTTGAAGATTCTTGTAATTTTGAAGAACCTTCTGTACGCCACGAGCAGTGTTGTAATGGTCCTCTCCCAAAATATGAGGAGAGAGCATACGAGAGGTAGAATCAAGGGGATCCACAGCGGGATAAATACCAAGCTCAGAAATCTGGTCATATCAAGGCATACAGAGTGTTATCAACAGTATACAGTGTAAGGAATTTATATTTTCTTTCCTTCCCCTAACTATGGTCATTATAGGAAATCCAATATTTTCTAGCATTTTAACATTTTTCTCAGGTGCACTATGCTAGAGACGGGAATATCTATAATTCTAGGACTTCACAAGTTAATACTTTGTATATTGTCAAGATGGAAAAAAATGAGTGGGTTGCATCTTTACTTTTCAAATATAGTTATACAAGAATTCGATGAATGCCTTTACTTGTATAATTTTCATCAAGGTTGAAAAAATTTGAGCAGTAAGAAAATATCACATATATTCTACCTGTATTTCATAGCCCTTCTCAAAGGAGCTGATAAATGTATGTGCGTCGTTGTTTTAGCAGCTTCCTCAATCTGATCGCCTCGTGGCAGATCGTCCCAGACATAATGTTATCTCTAATGCTCAAACTAAGTAAAGCAGGCTCCTGTGTGACCAGTCCTATTTGGCTTCTTAACCATTCTAGTTTAAGACTCTTAATATTCTCACCATCCAACAGGACTTCTCCTGAAAGCAGGCCAAAATGCATTCAATATCAAGTCTGACAGATGATATAGATGAAACATAACTAAAAATTAGTAATAATAAAAATTAAATAAATAAAATATTAAATCGATAAAAAAAAAACATGCCAACAGTGTATGAGAAAATGTTCATCCAAATATACCTAATATAGGATCATAAAACCTCTCCATGAGAGAAATTATACTACTTTTTCCTAAACCATTGTGACCAACAAGTGGCACAATTTTTTTAGCAGACATAGTCAAGTAAAACCCATTTAAGATGGGAATTTCAGGACGAGAGAGGTATAAAAACTCAAGTGTAGATGAGAACATTAAAAGCAACAGGCCAGCGAGACTTCCAACTTACTCGACATATCTTTTAATATTATTTGCACAAGACATCTTCTAACCACTCATTCTCAACTAGATCTTGCACACATTTATAGACAAAAAAAAAAGGACACCTAAAATGGAAAATAAAAGGTCAGATCATATGAAATGTTTATAAGAAAATAAGGAAAATTTCACAGCTACTCCATCAAGATATAATAACAATGTACTAAAGAGTCACTCATGCAAATGAATAATTTTCTTTTACTCATAAGAATTTCTAAATGCTTGAGGAGAGATTTTATATTATATTTTTCTTGTTATTTTTAACTTTGTCATTATTTTTTTTCGACTTTTAATTTTCTTGATAACACAGAGACAAACATGCAACCAACTTGAAGTATATGAATGACTAATTCTAGTAAATATGGTCTTGACATTCAAGAGGTAGAAGTTAAGATTGAGAAAGAATCGACTTGTGTTTTACGTGTTACCCTTTTCCCCTATGTGAGAAAACTTATTCACGCTCATGTTATTAAACATGAGTGGCTGAGAATCCTATGCACCGATACACCCTGGGCACCATAACTTTTCTATTGGTATATAATAGAAGACTTTGTTTTGAATGAAAAGACTCTACTAGTACTGAAGCTATTCTATGAGACGAAGTTTTAAAGTAATACACTGCTAACATTTGTCTATAAAATGCAGAGAGCTCAGAGCTAAAGTTGGAGTGTGGAACAAAGTGTGGAACCACCATATTCATCACAAATATGCTTTTACTACCCAGAAGTATAAAAATCAGATAGAACATGCAAATCTTGCTGCTAAAAGCATAAGTGTCATTGTGTCGAAATAGCATTGAGCTGAGATGTCCTTGTTGCCAGCAAGATATGGAGCCTCTTATGGGAATGTAAATTTGCTAATAAAATATGGGATGGCTATTGAAATGGTTCAAGAATCTGGCAATACTTCACCAATTTCAACGAGGCTATATATCCTGAACTAAACAATCGAGTCTATTCACTTAACAACTATGAAAAACAATTGTCTTCCATTCAATGGTGTATTTATGGAAACATAAGAATTCAATTATTTTTTTCAAGAAGAAATTAAATGTTCAATTGAATTTTGCCATAGAATGATTTAATCTCGCTAATGAGTAGAGTTTTTTCCTAGTTAAGGGCATTCCTACAACTTGCTTATACACCGAGTTATAAGTCAAAGCTTGAGCGGTATTAGGACAACTAGTAGAGCATCTATACTCACAAATACTATCGGTGACCTCCAATCCAATGATAGGTTAAGTTTAAACTTTGACAGCGTATTGAGAAAAATTATTGAATTATTGGTTAAGGTATATATCAGTTTAAGATTATAATGTAATTTCATATTGGTTATCCAAACAAAAATTAAAGAGATAGTAAACTCGTTCAAGCATCTTAAACATTCAAAGAAGATGATCCTTGTGATATAACCTATTACAAATCCATACTTAAAACAACAGAAACCACCAACAGGCATTTCGAATGCGGTTTCTCTACATCAGTGCAAAGCACATTAAATAAGCTTGATCCATAATAATTACAAATCAACTCACTCAACATATCCTCTATTCTACTATATTCATTATTTTGGTGTGTATACACTCATTTGTTAAAGCTTTTCCAAATATTCATTATTTTTATTTAACTATGCATCAATTAGTCGCATTCTAAATAGTTAAAGTTTCGAATAATTAATCAAATTAATACTGAGTAGCCACACCAGTTAAAAAAAAAAAAAAAATGAAATCAACTAACCTCAAGAAACACTAAATCTCTGAATACTCCATAGTTCTTCCAACCATCCAATAGTTCTACCATCTAAAGAGAAACACTAAATCACTGAATACTCCATAGTTCTTCCAACCATCCAATAGTTCTACCATCTAAAGAAGAAGAGGAAGAAGAAATTTCTGCATTACTTTACCACACGCGAATCGAAGAGAAAATTCCCACTATAACTTTGTTATTCTCCTTGAATGATTTTTAAGTCATCCTGCGTTAATAAAGGGCAAGATTTTGGAAGTGGGACGTGGGATATCTAATTCCTTTTTTTTCGCTAATAATAATCCAGACACCTAAACAACCGGTTGTAAGTTGGATTGCACCCCAGCTGTATTTAATTTGGATTCTTAACGAACATTGTATTTCCCAAAACCCAACCCAACTTATGGCTTTGGTCGCACGCAACTCAGAGAGCACCGACCTTCTAAATTGTTTCTTAATCGGACTCGGACTTGTAAATTGTATTTCCAAATTGGTTCGAACTTGTCAACTATATATATACCTTTCACTCACTTGTAAATCGGTAGTTGTTGCAAAGAAAGATGGAAATTTATTATAAATTTAAAAGTGCGTTAGACTTCAACGCACTGAAAATCGATGGGCAGTTTATATCAGTTTCGAATGTGAAGAAGACTATATTCGAAACCAAGAAATACGGCAACGGGTCCGACGTAGACTTTGTCCTCTCTAACGCTCAAACTAATGAAGAGTATATCGAAGAAGAAACGATTATACCAAATAATACTTCTATTTTAGTTCGTAGAATTCCTTCGCAGCCACGGTTGCGTTTTGTTGCTAACAACCAGTTAGTAGTGCCTAAAGTTGTTGAGAAAACTATTGTTGAGTGTCAACAGCCTAGTTTACCTCAGGTGGCAGAAGGGGATGACTTTGGGGATGATGTGTATACTGTCCCTGAAGTTGTGGCAGTTCCATGCAGCTATGTGGTGCAAGATACCCTTGCTTTGGAGAAAGCCGACGAGGATAGGAAGATTAAGGCAATGATCGAGTCATCTGCCTTGGAATGGCAAACGCAGCCTCAAGGCGGCTTTGGAAGGGGTATGGCAGGGAGAAGGAATGGGGGGCGAGGATTTGGGCAATGTATGGGAGGGCGAACCAATGGAGGACGGGGAATTGGGCAATGTGGTGGGTATGAGAGGAAGACTCCTCCTGAAGGTTATGTCTGTCACAGATGTAACACTTCTGGACACTTTATTCAGCATTGCCCTACTAATGGGGATCCTAATTATGATAGGAGAGTGGTGAAAAAGCCAACTGGCATTCCTAAGTCAATGTTAATCGAGACCACAGATGGCTCGTATGCCTTGGGAGGTGGTGCAGTTGCTGTGTTTAAGCCGAATGAGACTGCTTTTGACAGAGAAGTGGAAGGAATATCTTCTTCTAGTCGGTCCTCAGGGTGTGTACTTCCACCGGAGCTCCATTGTCCATTGTGCAGAGAAGTAATGAAAGATGCTATGCTGGCAAGCAAATGCTGTTTCAATAGCTTTTGTGATAAATGTATCAGGAACCACATAATCTCAAAAGCAGCGTGTGTTTGTGGGGCGACGAATGTACTTGCAGATGATCTTTTGCCCAATAAGACCGTTAGGGATACCATCAACCGCATTTTGGAGTCAGATAGCAGTAGTAGCGGAAGTGCTGGAAGTGTTATACAGGTTCAAGATCCTCGTTGCGATCAGCCAAAAGCTGTTTCACCTTCTCTTTCTGTTGCCCCAAGGGTGGAGGACCACCACCGTCTCTGAAGAAAGATACTCCTGAGAGGAAGCAGGCTGGTTATATGACTCCTTACGCCATTGCAATGCCTTACGCTCAAAATCCTTTTTGGGGCCAAAGATTTCCCTATGCCTGCTGTCCCACCTCAGAGAAATCCACCACGAAATGCCGGCTTCAAGAGAAAGAGATGTTGAGATAGAGTGAATATGATTTTCTGGTCATAATATAAAGTCATGTATTATTTGTAAAATAATTTAATGTAATTGTTACTTTATAAACTTGTGCCCATTTTTTTGGCTTGACTCTGTATATCGCAATTGCTAAACAGCTTTCAGTAAAAGTCGTAGGTCGACATAAAACGTGCCAAAATACTGTGTTCTGTGAGATTGTGGTCCTATAGAGACTAAAATTCTGTAGTCATACTCATGAAGAATGCATTGTAATGATAAGGACCCATTGTAGTTAAACCCATGCTACATTTTAAGAAATTGTATAGTTTCAATGCTTCAGAAACTTTTAAAATACGTTCTTGCATGCAACAAAACCACAAAAAACAAGAAGCTGAAAAAATAAACCCCAGGGTTGAAGATTCAGGGAAAAAGCGATTTGTTATACAATTTGATCAACTAAACAGAAAATAACGATTTTAGCAGTACAACAACACTAATGAGAACAAACCCATCTAACAATCAGAAGGAAACAACCCTTTCCATAGTGTGACAGTAAAATGGGTCATCTTTAATCTTCATTAGCATCTACCTCTATGACATCATACTAAGAATTATCCGTAGTGTCCTCGATTCACTTTCACTCAATACATACTTTCCCGCTCGACGGTTGGCCCTCCGTGGTTTCAAAGATTACATCAGTTATTAGCTTTGGCTTTAAACATGTTTGACCTCTATTCCTTCTAGCTGCTGCAGTTTTATTGTTTTAGCGATTTGTGAGGTTTCTTATCTCCTATTCTCCTTTTGGACTGGCTACAAATTCATTGTCTTCACCTGCTTTCTCTACCATTGTCTCTTCTGGATGGTCTCTTCAGTTTTCATGGCTGTGGAAAGTAAGAATAACACAAAGCCAGATATAAGTTTAATATATAGCTCACAATTAGCAGGAGAACATTAAGAAAGCTGACGATGTTAAGATGACAATACCTGCCGACTAATCTGGAAAAGTATCAAGAGGACAACATTCCCCAAGTTAACAACACACCAAGTCTAATGTTAAACACGTTAATATTGATAACCATCATTGAATAAGTTGTTGCTTGGCTGAGTATTAAACCTGTTTCAATTGTAGAGCTAATTAACATAATTTGCTCCAATTTCAGTAACAGAAATGGCTGATCTTCATTGAAATGTACTTTGTTGGATTCTGCGTTGGTTTTTTTTTAAGCCCTTCATACCACTTTCGTTCTTCACCTCGCCTTTTAACTGCTCACTTACAACTCTCCTTCTGCATCGGCCTTAGCTTGATCTGGAGAATTACAAAACAATCAGACAACAAACTTTAGGTTTGGGTGTTTGGGGAATTTAGAAATTTCAACCGCAAGTACTTTGGAGATCCTTCTTTTCAATTGCTCAAAATATTTACCCAGTCTATCCTTATTGGCAATTAGCTCCTGAACCTTCTCCACTGTCAATGTGCTAAGTGCCAATCACAATAGATGCTCATGATCACTTTAATAACCTCCTCTGCCAAGTGCCAATCACAATAGATACTCATGATCACTTTAATAACCTCCTCTGTTCCTAGCGTCCAGCCTACCACTAAGTTGTCTTCAGTTTCCTTTCCATCTTCAGTTACCCTGGTAAGTACCACTTCAACATTCTTAATATTTCTAGGGAATGGTGTGAAGCCTTTCTAGTGCAACTCTTGTGATAGATCTTTTCTCTTATTGTTGCCGACTATAATTTCTCCTTTCATCTTTCAAGGGTGAAGCCAATTTTGTTATGAAGCTTCACCAGCTTCAGTAGAAACTTTTCCAACAGATATTTCTACAGAGTTAACTGATGTAATAATCACTTATGTTTAGCTTACAAATGAAGTAATAAGCGTAAAATTTAAGGCACACACCTATCTTTTATCATAAAACTCTAGCCTCAAAGAATCCATTGTATAGTAATGGGATGCTACAACTAAATACTCACTCTGCTATGGATGGTCAAACCCTAGCTTTCCTATCGAACAAATGCATGTTGCTGGTGCGGATTGAGGTTGTAACTTGTAAGCTTAAATCTCTTTGACCCTCTTGCCCAACTTATCATCCTCCATGAAAATTTCCAAGCGTACAACTCAGTCTTGATGCATAATAAACCCCTTCATCAATTTACAGTAGAGTGAGAACTACAACCGTGAATTTTTGTGTGTAATTTACCGTAATTAAGGGTTCCTCAATTTTATCACTCCCGTCATCGGGGATTCCAAAACACTTTTCAATCTTCATCCATCTACGGATGGGTAGCTCAGTAATCTGAAGTGTTCTATCGTCGAGGTGTTCTATGATACCACTTAATAGTATAGGTCATCCAACCTTTTCTGTTGTTGTTTTTCTCAATGGCTTCGCACTTCCGTATATCCTCTATACCATGAATCCATGGCTTTCATAAACGCAAATATATATGAGAGTTGTTGGTTCTATCACATAAAGAATGTAAGGAAGCTTAATTTTTAATGAAGGAGCAACACATTGTTGTTTGGAATGAGAACTCCATTCACATTCGAGGGAAAGGATGATGAGCATGATGACAAGGAAATAACGCTTTGTCACGGTTTTAGTAAGGTGGCTCATGTAACCGTTGATTTTTTTTGTTTGTTGATCCTGTCGCTTCCTACAGCGTGCTTCTTCCATTTATATACCACACCATGCAAAAAAACGAACGCACCGTTCTTTACCTGTACCGTACTTTAACTAGACGAAGGAAAGTATTATACTATTTTTTTTAAATCTCTGCTCTTTTTCATACCACATCTTTTTAGATGTCCTTTTCATTTTATTCCTGTGCTACTTAAGGGCTTTGGTCAATTTTTATTTCTTTCTTCCTTTGTTATTATCTTTTCTCCTTTCACTTTTTGGTTCCTTGGCATTCATTCTTATTTTGTGTCTCCTTACATATGTACGCTAGATCGCTTGGAATTGCACACGGTCGTAAAAGTCAAGGAGTCCCTTTGGGTGTGTCTAGATCGATTGGAAGCGCACACGGCCATAAAAGTCTAGGAGTGCCTTTGAGTATGTTTTTCCCCCTAGATTTGTTGTGTGTTCATACGACTTTGTTTCTAAGCGTGTTTTGCGGTTGTCATTACATTTTCCTATTTGGTGCATCGTCAAGTTCTGTCGGGAGACTATGCGTAGCAAAATTCGATCTCAGCTGCCCAAAGAAGTTGAGAAGAATAACATTGTTATCAAACCCTTCTAAATGTAATGACTTTTTTTTGCTTCGGCTCTGTTTTGGCTTTTACCAACCATGGCTTTTCTTGATACACTTTAATTCATACGTACCGTCTTTACATTTATGACATTTCGTTTGACCCTGGTGCCACCGGGGATTCTTTTCTTCTTGGTTGGTGGTTACTACAAATCGGTTTCTTCTGCTCTTTTTTTTTTAGAATTTGGTCCTTCGGATGGTGGCACCACATTTCCATGTTTGTTGTTACCACATTTCTAACTTTGTCGACAAATTCGTCTCCATTACATTTCGATGGTGCTGATAGTTTAGGATGACTTTGGTTTCTTTCTCCTCACCTTTTTATTTAACTTCTTTACTTTTTGGTCAGTTGTGGTTAGATTTAATTCTTACTTTTGTGACTTCTCAGAAAAATATGTAGGACCCGACTGAAAGGCACAAGGTTCTTGAAATCGAGGTATCACGTAGACTGTGCAATTTTAGACCCTTGCTTTGTTATTAGTTCGAACAAATAAATTATTTTAATGCGTTTTTGAGGTTGTCTTTGCATTTTCACTGTGTAGGGGGGTGTGGAGATCTACCGGGCGACAGTACGTAACCAAATTCGAAGTCGAATTGTCAAAGAAGTTGAGGTATGTGTGTAATTCTTATATCCGCATTGTCAAGTGTTGTTCGATGCTAGCATATCTAATCCCCATTACTAACTCAACCAATAAACTGCCTGCTTTCTTTTTTTACCGATAGTCTGGCACACAAGTTCGTCAATCAAGGGCGTGGGCACAGCTCCGCACTGAAGTTGTTAACGAAATGAAGGTGCGTTTATATTTTTGAGCATGATATATTTTGCTTTTTGCTTATTCCCCGCACATGTATTTATTTAGTTTTCTTTTTCCCACCGTAAACTGGACAAGCGCAACACCCAATGGTGGGGGAGAACTTGCTGCCTTAAACTATTAATTCGCCCATTATGCATGTGGCTTCCTCCCCGGCTTTTAAACAGACAAAAAAACATTTGATCATTGTGTCATTGTTAATTCAATGTCTTATTACGACCATAGCATCTCTTATTTCGATCATAGCGTGCCGTTTTAACTATGCTTATTTCGATTGATTACTGTTCAAAGCCCGGTGCAAACTCCAACGAAACGCCACGAGTGCAGCACCAATGCCAATTTGCTCCAAGATTTGCTCCTCCTCTGCTTTCTCTCCGCACCATCGCACAACGTGCTTGGAGGGAAAGAGAGTGCCTTTCATTTTCATCCACATCTCAGGGAATGCAACTACCACCTAAAGATATTCGCATCCATTTGAGCCCAACTGTGACACCTAACCGAAAGACACTAGCACGCCGTGTCGGAAGCGACAGGGCCAGGGACAAAATGGCCCGCCTTCCTAGCTCAACTATAATTAAGTGCGGCTGTGTGCCACCATCAACTCATCGGCCCCATTGCTACGCACCTGTCGTTGAGGGTTCCCCATCATCGCAAAATGGAAATAAAAAAAATGGGAATGACATCGTTTATGATTTGGCTCCGCAACCATGGCATTACACAATCACGTATTTGGTTGGGTCATCATCTAAAAGGGATTGCACACGAGAGAATGAAGTTCTTTTCCGAGAAAAAATTAAGGATGTTGGCACCTTTGATCCACCCCTGTGTGTTAGTCAAAGAAGATCATCCTCCTTAAAAAATTTCAAGTACGTAGTTTCTCTTCCGTTCGGATTGCCCCTCAGAGCTTTATGCTACTTTGGAGAAAACTTATGCACTAAATACTTTTTTCATGTACGATTTACCCGTCCCCGATGCGATGAAAAACGAAAAGAGCCAATTGTACCGCTGGAGATGCATTTGGGGTTGAAATGTGGAATTCATTTGATTCGGACTGCCTAAGCGAAGGCGCTGCAACAAATCTCCTAGCGAAACCATTGACTAATTTGCTAGAAGGACGCCATTTTCTAGGACGGATGGATGTGTGTTGTCCACATTGTTCAGCTCTTCACTGGATGGCTGAGAAATTGACACATTCATAAAAAAAAACACTAAATTTGGGGAAAGTCAGGCTGCCCTTGCTATCGCCATTGCCACCTGCTTTCCACTCACAATACGAAGGAAATGATGGACGCGCAGTGTCATTCCATGAGCACATTCGTGCATATAATGCATGTAATGCTTTTACAAGCCTTGGTGTGGATCCGGACCAATGCATATTGAGTGGACGTGGTCCACAATCATTTGTCATCCATGGAGAACTCTACCACAGAGTCGGGTCACTCCTTCCACCTCTAGGCAGGGATCCCGTCTATTCACAACTTTACTTCTATGATGGAAATGAGGCTTTGAATTACCGTCTTCGTAAGAACCCTCAGCTATCAAAGGACGTTTTGAGCATCATTCAGGACACTCTTATCCAAAACAACAACTTTTACAGGTTGTATATGAATGTGCTTTGATCTAACCTCAAAGAATAATAATTAACATGAAATCGGAAATTGGATGTAAATGCATTGAACTAACCTCAAAGAAATAGTTAACATGAAATCGGAGATTGAATATGTATCTGTCTTTGAGTTTTTCAAAGATAATGACAATAAAAAACATAGACATAAACTTGGATTAGGAAAATATTATTATACTTATTTTGAAGTTCTGATTAGATATCCATTTTGATAACCAAACTTTATCAGATATGCGTCACCATTGATTCAGTGCTATACTAATCCTTATTTAACTTAGTTTAAGCCTAACATGTTGCAGATTCGAGAAGCTATTATTATTATTTTTTATTTGTGGGACGATTTGTCTCCAACCTATGTTAGTCTCTAAATAGGTCACAAACATTTTTCCTGTTCCCATTTTAGATTACAATCCTTATTGACATGCATGTGAATCACTCCATTGTTTTCAAAAGAAATAACTCCAAAAACTCATACTCTAATCCTTTCTTCTTCTATACCTTATTATTATTACTATTACTATCAAGGAAAGATAAAATCTACGAAAGATTCTCCTCTAAATATGTTGAACAGTTGAAGTTGTGTTTGGACCAATTGAATAACACCAATATTAATAGGGCTCAAAGACTTTCTAGCACTTATTGTCATTACTAATTTTCATACCTTGATTGATTATTTTGTAAATGCATGGACACGCATGTACAATTTTCTACAATTTGTTTTCATTAGGCTGATGATTATAATTAATCTGCAATGTGAACTAATTAAGGATATGGGACATTGATACGCACTTTTAGTTGTCACCGTATTATATGTATCTAAGAAGGAGGAGCAACACTAGAATCAGGTATGACTTTTTCTTTGTAATTAACCTTTTTCGAACTTTGAACTCCTACATATAGTATTGTATTGTTTATCTTATGTTCTAGACCCTCTGTGGGCGTGAGTTGGATTCCAAGGGGTCATAAGTTGGAAGCACCTCGCCTAGATTCCCTTTTAAGCTCTCTCAGCTCAAGGTGTCCATATCAAATTTTACTCACAAAAAATCAGGAGAAAATTAAAAGCTGGCCCAGAGAACTTACTTCTCGATATACCGATGAAGATGACGGGAATATTAGTTAGACTGTTAGAGTCGAAAAGATTCACAAGATTTACCAAAGCTATCTTTTGGGTTTACTCATCTCCGAAACACCAAAATCATTTATGTTTCATTGGTCTAAGATCTCTCTGCAATTCTTAGATCACTCCCCTTAAACCATAAAATAAGAAACTTAATATCTCCGCGAACTCTCACAGTATCAAAAATTCATTTAACGTTTTTCTAAGTTTCAAATATGTCGACTGATATGCAAAAAATCAAAGATGAAGCTGAGGTATGTCATTATTTTTCACTTTCCACCTAAAACCCTTAACTCAATACAAAATCCTTGATTTTATTAAGCATTGGTGTAATTGTGTATGGGTTGCTATTAAATTCAAGCATATGCATATATTTTTGTTCGAAAAATCGACTTATATGCAAATATTACCTGTGCAAGCAACATTTAGAGAACATGGATGGTAGCAATCATTTTTAGTAGTTTAGACTTTTGAGACACTTTATACTTTTGATACACGTAAGCAACATAAACATTTTCTTTTTTTTCATGAAAGAAACTAGAAGAGCTAAACTTTATTAATTAACGACAAAAATGAGGATTATAGTTATGTAACTTCCTGATATCTTAAGCTTTTACTGTAGAGTCGATGGATCAACTATAGTTTTACTCAATGCTTATATAATTTGTGAAATGAAAATATTTGTTATATGGTCACACTTTGAAATGAATGCGAAGTTAGGGGACTTCAGCCTTGCTAAATTATGTGATCGTGGAGGTGATTCTCAAACTTCTTGCCATGGCAGGTACTCTCGGTTATATTACAAAATAGCTTGCTAGAACTGGAAAAACAAGTAGGGTGTGTATCCATTTGGAGCATTTCTCACTACCGTTCTAAATCAAGTATGTGTCTTCTTCTTTCTCTCTAAAATATATATTTTGAAATTAAACCAACATGTTTAATCAGGGTATACACATTCTCCAACTTCATTAACGTGTCTTTTTAGCATTGGAATTGATTGAACTTTTATGGAATTGAACTTTTAGGATTTATTTGGGTTTTTAAAAATGAATGGAAAATGGAACATTTAGATCTGATTTTTATCCCGTTAAAGTTTCTCTCCCCCTCTCTTGGAACGATCAATCAGTTTTCTTTATCAGTGACAGTGATTCATTCTACAAATGCAACGGTCAAGCGTGAAACAACCAAGATCTAAATTGTTATCTGCATCCTTTCACTAACAATGCAGATCTAAAGCCATACACAAGAACCAATGTAAGTATGTTCTACTGAAGTTTGTGACCATATCTAGCAAGTTCAACATTACATCAAGGTTTAAATGTGCTTCTTAGAAAATCAAATTTCATATATTTTTGGATAACTGTTATAGCTAAGATATTTGTTTGCTATCACACCTATTACATTTTTTTCCTTTTCAAATAAAATGTTTGCATTAACTGATTTCTGCAAACTGTTTGCAGTAGGGTGTTTTTTTTTTTTTTGGAATATATATCTGGGGTTCTTTGCCATGGCGTGGATGAAGATCGGTTGATTGGAAGCATTAACATCAAAATTTCACTTTTGCACGTGTTTATATATGTATTTAGCTAACTTGCGGCGTATATGTTTGATTCATTATTATGGGATAAGAAACGGGATGGTCTCAAGGAATTTTTGAATGTTGCAGGGCATATGGAGGTCATCATGCCATATCTAAGAGATGGAAGGACGCCTCAGGCCCCAACTCAACATTCAAACTACATAAATATCATTAGCAGTTGATAGGGTTCATTCCCACTTGCATTCTACGTCTCCAGAAATTTCTAAAAGTTCTCCTATGGTAAGATACCAAGCTTCTAATACTATTGAATGTCTTCCTATTTATTTCAGTTTTGTTGTTGTGGAATAAATCCAAGTGACTAACAGTAAGACGATTTGGATGGAGCATCTTCACCTATTAAAAGGAATCAATCTACACCTCAAAAACAACGCCACAAGCTTTGTTGCCCTTAGAGATGAGAAAACCAGATCATTAGACTTCGAATATAATTGATAGAGCGCAAAATGCATGCTTGAATTTATCATCAAAAGAAGTGTTGAAGTTTCTCCACCATGCTCATACCATAACAAACACAAGATAGTGCGGGTAAGCTTAAATTATGTGTGATTAACTTTATAGACACCAAAATGAATTGAAACAGGATTTTTATAAAAATATGAAATTATCAATTGCCATTTCTATTGATCACATGTATTCTTCTTATTTGGAGAAGAAAATGATTAGTGTATTATGGTCGTTTAACATCGCGGTATATGGATGAAGGAGATAATGACGATAGATAGGTTTTGGGTTTGTTTTTCAGTCGAGGGGAATAGAAACCGAGTCTTGGGGATGACTAACCTATATTCCTCCTCTTTCACTCATTTCAAGTTATATCCTAGCTCTAAACATGAACACTGAAAGTAGTGAAAACTAAGACCCAGTGGTGTGACACTTTTTTATGATTAATGTCTCATTGTTGCAGAATAATGACTAGCTCAAATTTTTGACACCCTTACAAGTTATGATAACCTTCATTTTTTATATAGTCCAAAATTAGCTTTTTATATATTGGCATAGGGGGTGCAACGCATAGACAACGACATTATCTGCACAATGTTTGATTTTGTTCTCTTTTCTTCTGTTAAAGGGATTGGAGCGAGCTTTAGCGCAAGCTATGTTATTTAAACTATTGAAATCAGTACTTATGGATAGTGATTCTTTTTTAATGCATGAGGTTTTGAAAGGAATACATCGAGGCAACGTGAGCATGTACACATAAGACAATATCAAGTGATAACGTCGGGAGTAAGCAACGTTGAGGTGAATGGTAATTCTTACACTTTTGTTAATCAGGGATTTGGGTAAAGTCTCTCAAAGGAACCAGCTCTATATATAATACAATTGTGTGACTAATTGAACTTGGAGGCAACCTATTATGTCACACCCCGAATTTCGACAGAATTCGGAAAAACATTATTTGTCCCCGACTCTTCGATCTCCGAGGTGTGACGCACTCTCCACTTCCAAAAACCCATAAACGGTTTTAAAATATGCGGATAATTAAAACCAATAAAATTTTTAACTTAAACAACAATCATCTTCATTATAAAACAATTTACAAATGAAAATGCAAATAACCTTATCTCAACCGAAAATCTATATCACCTCAAAGGAAAACAAGGCCTATCTTGAAATGCGCGACTTCACTTAAAACCACAAAGAAGAACCAACCTTCTTCAACACTAAACTGTCAAAACTTATCAACTATGTTCATTGGATGAACACCCCGATAAAGCAAACATGCAAATCGGGTCAAGATTATAAACAATCTTTGGTGTGAGTAGCTCTAAAATATAACATATAATTATACATATATATACAATAATCCCTACTGGTAAGTTAGTTCCTCCACCGAGGCCTTTAACTTTCAACGACTAATATAACATCCTTAAGAATACTAATTAAGGCGGTGGTTCCTCCAATCGAGCGCTTTAACTTCACACTAACCACACAACAAACTATACTCATAATAAATAAATAAGGCATGTAGTTCCTCCATCGAGCGCTTTAGGTTCAACTAAACAAATAACCAACCAAACATATTATATACATTCATCTATTTAAAGATACATCATTAACCAAGATATTACCATAATTAGATTATTTCGGACTTTCTTTAGGTGTCCCTAAAATCACGTCGTTATCTATGTCTTTACCTAGTTTCCATTACCACCACAATCGCGAAACCCAAACTAACATGTACATCCACATGCCTCCTTTACATAATGAGCCACTCCGCGGCGTAACCACCTGGCGGGATGCCGCGACACCGTAAATCTCACACGGAAGCCAAATCTATGTAAGACCGCCACTATATTATAAGATAAAATATTAAGCGATCATCGTTCTATTTTGCGACGGAATAAATCAAACCACTATTAAATTTACGCCGGAGGGCGCCCGAAGGCCATTCAAATTTTAATCAAACGCCGTATGGTCGCCCGCGCCATTCAAATTTTAACTCGAACGCCGTAGGAAGGCCAATCCATGAGTTGTGGTAGTCGGGGTTCTAGGATTTTTCGTTATGTAATTTATTAGGGTGTCATACATTAATGACTCATAAACATTCCACTATATCCGCGTCTTGGTCATTCATTTTATCAGACTAAGCCATAATATCTAAACATCTCAATTATATCTCATAGTCACTTTCATTCTTTCACGTCTTGCCAATATATTATTCAGACTACACCACACTCAGTGTAGGTAAAATATTCACCAAGTCTATATCTAAAGATCTCACATATAAAATAATGGAGTGTATATACATTTCTCCAAGATATTGCAGATCAATATATTATAACGTATTATATCATGTCATGTCACAATCTTTGGCGTATCGAGATACATTATTTATTATAACGATATTAGGAATATAATGTCTCATAACATCTCAATATCGTCCACGCGTGTCAAAAATACACAACATCATTTCATCAAATCTTTTTGGAGCGGTGACTAACCAATTATTGAGGGTTTCCGTACCATTTTATTTTATGCCATTCATACAATATACAACATAAAGCGTAAGATGATTAGGCGGTCGAAAAGTCTACAATCAAAGCCCAATATTTATATCTTTTACACACTACTCACGTCCAAATCTTAATTAGATAATGGACCAACGAGTTATCAATATCAACAATATTTTCTTACTATATATATCCATATGATCAAATGTGAAAAACCTGGAAAAGTCGGCCGGTCAAAGTCAACCATCAATGGTCAACGGTCAACACGTCATGGTCAAGGTCAAAATCCACATGTCCTGGTCAAAAGTCAAAGTCCACATGTCCTTGTCAAAGTCAAACTGTCTCTGGTCAAAGTCAACAGGTCCTGGTCAAAGTCAAACTGTCCTGGTCAAAGTCAACCGTCCATGGTCAAAGGTCAAAGTCACCCGTCAAAGTCGGCGGTCGATGGTCAAAGTCAAACTGGTCGTTTTAGGTGTTCGACGGGTTCGTTTCATCATAGCCGTGGTTCGTGGTAATGGAAAAGAGTCTTGACTCGTGGGCCACCGTGGCCGCGTCATAGTCCGGACTAACCCAGCCCAAAAACCTTAGAACCGGGAAGTCTAAACGTTGGAAAACCCCAAATAGATCTATTTTTTAAGTCAGATGGGCCCCAAAGAATATTAGAAACCCCCAAAAACTTATAATTGAACCCGCCCAAAACATAATTTGGAGAAGGCCCAAACAAAACTTAATTAAACTGATCCAAAAATACAAATGGGTTCGGCCCAAAAACTAAACTGAAAATGGCCCAACACATTAATGAAACTGGCCCAAGAAAACTAGTTAGTTTTTGGCCCAACCAACTTAATCTAAAAATGGCCCAAACCTTAAGACAAAACCGGGCCCAAGCCTCAAGCCCAAGCCCCAGGCCCAGCCGGCCAACAGTTCACCTTCTTCCCCAATTCTCCTCCTCCTCCACCAAATCCGGCCACCCAAAACCTTCACACACCACCCCAAACAAACACATCGAAAATGGTGTGGGTGAAAAACCCCACAACTTTAATTAACCAAGACACTCCAAATTTCCAGTTCGAAATCAGCCCCAAAATTTCGGATCCGACCGCCATTAATGGCTTCTCTCCGAGCTTTGACAGCCCACACCTCACTACACCACCCAAACATCAACCCAACAACCCACAACAACAACCCACAACAAAAAACACAGTTCAACACCGAAAATTTCAAGTAAAAACGCACACCCTCAGTGTCACAGTAATGGCATTAACGCCATTGACGCCTATCTCCACCGTTCAACCACCAAAACCAACCACTAACCCCCATCACAACACATCACCACAAAACAAAACCAAAAAAAAAAGAGTTCAAAACATAAACTGGACATTTTCTTGCGACGCCATTAATGCTTGTCGAAGCTTCGACAGCACCCGACCAAGCTTCCACTAACGCCAATCTTCAAACTAACAACAAACCACACTAACAGTCCACCCATAAAGGTTTACTGGCGAGTTTCTCAGCGCCGCCATTAAAACCTCCAGAGTTTGAACAGTTTATCCAAAACCACAGTTTAACAGTTTAACAGTTTAACCAAAATATAAAACAGAAACCTATACATCGATATACAAAAACTATAACTTTCGGTGAAATAGCAAAATAATTTACTCACCTGTATTTAACAAATTTCCTACAATTTCTCCGAAGTCCGATTCGTCATTTCCACCCTCCAAAGAAACCAAACTATCTCTCTTCCATTTTTAATATATTATTTTTTCTGCGAACCCTATTTTCAGAAAAGTGTTTATATCTTGGGTCCAAAACCCAGTTCTCAACATGATCGGGCCGCCCAAAACCGGGCCCACGTGATCCCGAGTCGGTCAGGCGAATTTTGAAAATAATTAATTAAATTAATTAATAAATAATTAAATATGTCTTTTAAAAATACGGGCGTTACATATTAGTTGTATGTTAAGCACCACCTTAATTGATATTCTGTATTTAGGAATATGTGGTAAATACCAGTTAGGTTACGATTTCTCTTTAGACATGTAAGAGAGATATGTAAGTTATAGTTATGGATCCATGCGAAGGCATCACTCCAGTTAAAAACCGTTTCTCTTGCCAATGGGGGATTTTTTTTTCAGATTGTACAACGATGACTTCTTCAGGAACAAGCATGGTAGCACTTTTTGCTTTTCTGGAGTTTGATCTTCTGTTCAATAAAATGTGTTTTTGGTAAAAGGAGTGAGAACAACTCTTAATAGATGTGCAGTTAGCCTACTCTTCACATCGGTAAATAACTCTTTGTCAACTCTTTCAACAACTCCATATCTCTCCAGTGACTGGAAGTTCATTTTTAGGATCTAAGCATGCATTATAATTGTCACATCATTGTAAATGTTATTGCAGTAAGTGTACATAAAATTTCTTTTCTTAATGTTAATTTGTATATAAACATAAAAATACTTTTTCAAGATTTATGATTACTTGGTATATTTGAATTCTTTCTCATCGTTCTTAGGTACCACAAAAAAAAAAAAAATGTTAAAATTCTATAACATATGGCCTAAACTGTTATATCTAGCATAGTGCACACCTTCTAGGCATCAAATTGAATCAGTCTTAGAAAGACATCAATATATCCTACAATATATATATATATATATATATATATATATATATATATATATATATATATATATATATATACGGTTTTGTCTAGGGTGCCACTCTAAGAGTGCCACCCTTATCTCACTCTCCTCTTGAGCCGTCGGATCCGACCTCTAGATCTGAAAATTTCTGGAGTGAAGAAGAAGAAGACCGAGATGAAGAAGAAAACAAATTTCGCGTTTTTTTGTTTTTATGATTTTGAAATATTTTGAAAATTTGAAATTTCGTAATTTTTGAGTAAATTAGATCATCAGATCTTGAGGAGAGATCGGACGATTCAAGAGGAGTGTGAGATAAGAGTGTCAATATTAGAGTGGCACTCTAGACAAACCGATATATATCACGAAATTTACTCAAGATCTGATGATCTAATTTACTCAAAAATCACGAAATTTCAAATTTTCAAAATATTTCAAAATCATAAAACAAAAACGCGAAATTTGTTTTCTTCTTCATCTCGGTCTTTCTTCTTCTTCACTCGAGAAAATTTTCAGATCTAGAGGTCGGATCCGGCTGACTCAAGAGGAGAGTGAGATAAGGGTGGCACTCTTAGAGTGGCACCCTAGACAAAATCAGATATATATATATATATATATATATATATATATATATATATATATATATATATATATATATATATATATATATATTGTAGGATATATTGATGTCTTTCTAAGACTGATTCAATTTGATGCCTAGAAGGTGTGCACTATGCTAGATATAACAGTTTAGGCCATATGTTATAGAATTTTAACATTTTTGTTTTTTTTTGTGGTACCTAAGAACGATGAGAAGAATTCAAATATACCAAGTAATCATAAATACTGAAAAAAAGTATTTTTATGTTTATATACAAATTAACATTAAGAAAAGAAATTTTATGTACACTTACTGCAATAACATTTACAATGATGTGACAATTATAATGCATGCTTAGATCCTAAAAATGAACTTCCAAATCCTTTGGAGAGATATGGAGTTGTTGAAAGAGTTGACAAAGAGTTATTTACCGATGTGAAGAGTAGGCTAACTGCACATCTATTAAGAGTTGTTCTCACTCCTTTTACCAAAAACACATTTTATTGAACAGAAGATCAAACTCCAGAAAACACGCTGTAGGAAGCGACAAGATCAACAAACAAAAAAAATCAACGGTTACATGAGCCACCTTACTAAAACTGTGACAAGCGTTATTTCCTTGTCATCATGCTCATCATCCTTTCCTGAATGTGAATGGAGTTCTCATTCCAAACAACAATGTGTTGCTCCTTCATTAAAAATTAAGCTTCCTTACATTCTTTATGTGATAGAACCAACAACTCTCATATATATTTGCGTTTATGAAAGCCATGGATTCATGGTATAGAGGATATACGGAAGTGCGAAGCCATTGAGAAAACAACAACAGGAAAAGGTTGGATGACCTATACTATTAAGTGGTATCATAGAACACCTCGACGATAGAACACTTGGACATCGAGCTACCCATCCGTAGATGGGTGAAGATTGAAAAGTGTTTTGGAATCCCTGATGACAGGGAGTGATAAAATTGAGGAACCCTTAATTACGGTAAATTACACACAAAAATTCACGGTTGTAGTTCTGTTCAATAAAATGTGTTTTCTGGAGTTTGATCTTCTGTTCAATAAAATGTGTTTTTGGTAAAAGGAGTGAGAACAACTCTTAATAGATGTGCAGTTAGCCTACTCTTCACATCGGTAAATAACTCTTTGTCAACTCTTTCAACAACTCCATATCTCTCCAATGACTGGAAGTTCATTTTTAGGATCTAAGCATGCATTATAATTGTCACATCATTGTAAATGTTATTGCAGTAAGTGTACATAAAATTTCTTTTCTTAATGTTAATTGTATATAAACATAAAAATACTTTTTTTCAGTATTTCTGATTACTTGGTATATTTGAATTCTTCTCATCGTTCTTAGGTACCACAAAAAAAACAAAAATGTTAAAATTCTATAACATATGGCCTAAAGTGTTATCTCTAGCATAGTGCACACCTTCTAGGCATCAAATTGAATCATCTTAGAAAGACATCAATATATATATATATATATATATATATATATATATATATATATATATATATATATATATATATATATATATATATATATATATATATATATATTTGTCTAGGGTGCCACTCTTATAGTGACACCTTATCTTATCTCACACTTGTTACGGTCTCCGGACTGTTTCATCGGATCACCGGATCTAGTTCGAAATAAAAAATTGTGAAATTTCAAAATTTGAACTAATTCAAAAAACTGAAAAGCGAAAAACGCGAAATTCTCACTAAAACCCAATTCCATCGCTCAGAGAGAGTTCTCTTGGCGCCATTAGCGACCACCGAGCTCTCTTTGACAAGCACTCAACCAACGACCAAACCCCACCGAAATCGGTCGGTTTTAATCTAAAAAAACCCAACGCTTATGGTATAGCCAAAACTTCGATTCCCCACTCTTCACAAATCGCGATTTGACTCCATTCTGCCTTTCAAAGCTTTCAAGATGCAGAGCGTATCCATGCATTATGGGCATCGTATATATTCGTGATAACGGTGGACTTGCTTTATGGACTACTTATAGATGGAGAAAACTTCGTAACACTGAAAACAGAGTCAGACTTCTTCAACAACGTCTTCGTAAACTTGTTGAAGCTGAAGAGCTTTCTTCTTCTTCTTCTTCAGCCACAATTGATAAACCCAAGGAATAGTTATTAGGTAATGTGTTTGAAGAAAATGTTAACCCCTCATTATATTTAGTTTTGTTTTTGGAATGTGGTTATGATTGTTTTTGGTGTTTTTTAGGTTGCCCGGCGAGGAAATGTGGAATTGGATCAGAATGGATAAATGGGTAGGAGTTATTTTTTGGCTTTTGAATTGATATTTTGGGAGTATTGATAAATTGATTAGGGTTTAGGGTTTTTGGTGAATGAAGGGTATTTTGGTTATTGTGATGAGTTTTCTTCAGTAATGTGTTACGGTTTAAGATGTAGGTAGTAAGTGTGATACATTTGGTAGTTCACAAATGAATTCACATGTTTTATGGAATTCAGAAAATGCGCAAATGATAGTGTTTGTGATTTTTTGTAGAAGTTATATAATGTCTTTGAATGAATGCAGTTTCGAATAAGAATAAAAATTATTGCATTATGAACCATAGTTTTAGTATAGTTATTGAGGCCGTGACACAATAACTTCATATTTGATCCCTATGGTTTTACTTGTACTGTTTCCTGCCTATGTGTTTCCATTCTTAAGCAGTCATACACATAGGTATTTAAGATTGTTTGGCTATGTATGACAAGATGAGGCCTTCTTGTCGAGTAAGCCGTCAGCCTCTAGCAAGGTATATGATCATTTATATAGTTCATATCATATATTCTACTACATTTTAGGGTTAGTGCATATTCATGACTCGAGTCTTTGGTACCAAGTCCTTTAGAATTGCTCACTAAAATTAGACTTTTATCGAAACAAAACCACTCAAATATGCATTGTGTTAGTAAAAAGTGAGATATGGGATTTTTATAAAAGTGTAAATGAAAAACTGTTGCCACTTAGAAGTATGTTGTGGGCTATGAAACTTTTTATGACTTTATATTTCTAGTGTTCTTACCTTCCATTTTTCTAGGGCCGTGAATTAACTAAAACATTTCTTGAAGCTTTTAAGTCGACATATTAAATCTTTGTGGTGTTGTACTTTTCTTTGTCTTTGTCATGTTTTAGTTCCACTAAGATTTCGTTTTATTATAATTATCTTGCACTTATCCTTTAGTGACTTTATAAAGATTGAAATTCGATTCAGTAAATCTTTCAACTTTTGGAGCTTGATCATCAAATTGAAAAGAAAAGAAACACTATGAGTTTTTGGAGGGCCGCAATTGTATTCTTAAAAGGTAGTTTCTCGTTGTGGCCTTGCTATCTTATCAATTAATCTAGGTAGAAAAACACATTACATTGGGTTGGGAGCACGTGATATGGTGATCATTGAAGAATTTGGTGGAAACTGTGACTTTGATGTGGATGATGCAGTCAAAAGTTAGAGAAGATGGGTGTTGTTGCTCGGGTAAGCTTTTCATATATATTATTTTCATATCACTTTTCAGAGGACGACTCGTTTGATATTCTCTAACTTAGATAAAATTGTTTTCCACTTTTGAATATATATATAAAGGTCCAGAAATGTCTAGTTTTTGCATTCATCTTTTGCCAGTGTTAAAAATTGTCAAACGAGTTGAATTTTTGTAGAGATGTTCTTTATAGTTAGCAGATCATATGCACAAAAGATTAGGGTTTAAATCATTTTGTAGGTGAAGTTGTGGGTGTTTTAGATTTGGTACTTATTTAAGGTCCTTATTTAAGGTCCTTTTAGGAGCGGGTTTTGTATATATATATATATATATATATATATATATATATATATATATATATATATAAAACAGTCTGAGAATGAATTAAATTACATTGGTAAAGTAGAGTAATTAAGTTAGAGTTACTACTTTTCTTGATCTTCTGTTAAAAAATATAAATATGCTAATCAGCTTAAGGGGGTGTTTGGATCCTATTTATTTATTGCCAAAAAGTATTTATTAGTGAAAAAATATTTTTTGAAAAAATAAATGTGTTTGGTTTCTATTTTTAAAAAAAATAGTTTTTCATCCAAAAAACACTTTTTGGTCCCAAAAACTTGTTTTATGATAATTAGGTAAAACTTGTTTTTTAAGTTAAAAAACTATTTTTCTTTGTTGGAAACACTTTTGGTGCTAAAGGCAAATGAACTCCCCGGATGTTTTAGACTTTAGTGATTTATGCCACGATATGCCAAAATATATCGAGAAACATAGTGTGAAATCTGATTTGATAAAATAGCTTTTAAGAAAAGTCACAACCAAACATGTTTATTGAAAAACTGTTTTTAGAATAAATACTTTTTCATAAAAGTGTTTTTTAAGAAAAAATAATTTTTTGAAAAAATGAGAACCAAACACCCACTAATGCTACCATGGAACTTTTAAAAAAAAAAAAAAGAAAGCTTGACATCCAAATTTGATCGTAATCTTGCATAGCATGCCATACTTTTTCTACAGGCCATATGACAAATGAATGCTCAAAGTGTATGATGAGTTTAGTTTGGGTATATACAAATGTTCATAATAATTATTAAAGTAATATCAATGGTAGATTACAAACTAAAGGCTTGCATGCCCTTGCTAATGTCTACTGCTAATTTGTTGGTCTCTTGCAATTGACGCTCCGATCTTGATTTTCTTTTTCTTTTTCTGGGCTTAGTTGCCAATGATGGTTCAAAGTTGTTTGCAATATGCACTTCACTTGTTTGATCTTGATCGATGCATCTACAAAAATAGGAGTCCAAATGTAATTCTATTTAAGAAAAAAGAGCATGATAGCAAACAAAAGAAAGAAAAGCATTTCAAAATATCATATGCAATTAGAGGAGTCCGCCTAAATATGGATGCATAAAACAACCTCATTCATGTCATTGGCCATATACCAACTCTATAAAACTTTGCATCAACTTAAAGCATGTGGTGACTGGAAAAATAATAAAAATGATCACATTATGCCGCTAGCAACAAACAATAGCTATACAAAACAGCCATACCGAAGGAAGAGGACACATGCCCAGCCCAAGACGGAAATTGACATTGAACTTGTTTGCCTCATAGGGAAGTAAATCTATGGCAAGAGATTTATTTTGTGGATGGAGGGAGTAATCAAACATCAACATATGATGATTAAGCTATAAAGTGAGAGATCCTTAATCGAGAACTTATAAAAAAGAAACAAAATGAAAGAATACTAACACGAAACAAAAATAATACATGAACTGCCAACAAAGTTTTGAGGGTTGCAGATCTTGGTCGATTATGCTTGTATGTCAATACATGAAAAATAGTCGAGCCCTTAAAATTAGCCTACAAAATGCATGTATAATATATTCAAATAGGCAAAATATTCAAATAATACTGAAATCCCCAACCTTTTTTCCCTTTTGAATTGGTGATACATGATGATAAGGACAACTTGATATTATACATGATGATCTATCAAGTCGCCCTCAAACAAAATTTAAGGAATCAATTACAAAACGACATGTTGAAGGGCTTATAAAGTGCTTAAAGTTTCACCATATCACACATTCTTTTTTAAAGTTTTCAACACATGATAGACCACGTGTTGCTAACTTGTTGGACACATGTAAGAAAAAAGGATAACAAAACATTGTTCTAGCAGTTTTAATCACCAACTAGTAACAAACCTGTTACATATGCCATTAATTAGCGCATTAGTGACCTCTATATTGAAGCAATAGCTATTGTGAGTGAAATTTTTCAAATTCAATGCATATGCTAAGTGTACGATAAATAGTTTTAAGCTCAATTAAGTTGTAATTAACTTACATTGGCAAGCTTCTACATCATTAAACTAATTTCACAAACGCCATAGCATGCCCACGTAATTGATCAGCCTATTTAATCCATGACTGTGGAGTCCCGGCCCTTATGGTAGATTGGTCTAGATGCCCTGACCTAATAGGCTTATGTTTCTTAGCACTTAGTGCAAAAATAAATACAATAGCCCTACTATCATAACACACATTAGCAGCACTTTATTACCATGTGAACTGCTTTAACAATATAGGATTGATAACCTAAGACTCTACTATTTCGGATAGTATTTATGGTTCTACCTTTTCCTTAGTAACCTGGCTTTCATGGTTTTGATGTGATTATAGGTGCTTTTTTTATTGTCATGTTGAGCTAGAACAACCCCTAGTGTTGTTTCATTGATAGAAACATAAAGGAGCAAAGGCCTTCCTGCACAGGTG
Source organism: Coptis chinensis (assembly GCF_015680905.1). NCBI lineage: Eukaryota > Viridiplantae > Streptophyta > Magnoliopsida > Ranunculales > Ranunculaceae > Coptis > Coptis chinensis. The sequence goes on along the minus strand of NC_141456.1, from coordinate 3,806,660 downwards.
TTGATACGGCAGGTGCGTTCATGAGGTACATCTTCGAGTTTTCGCCGGTCCTCTTGACAACGACACTTTCATATAAATGGCATGAAAATGAGCTAACTCACACATACAAATTGATAGACAACTCTCTATGATGGATGTTCATATAGTTATAGTACCAATAATCTATGAATCACCTAGACCTAAAACATGCTTGATATCTAGACATGCCCCCTTTGAATGATGGAACACAGTTGCATACAAAATAGTTCATTCATAGACTAAATGTTATTACCATATTCTCTTTTTGATAACTAAGATACGCAAATAACTTTATAACACACGAAAGTAACGCAATAGTATGTGTATATGACTATGATGGTTCTGACATTATCTAAATAAATAATAATAACCTGACAAAGAGGCATCGATTAAAAAGAAAAAACACAATATAGGATTAGTACTAAACCTAAGGACATCAAATTAAATTGATGATGTTGAAATCAGACGTTGTATGTAATTTTAGTTTCAAACTTCAAAAAATCACACTAAGATGCAAAACAAAGCAATAAGGTCGTGCGCAAGTGATAGTTTGATGGAAATTGGTAGTCTGAAACTAACCTTCTTCCTTCTTTCATCTTCAACCTAATATTTTGAATACCAAATAACGAAAAGTCCTCGATTAGAATACCAAATTATAGTCCCAACTCCTTGCAGGAAAAAAAAACCAACCATGATAATTCAAATAACTCCCTAAAAGTAAATAACACTTACAAAAACCTTTGAATATATAATTTTTTTAAGATGACCCAACTCAACTTCTATGGATCCAATTCTTTCACAACTACTGCTAAATAACTTGAAATACTTGAATTTCTCAACATACAAACTTAATATGAATTCAAACAAATAATAATAAATAACCAAAATCTGTTTTAGTGATAAATAATGATATGAACTTTACAGTGCATGGTGCATACTAATGGTATGAACTTTTCAATGATAAATTTGAATTCATAAACATTATTTCAAAAACAAAAGGAAAACCTGAAAAATAGACAAAAACTCTAGATATAAAAACTGCAACCACAACCTAACATCCAATTATATGTGTCTGATCAAATTTTATCTAAGTTTATAAACTTGGAGGGAGAGGGAGAGAATATATGGTACTGAATAACCCAAACAATGGTTTCACGTACTAAAAATGATGCAAAAAACTCTCTTTGAACTAAATTTATAAAGAATCATTTGAATCACATAAAAACATAACCAATGAATCCCAAATTAAAAAACCATTGTGCTATGATTTAGATGGGTATTGCGAATACCCACCATTCTAGCAATGTCGTCCTCGCATCATATGAAACGAAAGAACAACATGATAACAAAAATGAACTTGTATATGCACAAAACATTATAGTGGCATACTAAAACTATAAGATATGATTACTTGTTTACAGAATGACAGCTGAAATAATCTTCCAAAATAGCAAGTTTTTGCATAATAAGAACATACCATAAACCGAAACATGCAAGAGTTTAGTTTCATCAAATAAAGATCCTTCTTGAGAGAATTCATTCTTATAAGACGGTAAAAAAAAAAAAAAAAAAAAAAAAAAAAAATGCCACCAATAATCATTTTTATAGGTGGAACATAAGAAATAGAGAAAAATGAAGAGGAATTGATACCAACTTTGTTGCTAATCAATAATCAGACCACGACCTTATGTTCGAAATCATAATAAAATATATATTTTTTCTGAGAATTTTATATTTATATTCCCTATCCCTATCTGGACCCATATCCTAGATTTTCAAAAAAAGTCAGATCGCATTACCTTAACCCGTGTCATTGTATCGAAGATCGATACCTATATCCATGCATCATAGGTACCAATGTGTTCTTATTGACTTTCCTCGAAGTTCATAACAATAGAAAGACCATATGCATGTCCTACCATTTGCATTCACCAAAAGTTGCTATTGTTGGCACATTTCATTAAGAGAATTTTTTCGAAGCACGCACATACTCCTACATAGCATATCACCAAGTAGCAGCAAACTACAAAAGTATATTAGAATGGGGCAGAACTTGCAAATAATCCCTTCAATTTCTAATATGATAAACTTTGAATCTATAAGTAAATTGAACTTAGTGGCAAGAAGAAATGAAAGTAAAACTGACTTAGTTGAACTATTAAGTACATAGTATATAGCCAAATTGACAGGTCAGTAGTACTTGTATATAACAAATATTAGTTAATAATTGAGATGACTTCATAAATCGCCTCTTTTCTCCTAATAGTCCATTTCCAGAGTGTAGTCTGATATAATCAGACAGCTCAGTGAACTACTTTCAGCAGCTTCCTATTGTTCTAAACAACGACCAAGTCAAAGAATGCCACGCAAACCACATATAAATTCATATCCGATATTATAGACTGGATTTTTGCACTCTTATATTGAATAATCAAAACCATGTTAACATAATATTTTTTTCAAAAATTGTTCTCATTTGTATTAACAAAAACTGTTTATAATGAAGCAATAACTCTTTTGGAATTAGCTTAATAAATGTCTTGCATATATCAAAATTTCAAAACATGACTCCATGAAGTTGTTTTTCCTTTTTTAGGCTAAAATGCATACCCACTGGTAATTTCACTACCAACTCAATAATGATACTCAAAAAGAAACTGTACACAACCACAAATAATGTAATTTTCCTTAATTCACATACTTTATATGCTCCTCCCTTGCCCTAGGAGGTAGTAAAAGTGGGGGGGTTTTTTCGGAGGAAATAGCATACCATAAATACTTCGAAACAGTTGCAATCGGTTCAAACATTTCTGTCTCAACTCTAAATATTCCTATTAAAATTACCTATGAAAAATCCCGTTTCTACCGAAACAAAGAACTTTAACCCATTCAATGGGATTTGACATACTCCTGGACAATGTTAAGACCCTCGGATTCTTCTGCTTCACAACAACACACGAGCAACCGACCACTTTCCTTGCCTTTCCCTCAGAATCAATCTTGCATAACCCTGCCCATTCGCCAAGAGCTTTTGCGCTTCGAACTACAATAAAACTGGCATTGTTGTCAGCACAGAGTGCTCTGACCAACTTAACATAGTCGGGTTGGTTGCAGTCCTCTGCAACTACACAGAGCTGAGCAGCATGTTTCTCAATCACCTTGGCACCTTCATGGATCCCTCGAGCAAATTTATATTTTCTTTCATTCCCCTAAATATGGTCATTATAGGAAATCCAATATTTTAGGATATATGCTAAATATTGGTTTCTATCTTGCACAAGATTGTGCAATATCCTCTGCTTTGATGGACGGCTGAAATAAAGGAAATCCTAATTGGTAGAATCGGTCCTCTCTCCACCTATAAGTAAAAGCTTTTGTTCATCACAAAAACTTGACTTCACAAAATTCAACACATTAAGATTTGTAGGCAAGGAGAGAGAAACATATCTATTCTATGACGATTAAAGCATTCAATCAATAACAACATCAGACAGCAGGATCGACAAGCTCTCTGCATCAGGATGTTTGAAGGTAACATTTAAATTGTTTTTTGATTAATCCTACATGTGATTATTATGTAGTTCACGATCTTAGGATTCATGTTAAGAAATATCTAACATGTGGTATCGGGAGCTTTGTTTTAGAACACTTGATAGTCCATTAGTTAGGATTACTTTGGATCGCTATAATCGGTTTTGCAGCAATTTATTGATCCAACTATTATGGTATGCATAAATGGTTTATGTTTAGTTTATTCCGCAATTTTAATTAATGCACGACCGTTTGATCGTGAGAAATTTTATCGTTCGACTTCACGTTATGTTTTGTTACTTACTGTTATCACGTTTTTAATAGCACATGCACATTAAAGTCTTCCGTTTATTTACTTCGGGCCTAACAAAATATGTTCTTTAACAGTAAGTACTGGTCACATTATCACATGATCAATTTACATAATAATCACATGTTCTGTTCGTACCTATTAATTGAGGAAGGAGATGACATGACGTCATCACCCATTCAGATGGGCTTTAAGGTTTATTTACTTTGGGCCTAACGTTTTATACAAGTTACTGGTCACATTATCATTTTTTTTTTCTCTCTGTTTGTGCATACAATAAAATTTCTCGGGGTTTTTTTTTATTTATTTTCAGTACGATTAGGTTTCACCACAGTGACCCTAACTATTAAACACTGGATTTTGGCCCTAATAGTACCATCATGATGTTTAAACTACATATTGTTCAAACGCATGAAGTTTTTAATCGCCCACAGGCGGATTATATTCATACGTCCAAACAATAATTAAGGAGTGTTTTGTTCGCACGTAGACCAAAGATATCCACAGATCTTAATTAGGAGAAACATCACTCAATTTTTTATCACTTTGAATATGACGATCTTAGATGGTATAATGTGTAGAAATTATGGTGACTACCCATAGGAGCACCTAAATTTTATGTCGTATATATTCATACACGTGTTGTTTTAATTAAAAGCCTTATTGTATCTCTATTTGCAGTTATCATACCTACCAATCTAAATTCGCATGCTACCTCTGTCACTAAGCTCAATGGACCCAACTTCTTAGAATGGAAAGAGCAAGTTGAGTTCACATTGGGGGTACTTGAACTGGATATGGCTCTTCTTAATGATAAGCCACCTCCACTTACTGCCGAAAGTACCGCTGAGGAAAAGACTCTCCTTAATACTTGGGAGAGGTCTGACAGACTAAGCATTATGTTTTTGCAAATGACTATTGCTACCAACATCAAAACATCTCTTCCTAAATCTGAGAATGCTAAGGACTACATGCAGTCCATTCAAGATAGGTTTAAGACTGCAGACAAATCCCTTGCTGGGAAACTAATGGTAGATCTTACAACCATGAAGTTTGATGGCACTCGCTCAATGCATGAGCATTTCATTGGGATGACCAAACTTGCAGCAAAACTAAAGAATTTGGGACTATCAGTGGATGAGGCTTTTCTCGTTCAATTTATCCTGAATAGTTTACCTCCTCGGTACGGGCCTTTCCAAATTCATTACAACACTATTACGAACAAGTGGACAATGAATGAATTGGCTAACAAACTAGTTCAAGAGGAGGCCAGGCTGAATCAACAAGGTATTAAAGTAGCTCATCTTGTTCACGGAGCTAGACACAAAGTTGGGAGAAATCATAATTCAGGCCATAAAAGGGCACCACCCGGATCTAATAAGGCTAGTCAAAACCCCAAGAAGACAAAGAAGGAAGGCGTATGCAAATTTTGCAAGAAACACGGACACTTTCAAGCGATCGCACTAAACGCATAAAGAATGGTTGAAAAGAAAGGTAACCCCATGGGTTTCATAAGTTATTTCGAATCAAATCTTACTTATGCTTCTTCTGATACTTGGTAGATTGACACCGGTGCTAATGTTCATGTTTCCAACTCAATACAGGGATTCCTTACGATCCAAACCACAAACCCAAGCGAGAACTTCCTCTTCATGGAAAATAAAGACAAAGCTCCAGTTGGAGCTATTGGAACCTTTCGTCTTGTTTTAGATAGCAGTTATCAGTTAGACTTATGTCAAACTCTTTATGTTCCGCCTATTTCCCGTAATTTGGTTTCAGTAAGTGCACTTGATAAAGTTGGTTATTCGTTTGAAGTAGGAAATGGTATTTTCAGCTTATTCAAAAATTCTAGTCGAATTGGTTCTGGAATTTTGATTGAAGGTCTATACAAGTTTCATCTTGATAATCAAATTGTTGAAACCCATCTTACCTTCATTCTAAGGAAACAAAACGAGAGTCATCTTCAAATGACTCTTATTTCTTATGGCATAAAAGACTAGGTCACATATCCAGTGAAAGAATCAAACAATTAGTAAAAGCTAGATGGTGTCCTTCCGGAGCTAAATTTTACTAATATTAAAGTATGTGTGGATTGTATTAAAGGAAAAACAACAAAACACACAAAGAAAGGAGCCACAAGAAGTACCCAGCTTCTTGAAATAATTCATACAGATATTTGCGAACCTTTTGACGTTCCAACCTTTGGGAGAGAAAAGTATTTCATTACCTTTATTGATGATTATTCACGTTACTGTTATCTATACTTGTTGCATGACAAATCTCAGTTTGTAGATGTTGTACAAGTGTTCATTACTGAAGTCGAACGGCAACTAGACAGAAAAGTGAAAATCATAAGGTCTGATAAAGGTGGTGAGTTTTATGGAAGGTATGATGAAACAGGACAACATCCTGGACCTTTTGCAAAACTAGTCCAAAAGCTTGGAATTATTGCCTAATACACAACGCCCTAGTTCCCCATGGCGAGAATGGTGTAGGTGAAAAGCTTAAACCGGTACATATATGGAAATGATTAGATCCATGATGAGTCATGCTAACTTACCTATATCCTTGTGGATGGATGCTCTACATACGCAATTTGTTTTATATCTTGAGCAGGGTTCCCGATAAGGTAGTTCCAAAAACACCTTTTGAACTATGGAAAGGATGGAAACCTAGTTTAAGACATCTCCAAGTATGGGGTTGTCCAGCTGAGGCTAGAATCTACAATCCACATGAAAAGAAATTGGACTTTAAAATGATTAGTGGTTACTTTATAGGTTACCCAGAAAAGTCCAAAGGATTTAGGTTCTACTATCCTAACCATAGTACGAGAATTGTTGAAACCAATAATGCCAAATTCTTTGAGAATGGCGAAATTAGTGGGAGTAATAAAACTCAAGATGTGATCATTCAGGAAATAAGGGTACCTATTTTTTTTCCCTATATTTCGAAAGATATTGGAAACCCTCCCGTTGTTGAACCTTTTCACAATGAGAAAAACCCAATAAATGATCAACAACTCCATAATGATATTATCGCCAACCAACACATGGATGAAGCACCAGAGGAACCAGCATTAAAAAGGTCTCAAAGAGAAAAGAGATCCGTTATTTCCAATGATTACATGCTTTACCAAGTTGAATCTGAAGAATGGACAATTAAAGACCCGGTTTCTTATTCACAAGCCATTAAGTATGTTAATTCTAGTAAATGTATTGATGCCATGAAAGATTAACTGAAATCTATGGATGAAAATAAAGTATGGAAAGTTATTCAATTGCCTCTAGGACACAAACCAGTTGGCAGCAAATGGGTCTTGAAGACCAAACGCGACTGTAAAGGCAATATTGAACGATATAAAGCTAGACTTGTTGCCAAAGATTTCAATCAGAAAGAAGGCATTGATTATACTTAGACATTTTCCCCTGTGTCCAAGAAGGATTCTCTTAGAATCATCATGGCATTAGTAGCTCACTATGACCTCGAGTTACATCAAATGGATGTGAAAACCGCCTTTCTTAATGGAAATTTAGACGAAGAAGTCTACATGAGTCAACCTGAAGGCTTCAAAATGGAAGGTCAGGAAGACATGGTCTGCAAACTTAAGAAATCAATATATGGATTGAAACAAGCTTCGAGGCAGTGGTATCTAAAGTTTCATGAAATCATTACGCAATTCGATTTCAAAGAAAACATAGTTGACCCTTGCATATATCTCAAGATCAGTGGGAGTAAGTTTATATTTTTGGTTCTGTATGTTGATGACATATTACTGGCTAGTAGTGGTCTATTACATGCTACAAAGGATTATCTCTTTGAGAACTTTGAAATGAAAGATATGGGTGATGCTTCTTATGTGATAGGAATAGAAATATTCCGTGATAGGTCACTTGGTATTTTGGGATTGTCTCAGAAAGCATATATTGACAAAGTTCTAGAGCAATTTGGCATGATGACATGTTCCTCTAGCCCTGTTCCACTGCATAAAGGAGACAAACTTGATCTTGGCGGTGTCCACGTAACCCTTTGGAGCGTAAAGAAATGGAAAAAAATATCCTTATGCTTCTCTTGTAGGGAGTTTGATGTATGCACAGGTCTGTACAAGACCTGACATTAGTCATGTTGTTGGCATGCTGGGTAGATTTCAGAGTAACCCAGGAATTGCTCATTGGAAAGCTGCAAAGAAAGTGCTGAGATACCTCAAGGGAACAAGAAATTATATGCTCACATACAAAAATCAAATCACCTCTGGTGATTGGTTATTCAGATTCAGATTTTCTTTGGATGTCCCCGACACTAGACTTTGCACTCTTGGCAATGTGTATCTCTTATGTGGAGGTGCAATATCATGGAAAAGCCAAAAATCTGAGTTGCTTTACACATCCACCATGATAGCTGAATCGTGGCATGTTATGAGGCTACAATTCAGAGGGGACATGGTTGCGCAATTTTGTCTCTCAATTCGACGCTTTTGAGTTTCATCTCTAAGCCATTAACACTCTATTGTGACAATGAAGTCGCAACCTTTTTCTCCAAGCATGACGGGGATATCTAAGGGAGCCAAACACATGGACCTTAAATATCTATCACTGAAGCAAGATGTCAAATTAAAGAAAATTGTCATTGAGTCTATAATGCACAGATTACATGGTCGCAGACATATTCATGAAAGGACTACCTCCAAAGACATTTCAGGGGACATCTTTGAAAGCATGGGTCTTGAAGATAGTTCTTAATTAACATTTTTCTGCTTTTATTTTCGTACTTGTATTTGACATTTATTGAGCTCTTAAAGCAATTCTACATCTGCTATTTCTGTTTTCCATTGTGCACACATTTACGTTTGGATGAATGATAAATGAAATAGTCTTTAAACAAAGACATTATGAGACCATTACGTAAAATCTCCTATTACGGTCTAACTATGAAAGTTGTAATCGGCGTAATACATGGAAGTAAGCATGTTACAAAATAATATAATGTGTGCATGCCATGACTCCCATTGACAACTGAATTAGCCACGACACTTATGATAACCAACTAAAGAAGTGTTTAGCATATAAATGCGCCTTATGATTCCTAAAGTAAAATCATTGATGAATCTTTATCGACCAAGTGGGAGATCTGTAAAGGAATTTATATTTTCTTTCATTCCCTAAATATGGTCATTATAGGAAATCCAATATTTTAGGATATATGCTAAATATTGGTTTCTATCTTGCGAGATTGTGCAATATCCTCTGCCTTGATGGACGGCTGAAATAAAGGAAATCCTAATTGGTAGAATCGGTCCTCTCTCCACCTATAAGTAAAAGCTTTTGTTCATCACAAAAACTTGACTTCACAAAATTCAACACATTAAGATTTGTAGGCAAGGAGAGAGAAACAGATCTATTCTCTGGCGATTAAAGCATTCATTCAATAACAACATCAGACAGCAGGATCGACAAGCTCTCTGCATCAGGATGTATGGAGGTAACATTTAAATTGTTTTTTGATTAATCCTACATGTGATTATTATGTAGTTCACGATCTTAGGATTCATGTTAAGAAATATCTAACATACAGATGATAAATCATTCACCCCAATCGATCCAGACAAATAATAAAATGATACCTGTCGGAACAACACAGTTGTTGCATCAAGATGGGCAAAAGTGGTTGCAATTTTGGATCGGTCAAGTCATCAGCAGGCACATAAATTGCTTGGACAAAGGTAATAGAGCCTTTCTTTGTAGTTGTAATACGCTCTTGAAGACCTCCAAGATCTGTAGCCAAAGTTGGTTGATAACCGACGGCAGATAGGATACGACCTAGCAAAGCAGACACCTCAGAATTGGCCTGCAATAGACAAATCATCAGATTACTATGTTACATGTTGTAACGTGAGAAAGTTCTTGAAGGAGCATCTTCCCTGGGTGAAGCGGAAAATATTGTCAATGAAAAGCAGCACATCTTGGCCTTCAGCATCTCTGAAGTGCTTAGCCACAGTTAGCCCAGTAAGACCAACATGACACGAGCACCAGGGGGCTCATTCATTTTACCATACACAAGAGCACACTTGCTTTCACTCTGAGATAAGCAGAATCGCATTATCAAAATACATGCAAACCAATGAGAATATAGAGAACAACATAAACATTCAAATGTTACACATTAACCAAAAAAAAGGAGAACCTGCTTATCACCAAGCTTAATGACACCACTCTCAATCATTTCTCAGATAGATCGTTGCCTTCTCGATGCGGCTCTCCAACACCAGCAAAAAGACAAGAGAAACCACCTAGCAAAGGAAAAGAAACAATCAGTAAGATAATAATAATAATGACCACATAACATTTCCCGACGAGTAATATGTATCAACAAACCATGAGCTTTAGCGACATTGTTGATCGGCTCCATAATAAGCATAGTCTTTCCGACACCGGCACCACCGAACAACCCAATCTTTTCCTCCTCTGCGGTATGGTTCAAGTAGGTCCACAACCTGTACAATGCAGCAATAATACCGTTTAGTTGAGACATGATATGAGGTCAAAACAATGTCTCAAACTCTTGTAACATTAAGTGAAAGCGGAACCTGCGAGCTACTTTTATTAAGTAAATTGATTAACCGATAATAAACAATATTCTGAAGCACATGAAGCTCTTCATACCTTAATACCAGTTACAAGGATTTTCTTACTCGGTAGCTTTTGCTCAACAAAGGTTGGGGCCTCCACGATGGATGGGTAAGTAATGATGGGTTTCGGTGAAAAGGGAAATAACATGTCAAAACAATGAACAAACCAAAACATATGTATCAAGACAAAACTATGATAAGTAAATGAGCATTTTCAAAAATTCTTACCGATATCTCCCCTGTGGTCAATGGGTTCACCAATGGCGTTAATAATCGACCAAGAGTAGCCCACGCCTCTGGTACCTAATGAAACACCAATAACCCACAAATAAGGAAGGGTAGCGCCATCAATACCACAACCAAAACAGATAAAAATTTTCCCCACATCTTAACCTTGTCCAAATACCATGATTTGCGATGGAAAACTAATCTCAATGTTTGAAACAGTCCCAAATGAATCCATACAACATTTTGCTTACATTACCTCTCATTAGCAACAAATAATTAAAGTCAATAAATGGGCCACACTTACGATTGATGGGAGAATCAATATTAAGAACACTTTGACCTCTAACAATGCCTTTGATTACCATCCATAGCAATAGTCCTAACTGTATTCTCCCCAAATGTTGAGCCACTTCCAAAACCAACCGAATCGAATTATCCAAAACTTCTAAAGCAGTCAAAATAGGTGGCAACCCTTCAGTAAATCTAACATCAACCACAGCACCAATAACTTGACACACATTCCCAATCGCACCCGCACCTGTAAACTCATCCGTTATTTTCCCGCCTTTATTATTATTATTATCATTTGTCGTTGTCACTGGCTCGGCTACAACCACTGCCGCTGAAGCCGAGTATTCTACGTAACGGTTTAATAGAACAGGGGACCATCGCGTTAATCGAGTTGATGGGGATGATTTGGAAAATGAGGATGGAGATGGTTGATAACAAATTAAAACGAAAGCAAACTTTATTACAATGATTTGATATTGTTTCTCTGAATACAATGTTGTATATATACTAGTTTAGAGACAGCTGTAACTAACTACTGACAAGGATCAGTTAGTTATTAATCATAACAGAATTTTAACTAATGAATCTAACTAGAAATTAGTGCTAACTACACTTGTCAATTTATCTTGTCTTCTCTGTTATTACCCTCCCTCAAGCTGAAGGGTGAATCTCGCACTGATAGCTTGTGAATTAACAATTGAAACCTCTGAGTTGATAGACCTTTTGTGAATACATCAGCAATCTGGTCTGCTGTACAAACATACTTGATAAGAAGTAATCCACTTGTAACTAGCTCCCTGACATAATGATAGTCAACTTCTAAATGTTTGGTTCTGGTATGAAAAATGGGATTACTGGATAAAGAAATTGTACTTATATTATCACACCAGAGAAGAGGAGGATGAATCATAGGAACTTGAAGATCCTTTAGAAGAATGCTTATCCAGTAGAGTTCTGCTGCAGTATAGGCTAAGCTTCGATATTCTGACTCAGTGCTGGATCTAGCAACTGTTGGTTGCTTCTTGGCACACCAAGAAATGAGATTAGTACCATAATATATACAGAATCCTGTTGTTGATCTTCTATTAGTTGGGCAGCCAGCCCAATCTGCATCTGAGTAAGCTGTTATTTGATCTGAAGAGCTTTTGGTGAACATAATGCCTTTGGTAATAGTCCCTTTAAGATATCGAAGTACTCTTTTTTTGGAGCCATGTGAGATGAGGTAGGAGTATGCAAGAACCCGACCAAGTTGATTGGTGAGAATGAGATGTCGGTCATGACCAAGTAAGATCTTGTAGAGCTCCAACAGTTGACCTATATTGATGGGATCATTTAGTATTTCACCATCGAGGAGTGAGTTTTCTTGATGTAGAGCAAGGAGTAGAATAGGGCTTGGCATCAGCGCATCTTTGTTTTATCGAGGAAGATCATAAGTGTACTTTGTTTGAGATAGAAACAAACTATGAGAATCTCTTTATCTCCATTCGAGAAAATAATGTAGAGGACCGAGATATTTCATTGCAAATCTGACACTTAACTGTTGAATAATAGAGTTGCAAAAGGTAAAAGAGCTACCAGTAATCAATATATCATCAACATAAACAAAAATATATGTGGTTGCTTGAGAGTCACTTCTGATGAATAATGATGGATCAACTTTTGACAAGGTAAAACCAAGGAACTTGAGAGCAGTGACTAACTCCTCATACCAGGCACGAGGAGCTTGTTTCAACCCATAGAGAGATTTTTGTAATTTACACACATAGTGTAGTCTATCCAAATCAACAAATCCTTGAGGTTGAGCCATATAAACTTCTTCCTTAAGATGACCATGTAGAAAAGCATTGGAGACATCCAATTGCTTTATAGACCAATCTCTTTGAACTGCAACAGATATAATCATTCTTATGGTAGAAGGCTTAGCAACAGGACTGAAGGTTTCAGTGAAGTCTATACCAGATTTTTGATGAAAACTTTTTGCTACTAGTCGAGCCTTGAGTTTATCAATAGTTCTGTCTGCCTTTTGCTTGATTCTGAACACCCATTTATAGCCAACAACATTTTGACCATCAGCAGGAGGAACTAATATCCAAGTTTTATTCTGAAGAAGTGCATTATATTCTGCTGCCATGGCCTCTCTCCACTGTGGATCTTTTACAGCTTGGGAAAATGTAGTTGGAGCTTTTGGCATATTTTGTAAAGTGGTAGACAGAGCAGTGGGCAAAGGATGTTCGGTTGCTTTGTATATTTTAGGTTTATGTATACCACTTTTGCCTCTTGTCTGCATTGTATGATCATTAGTCACTGATGGATAATTGGATGTTGAATTTGAAGTAGGATAAAGTGAAGTAGGATTGGACAAACAAGGATCAGAGGAGGAAATAGAATGAGTAAAAAAGTTATCAGGACAAGAGTTAAAGGACTAAGAATTACAATGATGAGGAATTTTGATAAAAGGATGACATGAAGTAAGAGAAGAGTTAGAGTTTATAGTATGATTAGTAAAAACTGTTTTATAAGGAAAGTCAGTTTCATTAAAAATGACATGTCTGGAAACAAAGACTCTACCTGTATGTGGATCAAGACATCTGTATCCCTTATGTTGTAAACTATAACCAATGAATACACAATGCTTACTTCTCATATCAAGTTTGTGGTTTGAATAAGGCTTTAACCGGAAAAACTTGACTACTGACCATAGCTTTTTAAGATAGAATAATTTGGAAGCTGTTGGAATATCTTTTCCCAAGGACAAATGTTTTGAAGTGATGGTGATGGTAGTCTGTTGATCAAGAAAGTAGCAGTTTGAATAACTTCAAGCCACAAAGATGTGGGAAGATTGGATTGAGACAGAAGTACGTGTTCTTGTCATTCCAAGAAGATGTCGATGTTTTCTCTCAACTACACCATTTTGTTCAGGGGTGTGAGCACAAGAAAATTGATGTTCAATACCAGTTTTGTTGAGAAAAGATTTAAATTGTGTGCTAGAAAACTCACCACCACAATCTGATCGCACACATTTTATCTTTTGATTAAGTTGATGCTCAATATATGATTTGAAATTTACAAAAGTGCTATAAAAATCAGATTTAAGAACAAGAGGAAAAATCCAACAATATCTTGTAAAATCATCCACAATGGTTACAAAATATCTAAATCCACTTACAGAAGAAACTGGTGAAGGACCCCACAAGTCAATATGCAACATATGTAGAGGAGTACAACTCTTGGAGAATGAAATAGAGAAAGGTAGTTTATGAGTCTTCCCTAATTGACAATCATTACAAAAAGAAGTAGATTTGATGCTATGTTGTACAATCAACTTATTTCTACTTAGAACTTGATGTAGGACAGATGAAGAGGGATGTCCTAGTCTTTGATGCCATATGGAGAAGGATGCTTTGTTGCTAAAGAAGACTGAAGGTATGGATGATGAAGTAGATGAGTTGCAGTTAAATGAAAAAGGATAAAGACCCTTCTCACATTTCCCTTGGAAAAGAATCCTCTGGGTTGCATTGTCCTTTACAGTGAAACCATGAGAATGAAAGGTAAGAGATCAATTATTATCAGTAACAAATTTGTGTATAGACAATAGATTGTGAGTCATTTGTGGTACATGCAAGATGTTTTTCATAGTAAAGCTTGAATATGAATTAGTAGGATAAAATATGGATGAACCAGTGTTAAGTATGTTCAAACCTTGGTCATTTCCCACTAGAACTTTGTCCTTTCCTTTGTAAGATGCATGAGATCCAATATTAGAGATATCAGGAGTAATATGATGTGAAGCTCCTGTGTCTGCGTACCAGCTTGGACTTGAAGCATTGAAGTGATGCTGAAAAGTAAAGTTGGCAGTTGGATATCCAGAGTTTTGCTGACTTGAGAATGCTTCAGAAGGAAAGTTTGTGTTCTGATAACTTGATAATGCAGGAAAAGTTGAGGATGATGCAAAGTTAGCAGTAGGAAATCTTGAGTTATAGTTGCTTGAGGAAGCAAAATTTGCATTTGAATATCCTTGATGCTGATTGTTGAAAGAGCCATAAGATGAACCGGCATAGTTGTTAAGATCATGATTGAAACCATAGTGATTCATATCACCATTTCCAGTAGTAGTTTGATCATAACCAAAATTTTGATCATAGCCACTGATATTCTGGTCATATCCATTATTCTGATCAAAGACAGTAGTATTTTTATCAAAGCCACCAGTATTCTGTCCACTCATATTTGGATCATAGTTTCAAGTATTTTGATCATAACCACAGTTAGCATCATCAGAAGTATATGAAAGTGTTGCAGAATCATGAATATTAGCTAACATAGCTAATTTAGCTGGTGGAATCTTTTCTGCATAGGCATAACTCATGCGATGATGATAATCTATGGCCAAATGCCCAGTTTTGCCACATACTTGACAAACTGGCCTATTCCCTTGATTGTGATAGATTCCTTGAGTAGGATTTCCTCTGAAATTGAAGTTTCTATTTGATCCCCTGTAAGAGTTTGCATTGTTAAAGTTCCCTTTGTTATATTGAGAAGAGCTGATATTTGGATTTCCTCTGTAGTTCCCTCTATTCCCTCTGAAAGACCCATAGTTGTTTCTATTAAACTGATAATTGCCTTGATAAGAACTATTATGTGGCATGTAATCTCTTGTTGTAGCAAATGCATGAGAGTTAACATCAGAAGCTTGAGTATTGTGTGCTTCTTCTACTAAAAGTTCTTCACTCAATAGCAAACCATGTAGCTCATCTGAGTTAACTTGTTGTTGCCTTACACGAATAGAAGTAACAAACGATTTGTATTCATTTGTAAGACCCTTGAGCATATGAAATACCAAATATGTATCGTTAACTGGTGAGCCAGCAGCAGCTAACGAATCTGCAATTTGCTTAATGTTTTGCATATATGAAGCAATACTCAAATTTCCTTTCTTCGACTTTGTAACTTTGTCTTGAGTTGCATAACATGAGCAGTGGATATGGTTGCAAAACGTTTCTCTAATGTTGTCCATAACTCATAAGCAGAAGAGATCCCAACAACATAAGGTAACACCTCTATTGACAATGTCGCATTCATCCAAATAAGTAATGTTTGGTCTCTTCTAATCCAATCAATATAATCAGGAATGACTTGATTTGTTAAATTTCCTCTTTGATCAATAAGAAATTGATCAGGACATCTTTCTCTACCAGTCACAAGATTCAAAAGATTGAAGTTTCTAAGTATTGGCTTAAACACAGATTTCCACAAGATATAATTCTCTCTATCTAATTTAATGGAAATAAAGTTGCATATATTATGAAAAGAAAGGTTTTGAAACGAACTCACAACCGGATTCTGAAAAGATGACGGCATCTGAGAAGTTGATGAATCAGCAGGCGCCATTAATGGATTCTGAAGATTGTTGAATTGATTATTGGTTGGAATATTGGCTTGATTATGATTGTTATTGAACTGATTTGTAGGAGAAGGTTGCTTGTGATTGTTGTTTTGTTGAGTAGAAGGTTGAGTAGAAGGTGCTTAAATCTGATTATTTCTCGCCATTAATGAAGAACTTGAAGAATAGTTCTTGATAATTTGTTAGGGTTTGATGATTTACACTAACTTGAATCTAAGAAAACTAAAGAACTTCTTGATTACTTGCTTACATCAAGAATTGAATTGATTGATGAAGGATTGAGCAGCGGAATGATTGAATTGAAAATTTTGGTAATTTGGGTTTTGAGGATCGATCTGAAATCTCTTTCGAGCATTTAGCTCCAATACCATGATAACAAATTAAAACGAAAGCAAACTTTATTACAATGATTTGATATTGTTTCTCTGAATATAATGTTGTATATATACTAGTTTAGAGGCAGTTTGTAACTAACTCATCGACAAGGGAGTTAGTTATTAATCATAACAGAATTTTAATTAATGAATCTAACTAGAAATTAGTGCTAACTACACTTGTCAATTTATCTTGTCTTCTCTGTTATTAACATATCAAGATTTTAGATAGAGGGAAAAAATTTCAGTCCTCTGCTGACTTTAGCCTTGGGTCTGTTCCAGTTTGCCACAAAGATAAAAATTCTAAAATAATTGGTTTGTCTCTTTGGTCTGCAACATGATAGAGATATTGGAAATTTGTTAGAGTTAAAGTGTTATCCCCTTTTTGAAATCAAGAAATCAAGAATGAAAATGGAGAAAGCTAGACATGCATTGGAGTTAACCCAAGAAGAAACAGAAACAGTGTCTGGACTCAAAGTGAGTCAACATGAACCCGGACACAAACAAAGTTTCTACGAAGAATTTGCTCTAAAAGGATTCTGGGTTGACTGAGTTGACCCTGGTTTAATTGTTTGCACCTTCAAAGTCCCTTCTAGACTCACTGTAAGGCGTGTCCCATCTCTTAGATAAATCTGGCGATTGTACAATTTAGAAGTTGCATGCTAAAGGTTGGAAGTTATTTTGGGTCTAACTGAGTGTCTATGTACTGTTAAGGAAATGTTTAACAATGTAGGTAAGATTCATGGTAGCATACCATATTTGAGCGTGGTTATGGTATGGTGGTGGAAAGGTCCAAGTGAAGTTTTCGGGGAAAGTCGCCAGAACTGGTGGAATAAATTGGTTCAATTCAGATGAAGAAATTTGAGGATTGCGGGCGAGTGTTATTTGCAACAAAGAGCATGGAAGTTGGTACTGTATTTCTGCTTACCAAGGCAATTGCAACTGGTAATATTCTGCTATAGTATTGAAAGCAGAAGTAGAGACGTTACTCATGGAAAATTTGCTTCTACATTAACTCCATCTTTCAGGAAAACTGACCCCCTGGATTATCGTTGATTTCCATATGTTGAATGCATAATGTAGATGGATGCAGAGATGGGTATCACAACTATTACTTGGAAGGAATAACAAGTGGAACAAAGAGTAAAAGGAATCTCTAACTACTATTTTTTTTTTACTCCAATATAGTTCAAAATTTGAATCATTGTTATTTTTTTATGGGTAAGAGGTAATGTTTTTTTTTTTTCTTATTTCATTTCTAGTATATACATATATCTCATAATGGTAAGGGCTGTAGTTTATCATTTGGAAGCATAGTAGTCTATAAACTGATATTCATATGCCCTGTACTGTGATCTGCCATATTAGTTTTCAAATGAAGAGAATAAATAGATAGGACATTATAAGTTTGCTGTTTGAATAATACATTGAGTGCACTGTTGGACAAGACTTGATCATTCTTTTGTATGAGATGTATGGTACTTAGAGGGTTGTGGCTTGGATTTGTATAACGCCCCCCATTTTCTCTGCTAGAAAATAGATCGAAGTCATTCGTAAGTGACACAAATGTTAAGAATGATAAAATACACTTTATTGTTGGATTGGAATGATATATTGCTAGAGAGTTCAAGTGCCTTTGTTTCACAACCTGGATGATCTGATCTTGGACAATATATGTGACAGGGTGAAGCTCTCAGTCTTCTCAGGACGAAAAGGTATGCACAACCAATATTATTTTTCCAATATTAATTACTTAGTTTTTGAGATCTATTACATCAATTAGTAAAATGCCTGGTAATCAAATATCATTAATTTATCAAGTTTCTATTTACACACAGAAAAACTATTGCTTTCATCTTTCATGTGCGAGTATGATATTCATTGTAGATAAACAGATGTACTGTTAATTGAGTTTCTCTTGGATTTTAATTTTTTTTAGTTAACATACCTGTACTTTGGCAATGTTAGGTGTAAGTGTGTAATGGGTTGACTCAATTAGTTGCATCTGTCTTTGTGAAAATAATGGTTGATTGATTTTCCACTTAGTTATCAGGACAATCCGAGGATGATGACGAAGCCTTGAACAACAATGCAGGAACTTATTGTGCATGGTCTTTTCCTCTAAGAATGTGTTGAGGTGGGTGTCTATAGATAGTTATATCAATCACCTTCAAATATGAACGTTATGTTTTACGGTGTTTATTATGAACACATGATGTTTGGTCTAGACGAGCCATTCATTAATCCAATAGTGACGGACTATTTTGATTTCTCGAGAAGAACACGTTTAGCTACAAACCAGTGTAGATGATTTTTGTAGCTTCAGAACGGCATCTATGCATGATTAACCATTGTATCCATTATCTTTTACTGTTTTAGCTAAATGGGAGTATCAGTTGTGTTACATCTTCTTGACTAGTACTTTGCAATATTAGTTAGCAATAGGCATAATGTTAAGTAGCACTCAAGACTTTGTCCTTGGCTCTTCAGACAGTAGCTATAAATGTTTGTAAATATTATTATTTGCGGTCTACTTGATCTTTTCTTTTGATTTTTTGTTTGGTGGACATATCTATATTTAGAATGCTTTGCATGGTTGTCATAATATAATGTGTTAGAGCTCTATGTATTTGTCGTCCATCCTTTGCATACGTAAGATTTGACAGCACATTTTATACCACTTAATAAGCTTTAACAAAACATTGCCTTGCTTCCTATGGGTAGGAGTGAACTACCCGTAATAACGAACTTGCAATAAGATCAAGTTTATTGTGTACATTGGCTTATGCTCTACACACATCTAGGCTCATTCCAATAAAAACTTCAAATAATAAAAAGGTACTACAAGTTTGTATACAATTTAATGATTTTTTTTGTTTTTTTTGCCAAGAAATGTGTTGATATGATACCGATTACTTTTATTAGATTCAATGTTAGTAGTTACTGGATCAAACCAATTAAGGCTCACAATGAGAATCCCTGGATGATTTGATCGTCTCTTTAAGGCGTCGTGAACCCATAATTTAAGTATTTAATTTTCACCTGGTGTGACTTGCTTGCAGCAGGTTCACATAGCTCTGGAACCACCACTCTTCAGTTTTCCAATGGATTAGAAGTGATGGTAGATAATTCACCAGCAGACATCACATTCAACCTTAATTGTCTATTAACACAAGTGATTGATGATTACCTCTCACTGCCTTCTGAAGAACCAGCCCATGGATGACAAGGAGGATGTTACTGAGGGAAAACCTGAAAAAGATGGCATTGAAACATTTTCCTAAAAGAAGAATCAGGAGACAAAATCCTACAGAACCAAGTTCGAGCACAAAAGAAGTAGGCAAAACCACTTTTGATAAACTGAGTTCTTCTGAGTTGTTGCTCATCATTCGCCAAACCAAATTAAAGAGGCGGAAGAGATCTAAACAGAATGTTAGGGTTCGCAACCTGGAAATCTTAACTCCAGTTACACAGTGCTATAATTTGCTTTTACCTCTCCCCAGAAATGCTCCGACTTCTCATAAAAGCAAAGAAACATATCAAGAAGGGACTACAATGTTTGTGGTAGAGCAAGAGCTGGTAGTACTAGACTCAGGGAACTCCATATATCATGGAAATATGCCACCGAACTGGGCGAAGTCACGGTCAATGTTCATTGACACTCCATGAAGCATAAACAAATGGAAACAGAGAGAAATAATAAACAACGGTGAGTCATTTGAAGCCAACACGAGGCTGCCGCTCTTGGGCATTTCATACAAGGAGTTGGGAATGTGCCAAGGCAGGCCTAACAAGTGTCAAGAATATCTGAAGACAAACTCCATACTTATAACCGCAGGATTTGGGTGTTCAAGCTTTACTGAAGCAGATAGGAGAGCAACAACACTTGAGTTAAAGAACTCTGGTATTTCACCACAAATTTCTGTAGATTCTTTGTTACTTCAAGTAAATGTTGGAAACATGAATGCGGAGAAAGAAAGTCCTACATTGTTAGAGGCTGACAGAGCATTGGAAAATGTAAGTCAGCTAACGCTAGGTAATGTTGTATTGGGGGCAGTTGTTAATAGTTTGATAAAAGTAAAAACACGACATCTTGAACTATCAGTATAGCAGGCCCAGCCGCAGGCGGGCTAATTGGCTAGTCTTTAGATATATATTATAGATATACCCTTTCAACTCTATTTTTCAAGGCTTTCAGAGTCTCCAACTTTTTCTAAACTCTAATACTAATTACGAAAAAAAAAATTCCAAATCCTTAGATATATATTATAGTTATACCCTCACCAATCTATTTTTTGGAGCACTCCATAGACTCCAGTTTTTTCTAAAATCTATTACTAATTATGAAAAAGTAGGATATAAATAAATAAACAATTTCATCTATAGTTTCACAGAGTGTCCAACTTTTCCTAAACAATATAGCTAATTACGGGGAAAAAAACTAAATTGCAAAAAACAATATTTTCAACCAAAAACGATTTTCTTAAAACCCTTACGCCACAAAGAATAGTTTCCACACTAATCTCAGGCGAAGTTTAACATAACAAAGTTTCTTTCTAGAAAATGATAATGAAACTATAAAAGAACAAAAGAAAAAATTAATTGAATTGCTTGAACATTTACTTTATGCATTTGTTAACCACACATGTGACTGGGAAAAAGAGAAAAAAATAAACTAATCATAAACTAAGTAATAGTGTACACCAAAAACAAATAAAATTGTATTGTATGCACTATATATATGGGCATAACAAATAAAGTTGAATCAATTTGAAGTGTAAAATTTAGTCATAGTTAAGGATTTCAAAAACCACAGGCCATAATAATTAATTACGACATATTCTAATTAAATTTATGAATTTTATAATTTCCAATTTTAGCGGAATAACGAGATTCAGTTAAAACGGATGTTGGCTTAAATAAATTATATAACTATTGATTTAGTTAAAATATACGTTGGGCTTAAATAAATTATATACCGAACCAAACCAAAACAAATTACATGTGGAAAATTAAATTATACAAAAAATAACATCACAAAATATATAATAGCAATTGGAAAAAAAAAAACCAATAATAACAAATATTTTTAAATATATATAATACTGCATGAAACTAACATCAAAGAACAATTAACGAGAAACAAAAAACTAGATGCAAATGCATCAAACTAACCTCAAATAATATTTAACGGGAAATCAAAAATTGGATGCACATGCAAGCATTAAACTAATAAACTAATCTTAAAAATTAATTAATGGACAATCGGAATATTGATACAACTGCATTAAACTAACCTCAAAGAATAATTAACGGGAAATCAAAACTTGGATGTAAATACATCAAACTAACACCAACAAATAATTGTCGAGAAATCGGAAACTGGATGCAAATGCATTAAACTAACCCTCAAAGATTAAATTACCGAAAAATTGAAACTGGATGCAACTGTATTGAACTAACCTAAAAAAATTAATTAAATTGCAAAAAACAATATTTTCAACCAAAAACGATTTTCCTAAAACCCTTACGCCACAAAGAATAGTTTCCACACTAATCTCAGGTCAAGTTTAACATAACAAAGTTTCTTTCTAGAAAATTATAATGAAACTATGAAAGAACAAAGGAAAAAATGAATTGAGTTGCTTGAACATTTACTTTATGCATTTGCTAACCACACATGTGACTAGGAAAAAAAGAAAAAATAAATTAATTAATCATAAAATAAGTAATAGTGTACACCAAAAACAAATAAAATTGTATTGTATGCACTATATATATGGGCATAACAAATAAAGTTGAATCAATTTGAAGTGTAAAATTTAGTCATAGTTAAAGATTTCAAAAACCACATGCCACAATAATTACGACATATTCTAATTAAATTTATGAATTTTATAATTTTCAATTTTAACGGAATAACGAGATTTAGTTAAAACGGACGTTGGCTTAAATAAATTATATAACTATTGATTTAGTTAAAGTAGACGTTGGGATTAAATAAATTATATACCAAACCAAACCAAAACAAATTACATGTGGAAAATTAAATTATACAAAAACTAACATCACAAAATATATAATACCATTTGGAACCCCAATAATAACAAATATTTTCAAATATATATAATACTGCATGAAACTAACATCAAAGAACAATTAACGAGAAACAGAAAACTAGATGCAAATGCATCGAACTAACCTCAAATAATATTTAACGAGAAATCGGAAGTTAGATGCACATGCAAACATTAAACTAATCTTAAAAATTAATTAATGGACAATTAGAATATTGATACAGCTGCATTAAACTAACCTCAAAGAATAATTAACGGAAAATCAAAACTTGAATGCAAATATATCAAACTAACACCAACAAATAATTGTCGGGAAATCAAAAACTGGATGCAAATGCATTGAACTAACCCTCAGAGATTAAATTATCGGGAAATCAGAAACTGGATGTAACTGTATTGAACTAACCTAAAAAAAATAACTGCAAATGCGTGAAACTAATCTTTACAAATAATTAACGGGAAATCGGAAACCGGATGCAACTACACTAAACTAATTTCAAAAAATAGATTTAATGCAAATGCATTGAACTAACCTCAAGAAATAATTAATGGAAAATCAGAAATTAGATGCAAATTCATTGAACTAACCTCAAACAATAATTAACGTGAAATCAGAAACTATATGCAAATACAACCTCATCGAATAAGAAACGAGAAATTGGAAACTGGCCGGATGTAAATGTATTAAACTAATCTCAAAAAATGATTAATAGGAAATCGAGGCTGGATGCAAATGCATTGAACCGAGCTCGAAGAATAATTAGCGAGGAAATTGGAAATTGGATGCAAATGCATTAAACTGCAGAAAGAATAATTAACAAGAAATCAGAAACTGGATGCAAATGCATTGAACTAACCTCAAAATATAAATAACATAAAATCTGAAACTGGATGCAAATGCATTGAACTAACCTCAAAATATAGTTGTGTTATATGTTGTGGGAATATCTCGATAAGTATAGTTTTGCATTTAAAACGGTGTTTATCTTATCTTTTTTCGTATAATTGGGAACACCTTGCTATTCAAGTAGCTTCAATATGAACTTCATCTTATTAGACAATTTCACAAAACTCCAATCAAACTTCTATTATTAAACAACAATGAAGTTAAAATGTTTTATCAATGGTGAGTTATTTTTTTTAATAGAGAGTGTGTGAGGTTTTCATGTTATAAGAAATTTGGATGAGTGAGCAATATAATATCTGTATATAATAATTATGGATATATAGTTGCATATATTTTTTAGAATAATTAATATGACAGGACCCGTTCGTATATAATATTTGAAGATCCCACATAGTGAGTCAGGTATATAATTTAAAGAATAATTAATGGGAAATTGGGAACTGGATAATCTTTGATGATCCAATATAGTAAATCAAACATAATATATTTTTATGTCATGCTTGTAAGGACAGTACAAATGGATAAGTAGAAAATTGGTATTACACACCATATTGGATAATTAAAAGAAAATCAAAAATTGGATTCAAATACATTGAACTGAGCTCAAAGAGTAATTAACGGGAAATCGGAAACTTTATACAAATGCAATAAACTAAACTCAAAAAATAATTAACTATAAATCGAAAACTGGATGCAACTGTGTTAAACTAACGTCAGAGAATAACTAATGGGAAATTAGAAATTGGATGCAAATCCTTGAAAAATATTTAACGGTAAATCGGAAACGGTATGCAAAAATGCATCAAACAAACCTCAAATAATAATTAACGGTGAATCAAAAACTGGATGCAAATGCATTGAACTAACCTCAAAATATAATTAACATAAAATCAAAAACCAAATGCAACTGCATTGAACTAACCTCATAGAATAATTGACGAGAAATCAGAAACTACATGCAAATGCATTAAAATAACCTCAAAGAATAGTTAACGGAAAATCAGAAATCGGATGAAATTGCAACAAACTAATTAAAACCTCAAAGCATAAATAATCATAAATCATAAACTAGATGCAGATGTATTGAATTAACCTCAAATAGTTATTAATAAAAAATTGAAAACTGGATGCAAATATAATTAACTAATCTAAAGACTAATTAACAAATATAGAAACAAAAAAAAAAAATGGATGCAAATGCACTGAACTAACCTCAATGAATAATTAACGGGAAATCATAAATTTGATGCAACTGCATTGAACAAACCTCAAAAAATAATTAACGGGAAATCGAAAACTTGCTGCAAATGCATTAAACTAACCTCAAAAAACAATTAATGGGAAATCAGAAATTGGATGCAACTGCATTGAACTAACCTCAAAGAATAATTAACGGAAAATAAAAAACTGGATGTAACTGCATTAAACTAAAATCATATATTAACTAACAGGCCGGGAAATCAGAAATTTGATGCAATATCCTTGATGAATATTTAATGAAAAATCAAAAACTGGATGCAAATGTATTTAAATAACCTTAAAAAATAGTTAACTAGAAATATGAAACCGGATGTAACTACATTGAACTACCCTCAAAGCATAAATAGCCGGAAATTTATTGGAAGCTAGATGCGAACTAACTTCGAAAAATAATTAACGATAAATCAGAAACTGGATGATGTAGATGTATTAAATTAACCTCAAAGAGTAATTAATGGAAAATTGGAACCTTGATGCAAATGCAATTAACTAATCTCAAAGAGTAATTAACGAAATATTGAAAACTAGATAGAACTGCACTGAATTAACTTTAATGAATAACTAACGGAAAATCGTAAACTTGGTGCAACTGCACTGAACTAACCTCAAATAATAATTAACGGGAAATCAGAAACTTGATACAACTACATTGAATTAACCTAAAAGAATAATTAATGGGAAATCAGAAACTAGATCCAACTACATACATTGAACTAGCCTCAATTAACGTAAAATTGGAAACTTGATGCAAATGCATTAAACTAACCTCGAAACATTATTATTATGCAAATGGGAAATCATACCACCATTCAAATGTTTCTTCTAAAATACACAAAATTATTATTATGTATGAATACATGGGCCTTTTGTTCAAAGAGTTTATGACTATTTAGTACCACAAACTTTCATTTTTTTTTCTAAATGGTACATGTACTTTGTTTCTCGCCTATTTGTACCATGAACTTTCAATTTGTTTTAATTTAGTACCTTAATCTTTTTTCCATCCAATTCTGTCCAATTTTACTAACGGTTTCGCTAACGCCGTTAGCGAGCTCACGTAAAGATTTTTTTTTTTTTTTTTTTTTTTTTTTTTTTTTTTTTTGTAACATCTTTAATCAATCTTAAAAATTAATTTAAAAAAAAAAAAAAACACACACACACACTATTCACGTGAACACGTTTTTTTGTTTTGTAATAATTTTTAATCAATCTTTAAAAAAAAACACTATTCACGTAGGCAGTGTTTTAAAACACTATTCACGTAAACAAAATTTTTTTAAGATTAATTTTTATGATTAATTAAAGAAAAAAAAAAAAAAAAAAAACTGTTCACGCGAGCTCGCTAACGGCGTTAGCGAAACCGTTAATGAAATTAGACGGAATTTGATGAAAAATATACTGAGGTACTAAATGAAAAATTCATAGCACGAATAGGCGAGAAACAAATGGCAAGTACCATTTAGGAAAAAAAGTTAAAATTCGCGGTACTAAATAGTCATAAACTATTTGTTTCAAAATACATAAAATTGTCATTATCTATGAATACATGTTCCAAAAACGGGCCTTTTGTCAATTTAAACAATTCCAGCACAAATATATAATAGTTGGACCCCATAACAAAAACAAGCTAGCTGCACTTTCTACATCTTTGTCAATTTAAACAATTCTAGTACAAATATATAATAATTCGACCCCATAACAAAAATATGGCGAGCTGGCCTTTCTACATCTAACGAAATTGATCTGAGATCAATTTGTTAAGTCGTTCAAACAAGCGGCCAAACACACTTTTTTCCATATTAAATCAAAATTTGTTTCCAAAACCAAAGTATCTTTTCTCTTACGTTTTATTTTATTTGGTAGTTTTGTTGTAAATGGTTTTAGGGGTTGTTTGTTTTTTTAATTCAAAGCATTAAAGGCTCAAAACTTGTTTTTTTTTTAAGTAGTTTAAGCATTAAGTGGTACTTTTAGCATTCAAACATCAGCACCAAAATTTCTTTAAACAAAAAAAAGTTCTTTCTTGCCCTTTCTTAAGAACCCATCTACTTTTTGTTCTTTTTTTTATGGTTTCAAAAAGGTTATTCAAAATTTGAAGCGGGTTTTTTCATTTTTTTTTGGGTGAATGATATCCACTTTGTTAAAAATAGAATTACATATATATATATATGAAAATAAACAAAATATGAAAATAAACCGTTAAAATATATTTGTGAAATCATATTTTAAATAAATTTATTTATCATTTATTTTTTTTTCGATAATCCATCTCTTCTCCTCAAATATAATATATATTTTGTTTAACAAGAAATCAAGTTAGTGTTTAAAATAGATAGCATGAGTAAAATTATGCGAATGATTTATATTGACCTTGAGCCGAGGGTTATTCTAACAAAAACAAACATGTTTTTAGAATTCAAAGAATCATTTAGCATTAGGAGGATGAGCCATTCAGCATTTAGCATTCAAAGATTCATAAACTGAAAAACAAAGCGACCCCTTAGTATAACTTGTGATGGTCACTCTTTTTTTTTTTATCATTATATTGTCGAAATTAGGTTGTGTTGGCTGGCATTGTTTAAGTCTATAATAACATGACATACTCACAAGTTTTCTAGGCAAGTAGAGTATGCGGCCAAAATGTCATTTGGTTGGTTTCTATATATGTTTATCTTTTCTCTTTGTCCAGTAATTTATCCCTCTCCACTCTCCACGCATTTTCAATCTCTCCGCCCCTCCCCACTCTCCACATCTTTCCAATTATCCGCTCAGGCACTCACTGCTACAATATACTAATTAAATTTATATATTAGATGGGCGAGTCTATAGTCACATAAACACACCTCCTCAGGGTGTGGTGTATCTATTTTTCTCTCTCAGATATTTTTAATCTCCATAACGACAGCTGGACCCTAATGTGTCAAACCGTGTAGGACTCAATATATATATATACACCGAAGAAGAGCGCCAAACTGAATAAACCGCTCAAAAATGTCTCTTCCTTCATCTCCTATCTCAAAAACCCTAACCCTAAATTCCACATCACTCTATCATCAATCTCAAAACTCACAATCTCCTCTCCCTCCAATCCCAACAGATTTCCCACAACAAAAACTCATCCCCAAAACCCGTTTCATTATCGATGGGTTCCGTTACGCCGATAATTACTCCCTATCATACTTTCTATCTCATTTCCACTCTGATCATTACACTGGGTTGACCTCAAATTGGTCAAAAGGTATAATTTACTGTTCTAAAGTTACTGCTCAGTTATTAACACAAGTGTTAAAAATATCACCTTCATTTGTTATTGAATTGCCACTTAATCAAACTGTTTTAATTGATGGATGTGAAGTTACTTTAATTGATGCCAATCATTGCCCTGGGGCAGTCCAGTTTTTGTTTAGAGTTAATGATAAGAGGTTTGTTCATACGGGTGATTTTAGGTTTTGTAATTCAATGAAGTTAAAGCCTATAGTTAAAGAATTTGTGGGTGCTGACTTGGTTTTTTTGGACACGACTTATTGTAATCCGAAATTTGTTTTTCCAGCTCAAGTTGAGTCGGTTAATTATGTGGTGGAGACGATAAAAAGGATTAAAGTTGAGAATGAGGGGTTGGAAAAGAACGTGTTGTTTTTAATTGTGACTTATATTATTGGGAAAGAGAAGATTTTGCTTGAGATAGCGGAGAAATGTCGGTGTAAAATATATGTAGATAGTAGGAAAATGGATATTTTGCGTGTTTTAGGGTTTGGGGACCGTGGGGTGTTTACTGAGGATGTTTCGGTAAGTGATGTACATGTGGTTGGTTGGAATGTGTTGGGTGAGACGTGGCCTTATTTTAGACCAAATTTTAGTAAAATGAAAGAGATAATGAGTGACAGTGGATATTCAAAGGTTGTGGGCTTTGTTCCGACTGGGTGGATGTATGAAGCGAAAAAAGATGGATTTGCAGTGAGGACTAAGGATTCACTCGAGATCCATCTCGTTCCTTATAGTGAACACTCAAGCTATGAAGAGCTTAGAGAGTATGTGCGCTTTTTGAAACCAAAGCGTGTTATTCCGACGGTTGGCATGGATATTGAGAAACTTGATGGTAAACATGCTATTGCAATGCAAAAGCATTTTGCTGGATTGGTTGATGAGATGGCTAATAAGCAAGAGTTTTTAATGGGGTTTCGTCGTAGGTCAAGGAAGACGGATGAAATGGGTGAAGATGACGTTAGCACTGACTTTAAGGAGGACAACCAGAAAGGTGCCGATACATTGGAGACAATTCTGGACGTATCTAATAGCACTGACAATGTGATAGTTCCAGAGTCTAAAGTTTCTATGTTGGTGCCTTGTACACGAAATTCGAAGGTGCTAAATGATAAACATACTGATAGTGTGATAGAAGAACTTTGTGATTGTTTGCCTGCTTGGGTCAGCCGGGATCAGATGCTAAATCTGCTTACTAGTTCAGGTGGAGATATAGTTGAGGCAGTTTCTGAGTTCTATGAACGTGAAACGGAGTTTCATAAGCAGGTAGCTGCTTGTATCACTCCCAATGCTCTCATTCCAACAAATTTGCAGAGTAACTCTGCTTTACTTCCGGAATCACCTACTAGGGCCACTGCTTGTCAAAGTGTTATGAACACTCTAAGCCAAGTTAAGAAGCTACCAGATATGAAGCATTCAGTTAAGGGCACTGTTTCCCCTAAGAAAAGGGGCTCTCCGTCTGATAAAACATCAAGGAAGAAAGCACGGTCGAGTTTAGCTCCAGAACCTAGTGGATCTAAACAGCCTGCAATTACAAAATTCTTTAGTAAGCTTGCACGTAGTACTTCTCAAGTTAGTAGTGATGGTAGTGTTGTAGAGGAAGAGCGTGGGAATTACACCAGCGTTGCTACTGAACCATATAAGGAGCATTTAGATCAGTTTCTCCAGGTGATAAATGGCAGTATTTCAAGAAGTGATGCTGCTTCCATATTAGAGAAGGCAAAAGGACATCTTAGTGTGGCACTTGATATATATTACAGTAATGCTGGAGGAGATCCTGATGACAAAGGGAGTTGCCAAATCGCGGCAGAACTGTTCAAACCCAGAGCTGTGCTGATGATTGTTCTTTTGGAAATGAAAAAAAATCATGTGATGAAACAAGAAATGTGTCAAGTTTGTCTGTACATGGTTCTACAACAGACAATGCTAGTGCGGCTCTTGTATTGCTACCACTAGAAAAGTATTCTCCTATTGAGCATGGTTGGTTGACTTGGTTCCTGATACCTATGCATTCAATCAATTATTGAAATCTTATATGTTGTTTACTTTCTTTAGAGTTCTGTATGGTAATTAGTTGTGCTTTCAGCTTGCTGGCAATCTGGACAGCCTGCTCCATATTTACATATTGCACGCACATTTGACCTCTTAGAAGCAGAAAAGGGGAAGAAAAAAGCCACTAGTATGCTCCGTAACATGTTCAGAAGGTTCGTCATGAAGGGTGGTGGTATCTTATTTCTTTTGTTCCTTTTGCTTGCTATGGGGTCTGTTTTCTCAAGTGATTCTAGTGTAGTATTATCAGCTTATCTAGATCTTTATTTTCTTCTCACAATTGCTTTTTGTTACGCAGCTTGCTTGCCTTGTCACCCAAAGATGTTCTACCGGCCGTGTATCTATGTACAAATAAGATTGCACCATATCATGTTAAAATGGTTAGTTTATATTCATATTAACTCATGTTTCTTAAATAATGCATACTCTGAACATTTATATCGAGGAGTTTTCAGTTTTTTAGTTTAATCCTCTATTTCTTTTTTTCTTCTACCCTGTTCTTGTGACATTTGGTAAATCAGGAAATGATCATTTATCTTCTGTTGTAATTGATAAGTGGGTTTATTCTTCTTGTTGTTCCCTTCCCTCATTTCCTTCTTATTTAGTAATATAACTTTACCTTTATAATGGGAGCATCAGGATGGATTTATCTATATGCACTATTTTTCAGTAACATGTTTGGCATTTTCCTGACCGAAAAAAAAAAACTTGGTTTGTGATCATTCTTTAACCTCTGCGCAGGAATTGAACATAGGTGGTAGTCTGGTAAGCTCTGCACTTGAAGAGGCATGTGGGACAAACAAGAACAAAATTAAAGAAATGTACAATAGTTTTGGTGATCTTGGTAGTATTAGCGAATTCACTTTGTAATTGGTATCTCACTTTGTTAATTTGTATGTTGCTTTTAACATTTACATTCACATTCACACTCACATGGTTTTCTTTATATTTATGGGTATTTCGTGCTGAAATCAATCAAATCATATATATATCATCTCTCATGGTAGTTGATCGGTACTCTTTGTGTTTAAAGGTGATGTTGCACAGGTATGCCGACAGACTCAAACACTACTTGCTCCTCCTTGCGCTCTAACAATCCAAGAAGTCATTTTCTGTGTTGCGAAAGATAAGGTATATAATTGGTGAGCCTGGTTATTAGTTCATGACTATACTATTAAATCCTCAATGCTCACTTTGATCCCATCCATTTTATTTAGTGTACCTTCCCTTTTATACTTGTGTTAGAAAGAAATCAAAGAACAGTTAATATATGAGTTCTGCCTATGAATATGTAATATCTGCCTTTCTTGTTTCTTCTCCCGTTCCTTTCTTTTTATATTAG
Source organism: Coptis chinensis (assembly GCF_015680905.1). Taxonomy (NCBI): domain Eukaryota; kingdom Viridiplantae; phylum Streptophyta; class Magnoliopsida; order Ranunculales; family Ranunculaceae; genus Coptis; species Coptis chinensis. Next base: position 3,774,992 of record NC_141456.1, on the reverse strand, counting down.
TGTTGCCTTATTAACCTGTGAATATATATTAAATGGTGGGACAAAACTGATAAGGACAAAATTCCGAAATAATGAACCCAAAAAACCACCCTCATTTCAAAAACACTCCCAAGGACAATAATTGACTCTTGTCTGAAAAATACAATAGTACTCTTAAGCATCACAAGAAAATGGCATGCACAAGTGTAAGTGCATACCACCTTAGGTATGCATGGACGTCTGTGCATACTAAGCATCACAAGAAAATGGTATGCACAAGTGTCCACCTTCGGTATGCACAAACGTGATAGAAGGATAAAATTGGAAAGAGTGAAAGATAAAAAAGTCAAGTCTGTCCTTATTAATAATTAAAACGTGAAATTTGGTTTTTCTAGTAGTTATAAACCAAAAAAATGTACTTATCAATCTTACTGGATTACTAAAATGATTTGATATGTTTAGCCTAGTCTTCGTTAAACTACGATTACTTGAAAAGGAAACACTTAATACAACGCAAGTACATCAAAGAATGATGATCAGATGATCTAGACTGTGACGTTACTGTGGACATTTTAATTAAGATAGGGATGTTTCTCAAGCTGGGGGAGTAGGTTGAATATAATAATGTAAATATGTAATCTAAATACACTTGAACTATGCGTAAATAATATTCAGCGATTCATTAACGCTCTAAACTTCAATGTAGAGTAGTAAGCTTGATCGTCCAACCACCGGGTAGTAAATCAAATTACGAGCATGATCTTCACATGTCTAACCACTATGCATGCTGTAATGCTGTATTACTAACACTAGTAATAGTAATATACAAACCACCGTCATACATGCTTGGTTCTCTTGCAACATGAAAATACAACAACCATATACCTAATATACCCAGTTTTCTAACAACAGAATAAACTGTCATTCCATTTGCTCGTCTTGCACGTATTGGATATAAGCCATCAGTGTATATGCTCAGTCCTTAAAAGAAGATGATAAGAGCAGATATTTCTAGTAGTTGGTTATATAAGCAGAGGTTTTGAGCATTTGCTGTATATTAGTTATAAAAGTTGGCTGGTAACTCTTCGATTGGGATATTTCAACCCTAAAACATTGTATTTTGTTTATGTTAAGTTAGCATATTTGTCTGGGTGTACTTATTATGGGGCTTTATTAGTTTGGAAACAGGCCAAGGAAGTACAACTCGAAAGAAAAACCTAATCTCAAAACTCATGCGTTCCTGTAGAGAGAAGGAAATGAAGTTTCTTGTCAGAACATTGGTAAGGCCTAATTTTACAATAGTCAGTTCGTTGCATTGGTACAGATTTGTCTTATATGTTTGTTTTGCATAATTAAGAATTTAAGATTCAAGCCACCAAAGTTTTAGTATTTCCTAATTATTATGGCATGATATGAGTTCATAGTGTAGTTCAGATCACTGTCACCATCACCATTCTTATTACTTGTTTTCCGCTCTAAATCCATTTATTAACAGGTTCGTAATTTGCGCATCGGAGCCATGATGAGAACTGTTTTGCCTGCACTAGCTCAAGCTGTTGCTATCCACTCGTCACCGAACCTTCTCCATAATGGACCTGCTGAAGTCCTAAAAGAAAAGCTTCAGGTTCTTCTTCTGTGTGGTTTTTAAATAGACAATGCCTTAACATATGATTTTGTGAACCTATTTAATACTGCTGTTATCGCCACTACACTGGTCAGGAAAGTAGTCATTTTTTGATTTCACTTCACTCGAATATCGCATTTCTAGCATTTCCATATCTGTTAATGACTTTGAGTTATCATCAATTTTACATAAGCATCATGTATCTATCGTTTCCTTTATTAGAGAAATTAGGTTCCTAGTCCAGTGGTTACATGTATATATTGGAAACTTGTTTATTGATCTGATCTTTCTTTTGCTTGTTAGTTCATTTCTGCTGCGGTCGTTGAAGCGTATAATGTGCTTCCTGATTTGGTATGTTCTCTTATTGGTTTGAAATCATTTACAGGTTGTTTCTTGTGAAATAGCTCAAAGTATAAGTTGTGTGGTATTGCTTCTATACAACAGGATTTGCTGGTTCCTTCACTCCTGAGCAAAGGCGCTGAATTTTCTTCGTCAGCTTTGTCAATGGTTCCCGGCGTACCCATCAGGCCCATGCTTGCAAGGTTACTATCATAATATATTTACCTCATTGCACAGGAGTCACTTTATTGCTGTATCATTATTCTAATTTAATGCTGTTCTAACATGAAGATAACATTTATTTCTTTAATTTTTTGGTTTACGTGCTAGAATTACCAATGGAGTTTCTCAGGCGTTGAAGCTATTGCAAGGTAGAGCATTTACATGTGAATACAAGTAAGCCCCATCTTCAATTGTTGTTTTATTTTCTTTCGAACCACGACACTTTACATAATTTTCCAGTATAAAGGTGCCAATGTTCCATCTGTTGTTTAATTTTGGCTTGAAACCGAATTCCCAAAGATCGTATCGCACCGTACAAGATAACAAATTAAAGAAAACTAAAGCAATAAGAAAACAATCACACAGAACACAAAGATTTTAAGTGGTTAAGCAATATGCCTAGTCCACTGGTGATAGATCTTGATTAGCAATATATGGTGAAGAAGAAGCTATTACAATCTCTCTAAACTACTGTCTCACAATATGCCTATGGCTTGGGTTCATATTTATAGACACAGAAACGTAAGACACTTCTAATACAAACTGACTCTGTTTCTAAAACCAAAATAGGAATCCGTGAGCTTTCCTATTCCAAACAGAACTATGACTTACGAGCCATACATCAACAATCTCCACCTTGGCGAGTAACTCACCACTTTGGACATCTTGTTCTGACTCCAATCACAGTAGACGTTCACATTTCCTTGAAAATCAAGTGTATCTATCACCACCCTGCACCCTAAGGTGCCTACATGTGCAAAACATGTAACAAGTTCAAGCAAAGCATGAACTTCTCCACGGAAACTGCCTTTGTCAACATATCAGCTGCATTATCTTTTGTGTGAATTTTCTGAAAAAGAATTTCACCCGAAGCAATCAACTCCCGTATCTTGTGATATCGCACATCAATGTGTTTTGTCCTCACATGATACATCTGATTCTTCCCAAGTAAATTGCACTATGACTATCACAATGTAATTGAATAGCACCCTGTGACAACCCAAGTTCTGTCACTAATCCCTTCAGCCATAACGCCTCCTTTGAAGCTTTTGACGTAGCCATGTACTCTGCTTCAGTAGTGGACAATGCTACTAATGAGTAACATCGATCTCCAACAAATTGGTCCTCCTGCTAGTGTGTAAACATAGCCTGTGGTAGACCTCCTGTTGTCAAGATCTCCCGCATGATCTGAATCCACATAACCAATAACTCCACCAGCATGCTCAGTCTTTTGAAACTGGATGTCAATATCAGTTGTCCCTTTAAGATACCACAATACCCATTTAATTGCATTCCAATGCTCTTTTCCTGGGTTTGCCATGTATTTACTAACAACACTTACTACATGAGCTAAATCTGGCCTAGTGCATACCATGGCATACATCAAACAACCAACTGCACTAGCATATGGAACATGTGACATCTCCTCCACCTTGAGCTAGGTAGTGGGGCTTTGCCTTGCAAACAACTTGAAGTGATTTGCTTGAGGCGTTGACACCGGTTTTGCCTCACTCATGTTAAACCTCTCTAGCACTTTCTCCATGTATTTTTCTGCGATAGCATGAATTTTCCTGCCCGTCTGTCCTGTGAATTTCCATACCTAGGATCTTCTTTGCAGCACCAAGATCCTTCATGTCAAACTCCTTGCTTATGAGGAGTTTCAAACCATCGACATCTGATGTCTTCTTAGCAGCGATCAACATATCATCAACGTATAACATCAAGAGCACAAAAGAGCCATCATCAAGAAACCTAACATATACACAACAATCATACTCACACCTTGTGTAACCTATTCCAATTATGAAGCAGTCAAATCGCTTGTACCATTGTCGTGGAGACTGCTTTAACCCGTACAAAGACTTTCAATTTGCACACAATCTTCTTTCCCAAGCTCCTTAAACCCCTCCGGCTGCTCCATGTAAATTGTTTCATCTAAATCGCCATGAAGGAAGGCTGTTTTTACATCCATTTGTTGTAGTTCAAGATCAAGCTCAACCACCATAGCTAGCACGACCCGAATGGATGCATGTCTAACAACTGGTGAGAAAATCTCATTGTAATCAATACCTTTCTTTTGTGAGTACCCTTTTGCTACCAACCTTGCCTTGAATCTTTCTCCTTCCTTGTCTTGTGCATCCTTTTTCCTGTAAACCCATTTACATCCGATTGCTTTCTTTCCTTTATTTGGTCGTGGAACCAGATCCCAAGTACCTTTTTTGTTTAAAGACTCCATCTCTTCCTCCATTGCCTCCATCCATTTGTGCCCATTATTTTCGGTAATAACACCTTGAAAAGAAGTAGGATCTTCGGACATGATAGTGAGGGCAAAAGACAAATTGTCCTCAAAACCATATCTTTGAACTTTCTTTTTCATTCTAAACGGTTTGAAAAGTGCAACGTTGTCCTTATGTAATGGTTGTTGCTGCTGCTCTTGGGTGTGGTTGTCCTCAAAACCATATCTTTGAACTTTCTTTTTGTTTCTGAACGGTTTTGAAAGTGCAACATTGTCGGTATGTAATGGTTGTCGTTGCTGCTCCTGAGTGTTAGATGTATCATATTGTACATGGTCTTTCTCTTCAATTTGATAATCTAAATCTTCGCTGCTGCCACTGTTTGGAGATGTTATCTGACTCATGGTCTTCCTTCAGCATAGATTGTTTATCAAAGATAACATCCTTGCTGATAATCCTTTTCTTTCCAACTGGATCCCATAACTTGAAGCCTTTGATGTCTTTTTCATACCCGAGAAAAATGCACTTCAGTGATTTTGAATCTAGTTTGGACCTTTGTTCTGTGGGAACATGCACATAACCTGGACACCCGAAAATTTTCAGATTTGAATAGTCGACTTCCTTCCCTGTCTACACCTACACCTCTTCCGCAACTTTCCCCTCCAAAACCATTGAAGGAGACCTGCTCACCACATACGCAGCCATGTCGACTACCTCAGCCCAGAACTCCAATGGTAACTCTGCATGTAGTCTCAAGCTTCTAGCCCTTTTCAAAAGTATTCTATTCATCCGTTTTGCAACACCATTTTGTTGTGGTGCCCTCGGAACTGTAAAATGGCGAGTAATACCCGCGACCTTACAAAATTGTAAGAATGCATGGTCCTTGTATTCACCTCCATTGTCCATCCTCAAATACTTAATTTTTTTGCCTGTTTGGTTTTCTATTTCGGCTTTCCATTCCTTAAATTTTTCAAAAGTTTCATCCTTAGACCTCATGAAATAGACTCAAATTTTTTTAGAAAAGTCATCTATGAAGCTAACAAAGTAGATAGCTCCGCCCTTTGACCTCACCTTTGCTGTCCCCAGACGTCGGAGTGAACATAATCAAGCATTCCTTTAGTACTGTGTGTCGCGGCCTTGAACCGTACTCTGCATTGTTTACCCATTACACAATACTTGCAAAAATCCAGCTTGCACGATTTAATACCCTTTAATAATTTTCTCTTGTGAAGCTCCATCATGCCCCTTTCACTCATATGCCCGAGCCTCATATGCCATAGTTGAGAGTTATCTGTAAGTTGTTATGAAGGTGTGGAGGTGGCAGCTCCACCTACAACTGTAGTACCCATCAGTTTGTAGAGATTTCCAACCTTCTATCCCTTCATCAAAGTCATTTTTCCCTTTGTAACCTTCAAAACACCTCCTGTAGCAGCAAACATGCACCCATTGCTATCTAGTGCCCCCAACGAAATTAGGTTCTTCTTCAAGTCTGGGACGTGTCTCACATCCCCCAAAGTCCTCACAACCCTGTCAAACATCATGACCTTGATAGTTCCAATCCCGATAGACTTGCAAGCCGTATCATTACCCATTAGAACAGTACCTCCATTGTAAGGTGCATATGAATCAAACCATTGTTTATTTGGACACATATGATACGAACAACCAGAGTCCATAATTCAATAATCTGAAAGATAATTATTATTACTTGTAGATACGGAGAGAAGATCCGCATCACTAGTATCAGAAGTTTATGCTGCAACTCCTGCTGAACCCTCTAGTTGTCCTTTTCTTTTATGTTTTTCTTCTAAATCTTTAGCCCGTTTTCTGCAATCCCTCTTGTAGTGCCCTGGCTTGCCACAATAGTAGCAACATTCTTCTCTGCCCCTGAAATTCGACCTAGAGTTGCTTCGGCTCGAATTTCTTTTCTCTTTTGGCCTTCCACGATTACTTTTATAACCGTTACTAGCTGTAAGACCTTCCCCTTTAGCCTCCTCGAAGCCTGTTGGCTTTTTTCTTGTTTCTTGAGCTAATAGTACTGCAGTCACATCATCAAGTTCTAGAGTTTCCATGTTGCACATAAGAGATGTAACAAGATGTTCATAGGAGTCTGGCAGAGAATTGAGGAACGCAATAGCCTTGTCTTCTTCTTCCAACTTTACCTCCAATCTCAATAATTCGTTTACTAACCTGTTGAATGTATTGAGATGGTCTAGCATGTTTGTTCCTTCTGCTTGCTTGAGGCTATAGAGCTTCTTTTTCATGAACAACTTTGTTGGTGAGAGATTTCGTCATATAAAGCTTTTCAAGTCTTTCCCAAATTTCTACAGCAGTTTTTGAATCCATCACGTTGTACATAACATCGTCGGCAATGTGCAAACGAATTGTGCTTAAAGCTTTCTCATCCAGATCCTGCCAAACTTCATCTGTCATGCCTGCTGGCCTTTTGGATACCCCGTACAAAGCCTTCCTTGTCCCTTGCTGTGAGTAGATCCATAACCTTTTGTTGCCATAAAGAGAAATTGTTCCAACCATTGAATATTTCCATAAAGAGAAATTGTTCCAACCATTGAATATTTCAATTTCAACTTTAATTCCAAACACTTTTGCAGCCATTGCGAATATTAACTTTTGCCCCGATACCACTGTTGTTTAATCTTGGCTTGAAACCGAATTCCCAAAGATCATTTTGCACCATGCAAGATAACAAATTAAAGAAAACTAAAGCAATAAGAAAACAATCACACAGAACACAAAGATTTTAAGTGGTTAAGTAATATGCCTAGTCCACTGGTGATAGATCTTGATTAGCAATATATGGTGAAGAAGAAGCTATTACAATCTCTCTAAACTACTCTCTGTCTCACAATATGCCTATGGCTTGGGTTCATATTTATAGACACAGAAAGTAAGACACTTCTAATACAAAACTAACTCTGTTTCTAAAACCAAAATAGGAATCCGTGAGCTTTCCTATTCCAAACAGAACTCCTATTCTGAACAGAACTATGATATACGAGCCATACATCAACACCATCCTATGCTCAAATCTGTATAAGAAAACCTATTTCATGTGTGACTAAAACATTTAGTAAATCTATGTTTCAGATATGATGGCCAGCGTGCCCAAATTCATAAATTAGATGATGGGTCTGTGAAAGTCTTTTCACGAAATGGAGATGAAACAACATCTAGATTTCCAGATCTGGTAAATATAATCAGGGAATCATGTAAGCCTGGTGCGATAAGTTTCATAGTGGACGCAGAGGTAAGCCATTGATTTGTCAGAAATATATATTTTTACTTGATATTTCAATTGTTTTCTTATGTACTATTTCCAACATGTGCTAAATTGGTTTTATTTTACTCTTGACATTTTAAACCTATGTATGTTGTTCACATGGAGAGTATCTTCTGAACCTAGGTAGTTGCTGTTGATAGGAAGAATGGTTGCAGACTTATGTCTTTCCAGGAATTATCTTCACGAGAGAGAGGGAGCAAAAGTTCTTTGATCACAGTGGATAGCATAAAGGTAGTGCAACATCCATCTTTACTTCATACTTTTAAATTTTTTGTTATTGTTTCTTCTGAAATTGTAGAAGTCCTCAAATTGCAGTTGTTTAGGATTGCTCTTTTTGCATTATCCCAATAATGAATTTGTTTATGTAAGTCCTTGTTAATTTTTCTCAGACTGTTAAGCTACCTGGAATAACATTATGATTTACCTATGTCATGCAGGTTGACATCTGTTCCTTCATATTTGATATCATGTTTGCTAATGGAGAGAAGTAACTATCTACCCTTTCTTGGTTTATTTTTTTGATGGCCAAACAATTGCATTTTCGCCAAATACCAAAAATGCAAAACCCACACAATAAAGATTGTGTTTTTATCTGTTGAGATCTTTGGTTGTTTTGCAGTTAAAAAGATGTCTGCAGAACTGTGAAGCTCTTATTTATGATCATTCCATTGTGTCTAATTTGTTAATTTGCAATGGTGTAGCTTAATTTATTTATAAACCATTTCATACTTAACATAAAATAAATTGTCTGATTTATAGGTTATTGGACCTTCCTCTACGCCAAAGGCGAAAATGTATGTTTTCTTCTTCTCGACCAGATAGTTTAATGGTTTAATGGTTCCGTGAAAAGTAATGCATTTGACTCTCGAAGATTACCTTGCAGTTAGATCTTAATTATCAATAAGTGTTGCAGATTTGAAGAATTTATTCTATGAGGAAAAGGTGGGTTATTTTGAATATGCGAAGGAAATAACAGTAAGTTTTCTTTCTCTTTCCATTTTGTTTTGGTTTCTGTAATCATTCGACGAAAGGTCTGGTTTTAATTTTTTTATTTTGTGCATTCAAGGTGGAAGCAGAAGATGCTTGTTTGAGCTCACAAGAAGTGTTGGCGAGGATAACTTCATTTTTTGATGATGCATGTAGCTCCTCATGTGAAGGAATAATGGTTAAATCTTTAGATGTTGATGCTGTATATGCTGCCTCAAAGCGTTCTGACGCGTGGCTAAAGGTATTAATATTACATCCAGTATAAATACCTAGTTACTTATCATAATCATTTTAGGAGTTAGTGAGGAACTCCCCCCCCCCCCTTTCCCGCACCACCACCCAAAATAAATAAATAAAAATCCTCGGTAATGCTTCTTCATGTGAAAAAAAACTTCATCTCATAGCCGTTGGATTTTTTTTATTTTTTTGGGGGTAGGTGGGGCTGTATCCCTAACCAACCCTAATTTTAGACAAGGAAATGAGGAATTTCATGGTTTTCCTTTTAGGTCAAGCGAGATTATTTGGAAGGGATGAATGATTCCCTTGATTTAGTTCCCATCGGCGCTTGGCATGGTAATGGGAGAAAAGCAGGATGGTAAGCGATCTCAGAACTTTGGTATTTTTCCAAGTTATTTTCCTCGTCTAAAAACAACATCCACAGATCCACTAGCCTGTGCCTTTGATTTGTGTTTTAATTTTTATGTCTCAGGTACAGCCCATTCCTTATGGCATGTTACAACCCTGATACTGAAGAATATCAAAGTGTTTGTCGTGTCATGTCTGGATTCTCTGATTCCTTTTATGCTGAGGTGTAAGTATTAATGCTACTAGCCTCATGCCACGTGCCTGGGAACGTGGAACAATCCCAACATGGATGAGCCACACCATTTTTTTTTTTTTTTATTTTTTTTTAAATTTACAATCGAAGGGAAATTGCTATTTTACCCTCATGTGCAAACCTTTTTCCCAACACAGGAGTGTATACCTTCATTTAATTACGATAAAGTACATTTCGAAATATTAGTAGTTATTCGTTTAGATTAGGAGAGAGAAGAATGGGATACAGAATACATGGCACTAAAAAAAAAATAGTGCATAGGGGCAATTATGTAATTTTCAGTACAGGGGCACTTTTGTAATTTATATTTAGGTAGAAAAGCATAAGGATTTTTTTTTGTAATTTAGATAAAATATAGGGACTAATATCTAATTTAGACAAAATGTAGGGACTATTATGTAGTTATCATAAAGTATAGGGACTGTCCTGTAATTACCCTAAAGAATAGAGACTGCTCTGTAGTTTATATAAAGCTTAGGGACCGAAAATTATAAAAAACAAACAAAACTGAGGAATCACCAAAATGCCCCTGGGACGTACACCAAAATTATTGTTCATTGTCCCCCAGATTTTATATATATACTAGCCACTGTGCACGTGGTATCCACGTGGGCTCTACTGAGTTTTTTTAAAAATTATAAACATTAAATTACTATTTTACCCCTCAAAAACAAAAAAAAATCTGAAAATTACCAAATTACTCCGGGGACGTACACCAAAACACTGTTACTCAACCCCCACATTTTTCTAAATATTAAAGATATAGTGAGATAGGAGTATAGGTGGCAGCTGCCATCACATATCTAAGAGAAACCAACAGCTACCACTGATTGTGCATGGAGACACAAACCAACTTACCAGGCTTTGAGATGATGCACAATCAATGGTGACATAGATAATCCCATTAGCAAGTCAGTTTTGTTATTGAAAACTTCAAAGTGGAGGCATACGCATGTTGAACACCTCATTTTAAGAGTAGAGCTGTGCTCTAAGAGAAAAGCCCCAAACAATAGAAATTTTCTTTTAAAATAAAAAAGGAAGTCATGATCATAGGTGAAAAGCAAGATAAGCTGATTGTTGGAAGTTTTTGTTGGGTTCTTTTATTCTGCTTACAGAGTTGTAGATTCCATATCCCTCCTTGTTAAAACTTAACGAGAACTGAAAGAGGTTGGTTATTAATTTTTATGGCAGATGAAAGAGTATTTCACTGGCGAAAAAATCTTACCCAGGAAGCCACCTTATTACCAAACAGCTGAGGTACCTGATAAATGGTTTTCACCAGATCTCATTTGGGAAATAAGAGGTTCAGGTAGGTATAGACGTGATTGACATTTTCAAAGTTCCCATATTTTAGTATTCTTCAATCTATTCAATCCGTTATTCAAGATCTGTTTCTTTTGCAGAATTCACAGTTTCTCCAGTTCACCATGCTGCCATTGGCTTGGTACATCGTTCTCGTGGTATTTCAATTAGGTTCCCAAGATTCATCCGTACTAAGCCAGATAGAGAGGTGGAAGATTGTAGCACAGCTCTGGATGTTGCCAATATGTTTCAGTCTCAGACCCGAAAGATGGATGTTAGTGTAGAGAAATAGCCTCTGCTTTATGTACAGTTGGAAGTTGGATGTTTCACTTTTGAGTTTGTAAGTTTGGATTGTACAGCTAGCCAGATGTAGGTGTTACATAAAACACGTATACGTGGGTGAGAGGTTTAAGGTTTATTTACTCAGTTTCAGTTGTCACCGTCTAATTTTTTGAATTAACTGTAAATAGGTGTTCTGCTTGAAAATAATGCGTAGTTATTGTTGTCTACTTATTGTAGGCGTCAAACTATATTCTGAATGAATTTGAGAAGTGGTCTACTATCACCTTGTAGCTGGGTGATACATTTTTCAGCTTCAACTTGTGTGGATAAATATATTGTGTTTGCCAAATCTTTCCAAGATGTTATCACTGAAAAGAAAAGAACAATTTAAGTTGCATTTCAAAAATAACCACTAGAATGGATAATCAAGTAAACCGCTCTTCTCAAATTCCACTTGCACTACTGACTGGCGATGATATCCTTTTGTTGATTTTTCTCTTTATCTTCCTTGTGTCATGCTAATGAAGATTTAGCAAAGAATCAGTTGAAGAGCACCACTTTCCATGCATCATTTACCTCTGTCCAAGTACGGCAGAACCATAGTGGAGGTATTGGTTTCATTCAAAAAAGTGTGCTGCTGCATGACAGTGGTGAACTGGCAGTGGAGACGGGTTGTAGTAGTATTTAGATTTCAGATATTTCAGTAAAAGAATATTAACACCCAAAGTTATACCCACAGCCATAATATTCAAATTGACAGGCTACCCTGCTTTAAATTCAGTAGAACTCAAGTGCAAGAAATTAAATATTATGAACAGAAAGCTGAAGCTAACAAACGCCACTGACACATAACTAAAGTACTAAACTGTTTTAACATCTTCGACATTGCCATGCAATGTTGCAATGTTGCTGATTAGAACAGGTTCTGTGCTTAGATCTCTAGTTTCACATTGGAACAGTGACACTTATACATGCTACAAAAGATCTGTATTTAACTAATATCTGAGTCTTACATCCTTGCACAACCCCATAATAAAATGTTATTACAGGGTAGAAACACCAAAAACTATGCTTTGTCCAATCATAGAAACTACATGAGTGTATAAACGGCAAGCCCACTTCTGCAGAGTAGATTCCCATAATGCCTCCTAATCCAGAATGACTGGTTTCGATGGCATTCAATTCCTCTGATCAAAACTTTGGAAGATCAATGCTATGCCTCATCAGAAGCATGGTCAGGTGATGGAGGATGCTCTCCACTCTCAATATTTTCTGCAGGTCGATCAGGTGAAGGGGCCTGCTCCCCTCCGTTCTCATTGGTTTCAGGATGGAAATTGATAGGGAACTTTGTCACTCGTGGCTTGTCAGCCAATATGTTTCTCTGGATCCTATCAATCAACACCTTCTGGGGAGGTTCTTCTCTCAACTGTTCATCATCATAATCATTGTTCACATAGTATCCCACTCTGATGAACTCCTGTCCCAGATAAGAGCAAGTCAATAGAAGTACGGTCACCCCAATGATATCTTCTTCGCGTATCTTTGAGGGATCTGGGGGTCCGCCTGGCCAAAAGTAAAAGAACATTTGCATATCAGCTTCCATGTTCACGAAAATATTAGCATAAACCCAACTTACAGTGAAACAAAAAAAGAAAGAAGATAGTCAAAAAATTACCTGGAAGACAAATCGATAGTTGCCGACATTAACAGGCCCAACAAGCACGCTCTCTAAGAGTTGGTCATAAGTCTCATCCTCAGCAGATCCAACATATATTAGTTTCCATTCCAAATCTGTCATACCATGAAGCGAAAATGTATTACAACCTGACAAACAATATTACTGTAGTAGCAGGAGTTAATACTTTGACCGACTAAAGGAAAAAAGATGCAGAAAATGCAATTAGAGAATAGTAGGGCGCCGCTGTGAATCTTTTACTAAAGACAATTACAGGTAGGTGCCAATGTGCTATGCATTGTTTACTTAATTTTGCAAACCTTTTACTAAAGAAAATGCAACACGAAATTGGAATTCATGGAGAACAAAATAACATGTTTCTCAAATGATTCTTCATAATAGTATGCTCATCTTCTGTGAACATCATCATCTCGTCCCACTTAATTTGCAGTGTTGATTAACTAGTACAAATAATTGTGAATTAACACTACACCTAAGTAACTGTTCTCAACAAGCACAGACGCCTACGCTTGCCAAATCACAAGGGTACTTATGTTATTTCGATTATTTCAAAGGTCATAATGAAACACCCCTCTTATGGAAAATTATAAATCTTGAATAACCAATTTCTGGTAAAACCCAAAACCCTAATTAAATATTTTCCCTCAAATTTCAACCACCAAACAAAATCAGCACATAAAACATCAATGAAACAATGAAACATGAACAAAACAATCAAAAAATATATAATAGAAGAAAAAAGATACCGTCTTTAAGAGGAATCAAGCATTCGTAAGAGATTTCAAACTGAAAAGAATTGAGAAACGCAGCTGGGTTATCTAACACCGTCACGTTTGTAATATTAACAGCACTCATACTTGCACTCTTCTTGAATTAACAGTTGATGATAAAACAATAGAATTGAAGAACAAGTTTAGAATCATCTGAAGAAAACATAAACCCTAAGAGAGAGAGAGAGAGAGAGAGAGAGGAAGCTAAAAAGGAGATTTTATTTTATTTTTTTAGTTTGGCGGGAGTTTTGAAGAAATGGTGGGAAAACAAAATAAAATGAGGAGAGGTCTCAAGTTTTTATTTCATGTCGGCCGAATTTTCGTGTTTTTTGGGCCTTGGAGACTTTGGTTTATGTGCAAACTGGTTAGATGGGAAGTTAGGGTTGAGCCATGGACACAAAATTTCGTTGGAATTTTTTTTAAATGTCGATAACTTTTTGTCAATGAGAAAATTTGAAATATATGGAATGTGCTCTAAAACATCCCTCTTATTACATACTGCACCCTCTTAAAGGCAAATGAACTCCAGGATGTTTTAGACTTTAGTGATTTATCTTACATGATATGCCAAAATATATCGGAGAAACATAGTGTGAAATCTAATTTGATAAAATAGCTTTAAGAAAAGTCACAACCAAACATGTTTATTGAAAAACTGTTTTTAGAATAAATACTTTTTTCATAAAAGTGTTTTTTAAGAAAAAATACTTTTTTGAAAAAATGAGAACCAAACACCCACTAATTGTTTTGTCAAGAAATTTGGCCTAACACCCAATTTTAGAGAAAATGAAGTCACGGTTTTAGAGAAAATGAAGTCACGGTTTAGAGAAATTTGGCCTAACACCCGGCCTAGGACACGGTTTTTGGTGAATAACTCACAAGGACAAATTCTAGCAATTAGTAACTCACGAACCCACAATTTCAAATTTAGTAACCCTCAAGGACAAAATAAGTTAGCCCGGCCATTTTACTTTTTTTAAATGCCAATTATACCCTTTCGTGAAAATAACCCTCAAGGACAAATGACCCAGATTTAAAATAAATATTTTCCGATTTTACCATTTTTGTCATTTTACTATGAACAATGAGTGTTCATACCTTCTGCTGGTATATGAACAATGATTGTTCATATCTAAATAGGTGAATGTACCTTATACAATATGTTGATGTATGAACATTAAATGTTCAATGTTCATACCCAAAAGACTATGAACATTGAATGTTCATACCCAATCAATGTTCATACCCAAAGGACCAAAGACTATGAACATCGAATGTTCATATCCAAAAGACTATGAACGAACATTGAATGTTCATACCCAAAGGACTGTGACCATTGAATGTTCATACCCAATCAATATTCATACCCAATCAATATTCATACCCAAGGACTATGAACATTGAATGTTCACTATGAATATTGAATATTCATACCCAAGGACTATGAACATTGAATGTTCATACCCAATCAATGTTCATACCCAAAGACTATGAACATTCAATGTTCATACTAAATACACCAGGTCGTTTCGTCTGGGCCGGACAGTTAATTATTTCGTGTCAGGGGTATACTTGACATTTCATCTACCCGATCCGTTTTTTTATTTCGCATCAAGGGTATACTTGAACTTTTATCTACCCGGTCCTTGTGAGTTACGAAAAAAAAAGGTGTCCTTGAGAGTTACTTTTTCGGCAGTTTTGTCCTTGAGAGCTACTCCCTGTTGTTTTGTTGGACATAAAAGTCATTGTCTGTTAGTAATGGCACCACTTTAACAATTATATTTTTTCCCTCTCTCTCTCTATGCACAAAAAATTAAATAAAAATATAAAAAAATAGAGAATGTATTATTCATATATATATTTTTTTTTCTGTTGACAATTGGGATCTTGTAATTGAACTATCATTCTTTCATCTGCTTAACGTCCTTGGTCGAGCTAGACGACTAATTAAATGGAGTTTATATGCTTATCGTAGAAGAGCATATACTATAAATGAGGTTTTTGGGTTTTTTAATTTGTATTGTTGGTCTTAGGGATCGGAGTTTACATCTTACCAAGGTTATAGTTTGTGTGTTGTTTCATTTTTGGGATGCATTATGGGAGTACTAATACTTGAAGTGTGGATACTGTTGGAATCTCTAAGTGTATTTCGAAATACTTGTGAGTGTGTGCAAAGTGGAGGAGATGAACCATATGTGTTCTCTCCACTTTAGTGCATAGTAGATAGTCCCACATTGGTTATCCACCACATCGGGTTGGGTTCGGACTTGGGCTTGGGCTTACTGTTGTGGGTAGTGGTTTAACCAATTGCCTAAACTTGTTTTGCTTTTTTCTTCAGCAGCAAGTTTCGGTGTTCTATTAGGAGTTGGTCTCTCTTCCTTATCTGTTTAGGAGACCAACCTAACCTCTATAAATAGGACTGTGAGTCCATAGAGGTATTGACTTGATCAGAAACTCAACTCAGAGAAACAGAAAACTCAAACTAGTCATTTTCTTCTTCTCTTCTTCCTGTCAGCCGCCAGAGAGAGTTATATTGCTGTTCTAGAGGGTAGTCTGTTTTAGTGCAAAGTCGCCGTCTTTGTTAACCATTGAATCCTCGTGAGGGAAGACATGCTTGTTGCCTTTCTGCACCATTGGAAGGGGCGAAATCTTTCCTTAAGGACAGCCTAATCTGTGCCTTGGTTATTCCCAGTTATTGTTGTCCTTGTTTCTTCATTGCTATTGTTCCTTCTGTTCTACTTTAGTTGCTGTGTTCATACAACTATTCTAACAATCTTAAGGAAAGAATTCGTAGTAGAACAAAGGAGAGTGTTTTAAATACGGCAATCAAAAGATAAGTCTTTTACTTTGAGTTATTGTTTGTGTTATTGGGTTATGACTTTAGAAATTTTCTAATAATTTCATTTTTGTTAGGGAAACCAATTAAAGATTGTATATTTATTGATATTTTGTGGTTTATCAAACCCTATATGGTTGTAGACCTTACTCCTACGTTTGTGGGAGTCAAATATGAGATTTCTATCAAGAAAAACGTTAAAGTTCGTCTTTTTGACAGCTGCATCACTCGTTACGGAAACTGCTATAACTTTCAGCTCAGAGCTCGGTTTTGCAATCCCTTTTTGTGTTGGATAGCTGATTCAAAGAGCTTTCCAGTGGTATAAGGCTTGATACCCAATTCTTCATGAGCTGGTTCAGAATTACAATTCTTTTGAACTGTTTTTTCTAGAAGGAGGAAAATATGGTAATCCGATTTTTCAATCAGTTAGGTATCGTATTCTTTCACTCTTTGCAATTCTTTTGGTTTGATTATATGGTGATATTCTTGCCTTGAGTTGCATGCTAGTTTTTCTTAGGAGGGAAATCCTTAAGCTTAAACTTCTTTAATAACCTAGTCAACAAATTATACGTGTTTATCACTAAGATATTAATTGGTTTGACTAGAAGTAGTTTGATATTATTTTCTTTGTACATATGTAGATGTATGTAGATGGTCTAAGAGAGACCTTAAGATATTTAATATCAATCACACTCAAATTATGGATAGTAATTGTTTCGACCAGATATGATCAAAACATCAAGTGTTGATAAAAGAGACGAAGAACGTAGAAAAATAATTGGAAAAATAATGGTGATCGGGGGAATGATGAGACTGTATCTTGCGGTTGCCTACGTACCCAAATTATCAATGGGATCAAGTCTCAAGAACGTAGTTCTGTATGAAAAATAGTTTGGTATTTATATTGGTAGAGTAGAGAGTCCTTGCAGCTTAAGTAATCTTGTAGCTTGAGTAATTGTGATAGACTATAACTTTCAACTGATAATTATCTCTTTGATAAGGAACGAATCTGGACATAAATCAACGTACATTAGTGGCAAGCCATGTGGCTAAGGTTCAGCCTTTAGACACATGAGTTAATGGGCATGTAATTTGATCCATGATATTGCGAATTGGGCTTTAGCCCTGTCGATTAAATGAATAAAATAGAGACCCCTACTAATGAACGTTTGCCACGTAGGTGGGGGTCGAAACAGTAATTATAATGTATTCAATGCATAATTGCTTAACTCTATTGAGTGTATGTGTTGTTAAACGATGATTATAATTGTACTATTGTGAAAATACATGTTAGATGAAGTAACTTGTAGCTTATATCCAATATAGCATATGTTAAAGTTGTATAGCATGCTAGTTTTGGACATTAATCATCGTGGATTTACTTTGAACTTGATGATAGTTTATTGGTAAATTTTTCTAGTTGAAGACATTAATGGGTTGAGCCATTAGATGTTGTGGTAGTACTTGAGGTCTTGTTGATAGGATATCCTATCTTGCTTGAGCTCATGTAAAAAGAGGAGGTGAAGTCCTCAGTTGTTTTGCATATTCAATGGCTAGATTTGCTTAAATATCGTATACTTTTTGTTGTGAGGGGTACAGTTAAAGTTTACTTTTCCTTAACCTATGATATGATATTAACCATGTTTGGCATGAATGCATTATTTAACATAGGCATGAAGTTTAACCGTGTCATATATTATTAAGTAATGAGCATCGTTGTCTACGAGAGGAAACAATATGGGAAACAATCACATCCTCCTAAACCTAATTTAGTCAAGGAGATGTAAGGTTATGGATTGTCTTCTTAGACAATATCCTCCAGTGACTATTTTAGACAAGGAGATGTAACGCTCGTGGATTGTCTTATTAGGCATCATCCTCCTATGACTATGAATAAATAGCCAAGGTGATGTACAAGTGCGTGGATTGTCTCTCTATGTAAGTTGGAATGTTGAATGATGAAAAGAAGAATGATAATGATTTTATCTTGGGTAAAACCTTTTTCATCTAATTCTTCTATTCTTTAAAATTCATTTGAATCACTTGTAGATTTCCTTTCATATAGATAGCATGAACATAATATGACTATGTTTAATATGATCCATAATCATAGACTTGAGTAAAGTATATTCTTGTCATAAGAGTGCATATTATTGTTGGTGTTTCTTTTAATGTTTGTAGCGGTATAATGTGTTTTGCATGTAAGTTTGATTAGGTTGAATAACCATTGAACTGTGGGGGTTGGTGACCCATTTGCATGACACTGTTTTACCATAGTTCATTTCACAAGATAATTGGAAAGACACTGAACTACAAAGTATGGAAAGGTTTTGGGCCTATCTAAAAATGCTTCAAAATGTGGGGGGTGTCTTGCCAAGGCTATTGTGAATAAATCTAAAAGAATTTTTTTGAGACCTAGAACTATCTAGTAGATGTTCATTGGTGAAACTCATAATAGTGATGTTTGTTTTAGTTGTCATGCGTTATAACAATCTTGTAGAGACCACACTATTATTGAATGTCTTATATGCTAATTTTATTTTTGAGGATGTGCTTTATGTAAAATTAGCATAGAGTGGTTGGATCTTCATAATGAACTATGTAAGAGGATCCCATAATTTCTGAGCAAGAAATTTGGAAGACTATCAGTGAGTATATCCACCATTCACGGTGATGATGTTTATATGTTTCTTGAGGAAGATTCATTAACCTATAAGGAAGTTGTATGTCAATGAGAAGTGTCATTTTTGAAGGATACAACTCCTCTAAATTGGACTCTTGATTTATTGGGGGATCTATAGGTTGGATTGGATCTTCAAGAGAAAACTAAAACGTGATAGTTGTATTGCAAAATACAAGACTAATAATAATAGCCAAGGGGTTTCAATCAGAGACAAGATTTATACTACTTTGAAATCTTGCTCATGTAACTAGAATTTCTTCTACAGAAGTCTAAAGACTCTAGTTGAGTAGTTGTGCGGAACTATAATACCAGGTGATGAGCTTAAGGTATACAATTTAGTTAAATCTTTGTATGAGTTGATTCAAGCGCCTATAAATGGCATGAGCAATTCAACAACATATTGGTGTCTTATGGATGTCAAAGTACCGTTGTTGATAAAAAAAATGTGTACTTTCTTTAAAGTAAAGCAAGACATATGTGTTAATCTCTCTTTGTTTAGATGATTTAATATCATGAGTGCTAGCATTGAGAATGTGTATGAGACAGAGAAATTCCTATTTGAAACACATAATATACAGTCATTGAAAACGATAGTTCATTATGTTGTTAAACTCATTTCTGTAACTGCTATATTCAGTTGTCAAGATGTTGACGTTTGAATATGGTTGAAGCCCACATCGTACCTTAAACCAGACCGGCCAGATGGTATAGGGGAATTTCGGGCACTATAGAATTGAATGACTGGTGAATATAGGAATTAAAACTCATGTTGGTCTCATTATATTGTTATAGCACTTGGTAGAAATATTTTTCATTGAAAAGTTTGGGTATTATGATAGTAAGCATGCGTTAACACCTTTTGTGGCAAATATCCATCTTATGAAAAATATTTTCCTTGTGTTTTCTCGTACTAAATATGTCAATATCATTGGTAGCCTATTGTACTTGATGGATAATGAATGTGAGACATGACATTGCCTACATTTATGGCATACTGAGCTGATAACCTATTGTGTCCTTATAAGGAACTTTGATGTATATTGTCAGATTATCCAAGTACTATAGCAGAGCTATTGATTATGGACTGATATTTAGTAGATTTCCATCATTGTTGGAAGGGTAATATGTTATAAACTGGATCCAGTAATGTTTATGTGATTACCTTTGGTGGAAATTGAGTGTCTTGGATATCATCCAAGCTAATCGCCTTAGAAAAGGCATGTGATGATGTTGAGTGGGTTAGCAACCTCTTGGCAAATCTTCTCATTGGCTCTAAACAACCTCCTGATGTGTCTATGCTTTGCAAGTGTCTCATTGCAATAGTTAAGACATAAAAAAATATGTGCAATGGGAAATATATATACATGTAAGTTTGAGATATAACTTAATCAAGCAGCTACTAGAGATTATGTTAGGTTGGACTTCGTTTGGCCACATGTCTAACCACACCACTTTTTGGAGGCAAGTGGTTACGTCGAGGGGGATGGGACTTATGCCCAGATATAGGGCGACACTGACGGCAACCCTACCTATGTGATTGGAGATCCCATGAAGTAGGTTCAAAGGGAAAAACAAGTCACTTCGTCGTCCTGTAGTACTATCGGCTTATTTATTTATGAGACGTCCCACCTTATGGCAAGATGGTACTATAGTATACTTTGTATAACTAGAATTGCAATGAGTAAGGATGAGTTACTTATTGGAATCCATAGTCCATTTTATAATGAGATAGTGTATTTTAACTGCAATGTACACTTGATGGATATCCACCTACGTGAATGTAGAACTGGGTCGGATCTTATGAGTATACGGGCAAGTACTACAGAGCATTCATGGAACACAAGGGCTTAAAGGGCCAAAAGCGCAACAACCCTTGGAAGCGGGCATATAATGAAAGAGCAATGTGGGTGCATGTGCTCTATTTTACTACAAGGGAATGTTGGTTCAAAGATTTTTTAATCCACCACTTTCACGTATTATAAAACATGTTATCCTATGACTGGTTCAAGCCCGAAAAGCACTAGTATCTTATGCATTGTTTTTTCGATTCTCTCTGGCATTTCGTTAACCCTTTTCTTTTGTAATATCCTATTCCAAAATAGTGGGGTACTATTAGTATTTTGAAATAGTGGGGGATTGTTGGAATCTCTAAGTGTATTTCGAAATACATGTGAGTGTGTGCAAAGTGGAGGAGATGAACCATATGTGTTCTCTCCACTTTAGTGCATAGTAGATAGTCCCACATTGGTTATCCACCACATCGGGTTGGATTTGGACTTGGGCTTGGGCTTACTGTTGTGGGTAGTGGTTTAACCAATTGCCTAAACTTGTTTTGCTTTTTTCTTCAGCAGCAAGTTTCGGTGTTATATTAGGAGTTGGTCTCTCTTCCTTATCAGTTTAGGAGACCAACCTAACCTCTATAAATAGGACTGTGAGTCCATAGAGGTATTGACTTGATCAGAAACTCAACTCAGAGAAACATAAAACTCAAACCAGTCATTTTCTTCTTCTCTTCTTCTGTCGCCCCTTGAGAGAGTTATATTGTCGTTTCAGAGGGTAGTACGTTTCTAGTGCAAAGTCGTCAGTTTGTTAACCATTGAATCCTGTGAGAAAAGGCGCCTTGTTTGCCTTTCGCACCATTGGAAGGGGCGAAATCTTTCCTTAAGGACAGCCTAATCCGCGCCTTGGTTATTCCCAGTTACTGCTGTCCTTGTTTCTTCATTGCTATTGTTCCTTCAGTTCTACTTTAGTTGCTGTGTTCATACAACTATTCTAACAGATACGACGACCACATAAAATTATGTATTTGATTCATAGGTAGTTGGGAGACCAATTTTCTCTTGCTATCTTAATTTTTGACTACTTCGAGTATTCGGTTACAAATCAACGACAGTTAGAAACTTGTGGTGATAATGGTGGATATAATTGGTCATGGATAGCTTGTGATTGTAATTGTGGTTGAAGGTGGAGGCGACGAAGGTCGTGGCGATAAAGGTGTCATTATTGCTTTGCTGTTATTTATTTTTTTATTTTTTATTATATATTTTGTGATGTTATTTTTTGTATAATTGTTTTTAACTATGTTTTGAGGCCGTGTTAAGGATATATTCGAAATAAGTTGGTGCTTTATCATAGACACTAAAATTGTATGATTTATAATAGGGAATTAGTTTCTACAAATCATCTATTTTTTAGCAATTTTTTTTATTTGATCAAATAAATAAGAATTGGAACACTAAAAGTGTTTGATTCGTAATAGGAAATTACCTTATACAAATCATCTATTTTTTAGCAATTTTTTTTATTTGATCAAATATATAAGAATTGAAAATACACTTGAACTCTCCAAATATAAGAATTAGAAATACACTCAAACTCTTCAAAGAGTTTCCATGTACGTGAGATTGTAGGCTATTAGAAAATACTATCTTTTACATTAGATTGCCACATAGGATAGAGAAAAGGCTAACTCTCATATTAGAGTGCCACATAGGAGAGAGAAAATCCTTCTTTAAAATGCCCCCCTCAAGATGAAATACTCTGTGAGAGGATTGAAAGCTTGGATCTTAAATAACAATGTCTCTATCTTGAAAGCCCTTTAGTAAACACATCTGCAAGTTGATCGTGAGAACAAACATAGCTAATTTTGAGTGATGCACTGGTAACGAGTTCTCTGACAAAATGGTAATCGACTTCAATGTGTTTAGTTCTGGTGTGAAAAGCTGGGTTTGAAGCAAGGGAAATGGCATTATTATTATCACACCATACAACTGGTAAGTGATATATTGAAATCTTAAGATCTCTGAATAGTTTCTTTAACCATGATAATTCTGCTGCATTGTGAGCCAAAGAACGATATTCTGACTCTGTGCTCAACCTTGCAACTGTAGCTTGCTTTTTGGCTGACCAAGCGATAGGTGTATTACCATAATAAACTACATAGCCACTTGTGGACCTTCTCTCAGAGGGGGACCCTACCCAATCTGCATTAGAGTATGCATGAATGCTCTGATGTCCAGTCTGTACTCCTTTGTGAATAAGAAGCTCATAGGATATAGTCCCTTTAAGATACCTTAGAATTCTTTTAGCAGCTGCAAAGTGTGTAGATTTTGGACTGTGTAAGTATTGACAAACTTGATTTACAGAATACGTTATGTCAGGCCTAGTCCATGTAAGATACTGCAAAGCACCAACCATTGATCTATACGCAATACCATCTTCTAATATTTCACCTGAAGTTGCATCTAACTTCTCTGTAGCTGATGCTGGAGTAGATGTAGGCTTAGCTCCTTCCATATTATGCTTTTTCAGCAAATCCACTATGTATTTGGATTGACAGACAAACATTTTGTCTTTTGTTCTTGTCACCTCAAGACCTAAAAAGTAACTCAATTCTCCCAAGTCTTTTAAAGCAAAGGCTGATGATAGATGCTTAATAATAAAATTACAATTAGAAATGGAGCTCCCAGTAATAAGTATATCATCAACATATACCAGCAGATAAGTAATATGACCTTGATGTTCTTGAATGAAGAGTGAGTTGTCTGCATTTGAAGGAGTGAACCAATAGACAACAGAGCTTCCAGAAGAGAAGAGTACCATGCACGAGGTGCTTGTTTAAGCCCATATAGTGATTTTAGAAGCTTGCAAACTTGAGTAGGTCTTGTCTTGTCGATGAAACCAGGTGGTTGAGTCATATAAACTTCCTCTCATAATGTGCCATGTAAAAAGGCATTGGAGACATCAAGTTGTTTTACCAGCCAATTGTTTTGAACTGCTACTGCTAGAAGTAGTCTTATAGTAACTGCCTTAGCTACAGGACTAAAAGTTTCAAAATAGTCAACCACTTCTTGCTGACTGAATCCTTTTGCAACCAACCTAGCTTTCAGTTTATCCAACTCTCCAGTCTGCTTTTGTTTGACTCTGAAAACCCATTTGTTTTCACTAGATTTTGATTTGTATAAGGAACTAAGATACAGGTTTGGGTTTTTATCAAGGCATTATACTCTTCTAACATTGCTTGTCTCCACCCTGGATCTTTAATAGCTTTGCTGAAACAAGTTGAGCTATTGGGAGAACTTGTGTTGAATATGCTGAATAGCATTGAGGCAAGGGATGTTTTGTAGTGTTTTTGATGACTGATAATGATAAGATCTTTTTCTTTTGAAAAATGCCACATTTCCCTCTTGTGTTCATTGTATGAGCATTTGTCAAATGATTTTTGAAAGTGAGAATTTGTGCTGGTACAGCTGAGGAAACATGTGATGATTCTGGAGTAGGTAATTGATTTGATGATAGACTCGGAAATGGAATGGGTGAATTATTGAAAGTAGTAACCAGTGAAGATGAATGTATTATATGAGATGAATCTGAATTAATTGCAGGAATAGGTGTATGAACTGGTGAATGATTAAGTGAGTGAACAGGTGAGTGACTGGTGAGTGACTATGTGATTGTGATGCAAATACAGCTGGAGTAGGAAAATGAGCTGAAGAAATATCATTTTGAGGAGAAAAATACATTGAAGAAGAGTTAACAAATGGATTAAAAGATGAAATGAAACTATGATCAGATGATACAAAAGGCTTTTAAAATGATTCAGACGAGTTGGTTTTGTAAGGAAAATGGACTTCATTGAAAATAACATTTTGAGAAACATATATCCTTCCAGTACTAGGATCTAAGCATCTATAGCCTTTATGATTCAAACTATACCCCATAAAAACACATTCTTTGGTTCTGGCTTGAAACTTGTTTGTTGTATAGGGTTTTAGCCATGGATAACAGGCACATCCATAGCTTTTGAGATAGGTATAGTCTGGTGGTTTATTGAAGAGTTTTTGATATGGTGACACATAGTTAAAGTGTTTAATAGGTAATATGTTGATAAGAAACACAGAAGTATTGAAAACTTCTGTCCAATATGAATATGGGATTGAACTCTGACAGAAAATAGTTCTGCTTAGGTCAGTGAGATGTCTATGTTTTCTTTCCACAACACCATTCTGTTGTGGTGTGTGTGGACACGAAAATTGGTGTTTAATGCCACATTCACCTAGAAAATTTTCAAGGACAGTACTAGTAAATTCTCCTCCTGCATCAGACCTCAAGATTTTGATTTTTGTGTTTAAAAAATTTTTAATTTGAAGTTTAAACTGTTTGAAAACAACAAAGAAATCGGATTTGGCATACAAAGGAAACAACTAACAATAGTTTGTAAAATCATCCACAATGCTAGCATAATATTTGAATCCATAAATTGAATTTCAAGGTGATGGTCCCCATAAATCCACATGAAGAAGTTCTAAAGCATAAGCATCTCTAGACTTAGAATTCTTAAAAGGTAACTGAATACTTTTACCAAATTGACAATTATTACAGAAATTCTGTCGTAGCCCGAATTTCTAAACAATAACAAAGTGAATATTTGAAATATAAATATCTCAAACATCACGATGTTTACTTGTTTAAAAACCCAGACTATGACGGGGTGGATACAACACATACAAAACCCTAACAGCCATATCATAAAAGAATCAACTTAAACTGCACAATCCCGATAATGTTTCCACC
This sequence comes from Coptis chinensis, assembly GCF_015680905.1. Classification (NCBI taxonomy): domain Eukaryota; kingdom Viridiplantae; phylum Streptophyta; class Magnoliopsida; order Ranunculales; family Ranunculaceae; genus Coptis; species Coptis chinensis. The sequence continues at coordinate 3,749,326 of NC_141456.1, read as the reverse complement.
ATCACTTTATTAAACTATCTTCCATCCAAATAAAACATCAAACAAACTCTCTGAATAAAAATCCTCACTACTATGTTCTCATGTCATGCTAAAAGTAAACTACATTATTACATCCTTCTAATAAGAATCAGAACTAACGGACTGCTCCAGGCAAGAATCCAAATCACACGCCGCGGTTCCACTGCCTTCCACCTATGTTCCCAAGAACACACCCACGTTGCCAAAACAAAGCAAACATGGGTCAGCAAAATGGAATTTGCTGGTATGAGTAGACTAACCACATATAAACATTTCCAATTTTTACTTATCCAACTAACACCTTAAATATATCATAATATACTTATTCTCAGCTTAGAAGACAGGTAGTTCCGTCATTTCAACCGGCATAGTTTCTTCCCAAGCAAGACTCCCATCATATTAACTCGTTATAATAACTTGTTATAATAACTAAGTAATTGAATTAAAACTTACATAAATCCACTGCTATATAAGGGTAGGACCGCGTCCCTGTACAAAATATTATTAAGTCCTACCCTCCTGCAAAAGAAAGTTAGAAATCTTGTATAACATATGTAGATATCCTATAGGTATTCAAATGTAAGCCCAAACACACTTGATCTTAGCACTTTTCAGTGTTTTTAGAAATTTACTTACTACATGCTAAAACTCAATAATTCCTTACTCACTGTTTTTCTTTTAGAATGCCAATCTAGTTCGAGTAGGGATTTCGTTCCAACTTCTAAGACAAGAATCTAAATGATCACAACTGAAATCTACACCTTGGAGAACTAAGTGAGAAGGATTTGATAGATAGATTTTTTTTTTACACAAGTTATCTAAAATTTGTAAGTTTGTTTTATAGTTAAATGAAAGAGAGAGAAAGATAGGGAAGGATTAATCCTACTCATGCAAGGCCTAGCTACAAGTCTTTTACAAACAAGTCACTACCATCTCAAATCCCTAACATAATATACCTATCTCTAAACATACCATGCTAGCATATAGAATTGAAATGATATTTCATCTCTGAAATATTATTCCAACTCCTAGTTCGATCTACTTTACAACAGTTGATCAGGTATTCGTCAATCTCTGTCATTTTGGGACAGGATGAAAAATAGAACCTAAGTCTTTTAAGTAGTGATTTTGGAATCCTAAATTTGTAGCCTGATCCTCACATGAGCATCATTAACCGTCCCCTAGGGAGAGTTTTAACTCATGATCCTAGGATTTGATTAAAACTACAAGTAAGATAAGTAAAAAGAGATAGAAAGAAGAAATGAATACAAAGCCAACTAATTACTTAAGGAAAACAGAAGTTTTTATTCAAGAACTAGAAGGTGTAGTCCTCTGTTTCGACCCCCACCTACATGGCAAACGTCCATTAGTAGGGGTCTCTATTTTATTCATTTAATCAACAGGGCTAAAACCCAATTCGCAATATCATGGATCAATGTACAGGCCCATTAACTCATGTGTCTAAGGCTGAACCTTAGCCACATGGCTTGCCACTAATATACATTGATTTATGTCCAGATTCATTTCTTATCAAAAAGATAATTATCAGTTGACAGTTATATTCTATCACAATTACTCAAGACACAAGATTACTTGAGCTACAAGGACTCTCTACTCTACCTATATAAATACCACATTATTTTTCATAAGGAACTACGTGGAAACTTGATCCCTAGAGCATAGATCTTGGGTACGTATGCAGTCATTATTTGGTTCAGTTTCATCTCCCCCAACATCAAAATCCTCTGTTTCTTAGTGCGTTCTTTACCATTGCTCTCGTTGTGTTGAAGCAGTTTATTGCCGAAACATAATTGGCGCCGTCTGTGGGGATAGAGAATTCATTATCACGTGAAATAATCAAGATGGTAAGCACGACAAGAAGATCCATCCTAAGTCTTTTGCTCCTGAAGAATGGGTTCTCTGTAGAAACCCAAAGCTTATAGAATCAAGAAAGTTTGGAGAAAATTGGCAAGGACCCTACATCATAGATCGTCCAGCATCTAAGGGGTCATATTTCCTCCGTACTATTTCTGGAAGAATGATAGAGAAGTCATGGAATGCTTACCACCTTCGCAAGTTTTACCATTAGGAAATTTTTTGCATTTTTACATTACTCCATCAATAACAAATCTATCCATCTATGTAGTTCGTTCTATTTTATCCATCAATAAAGACATTCAACTTCCATTCTCTTAGTTTGGGTGTCATTTTACATTACTCTATTCTGCTGTACTTTTACTTTCATCAATATCATTCATTAACGTTTATTCCAGAACGGGCATCCATATTATGCCTTTTTCGGTCAAAGTAAGTCGCATTCATGCCTACTTGACGGAAATCCGAGTCAATAAGATGGTTATTCTTGCTCGGAACAATTATTGCAATACTCCCAAATTACAATATCCGTGCAAATTCCACTACTAAGGCAACGGCGTTGTGTTTTAGTTTGGTCACAGTGCACGGGTGACGACTTTGCACCTTTGACAACTCCAACAGTTGTCAAGCCGTGCTTCACGTTCGGTACAAATATTTTGACACCTGAATAGCTAGGTTCATTGAGGACGATCATGTCCCCTTTGTATTTCAATAATTTTAAATAGTGATTTTATATTGGGAGGTTTATTCTCTCTACATGGGGGCGTCTCATTCTTTTACATTCATCAATCAACAACACTAAGTTTTATGAAGGTATGTTATCTGACATCACAATGATATTCAATGGCCAACACATACTTTATTTTTATTTTCATAAAAAGAATTTTTAGCTCTACGGTATTACATACTCGCAATCACATGATCATTGGTTTGGGAAAATCCGATGGTTCCTTCCCAACTTTTCGCATATACAACTCGTACAAATCTTTGTAATTCATCTTCTCGCGTTCTAGTTCATCTCCCATTTCTATTAAAGTCTCTGTCAATTCTCTTACGGACGATTCACAGTGTGCCATTTGCACGTGATCTTGGCCGAGCCGCTCGTTTAAATCTGTCATTCTCTTGTTATTTTTCTCTACCTCCTTTTAAGACGTTTAAGTTCGATCTTTTTGGTCGCCAAAGTGACTTCAATTATATCACATCTGCTTTTAAGTGTTTGTGTTCCTCCATTATCTCACAGGCTTTCCCAATTCTTCATGACGATCTCTCCCTGCTTCTTCCGTCCGCTCGGTTAAGCTTTTGTTTTCGTCTTCTAACTCTCTGATGGTGCCGTTTAATGCTTTGTTTGCCTCTTCCAATTTTTGGTTGAGTATCTTCACTTTCTCTATTTCTTCTAAGGCATTGACTTCATTCGAACGATATTTTTCTTCGCGACTTTTTTTTTCATGAATTTCTTTGGCTCATTACTACGCCGTTTTAAAAAAAAAAAAAAAAAAAAAAATCTGATTTCATTATCTTTCAGACTTAAACACAAGTTTGCAATAACTGATAAAAAAAAAATACTATCATACCTGGTTCATACTATCGAAAATCATTGACACTACTCTGTCATATTCTCCGATGTTCTCCGTATTCTGGTCACAGCTTTGATATTTTTCGAGCCCTTCCATTGGCATAATCCCGGGCGATCCCTTCACTTCGTCTTCCAAGCTTGAACATCTCTGCTTCATCTAATATTTTCATCAGTTTAGTGTTGGACACAAATTTCTTTACCATCCTAACGCAATAGTAAAAATCAACGGTCAACTTACCATTAATAGATTCTGTGGTTTTCCTCCATGAGTAATATTACCCCTGACGCCACTTGCCAGTGGTTGTTGGATTCTTTGCTCTTGCATTTTGCTTTGCCGTTTATTTTCTTTCACCGACTTTGTGTTCATTGCACTATCTTTTGTAAGTATCACTGTTTCATTCTTTTCCTGTATATACCAAACCAGAACGAGATATTACATTTCACCACACTTTACATATCTATGTTTTCTACGATTTACATACCTTTTCCTCTTGATGTTCGTATGTATTATATTATTCGCGATGCGGGATGTTTGGTGCATTGTAGTCTCGTCCCTCGAGGCATCATACATTGTAACGTTGGTTGTCTCTCTTGGTCTCCGTCAGCGTTTTTTTTTGTGGCACATCTTCTTTTGTACAATTCACTTTTTTTTGTTTGGCAAACTCAAAGACTAGTTCTCATTTGGGTTAACTCCGTTCCATCTTCTTTTTCACTCTCCCTTTTGCCGAATATTGCATTTCTGAGACTCTTACTCTTCTTCGCCATTTCGCTTTGTGTCTCCTTGGACCTATCGGGCCGTTGTTCGATACCCCCATAATTTCGGAAATCAACGATATCATCAAAGTAGCTAAGATCTACCAATCTTTCATCAGAGCATTCATGAAAGAAGAACCGAAGATTGCTCTCCACTTCCTTGTCCAATTCAATGTCTGGTAGTATACTCGCGTTTTCTGTTAGACACAAAATGACTCGTGTTAGTCAACAGTTTACTCGTCGTACAATTTTCAATACTTATATTTTGGTTTACCTCGAAATCTGTTCGGCACTTTAAACTCTGTCGGATTCCACTTCCCTCGCAAGCGGTACAGAAATCTATCCCATCCGGTGTATACTTTTGGGAACCCTTTAAAACTTCTGTTTGAATCTTTAAATTCAACTTCAAATTTTATGTACCCTTTCGTCAGTATGGCTTTCGGTCATATCAACGCAAAGATTTCTTGAGCCCCGAACCTTCTGTTAAATTCATTTTGTAAACGGTGTGCTCTTGTAAAGATTAACCAGAACGATATTGGCAATTGTCCCGGTGCAATTTGCCACCACTCCAGTAATTGGCGCTTATTTCTTTTTTCAACGGGATTGCATTCCCGCAATTTAATTGTGTGTAAGCCATTACTACTTCATCTTCTTCGACTTTCGCTTTTCAAATTGCATTAACACTTCATCCATCTCAAATTTCTCGACTCTAGTATTTTCTGTATTTCCTTGCGACCATCGACGCGGTTCCGTGTAGTCCAGATCGTCACCTTCTTTCCACCTCACCAAGTCTGCGATCGTCATCGAAGTTTCTTTCGAGTATTTTTCCCCTCAGATAGTACGGTAGAGTCTACGAAACAATAGAACGAAAAAAATCGGGTCGATTGCTTGAACACCGGTTTCTCTAAAGCCACAAGGGTGAACCACCGGATAAAGGGGTCACAGTGCACGGTGCCCTCCCCTAGCGTAATCGTGACTATATCGTATTTGATTTATATCGGTTTACACGCTTTCATCATCTTCATTCTTCACCATCTTTACAACAAAGATGAAGAATTACAAGCCGCGACCACACCAAAAGTTTACTTTTTGGCTCGTCTCGACATGTTCGAACAGAGAGTTCCTAAGGTGAAGCGATAACTCAAGCTAAGCGTTATAGAAGGCAAGCAACCGGAGGAGGGAACTCTGTTGCCGACTTCCGCTCGCCGTTAGCAGCCCTTGCTTATGAAATTGTTAGGAATATACAACTTAATTGTACTTACTCTTTACCAATTACCAAACTATACAAACCTTTTGTCTTGTAAGTGTCTTGTACTTCTTAATTAAATCCGAGCCTAGTGTAGATACACTATGTCCTTAAGACAGATTTTCCCCCTCACGGTGCTTGAAGGTTGATGGGAAACTATCTCCCAAGATAGAACGGATTTCCTTCTATAGAAAGCTAGCACTTCAATTCTATAGACTCAGCGAACACAACATAGTATTTGACTAAGAACAGAGGGAGAAGAGAAAGATCAGAACTCTGTGTGATCTGGTGTATCTTTCTCTCCAAATTCATCCACTATTTATAGGTGAGTGGTGCCTTTTCGAAACAACACAGTGACTCTTGGGAAAAAGTAAGCAACTCTTTGAAAAGTCACATGTTTCGAAAGGACACACCATTTTCAACATATAAGCAATCGTTTCGAACCAAAGCCTATTTGAAAGGTTGCACCTTTCGGCATGATACATTGTTTTCAAACCAAAGGTGCACATTTTCGAAAGGTTGCACCTTTTCGCATAATGCAATGTTTTCAAACAAATGCATCATTTTGAAAAGGTTTTTCTCACATTACGCATCGTTTCAAAAAAACCCATTTCATCTTAAGTGGGGGTAACTTGGGAGACAAACTACTCATTCATATTTAAATGGATTTGAGCAAATCATTTTTCTAACAGAAATTACTAGCTTGCTAACCTCCCTTAAGGGGCTCCCACAAGGAGTCGAATCGAAACCGCAAGCATAAACCGAAAAGCATAAGCAAGACAAGACAAGATGAGCTAAAGTTAGCGGAACGTGGGGAGACTCCACCGAGTCGGCGCCACTTTAGATCTGTTGCGCTGTAGCCTACCCCAAAGCCCGGTCGAAGTGCTATCAAGCCGAAGAAGAAACTAATTGGTTTACGGTGAAGCGGTGAAGGTCGAGAGCTTTTTCACGAATCACGATCTTTCCTTCACCATCCCTAGTCCAAGGAAGTTTAACCCCGGCGACGCCTTTACATAGGGTCTTGAAGAGCCTAAGCACCCACTCCCCGCCCTTACCGATTCGGTTTTCTGGCGAAGAGCTAGCCGACAAGTAAGAAGTCGATTTATCCGCTTCAAGGGCGAAGTCAAGTAGCCGGAGCATAGTTCAACAGCCATGCATACAAAACAAAAACAACAAAGAAGATACCGCGAAGTTGCCGAAAAGTCGTGAATAATAACCGCTCTCTTGCAAAGAGGATAGAGGTAGATTGCAAAGAGGGCGGTATCTTTGTTTGGTCGTGTTAAGGTCGATTCGAGAGCATGTGGCACCATCTTTTCGACTTTGTGCACCCGACCCAATGCTATGCCTTCCACTTGCGTTATGAGCCATCGTGAAGCGAGAGAAGAAGATCAAGAGAGACGCACCTGCTAGTCTTAAAACAAAAGACGGAGAAGAAGACGATGAGGCGAGGGGTTACGGATGTAGAGGCGACGTAAGGCGAGGTTGAGTATCGGATATAAGACCGCAGCTTTTCTTCGTCTACCCGCAGCTTTTCTTCTTCCGAACCTACGGGTTTGGATGAGTCTCTCCGTTATCTTTTATTTATACTTTCCTTGCTGGGTCCGGTCTTTACGCCGTTTGTATAAGTCTTCCATCCAAACCGACTTAAGATGGGAGACTTCGGTGATAAGAGTGAGAGGTAGTCTTGATAAGATTTCGAAAGTAAAACATCACCGATAAGATTCACCTTGGTGTTTGCAATGAATGGGAGTTTCTAAATCGGTGAGCTTTCCCCTACAATTTCGAATTCAATCGGTAAAGGCATGTGCATAACAACGACTTCATCTTTGCTCACGTCCCTCACCTTCTATTTATATTTTTTTCAATTCAAATGCTTAAGGGCCCAAACCAAGGTCCAACCAACAATTCAAGCTAGAGAATCATGTCATCAGGTCATGTGCTCACGCCACTAAACCTATATAAACTTGAAAGGCCATTCCGGATGCCACCAATGCATTTCTTTTTCGTCTTCAAACGGCTAATGCACGACACCGCGGTTTTCCTGTCACAATGGTTTAATACTTTGGAGAACACGGTGGTGTTTTCTTCTCTAAGATTTCTGCTAAGTATGTATTTCTCTGTGTTCATCTTTTAATATATACGCTGGTTCAGTGTTTACGTCCGTATGTAATTCTGTTTAGCCAAACCGACTTCATGTGCAAGACTTGATGATAAGCCTTATCCAATCCGGATTTATTTTAGGAGTCCTAGTTTCTGTAGTATTTTCACGTGACATCTTCTCGTTATTTTGGAGATATATCGATTTCCAATTATTTCGTTTCACGATGCCAGCCGATTTATGTTCGTTCCGTCGGATAATTCGCGGATTTTTCTCCACAGTTTTCAACGGCCTAATCCTCGTATTGCTATTCCGGTGGTATGCGTCATCGACATCACTTTTGCCTTGTTACGAAATACGTTCGGTATAGTTTTCGGCACTCAATTTCTTTTTTAATATTTTCGCCCGTATTTGATTTATGTGCATCTTTTATTCTATCTATGCGTTTTCGGCCGTTTTTTCTTTAACTACGTCATTGCGTCCAATCCACGTTAAATTTCACATTTTTTCATTTCCGCTAATTCCCGAATTTTTTTCCGATTGTCCATTTTCTTATCGTTTACGTTCACACGACACTTTGTTATACACTCCGCTTACTCTTCTTTGCCATGTGAACTTTGTTCCGCGACAAAGAAGGCGATTTCGACCCCACCTACGTGGCAAACGCCCATTAGTAGGGGTCTCTATTTTATTCATTTAATCAACGGGGCTAAAGCCCACCGCAATATCATGGATCAATGTACAGGCCCATTAACTCTCATGTGTCTAAGGCTGAACCTTAGCCACATGGCTTGCCACACTAATATACATTGATTTATGTCCAGATTCATTTCTTATCAAAAAGATAATTATCAGTTGACAGTTATATTCTATCACAATTACTCAAGACACAAGATTACTTGAGCTACAAGGACTCTCTACTCTACCTATATAAATACCACATTATTTTTCATAAGGAACTACGTGGAAACTTGATCCCTAGAGCATAGATCTTGGGTACGTAGGCAGCCATTATTTGGTTCAGTTTCATCTCCCCCAACATCAAAATCCTCTGTTTCTTAGTGCGTTCTTTACCATTGCTCTCGTTGTGTTGAAGCAGTTTATTGCCGAAACATCCTCCATTAACAAGTTACAAGCTTTTTTTCTTAAAACTAAAAACTAAAAACTAAAAGTAAAGACATGGAAGTAAATGAAAAGTAAAAGTCAAGGAAGTAAAAGCTAGCTAACTCCCAAAATTAGCCTCCCTTTACATAAGAGAGCCTTTTTCTCTTCTCCCACGTGAAACACTCTCCTCTCATTTATTTTTCACTTATCCACAACTAACCCCCATTTGACACCTTTCATTTTTTTAGATAATCATCACCTAAATCCAACCAACTCATTAACTTCATGCAAGGTGTCAAATTTGCACCAATTATTTGCACCTTTGTCTTGACTTGCATGATGACTCATCAAATCTTATGGGCCCGCCTAGTGGGTCCATGTGCGATCATCGATGGCAGTCCGGTCTTTTGGCATTTTTATAACTTCCGCCTATTTCGTAGAGTTAAATGCGATCGTCGTCGGGCGGTCGCTCGTCGTCGCGATTCGAGTCCCGGTTCTAGAGATATGAGCCGGAAGTTTTGCTTACGTGCCGCGTAATCCCGTTTATTTGGATTACGTACTATTTGAGTCTTTTGGGCTTTAGTCTGGATTTGTTGGGCTTCACATGGGCTTGATCGGAAGGCATGTATATACTCCCTATTCCGTGCTTAAATGCTGCCTTTATCATAATTTTTACATTAGTTGCTCCAACCTAGAAAAAGCATGAAGATGCGATTATTTCATGATTATTAAGCACAAAATTAACCGAAATGTTATGTCTCTACAAGTTTTTATAATATAGTTTTGGGTGCTTATTAACACTCGCATAATCAAATCAATTTCTCTTATCAATTAATCAATTACTTTTCTTATACACCCACCCTTTAGTACCTCTCCACGATTTGCACTCCACACATTTGCCAAATCACACATTTCTGTGTGCCTCTCTCCCACCGAATACCACAATATCATAGCCATCTCTGGGCTTTCATACACATATTTCACAGCCTCTTCGGGCACAAAAACTCAGGTCATTCATGGCACATTCAATGAATACCATAGGTCATTCCCGCCACATTCAAGGAATACCTATCATATCACTAACGGGCCATTCATAGCGCATTCAATGAATGCCCTGGGTCATTCCCGCCACATTCAAGGAATACCCAACCCTACATTCCCGTACACTCAAGGAATACAACTAACCCGCAAGGCGAATACCTTAGTTCCTCTCTAGGGCAGTCCAAACAATCTGGTCATTCATGGCACATTCAATGAATACCCGGGTCATTCATGGCACATTCAATGAATACCCATTTATAACGCTAACGGGCCATTTATGGCACATTCAATAAATGTCCACCTAACATATGACATCATCAGTCATAAAACTCATTTCCAAAACTTGAGGCGTAGAGAGTTCTAAAAGGGTGCAGTAAATTTGTTTACGCATTATTGAACTTTATTGCATATATTATTTTAGAGAACGAAGGAGTATCTTGTTTCTTGTACTTTTGGTTTACGCGTTATTAATTACATGGATATCTAAGTGTCATAGCGTTGTGTATCACAAAAGATTGACATATCACAGAGTAGTAAATACACGTACACAAGTATATTTAGAAAGGTCTTAGCCTAAAGTCAAACATGCTAATAATCCTAGACCTATCCTAATAGACCGAATCATAATCCGAGGTAAAAGTCAAATTTGGGTCAACTTGTCAAAGTCAACCCTGGTCAACAGTCAAAATCAACCTGCCAATGGTCAACAGCAGTCAACCAGCCAGGTCAACTGCAGTCAACCAGACCTAAACTCCTCTAACCCAAAATCCCAGAGACTAAGGCCCAAAGTCTAAACTTAAGTCCAAAAATGAAAATCTAAAGTTTAAAACATCTAAGCCCACATGCCATATTCCGGTCCAAGCCCAAGCCCAACTAAAAAGAAAACAACAGCACGTTTTCTTCTCCTTCTTCCTCCTCCCTTCACTAGCGCCTCCACCACCTATGCAGCCACCACCGGCCATCTATATCCAATATGAACTCAGCGGTTTGGTTCCTGGAGAAAAACCCCATGTACCTATACTAACAATTCGTGATTCCCTTATACTGTGAAAAATCGCTTTTTACGCCATTAACATTTTGTAAAGCTTTAATCGTCCCCTCTCCAGCACCCAATCAACCACCAACAATCCACCTCAACCCAACAACAATCTCACAACCAAATTCAAACAAAAACAATAATTCAAACAACACCAAAACTCAAGACGCCATTACTGCTCTGCAAAATCTTCGACATCCCCATCTCACGACACCAACAACCATCAACCACCATCAATACAATCAATAAGACGCATAGATACTTATCTAGTTCTACCAAGACATTTACAGTAATCATAAACAATTTATGTATTCGTTTTATTTCAAAGGATTGGGGCAGATGTTCTGTAGACAATTTCGAACCAATGAAAATAGTAGTTAAACCACATAATTTTGATTGGAAAATTTATAATGTGAACCCAATAGGTATTCTCCAATCTCTCCACATACATACAGGGTGAGTAAACACAAAAACTTAACATGAGAAGTAAAGTAGAAAACTGATAGCATTATAACTTTGTCGGTAAACCCAAAACATGCTGCAAAAGTAATAAGAGTAAGAAATTTCATGTTTAAATGAATTGAGGTATTCTCTACTCACTTGTAGCGCGCTCCAACTATCAGCTAGGTCTCAGAAAAACTTCCTTTTCTCTGTCGATCAAAAACTTTTTTTTTTTTTTTTTTCTTTCCTCTCTATAAAACTCTCGCTGTGTTTTTCCCAAAAACTCTACGTGAGAATACTCCTTTTTTTATGTTTTTAAAACCTCCCCGAAAAACAAGGGTTGAAACTTATCTACTTACTTACGGGACTTTTATCCCTAAGCTGATAGTTATCATATATTTTACTTTATCTATTATCATTATTTTTATTTTTATTATTATTATTATTATTATACTAGGAAAACAAAATAAAAAGACGGGGTGTTACAAATTCTCTTTTGAGTTTTTATTCAAAGGAAGCTCAAATTGATGAAGTATCTTTTTGAAGGTTGAGGAAGCAGGATGACCAAGCCGTTGGTGCCATATCATTGGAATAACTCTTTCACCAATATAGGCTTGAGTCTTGGGAGCAATGAAAGCAGAAGGTAGAGTAGGTGATGAAGTGGAGAGTGTGATAGGATACAGTCCATGCCTATGGGGCCCTTGGAAAAGAATCTTCTGTGACATGTTGTCCTTCACATAGAAATGAGATGAAGTGAAAACCAAGGAACAGTCATTATCATATGTGAACCTATGCACAGAAAGTAAATTTTGTGAAATTTGAGGAACATGCAAAACGTCCTTTAGTACTAATTTGGAATTTAAATCTTGGGTATGGATAGTAATATTACCAGTATTGGCAATGTCCAAAGATTGACCATCTCCAACTGTTACTTGATCCTGTCCATGATAAGCATGTGGAAACTCCAGGTTTGAGTAGTCTGCAGTCATGTGATTTGAAGCTCCACTGTCAGCATACCAATTAGAACTTTTTGATGATGAGGCCTCATTTATGTGTGCAACCATAGCTCGTAGTTGCTTCGGTGGAATTTTCCCTTGATAAGCATAATTCATCCTATCAAAGCAGTCGATAGCATAGTGTCCCAGTTTTCCACAAATCTGGCACAATGGCATGTTACCATTATTGAACCCTTGACCTATCTGAGGTCCATTTGCTGGTCCAGACTGATAACATTTGTTGTTGTTGACACTACCATTTCCTCCAGTATAGTTTCCACCATTATAGCTTCCACCAAGGTTCCCACCATTATAACCTGAGTTACCGCCATTATAGTTGGTATAACCTCCTCTATTATAGCTTCTTCCTCTACCATTTCTACCTCTTCCATTATAAGCACCTCTGCCATTGTAATTTCCATTGGAATTACCCCTTCCAACTGCATAAGCTTGTGGAACTGCAGTAGCTTGCACCAGAGTTTGATGTTGTTCTTCCACATTCATCTCTTCATTTAACAACATCCCATGTAACTCGTCCAGAGACACATCCTCCTTTCTGGTTCTGATTGAGGTACAGAATGGTTTATACTCCAATGATATAACTTTTGTAGGGCTGTTAACAGCTTGCACCCATGCTAGCCTTATTGAAGTGGGATGTGGGTTCTTCAAAAGTATGACAACTGATTATAACATTGTACCAAAAGTTGAACATTGTGCTTGTATCGTTGATCTGTATTGCAAGTCAGGACGGTTAAAAGAAGTGTACTAGTTTATAACTAAGATGGAGATATAGCCCAATGTTGTTATTTGGGGCACGTTATTGAGTGCTTGCAGGATTCATTTGAATGTAGAGCTTGCTGAGTGCTCAGTTAAAAAACTACTAGTGTTAGAACATGAGAACTCATGCAATTATGTCCTCCTTTCTAACATATATTCTAGCGTGGGGAGATGGAAGGATTCCCTAAACATGAGGGACTTGATGAGAGACAAGGGATTGCAGAAGACAGCTGCATATAGCTGGATAGAATTGGATGACTTAGTACACAAGTTTCTCGCTTGAGACACGTCACATCCAATGTGTGAAGAGATATACAGTGTTGTTGATGGGTGGGGATTAGGTTTGCAGTTGACTAGTTATGTTCCAGATTTAGACTTAGAGCTCTCGTGATATGGAATTTGAAAACCAAGTCCCGTTTTACTTGCGTTACATCATTAGATATGGTATGTCACAATTTATTATGCATGAAGCAATAATGAGAAGCAGGATGCTCAAATTGCTAACGATCTTAACTTTGGGCTTTGCCCTTCAGTGAATAGCCAGAGGCGGCGAGGCCTCATTAACAACAAAATGAGTGATTTAAGATCAGAGAGTATTATCAGAGTTCTGGTACCAGCTCGATGTTTCGACCAAATATGATCAAAACATTAAGTGGTAGCGAAAGAGATGAAGAACGTAGAAAAATAGTGAAAAAGCGATAGTGATCGAGAAAATGATGAGACTGTACCTTTTGGTTGCCTACATACCCAAATTATCGATGGGATCAAGTCTCGAGAACGAAGTTCTGTATGAAAAAGTAGTTTGGTATTTATATGTGTAGAGTAGAGATTTCTTGTAGCTCAAGTAATTGTAATTGAACATGACTCTTAATTGATGATTATCTCTTTGATACGAAACGAATCTAGACATAAATTAATGTACGTAAGTGGCAAGCCATGCGGCTAGGTTTCAGCCCTAGACACATGAGTTAATGGGCATGTACATTGATCTATGATATTGCAAATTGGGTTTTAGCCCCGTTGATTAAACGAATAAAGTAGAGACCCCTACCAATGGACGTTTGCCACATAGGTGGAGGTCGAAATACCGCCCCCTCTTTGGCATTTGAACAAAATTCATATGGCAAAGAAGAGAAAAAAAAATCAACGTGGAAAAAAATATAATGAGAAAAGAATAACCAGAATGAATAACCAGGAGTGGTGTGAATTTAAACGAATAGTTATATGTGAAAATGTAATGTCGATAAATATACGTGAATCAATGTGAACTAAATAATTTCAAACTAATTTATATGAGGATGCAATGTAGTTAATTGATCTGAGAGAGGCTGAAGTGAGAATTGAAATAGGTGGCACAAAAAATTGAAAAAGAAATAGATGACAAAAACTGTATCGAAATAATTACGAAATAATAAAGTTGACTTGGACTATGCAGGGCAGTAGAGGATTAATGAACTCATGTTCGAATTGTAGTATGAATTGGCAAAAGCAAAGAACATGTATATTAGTGGATTAGTGGAACGTAGCGTGAACAACAAGAAGTTAAAGTTATACTTGGTAGAGAGTGAAAAGACAGAGTTCTGCGAAAATATATGTGGGAGAAGTAAGAGAAGGCACGGGTGCGCCCTTGGCCAGGCAAAGTCGAGGGTGGGGTGCGCTCCATTGCCTGAAGGTTTGTCAAGGCAAGAGCGCGGGTCGCGCCTTGAGCAAGACTAATATGAGCGCAGGTGCGCCCTAGTCGGTGTTGACATAGGTTCGACAGATTCGTATGTTTTCTATAAAGGAAAGTTTCCAATCCTTTTAGAAACAAGAGACATGAATATGCACTCATGTTGTGCTATATAAATACCTCTGTAACACAAACCAAAATTAATCAAGTAATAAACTCTTCTTATCCTGTGGACGTAGTAGGTTGCCACATTGGCACCGAACCACTATAAATCCTTGTATTTTGTCTCTTTAATTAGGTGTTAAATTCTACATGGTATCAGAGTGGATCGTTTAATCTCTCCTCTAAACCAACCTAAATAAACAAAACACTATGACAGATCCAAAGTCTGCTGTTACAACAGAGACTAATTTTAATCCCGGTTGGAAGCTGTCATCAATTCTTTTGAATGGAACACACTATATATACCTTGGTCTAGGGCTGTTTCGCTATCTCTGGGTGGCAAGAGAAAATTAGGATTTGTTAATGGTACAAAGGTGTGTCCTGCCATTAATGATGCCAAATATGAGAATTAGGTTTCCAATTATCAGCCTGTTCGATCCTGGTTGCTCAATTCGATGGAGTTAACCATTGCTGGAATTTTTACTTTCTCTGATTCTGCAAAGGAGATGTGGGATTCAATTGAAGATTTATATGGAAACCAGAACAATTCTGCCCGTGTGATTGAACTTCAACTCGCAATCAGTGTTTTGCAACAGGGTGAGAAAACTTTTACTGAACACCTTGGGAATTTGAAGAAATTGTGGGATGAGTTAAACATATATCGTCCACACACCACAGATGCTAAGACTCTTTTGAAACAGGCTGAAGAGGATAAAATCTTCACAGTTTTTCGTAGTCTTAAACCAGAATATGAAAATCTGGAAAACAATATTCTAATGGAAAAAACCCTTCCATCACTTGCCGCTGTTTGTGTAACTATTCAGAGAGAGGAAACAAGGAAGAAAACCATGAACTCCGAGGTAAAGTCCTCAATCTCTGAATCTACTGTATTACTTGCAGAAAATGATTTTCAAAAGAAGTCACAGGGATTCGAAAAAGGAAAGGGAAAAAAGGAACCGTCTCACTGTGATCATTATGGAAAGAACTGGCACACCAAGGACCATTGTTGGGAATTATATCCACATCTGAAAAAGGAAAAGGAACTGTCCAAGAAAGAGCATGCCGCAATTGCTGAGACATCAATGTCCAACTCATATATTAGTCATCAGTTGAGTCAAATTCTCCAACAACTCACTAAGTCCATGTCATCTAGCAAAGGTCAGTCTGTCTCAACTCATGTGTCAGGTAATTTACATGCCTATTTTACTATGCCACAAAATAGTAACTCATGGATAATTGATTCGAGGGCTACGGATCATATGGCTAATTTCCCTGCCTCCATCCATAATTTTGTGTCCAAAATGGAAAAACATAATATTTCCATAGCCAATGGCTCCACCGTTCCCATTCTAGGTAGTGGTCAAGTGGATTTTTTTAATCAACGTCTCAAGAGTGATGTTCTAGTTGTTCATTCATTCCCTGTTCAACTTCTATCTGTTGGAAAACTTACCAATTCTTTAAATCGTGATGTCATTTTTTTTCCTAACTCTGTCGTCTTTCAGGATCAAAAGTCAAAGAGGACAATTGGTGAATGAATTTATTCCAATGGACTCTATTTGTTGAAGTCACATAAGAAGGCGTGTCAAGCTAGTGATTTACTTGAGAGTCGAATTTTGCATAAAAGACTTAGGCATCCATCTAGTCATGTCCTGTCAAATTTGTTTCCGCATGTTTCTTTAAACTCTGATGATGTTTGTGATGTTTGTCAATTTTCTAAACAAACACGTTTATCTTTTCCAAACTCGAATTCTGTGTCAAATAAGTTGTTTGAGTTAATTCACTCTGATTTATGGGGACCTGCTTCCGTTAATTCTTATGATGGCTATAAGTATTTTGTGTTGTTTATTGATGATAAATCTCGTGCTACATTGTTATATTTGTTGAAATCTAAAAATCGAGGTTGTGGATCAGATTCAAAGATTTTCATACTATGATTACTAATCAGTTTGGTGCAAAAATCAAGATGTTTAGATCTGACAATGGCACTGAGTTTTGTAAAGATCTATTACCTGAGTACCTTCGTAGCCAAGGGATAATTCATCAAACTAGCTGTGTTAGCACACCTCATCAGAATGGCGTGGCTGAAAGAAAGAACAGACACCTTTTGGAGACCACTCGTGCTCTTATGTTGGGCATGAATGTTCCTAAGTAATACTGGTCTCATGGTGTCTTAACTGATGTCTATTTGATTAATCATCTTCCCAGTCAGGTTCTTAGGTTTAAATCCCCATTGGAATTGCTCAAATCTAGGCCGCTGGATCTCTCTCATCTGCGAGTGTTTGGGTGTGTTTATTATGTGCATCAGCAAGCTATTCATCGAGATAAACTTGATGTTCGGGCCACTCGATGTGTGTTTGTTGGTTATTCTACCATACAGAAAGACTACATATGTTACAATCTGGCGACAAGAAAACTGGTTGTCTCTCGTGATGTCCGATTTGTGGAATCAGAAGCTTTCTTTCACGATTCAGCTGCACCTGGGAATCGGTCCCAGGGGGAGTGTTTGGCAGATTTGGCACCTCTCCCAGCTGTTACGGTTGATTTGGCACCTCTCCCAGCAGTTGGTAAAGGCATTGTTCCTGTCCCAATGGTTGGTGAAGGTATAGTTCCTGTCGCTGAAGAATTGGGCTCTACTTAAACAACGGTGCGAGCGCGCTCCCAGACTGAGCAAACTGAGGGCGGGGCGCGCTCTGGTGCTCCACGACCTCTAGTAGATGAGGTGCTGGTGCACTCTAGTGCTCCTCCAGCTCCTCCAGTTTCTAGACAATCTGAACAAGAGAGGTGACCTCCAGTAACTTTCAAGGATTACTATAAATCTGATAGAGAACTGCATCCTCCAGTGACTCACAGGAATTTTTATTCTTTGCATGATGTTTCATATCCTCTACAGGAGTATATAACGTATGCCAATATCACTTCTTCTCATCATGCTTTCTTAAGTACAGTCGATGACGTGCAAGAACCCAAGAACTTTAGAGAAGCTAACTCTCGTCCAGTATGGAGAAAGGCGATGCAAGAAGAACTTCGTGCTATAGACGAGAATAAAACTTGGGATATTGTTATGCTATCGTATGGAAAGAAAACTATTGATTGTCGGTGGGTGTTCAGAAACAAGTTCAACAGTGATGGTTCCTTAGAGAGGTCTAAAGCTCGACTTGTTGCTAGGGGATTCACCCAAACTTATGGTCAGGACTACAAGGAGACTTTTGCACCAGTTGCAAAGATGAACACGTTTAGAGTCCTTATATCTCTAGCTGTAAATCAAGACTAGAAATTATTTCAGATAGATGTGAAAAATGCATTCTTATACGGAGATTTTAAAGAAGAAGTGTATATGAGCATCGATTAGTATGCAAGTTAAAAAATGCTATCTATGGACTTAAACAATCTCCACGAGCGTGCTATGCCAAGCTCAGTTCTGTTCTAGCTATGACCGGTCTTAAGCGGAGTGATGCTGATCCTTCCTTATTTGTTAAGTCTAGCAAGTCAGGCTTGGTTGTTGTTCTTATTTATGTTGATGACATTGTTATCACAGGTAATGACCATGTCGAAATCTCTAAGCTCAAGGATCTACTGCACAAGAAATTTTCCATCAAGGATCTGGGTATTATGAAGTACTTTATTGGGATTGAAATTGCTTATTCAAAAAGAGGCATATTTCTCAATCAAAGAAAGTATGTGTTGGACCTTTTGAGTAAAGCAGGAAAGCTAGGGGTAAAACCAGCTGATTCTCCAACTAACAGTGGAGCCAAGTTGGATCACACTGGAGATCTTCTTACTGACATTGGTTAGTATCAGTGATTAGTTGGTAAACTAATATATTTAACTATTACCCGACCATATATTTCTTATGCAGTGAGCTTGGTTAGTCGTTTTATGCATGCTCCAAGGACTCCACATATGAATGCAGTTTCTAGAATACTGCAGTATCTGAAAGGGTCACCAGGCAGAGGTATTTGGATGCGGAAAAATGGGCATACATCTATTACTGCTTATACAGATGCTAATTGGGCAGGATGTCCAGTTGATCGGAGGTCTACTTCTGATTATTGTACCTTTGTGGGAGGTAATTTAGTCACTTGGAAGAGCAAGAAACAGAATGTAGTGGCTCATTCTAGTGCAGAAGCTGAGTACAGGGCTATGGCTTCCACCACCAGTGAAATCATATGGCTTCGCGCTCTTCTGAAGGATTTGTGTTTTGGGTTGCATCTGCCAACTACACTTTACTGTGCACATTGTTGCAAATCCGGTGTTTCATGAGAAAACTAAGCATATTGAAGTTGACTGTCATTTTGTGCGTGAAAAAGTACAGTTTAACATTGTCACTACCTCCTTTGTTCGAAGTGACCATCAGCTTGCAGACATTTTTACCAAGGGACTTCCAGCTTCCAAGTTCCATGATATTCTCTCCAAGTTGGGTTCGTTGGATGTCTTCTCACCAACTTGAGGGGGAGTGTGGGAGAAGTAAGAGAAGGCGTGGGCGCGCTCTTGGCCAGGCAAAGTCGAGGGCGGGGCGCGCTCCATCGCCTAGAGGTTTGTCAAGGCAAGAGCGCGGGTTGCGCCTTGAGAAAGACTAATATGAGCGCGGGCGTGCCCTAGTCGGTTTTGACAAAGGTTTGACAGATTCGTATGTTTTCTATAAAGGAAAGTTTCCAATCCTTTTAGAAACAAGAGACACGAATATGCACTCATGTTGTGCTATATAAACACCTCTGTAACACAAACCAAAATTAATCAAGCAATAAACTATTCTTCTCCCTCATCAACAACAGTGGCAGAAGTGGTTCAGGGTATAAACTGGAGAGAATTCTCGGCAAAGGTCTCAGACCTCATCAACAACAACAAATGGCATATCGCAGCACCTATCCAAGAAGTGCTGTTGAAAGCGGGCATCGAGGTCCATCACCTCAACCCACCAACAGGAGAAGAGCACGATACCAGAATCTGGAAACCCTCTCATGATGGGATGTTCACAGTGAAACAAGGGTTCGAGGTGATTAGAAAAAAAGAAAACAAGATCAGCTGGTATAAGTGGGTGTGGGCTCGTCATATCCACCCCAGACAAGCTGGCCTAGCTTGGAAACTGATTCATCGAGTGGTCCCAACTGATGACAGAGTGCAAAGAAAAGGAGTCCATCTTGCTTCGCGATGTAGGCTCTGTGGGAAGGAATCAGAAAGCGTGAAGCATATGCTCTGGGAGTGTGAAGAGGCTACGGCACTGTGGCAATGGGCTTCGTCTTACTTTGGAGTAAAGCCCTCAGGCATCACCTTAAAAGCAATCATGGAGGCAGGAAGAGGACACGCCCGGATAATGGAGGCGGCTCACGGAATGTTGCGGCTATCCATATCATAGTGCAACTATGGAAAGCTCGTAATAGCATTTTCTGGGATGATGGGAAGCTAAACCAGCAAAGGATAAAATGCGAAGTCCTCAAAGGGGTAAGCATCGCTGGCATCCTTCTATCGGGGACGATGAGCAATTCTGCCATCGATCTTCAGATTCTACACCAATTGAACATCAATCGAAGAGTGCGACCGGCGAGTAAAATCAGGGAAGTGTCTTGGATCCCTCCTGATATAGGGGTAGTCAAGGCTAACACAGATGGTTCGGCAATCGGAAATCCAGGAAATGGGGGTGCGGGAGTCATTTTTAGGAGCTATACGGCTGAAGTTCTGGGTACATTGGTACAAGGTCTAGGGGTCACTACAAACTATGAGGCAGAAAGTTTGGCAGTGGTATTAGCAGCCGAAACTGTGTGGAAAAAGGATGGCAGAAAATCTGGATAGAGAGTGACTCTATGGCAGTTGTTTTAGCATTCCAAAAAGGAGAAGTCCCATGGTGGCTGAGAGCACGGTGGTATAGAGCATCAAGGATTACTGACTGGAAAATCTCACATACACTCAGAGAAGCAAACTTTGGGGCAGATGCGGCCGCAAAACATGGATCAACTTTGCAAAAAGGAGAGATCTATTGGAGTCCCAATAGACCCCCTTTCATTAGGTCCCTAGAATGTCCTCACCGGACTTACTACAGATTTGATTAGAGTCTGTTGTAAATCCATTTTGACTGAGTTGTATTCTTTTTTACCAATTAATAAAACATCCTACTTGCATGCAAACAAAAAAAAAAAACTCTTCTTCTCCCGTGGACGTAGGTTGCCGCATTGGCACCGAACCACTATAAATCCTTGTGTTTTGTCTCTTTAATTAGGTGTTAAATTCTACAATATATATTCGAAGTAATAAGCGAGAAAAAAGATAGAAAAAACTTAAGTAGTGAAAGATATACAAGGGTGAGTGATATGGTGTGGCAAGTCATCATGCCATGAGGAACTGGAAATCAAGTTTCGAATCGGTGGAAACGTTTATGCAAAGACAACGAAAAGGGAAAGGTTAGTATTATTATTCGTTTCTGAATGATGATGTGTGTGTGTGATGAATGTCTTATGAAGTAGTGGGGTGAAAAACTAATTGGTGCATATATTGTTTGTGGGAAGAGTGGAGAGAAGTAATATGGGCGATTTAATTTTATTAAACTATGGGAATCGAAGGCAAAGAAACTAAGGCTAACTATTGCCCATATTTAATTTTATAGAGACCCATTTGGAAGCCCATATTTGGTCCTCAATTACCCGAAGTTTTCACGTAAAGCGAATTTGTTATTAAATTGGAAGGTATGTTATTTTCCTATTTCGGATGTAAATGGGAGTTCCTATTCCAAGAAATGGGCCTTAGCCCCCTCATTTTGGTTCAGTTATATGTAAACCCCCTGCTTACGGACGTACCCATAAAACCTCCCTATTATTCAAATCCAACCAATTAACCTCCCTACTTTCTATAATGGACGCAAATCTCGGTCTAATTTTTATCTCCACACTTATCTATTTCCTTTTTTGCCCTTCTCAATAAATAACCACCGTATGTTCTTTTTTTGTTGAGTTCGCTCTAACGAAGAAGCCAACGAAAACACTGATTTTAACTTTGTTTCTTTTACCATTGAAGAGAGTCATTGGTATTTGATTTTTATGTGAAAATACTCTTTACCACATACATCTTCATAATGATATTTATAAGCCAATGAGACATTTTAGGGAGTTTGAACCAGGGCGTTATTAGCACTCGATGATTGATGAGAGATCAGTAAATTGAATGGAATTTGTTTGATGAAATGTTTCTAGGAAATAAGTTGGTGTTTATTTGATTTGAAGAGGTTAGTGAAGTAGGAGATCTTGCATGGGAGAGAACGATCGCTTTAATCTACTCAAAAGTGATGGGTAAGGAGAAACCAAAGCAAATGCAGAGACAAAATTGGAGAGTTGAAATTGCAGATTTTGGGTTTAATCTCCCTCACCAAAAAATCGTTACATAAAACCTCCCTGTATGCGAACAAACTAACAATACACCCCTCTTTTCGAAAACAAAATAAATTGACAAAAATACCCCTAAAAACTATCCCAACACCACCGTAAACAACCCTAGCCTCTCCTTCATCTTTTTCACATTTGAAATTTTTTCCTCACACCATAAACCCTCACATCTCCTTACTCTCTCTCTCTATTTCCCGACACCACCATAAACTCTCTTTACTCTCTCTTTATTTCCTGACAAAAGATTACTCAAATCTTTTGAAATGAAAAAACTTGCAATTTACTTATTTTTCTTACTGTTTATGGTAGATTATTGATTGGTACGTGTACTTCCACCTCCCCAAGGAAGTAATGAAGCTAATTGGATGTTCTCCACCAAAGTGTCTATATTTCTCATCATTTGCATGGGTAAGCATCTTCCATGTAATTTAATTACTAAAGTTGAATGTGTAGTCTGTGGTTAGTTTGCATTCTTATGTTTGCAAACTAAATTCACAAAATCTCTGAAGATGTAGTATGTGTTTACTCTGCATTCTTATATTTGCGTAATAGTTTTAGTCTGCATTCTTAAAATCAAACCTTCAAGTTCTAGAAGAGATGGAGATAAAATTGAGAAAATGACTGCTCCAAAACCTATGAACAAACCAAATCTTGTTAAAATCAGTTAAAATTTTCATAGTTTTGCAATTTCAACTTTAGATTTTTATGTTTGTGTATGTAATAGTTTTACTATGCATTTTTATATCTTCGTAGTTGTTTTTACTCTGCATTCTTAAATTTGCATAATATTTTTTATTTGCTTTTTCATGTTTGTGTAATGTGTGGTGGTAATTTTACTCTGCATTCTTAACTTTGCATAGTATTTGTACTTTGCATTCTTGACTTTGTATAGTATTTTTACTCTGCATTCTTAAATTTTACTCTGCATTCTTAGATTTGCATAGTATTTGTACTATGCATTCTTAAATTTACATAGTATTTTTTAGGGTTAGTTAGAGTCGGTTTTTCAAAAATATTAGTGATACCCCCGCAATTGCAAGATCCAACGGTTCTGAGATGAATTTTTTTTTTAGGATGAAGAAATATGACCGTTGGATCACTCAAATGGGGGGTAACACTAATTACAACTAGTAATGGGGGTGTAACACTAATTACAACTAGTAATGGGGGTGTTGGAGTTATCCCTCACATGAGGAGAGAAACTGGAGCCGACGTAAACGGGCGAATTCGCATCGCGACAAGTCGAGAAGGCCCAGGCCAGATAGAAGCGACTTCTTCAGAGTTCCAGTAACATAGAGGCGACCAGCTTCAAAGTGGCGCCGCCAGCGCCAAACTTCCAGTCTTGTAGCGACTTCGGCGCCAGTGAAGCGCCAGCGCTCCAGTCTATTTTCGTGGGCTTGCTACAGTATCCGCGAAATTTGGTTTTTGGAGATAAAAACCAAAATCAAGGTTTTGGAAAACCAAACCAACAGAAAAACAAGTCAGAAGGATTGGAATCCAGACTAAAACAAAGAGAGATAACCTTTACAGAGATACAACCCTGTAAAGAGATAAGAGTGATCTAGTAAGGTGAGAGACTGAAAAGGAGAGATTGTAATCTTCCTTCCCACGTTATTAAGAACTGGCTCTTGTGGAAGTAGGCATCATTGGCCGAACCACGGTAAATCTTTGTGTTGTGGTTTGCCTTTTACTGCTTTACATTATTATTTGTTGTTGATAGTTGTTTAGCGAGTTGGGCATGTTAGTATAGGTTGTAGTTGATATTTAGATTTTGTCCGGAGTTGAATTGAGTTCACATACAAGTTATCTGTGTAGTGGGGGAACCGATTGGTATTGGTATAATCCCCAACAAGTGGTATCAGAGCCTTGGTTAGAATAGCCTAGGGTGTTATCCGAATCTTGGTTAGAGAAGGTGTTTTCACGAAATTCCCGAGAGAAGATTTGAGGTTAAATAACTTGTAGAGATGGACCATTCCGTGAACACTCGTGATGATGAGTCTGAATAGGAAGAACTACACCATCCGGAAAGCCAAGATGGAAGACTTTGCTATCTTGCAAGGACTTGGCACTTCCCATTGAGAATGAGGGAGTAAAACCGTAAAAGATCGATGAAATTTGAATGGAAAAGCTTGACGAGAAAAGCTATTGGGTACATTCGACAATGGATAGACGACAGTGTCTTTCACCATGTGGCCCAAGAGACTACAGCCTTCAGTCTATGGAAGAAACTCGAAGACCTTTATGAGAGGAAGTCGGGTGGAAACAAAGTGCTAGTCGTTAAGAAGTTTTGCGGAACCACGGTATCAAGAAGGTTCTTCAATGTCCGAAAGCATCTTAATGAAGTACAGAATATCATCAATCAGATGCATTTGATGAAGATCAATTTGGGAGACGAAGTTGAGGCTTTGTTTCTATTAGGCTCTCTACCCGAAAGTTGGGAGACATTAGCAGTTTCTCTACATGGAGCAGCCAAGGATGGAATTGTTACCATGGAGATGGCTACCACGTCTTTGTTGAATGAGGAGACTAGAAGGAGTGCAAGAAGCAGCTCTTCTAACTCAGAGGTCCTTTTCACAGAGAAACGGGGGAGAGGTCGAAGCAGAAAACCATCTCGTTCTAGAGGTGATGACAGAAGTAAATCTAGGGGTGAAGCTAGAACTCCTAAGGCAGAGAGGCAATGTTACTATTGTGCCACCAAAGGCCACTTCAGATATGAGTGCAGAACACTGAAGAGGGATGAGAAGAATAACTGTGTACATGAAGACATGGTGCAGAGGAACGGAAACACAGCGAGATACTACCGCGACTAGTCGGCGACCTAGTGGGAATTGTGGTCGGATGTGGTGTGTCTTTGTCTTAGTACCTCATGTCGAATCTGAGTGGGTGATAGATACTGAGGAGCATCCTATCACGCCATTAATCGCCGCGATGGGGATTCTTCACTACCTACGGTGTGGTGAATATGGTGAAGTAAGGATGGGTAAATGATGGAGTCTCAAGATTATAGGCATTGGAGATGTTCATGTAGAAACCAATGTCGGCTACACCTTGACACTCAAGGATGTAAGACATGTCCCCGACATACGCTAAGCCTAATTTTCGGGGGGAAATTAGATGATGATGGCTTTGTAAACTCGTTTGGTAACGGGTATGGAAACCCGAACCGAGGTTCCATCAGAAGCAGCCGAGGAAAGAAAACTTGCTCTCTTTACAAAAAACACAAGGCTAGTTTGTGTTTTAAAGCGAATCGCGCGCGAAGAAGAAGCTTCATCCGAGCTGGTGGCACAAGAGACCGTGGGTCACATGGGCATAAAAGGGATGGAAGTTCTTGCTAAGCAAAAAGGCCATGCCGGACATTAAAGGTACACATTTAAATACATGTACTCATTGTTTGGTAGGAAAGCAACACAGGGTGTCTTTCCAAAGATTCCGTCTCTCACGAAAGGACATCGTCCTTGAGCTAGTGCACACAAACTTATGTGGTCCTATGAGAGTGAAGTCCCACGGGGGAGTTTCGTACTTCTTGACATTCATTGATGATCGCCAAGAAAGATATGGGCCTATAGTCGAAGACCAAGGATGAAGTACTTGGCGTGTTTGAGAAATTCCACAAAGATGGTGGAAAGAGAGACGGGAAGTTGTTGAAGTGTATTCGCTCGGATAATGGGGGTGAGTACATTGGGCCATTTGAAGAGTATTGCCGAGTCATGGGATTCGGTCATGAGCGCACCGTTCCCAAGACACCGCAACGAGAATGGAATAGCGAGAGAATGAACGCACCACCATTAGAGAGGATAAGATGCATGTTATCTCACTCTAAGCTACCTAGAAACTCTTGGGTAGAAGCAATCGCGTACATACCGTGCATGTGATCAACTGTCACTAAAAGAAAGCCTCCGAATAGTGATTATCCGCAGAGAGTATGGTCGAGAGATGTTGATTATGGATACTTGAGGGTATTTTGCGGGGCATTTGTGCATATTCGAAGGATGAGAGATTCAAGCTTGATGACAAAGCCAAGCAAAGCGGCATTTTTCCGGGTTATGGAGATGAAAAGTTTGGTTACAAACTCTATGATCCGATTAACAAGAAGGTAATCCGAAGTCGAGATGTTGTGTTCTTAGAAGACCAAACCATAGCGGAGACTTTGAGGAGGGTGAGAAGCTTCTGAGGCTTTCACCAATGATCTTGTTGATTGAACCGAAGTTCCTACCGTGGAACGTCGCGAAGGCATTGAGAATGCAGAGAACCATGAGTTTGAAGGTCATGATGAGAATCCTATTGCTCATGATGGGATAGAACCTATTGGTATAGAAGATGCAGATGAGATGCATGAACCACCACCCGTGAATAAAGCGAAGTGCAACCTCCCGAGGCACCGCAGATGGGGAAAAAGGAGGTCCGACAGAGGGAGAATAGCTTCAACCAGGTATCCACCACATACGCGACGCATTACTACTATCGGATGGTGGAGAACCTATGTACTATCAAGAGGCACTTGAAGCGTACGCATAAAGAAAAGTGGTTGAAGGCCACATGACGAGATGGATTCTTTGCATAAGAATCACACTTACGAAGTTAGTTGAGAAACCGGGGAGAAAAGTTCTCAAGAATAAGTGGATATACAAAGTCAAGCATGAGGAGAACAATCCTCACCCCAAGGCACAAAGCTTGCCTTGTTGAAGCGGATTCGGTCAAAGGAAAGGAATTGACTTTGATGAGATTTTTCTCCCCGTAGTGAAGATGACTTCTATCCGGTGGTATTGGGTATGGCCGCAAGTATGAACCTAGAGGTTGAGCAGCTAGATGTTAAGACGACTTTTCTTCATGGAGACCTTGAAGAAGATGTCTACATGGACCACCCGAGAGGGTTTGAGGTCAAAGGCAAGGAGCACCTAGTATGCAAGCCGATAAAGAGCTTGTATGGGTTGAAGCAAGCACCGAGACAATTGGTACATAAAGTTTGACTCCTTTATGGCGAAGCAAGGATACAAGAAGTCCTGCTTCCGA
This sequence comes from Coptis chinensis, assembly GCF_015680905.1. Taxonomy (NCBI): domain Eukaryota; kingdom Viridiplantae; phylum Streptophyta; class Magnoliopsida; order Ranunculales; family Ranunculaceae; genus Coptis; species Coptis chinensis. The sequence continues at coordinate 3,722,161 of NC_141456.1, read as the reverse complement.
TCATTGTCGCGTTTGTTGAGAGATTTCGGATGGAGATTTCATAGTCTTATATTGTGTATGTGGATGATATGTTGATAGTTGGCCCAAACATCAACAAGATATCCAAGTGAAGAAAGACTTGAGTAAGTCCTTTGAGATGAAGGATTTGGGTCAAGCAAAGCAGATACTTGGGATGCGGATCACCGTGATGAGAAAAGAGTGGAAAGTTGTGGCTTTTCAAGAAAGCTACATTGGAAAGGTGTTGAAAAGATTCAACATGGATCGCGAAGCCTTGTCGGTTAATTGGTGGCGCCCCGCATGACCAAAGAGATGTGTCCTAAGGGTGAGCATGAGCAGAGTCGATGGAAAAGATTCCTTATGCATCCCGGGGGCGCTTTGATGTATGCCATGGTGTGTACTAGGCCGGATATTGCTTTCGCCGTTGGGGTTGTAAGCGATTTCATCAAACGGGTAAAGAACATTGGGAAGGTGTTAAGTGGATATTGAGATATCTCCAAGGCACTTCCAAATCATGTTTGTGCTTTGGTGGAAGTAAGCCCTTACTTGAAGGCTACACCGATGCGCATATGGCGGTGATGTTGACTTCGATGAAGTCCACCTCCGGTTATCACGGTTACTTTTGCGGGGGGAGTTTCTTGGCAATCAAAGTTGCAAAAGTGTGTTGCCCTCTCCACTTCTGAAGCCGAGTATATTGCAGCCACCGAAAGTGTTGCAAAGAGTTGCTATGGATGAAGAGGTTCTTCGACTAACTAAGGCTAAAGCGTAAAAACAGTTTGTAGTTCTATGTGATACCGAGGCGCCATCCACTTGAGCAAGAATCCGAAGTTTTCATTCTAGATCCAAGCACATACACGCATGCGTTATCATTGGATTAGAGAAGTACTTTCGAAGACAAGCATTTGTGTATCGAGAAGATCCATACCGACAAGAACGGGTCGGATATGATGACCAAAGTCTTACCGAAAGGTAAGTTTGATGTTTGTTGTGCTATTCCGGGAATGGCAAAGACACCTCCCCGCTGATTTGGCAATTGCATGGAGGTATCCCCCTCACCGCTCGGGGAGGGGAGATTGTTGAGTTATCCCTCACATGAGGAGAGAAACCGAGTCGACGTAAACGGTAATTCGGCATTCGCATCGATTAAGTCGAAGCGCGCCCTTTCCAGATAGAAGCGCGACTTCATTTCGAGTTCCAAGAACATAGGCGACCGCCAAAGTGGCGCCTGGCTCGGCTTCCAGTCTTCATTGCGACACTGGCAGAGAGTGAGCGCCAGCTTCAGTCTATTTTTCGTGGGCTTGCTACAAGATCCATGAAATTTGGTTTTTGGAGATAAAAACCAAAATCAAGGTTTTGGAAAACCAAACCAACAGAAAAACAAGTCAGAAGGATTGGAATCCAGACTAAAACAAAGAGAGATAACCTTTACAGAGATACAACCCTGTAAAGAGATAAGAGTGATCTAGTAAGGTGAGAGACTGAAAAGGAGAGATTGTAATCTTCCTTCCCACGTTATTAAGAACTGGCTCTTGTGGAAGTAGGCATCATTGGCCGAACCACGGAAATCTTTGTGTTGTGGTTTGCCTTTTACTGCTTTACATTATTATTTGTTGTTGATAGTTGTTTAGCGAGTTGGGCATGTTAGTATAGGTTGTAGTTGATATTTAGATTTTGTCCGGAGTTGAATTGAGTTCACATACAAGTTATCTGTGTAGTGGGGGAACCGATTGGTATTGGTATAATCCCCAACGGGGTAAGTCTAACTAACCCTATTTTTTATTTGTTTTTTCATGTTTGTGTAATGTGTGGTGGTAATTTTACTCTACATTCTCAACTTTGCATAATACTTTTACTTTGCATTCTTAGATTTGCATAATATTTATACTCTGCATTCTTAAATTTGTATAGTAATACAATTCTGTATTTTAAATTTTACATAGATGATCTTTGTTATTAATTGGTTTTATGTCATTATAACAGAATGTAAACGAGAATAGGCTATACAAGACATTTAGATCTTCGATATGAGGAAGAGCTTGTGGAAGCAATTGAGATAGCAACAGGAGCAAAGAAGGATTGTTTGTGCTTCATTGAGATTATCTGCCACAAGGCTGCTTGAATGGGGTTCCAGGGTCTCCGCTGCTAACTGTCGCCCACCTAATCCTAGGTGAATTACATGCCTTGGGAAATAATCGTCGTCTCTGAGCTTGGTTTAGTTTTGATTATATTAGGAACTTTGTTTGAGTAGACATATATGATGATACATTTGCTTGTTTATTATTGATCTACAAGTAGAACCAAGTTGAGTGGTTAATATGAAGTTTTAGTTTCCTTGAGTGTGTTTTTTTGTAATGAGTAGTTTAAAATTGGAGCTCAACATAGCTGACACATTTAATTAATCAAATCCCGGTGACATTTGCAGAAAGGTTAAAGGTTGTGCTAAATCTGGTGAAAGAATCAGGAAGCCAGATAACCTTGCTGCTTATGCCCAATTGTATAAACTTCTACAATTCGTGTTCCTGGGTTATTTGCGCCACAATTCCTAAATATAATAGTGAACTTGTGTTACTTTGCTTCATTCTAGATGTCACCGATACAAGATAAACTTCAGTGATTGTGTCTACATCTTGCATCTTCATAGAGAACAACTTTTATATTTTACATTTACATATATTCTGTCAGGTGTCGAGCAATTTTTATTACCAAAAAATTATTATGTAAATTTAAGTTTTCATAAGTCAAGTTACTATATAAATATAGATTTACATGCCATATATAATGACTATGTAAAAATACATTTACATATATTATGTTAGATATCAGGCTAATTTCATTCAACACGTAAAAAACCCACTTTCATGCCAAGCATCTCAACCACTTGAAGCCTTTTATCCCAAGCTGCAAAGTTGTCTGAAGAGTTATTAAGATTGCTGGCCTTTATAACATTAGCATCGTCCAAAGTCTCAGTAATTCTCCTGTAACCATCTTCTCACCGACCACTTATAGAAGATTATCGTGAAAGATGTCATGCATTTTGACATTAGCAGAGTTCATAGTTCTTTTCATGAATTAAGAAGCCGCAACGTAAAATTCTTATGCAAAAAAAAAATCATATAAAACTACTATGCAAAAATAGATTTGCATAGAAAAATTAGTTTGAAAAATTAAATTTGCATACTATGCAAAAATAAATTTACATAGAAAAATTTGTATGCAAAAATAAATTTACAGAGGAAAACTCATATGTAAAAATATATCTACATAGTAGAATTTATAGTGAGAATACATTTGCACACTGAAAAATTGAAGGAAGAAAGGAAAAAAGATAGAAGAAGAGAAAAAATATAACTATTTGTTCAAACCCACAAGTTGAGATGACATCATCAAGTCTATTAAATTAATTTGAAGAAGATTGAGACCCAATAATAAGATGAAATTAAAGAAGATCTAAAACAGTTGAAGAAAATTAGTTAATAGATTCAAAATCAAAATTTTCAAACAAACCAAGCTCCTGTCTAGAAAAAAATTGAAGGTGATTGAGAGAGAGATCGAACCAAACCTATCGAAATTGATTACTGATAAAAATCGAAGGTAATTGAGAGAGAGATTGAAAGTGGAAGTTTGTTTCTTCAATGGCGAAACAAGAACATCACTGTTTCGATGTTATTCAATCGGTGCTCTTCATTTTTATTTTTTTCTCGTAATTCTCGGTGTTCTTCAATCTTAAATCTCTATTTTCATATTCCCCCATATATGAAAGGGAAGAAAAGGAAACAATTTTGGTGAAGAGATTAAAATTAGACCGTGTTTAATTATTTTTACAAAAACAGGGAGGTTATATATAAACAGTTTGAAAATAGGGGAGTTTAGTGGGTAGGGGATATTTGAGGGTGGTTTAGTGTAACTGGTTCTGAATGAGGGAGGTGAGCCTCATTTCTTGGTTGAAATTGTCTGATGCCTTGACAAAATATATGTAAATATATATTTACATAGTAACTACTATGCAAATTTAAGATTGTAAAGTAAAAGTACGTACTAGGGGTGGGAATTTGGCCCTAACGACCCTAACCCGGCCCTGACCAACCCAACCCTAAGCCCTATAAAGCCCTCACAACTAAAGCCCTCATAGAGTTTAGGGCCGCCCCCGCCCTAATGCTTTCTAGAGGCGTAGGGCTAGGGCTAAGATTCTAAAACATAGGCCCTAACCCTAACTAAGCCCTAACCAAGCCCTAACCGCCCCTCTGTTTCATACTTTCACTATAAATACACATACCATAATTGTCCAACTCTTTGTTAAATATTTTCAATTAAAATAACATTGTCCTTTGTAATTTATCACTTACACCCAAGGGTACTTCCAATAACTTGTTTTATATAACAAAAACTTGTCAACTTAGCAACCATGAAGAACAAATGAGCACTAGCCTAATAAAAATAAGACTTTATTCCTTTGATCATCAAGTCAAAGTCCATAACTTATTATTCTCAATTTTTTTCTCACTTATTTCTTATAAATTATATTTTTATTCACATCCAAGCCAAGTCTAAAACTAAAGGTTTCCTTCCACACCATTAAAACAAAATCTGAGCGGACATTTGTAACATAGAAACCAAAAATACCCTTTGTCGAGGAAAAATGACATTTATAATCTCAAACCTTTCTCCATCACTTGTTCAAAAGCCAATATTTTCATTTCCATATACAAAGCTTGAATCACTTTTAAATTAGAAGAAGGGTAATATTATATTTGTTTGAATCTATTATAGAAATAATTTATGATATTACAAATAGTTTAACAACTTCCATGACCACTTAACCAAAACTATTATGTTTCTTCTTTATATCTATTACTTCTTCCTTTAAAATGATAATATAATTATTTGTCTATGTATTTCAATGTTAAATGTAATTTTAGTGAGGTTTGAGTACAAGGAAGAACAAATTCGAACTCTCGATGTACTTGAGTTCATTAGATTGTGGATGTGCATTTTAAATTTTGGACTTATACTGAGATTATTACTAGATTGGTTGGACTTTGAGTTTGTAGATTATTGTACATTTTTGTAATATAAATGAGTTTTAAAACTGATGTAGTAAAAAAAAAGAAAATATATAGGCCCGGCCCTAAAGCCCTTAAAGAGGGCTAGGGTCAGGGTCAGGGCTTGAGATTTAGACTTGTGACTAGGGCTGGAAATGGAGCGGGTTCGGGTCGGATCAGACTATATCCATGCCCATATCCATTTTTTCAATACAAAACCATATCCGGATCCATGACCCGAATGGATCCAAAATGGCATACCATATCCGAACCATTTCTGTAAATGGGATAATCGGATCCAACCCGACCCGACCCGAATTGCAAACCACAAGTTCTCAATCACCCACGTGTCTACAAACAAGAGAGACCTATTATTATTTGGAAGATATATTAACAAAATTTTATATTTTGGATTCGGATCTAGGAGGATCCGAACCGTTTAGAGTAAAACCATATTTGAATCCGAATTAAAAATGGATAATCCATATCCGACCCATTTTCTTATTCGGACTCATTATTAAGGTCCAAACCCGTTGAAATGGGTTTGGATCGGGTCGGATTCGGGTCAAAACCTGCACCATTTCCAGCCCAAATTCTTACTTGTGACCCTACCTATGTCGACTTTTAGGGTCGGGCCGACCCGGCCCTAATATCTGAAGGGCTTTAAATGTTTAGGGCCGGGCTAGCCCGACCCGACCCATTGCCCACCCCTAGTACGTACTATGAAAATGTAAGATTGCAGAGCAAAACCACTATGAAAATTTAATATTGCATAGTGAATGTTAAGATTGCGGGGTAAAACTATTATGAAAATTTAAGATTGCAGAATAAAACTACTATATGGACCTGACAACCTTTAATAATCGAACCAAAATAATATTTTGACTTAAGTCTTGCTATGTACCATCACCGCATGTTTACATCCTCATAACTGCATATTTGTTTTCTAAATAATTTCCTATAATAACAGCTTCAAAGACACAAACACTCAAAGACCTACCTATTAAGGCTTATCAAAACTCTGACATCATGAATTTTTTAATTGACTACTTAGAAAATATAATAATGCATAGTAACAATTATTATTTGATCTATGACTTTCATTTTCTAAAACACAATATGTTTTCAATTCCAGGAATGAACTAGTCATTGGCACCATACCAACTTTAAAATCCGAACAAGCTCGACTTCTAATTTTCATGTGAAAATTTAAATTTACATAGTTATATAGTAGTTTGACATATGAAAATTTAATTTTACATAGTAGTTTGATATATGAAAATTTGAATTTACATAGTAGTTTGATATAAGAAAATTTGAATTTACATATGAAAATTTAAGTTTACATAGTAGATTTGTGAAACAAAACACGTCTCATGAAAAAATATTTGTACTATGCAAACTTAAATTTACATAATCACTAGAGCTATGAAAACTTAAATTTACATAGTAACTTGATCTATGAAAATTTAAATTTAATTAGAATTGTGTGTTTACAAGTATGCAATACAAATAAGAAACTATGCATGATAAATTGTTTTCACATAACATTTCTTTGAAATTGACCAATCTAATATCTGACAAAATGAACTCATGTAATTTTATACAACCTGTTAAAATGTATTTTTACACAGTAGATTACTACAACTAATATCCGACAGAACTGATCTATGTAAATTTAAATTTACATAGTAACTTGATTTATGAAAAGTTAAATTTTCATAGAAAAAACAGATCATAACCTATGCAAAATTATAGTAGAACTGAACTACTATACAAATTTATTTTTGCATAGCAATTCTAATATGTAAATTTATTTTTGCATACAAATTTTACCGTATAAATTTCCTTTTGCATTATATTCTAAAATGAAAAGTTATTTTTGCACTAAAAATGCTAGCTATGCATTTTTTTTCGAAGAGCGATTCTTGGCCAGTGTTTTTTTGTTTGAAAAATTATTGTTTTCCCAAAAAATTCAGAGATTTTCCAATGGAGTTATGTTTTAAATAGCGAGATGTTTCTACACTAATTGAAAAATGATAAATTTATGGATCTGAAATAGAGAATAGAAAAAGGTTGAGTGGTGGAAGAACTCAGAAGTCTGAACCAAGTCCATCTTTTAGACCTATACTCAAAAACCCCTCATCAAACTTCACACTGGTTTTAGACCGAACCTCAAAACAACAATGTGTACTTCCATTTCTCGTCTCAGCCGTGTCTTTGCCAAAAACACCCCAATAACAGCAACACCTCAAATTCTCACAAAAACCCAAACACCCAAACAAGAAGAAACCCCCACTTCAATAAAAAGTTTAGTTAACAAACTTTCCAAACAAAAAAACCTTACCGCCCTTGTCGAAAACTTCAAAAAGTGTTCCGAAATACGTCGGTTTCGTTCTCGACATTTAGTATATGAAATTGAAAATGCCTCAAGAAATTGAGTGATGTTATTCTTCCTTTAGTGATATGATCGATGTAATGTTTCTTTGTTTTCCCTGTTTGCTTTTGCAAATTGATTTGCTTCTTTGATACACTACGAATTCGTTGCCGTTTATTACTGAATGTGGGAAGAACTGGATTTCCTTATGCCTCTTTCAATGTTGCTGACTTGCATCTTATCAACTTGCTTATAAGGGTTGCTTCGTTTGATATTTAGACCCCCAAAGGTGTGTTTATATGATCCTTTTGGCCTCCTTTTATAACTTTATCATAAACTGGTGGTGCATTATTCTGCGCACACTGTATAATGCATGTTTGTTCAATCTCTGTACCAAAATTTTCCATCCAAATATCAACAGTGATGGAAGTATTTGTCTGGGCATTCTAGCTAAAAGAGCAATGGATCCCCAAGGTCACCATATCGAAGGTGTTACTTTCGATCTGCTCACTTCTAAATGATCCAAATCCCCCCCCCTTTAGATTAGGATCAAACCAATTTGACATTTTTTTTTGTATTTGGAGGAGACCATAATTTCCCATCTAATGGGGATGAAAATCCTAATTGGCTCATTTCAGGCTATGAGCGCAGCAGAATTTTGTTGTGCAATTTTATGACCATTTTCAAGGTCTGCACATCAATATATTGGATTTCGTTTCTACTAATATTAGTTTATGTTACAAAATTAATCATCTTTTGTGGTCCGCATTTCATCGACGAGAGTAAGAAAACTGCAGCCAATTGGAAATATTATGATGTCAACAGAATATCCTGACTGAAGTACACAAAAATGAATACTCTAGATGCCATTTCTTGTTTATGTTAATTCTCAACATTTCGTCAGGTCTCACTTTGACGCAAATATCCTAAATCCTACAATTCGTAACACATTATTGAGACACGACAACTTATAGTGTTGACTATTGAGGATGGAAACTATTGGCCTAGACAATACCGTTCCTCTTTCAAGCATTATCGAGGGTATAATTCGGTAACCGATACTTCATTAATGGAATGTGACTGGTCAGGCAAGAACGGTTGGTTTGGTTGTTCTGTATGTCCTCCATTATCCCCTGTACTCAACGGCTCCCCACTGTTAACAAAAAAAGCGGGCGTTGAAGGTAATGGGAGGGCGACAGAGTTGCTATTAAGCATGGAAACAACGGTTGCCATTGTGGGACGCAAGGCAATATCTTCTTGAACACACAGCAGCCCAATGTGCATGCATCTCATCACCTCAGTTCTTGAGTACTGTTCCTTCAGTGCTGGTTCTATTAACTCTAGAGCTGTGCCTCCCTCCCAGAGTTTCCATGCCTGCAACAATTTATTTTTCATACATGAATCTCGGAAATAAACTGTCTTCAGAGAATAGAAGATCCCTACAATACAGTGCGCACAATTGTATGGACAGAACCAGGAAATAAAAATGAAGATATCATATAGACAAAACGAAGTACACAGCCATACTTACATAACTTAGAAGGTCCTCTGCACGTTCTGATTGAAAGGAACACTTGTTCTTCTGGCCACTTATAATCTCTAGGATCAATACACCAAAACTGAAGACATCTGACTTCACCGAGAACTGCCCATGCATTGCATACTCTGGAGCCATATATCCACTGTATGAGATATTAATCAGATTGATGAGTTCCGCCGGAGAGAATATATTCACCCCCTTTTCAACTATTATTATTGGTAAGAAGCTGAATAATATTTGTTGAAAGTAATATTAAAAGCAAGTTCTCACACATACTATGTTCCGACAATTCTGTTGGTACTGTCTTCAATTTGGTCCATAACAAAAAGCCTCGCCATTCCAAAATCTGCAATTTTAGGATTCATTTTTGCATCTAACAAAATATTCCCAGCTTTGAGATCACGATGAACAATCCTATGACGTGAATCCTCATGAAGATAAAGAAGACCTCGAGCAATCCCTCCAATGATTTTGTAGCGTGTTTCCCAATCCAGATATGTACGTTTTATTGGATCTGTATAGAACTAGAATATATAGCTCACACATAGTAAATCAAATTAATCTTAAAATAACTCTTACGGTAGAGTGAAGCACTACTTCTTGAACTATATCATGTGTGTTTTTCAAACTAAAGAAGATAAACTGGAATGTTTTATGAGGAAGTTTCGAGCCAAACCAAAAATAAAATGGTCGAGGCTTGCATTTGGCACAAATTCGTATATGAGAAGTTTTTCATCCTCTTCCAAGCAGAAACCTAAAAGCTTTACAAGATTCCGATGTTGGAGTTTGACAACTAATAGAGCCTCATTCTTAAATTCTATTACACCTTGGACAGAGTTTCTTGAGAGTCTCTTCACAGCTATCTCTCTCCCATCCAAAAGCCTACCCTGTGGAAACTTTAACTGTCACAATTTCACAAGTAAAGAGACAGACCTTAAACAAGTAGATAATCCAATAGAAAAAGTTGTATATCCAATTCAATTCTAATAATTAGCAAAAAAGTATATAATCAAAACCTTGTAGACAGGGCCAAAGCCGCCTTGTCCAAGTTTGTTAGCATCAGAGAAGTTGTCCGTCGCTGCTCTTATTGTGCCAAAATTGAATTGCAGGGATTCCACATTGCTGATTTCATCCACATGTTTCCTCATTTGAGTGTCGTCTTTATAAAGGCAGCAAAATACCAATCTATATCAAATGACCGCTTCAATGTTTTTTGTTGAGAATAATTGGAAGAGAAGTCATATTGGTTTATAGCTAGGTTACATGGACACGCCATATTTTGAAAAAAAATCGTGTCGGATACGTATCCACGTGTCCGTGTCAGACACATATTGCCTGTAATTTATCTCGAATTTTGATATTTTGCTGTGTCCGACAATTTTTATCCGTGTCCGATACGGAGTGTCAATGTAACCTAGGTTTATAGTATATATAAAGCTCTTCATAAGAAATTTTATTTATTTATACAAAGGCTTATCCATGTTGTTTTTTTGGATATATATTATTAAAAGAATGTAGTCAAATGCGCATTTAGGCTCAACCTAGACTCTAGATACATCCCTAGCGCCACGCGCCTAAGAGTGCCCACATACTGTTGCCTAGGCCCAGCGTCTAGCTAGTTAATGCGCCTTTAATGGCGTAGCTCTAAAACACCACACATGAAGGTGAAATCGTGTATTCGATATGTTAATGCACCAACGTACTTTATAGAACAGAATATGTGTGTAATTGTGTAAAGATTCTGACCTCTATCTATTTTCCTCCTGCGTAAGCCGAAAAAAATTATGACAGCTGCTGTTAGTATCACTGCAGTTACTGTAGAAACTACTATAATCACAACTCTTTTGGATGAATTCGTTTGCCGAGCTGTAGATATAGAAGGGGAAAAAAAATTCATAAATCAATATATATAATTACCTTAATTGCTTAATCTCTTTCAGTCTCCCTCTCCATGCAGTTTTCTTCTATGCAAATTATTTACTGGACTAACTGAATGAGATCCTACACAACTTGATAAGACAACATTTTACTAACTCACAAACTTAAGTGCAGTCCTCTTTACATACACAAAGCACAACATTGCACCTATTGGTAAAACTCTAAAATTTTCAGCTCAGATAACATAAGATAAACATCAATTTCAATCAAAAGGAATTAGACTTTAGAGTGCACAACTTAAGCATCATGAGTGATCACTTCACATGATAAGCAAGTTTATTAAATCCGTTTGCTATGACTAAATGAAAATTATTTTATTAAACCTTGCATCAATAAAGCTAGCTGCCCATTGCAGGCTTGCACCAAAGCCCTATTTCAGAAAATCAAGTTAGCAAATTAAATTTCGTTGCAAGAAAATTCGCTTAAAATAAGTTTGATAGCTTACGGTTGGTTGTATTCGTGTTTGGTGGTGCTGTTATCGTGTTTGGTGGTGCTGTTATTGGAGTGGGAGGAGAAGCTAGAGCAGGAATGATTACATCCGGTCCAAAGAAGCTATTGGGAATCTCGAACCTTAAGATACAACTTGGTTTAAGAACTCTTCCACCTTGTCTCGTATTACAACATGATGAAAGCTGAGAAGCAGATCTATTAAGACATCTACCACAATCAGTCGTACTTATATCTTGAGTGCACTGAGCAATTCCAACTACATTCTCAGAGCTTGTGAAATATCTTCCACCACCCGCAAACAAACTGGGTGAATTAGAAACAGCACGCGCCACTATGTCTTGGATCAACTCGTTCAGTATTGGAGTGAACTGATCAACGTTGCTAATATCTCTTGTATTAACCAAAAAAACAGTGGGATCAAGCTGCAGATTAGATGTCAAAGGCTTGTCGGAGTAATGCAGCCAACACTCATCGTAAAAAAGAACTGATTCTTTCTTGAACGGGCAACGATTTGTGACCTCTTCAGTTGCAGTTTTGGCACACTTCTTGCAGGATTCAGAGGTAAAATCACCTCTGCATTGGATAAGCCCATAAACTCCATCCGAATTACTTCTCACGGTGTTGTTAAAAAATTTTGCATTATTTGGACTAGTGCTATTATTGGATATAGATGAAAGTAGGATGCTGAGATCAGCTTGAAATGTGCTGTTTGTTGTGTAATTTCCTCCTAAACAGAATACGTAAACATAGGTTTGGGCAGTGCTTTGATTGAAGTGTAGTACCAGTGTAGAAGAAAAGGCAAAGAATAACAAACCAAAGAGACCCATTGAGATTTCTGGTTTGCAAAGAAATAATACCGGCCAGTGATAATGGTTTGCTGGGGGTTATAGATATAACTTGTATGAGCCATTATGTGCAAGTTAGGAAGAAAAGTCAGAACAAAGTTAAGACTGGAAATTTCTTATCAGTGATACTTCTCTCGGTATCTCGGTAGGGTCAAGAAAGACTTAAGTGAAATAGTGACCGGAGTATAGTTCGTGATTCCGAACGAAACTTTGGAATTCCGTTTGGAATTTCAGTTTTTCAAAAAAACGGAATTCCAAATATATAGTCGAAATATCCGAAATTTCAAAATCATCTGAAATTCCGAATGTGATAAGAATTGAAATTTAATAAATTTCAGATTTTGAATTTGTCAGAATTCTGAAATTCCAAACTATGCCGCAGTGGAATTCATGGAAAGGGAAGTAGGCTTTACTAATATATATATATAAATTAACTTGATTAGGTGACAACGACTTTTTTGCAGTTGTAGTTGACACTTCTCGAATTATATAACACACAAATAAAAAATGTGGAGTACTTCTTCGTACTTTCGCTATTACAATTTACAAGTGTTTCTAAAGCCATTATTCTTGTATTTTCAAACATAAGAGCATCTCTAAGTGGTGGTAGCATACTCTTCAAATTTGAAGAATGCGACCACAGAATCTGGTAGCAAATTTCAACCAACTCTAGGTAGTCGCAAAATTCATTGGAGATGACCCTGCGCGACATTAATCTTGGCGCCGCAATCATTTGTCGTAGCGACATTACCAATATCGCCGCCCCCAAGTTCAAAAAAAACACTCACGCGACATTCCCATTGTCGCACCAAATTGAAAAAGTAAAAAAAAAATAACTTGTGCGACATTAGTAGTGGCGTCTTGGATCGGCGTGGCGTGGTGTGATAGTCAAAGTCAAAAAAAAAAATTTAGGGCGACATTAGTACTGGCGCGCGACATTACTATTGTCGCCCTCGATCCCGATCCAAACCTCAGATTTTGCGAACAAGAATGCGAGCAGGCGGGTTATCGACCATGAATGAGGCCACCTAGAGATGGAATTCCGATAAATTCCGAATTTTTTCTTCAAATATGAAGAATTTGACAGGTTATACTACCACCTAGAGATGCTCTAACAAAGGTTTTCACAACAAATACTTTTACAGATCTCACAAATTTGATGAGATAGATCTAAGTTAAAAATACAGCTCAGAGTTGTGTTGGAAAATTTGGAATCATATTCAATTCTTGCACAACAAAATAAAAAAATTCCACAACAGTGACGACATTGTGTAACATGAAAAGTCTTGAACCAAGAAAAAATGAAGCACTCTTTGACTACTCCATCCTAATTCATGTAGTCTACTTCTCGCGGATGAAACTAACAGTTCAAGTAAGTACGCCGCTAGAGAAATTGGACGGCATGTATCAAATGAAACCAAATCAAAGTACGTTGTATTTTTTGAATTAAAAAAAATAATAACTGCGCTATATTTTTTGAAACCAAAACCAAAATTTGGTGTATTTTTTTTTTATCATTATCTCGATAACATAAGATAAACATCAATTTCAAACAAAATGAATTAGACTTTAGAACAAAGAGTAATTATGTTTATGTTATATTACACTTATAAAGTGCACTTCGAAAACAATTTTTTGTAATTTTTGGTGACAAGTGCAACAATTTAAGCATCATGAATGATCACTTAACATGACAAGTAAGTTTATCCATAAGAATGAGCAACCCGTTCGCTATGACTGAATGAAAAATCTTACAATAATTCTAGGGAGACAGGGAATGAAGCCCATTTTAGTGACTGGCTGACGTGGCTATACTCTCTCGTGAGTACTTACAAAGGGAGAAACTCAAATATAAGAGAGAAATTCAACGAAAAACAAACACCTCTAACTTTTACCCCTTCTCTCTCTTGTCCATATCTCCGATCACCGGCATTTCAAGTTCACATGCAAGGACTGGAAAAGAGAAAGAACAACTCAATCAATTCTTCTACATCTCCATGAAATGAAATAAAGTTGAGATCAAGTTTCAAAATTGATTTCGTCCAACTCATTAAACGTGTCTTTCATCGTTTTAATTCGATATATAAGAAAGATTTTCTTGTTGTTAAAGGAGTTTTTGAATATATAATAAGATGTTCTTGAAGGAGTTTTTTTCAATCTTCCATCAATCGAACTACTTCACATTCAATTTTTCAATTCCAAAAAATGTGCAAAGACGCAAAGAGTTCGAGTAAATTTGTTGAATTGACGGAATTGTTATGCCAACTATTTTCTCTATTGCCTACTCATATTGGTTTTTGCGGGCTGTGTGATTTAAGGAAGAAGACTATTAGAAAATTTTGACAGCATTCCACCTATAATTTGGACTAAAGCATCTAATATGGGAGAAAGATAACAGAGCCTGTTCAAATATAACATTGTAACACAACTTGTTCTGATACATATTATACCATTGACCAAAACAAACACAGTCTTGCAGCCCATAATTTTTTTTATAATACTAGCAGTCTAGAAAAATGGCTAACACTGAAACCAAAAAGGACAAAGCGTCAAAACATAAACTACAACATGTCTAATTGCTTATTTTTCGGGATTAAATCCTTTGCCTCTCAAAAATGGGTAGTAATCTGCCCACTCAAAGCTGACGGCATTTGAGAAGCCTATGCCATTTGTGTCATTGGAGAAGCTTCCTCTAGCACCGAGTCCTTGAAAATTGGAACTACTCGGGGTGCCTAGTACATTTAGGAAGCCCATGCCATTTCTGCCATTGGAGAAGCTTCTTCTAGTATTGAGTCCCTGGTAATTGGAACTACTCGTGGTGCCTAGTACATTTAGGAAGCACATGCCATTTGTGTCATTGGAGAAGTTTAGCCTAGCATCGAGTCTCTGGGAATTGGAGCTACCTGGGGTGTCTGGTACATTTAGGAAGCCCATGCCATTTGTACCATTGGAGAAGCTTCTACTAGGGTCGAGTTCCATAAAATTGGTGCTACTAGGGATGCCTAGTACATTTGGTTCCCGCGAAGCACTGCCTAGAACATTTGGTACCTACAAACAAGGCAATGTCGAAAAAATTCAGATAATCAGAAGTGGTTGTTTTAACAATTTAATACAACCTGCAATAAGGTATGGTACCGACCAAAAAAATAAGGTATGGCGTACAGCAACACTTTTCAATTAACATCGAGACAAATCACCAATGAAAAACAAGGCTTCGTGATAAGCGACAGTCATCAGTGATTCTTATCTTAAACTTAACCTATCAGCGATCTGAGCTGGAAAAGTACATTTTGGCGATTCTTAGCATCTTCTCTTAAGAAAATGACAAAATACAAATATTTGTGACTCCACAAGTAGACACTCCGTAGAAGTAGCATGTAGTTGTAAGGTTAGCCAAGCGCCAAGAGAAACCAAAGTTCAAAAGAAATAATAGTATATGGTGTATGCTCTTAAATGGGAAAATAACGAAGCATTCAATTTAGACATCAAAACTCCACTTCATTCTTCTCTAACAGGATCTACTCCAGTTGAGGGGCTGTCGGCAAAATATTCTTGGTGTTTTCCAAATTAAAAAACTACTTTTCTGTTTTTAATAATCTACTTTCCAGTTGACATTTCTTGTACAAGAGAAATATTCTTTTAATTTTCTTGGTGTTTTCCAGTTGACATTTCTTTAAATTAAAAAAACTAACCTTTTCCAAATTAATGGTATCCATGTTCTTTCCAGTAACCCTCTTCATCCCCAAGCTCTTTCTTTTCTTTACCCTTCTCTTCTAATCTCTCTTCTGCATTCTTTTGTTTCTCTTTTTCCTTTCTAACAACTTTTTCAATCGTAGATTCAAACCGTTTACTGCGTAGACGACCCTTACGACGGACAACCAAAGGACTAAGAATTTTGTTGCTTTCTACTGCCAAAGGATTTCTACCACCACTATGTATTTGTGTACGAATTTCAGGTGTACTAGCATGACTGCCTTCATCAATTTCATCACTTTATCTTTAGTTCGATAAGCAACCCTTTAATCCAACGGAAAACCATTTTTGTCTTACCTTCATTTTCAGCTGCCAAGTCTACCGCTTCAAAAAAGGCATTACACATCCTATCAAAGCGCCCGTTTTCAGGGTTTAGCTCCCAATCAAAATATAAAATTTTATATATAATTTTAATCTTTTTATGACGCCTCTTCACATCCTTCCTCCACCTACGGATAATATATTTATATGGTAAAGTATAAATTTGTTTATGGACCAAGACAGTAAGGGCATGCTTGCATAAGATTCCCGTAAACTCAAATAATTGACAATTGCACTTAATGTCATAATCATCCTCTCTGAAACAAACTCTAAAAGTGGCTCGATGAGTCTTTGTCCCTACAAACATGTTTTGTGCAACATCGTACACTTGAAAGCCACATTCTTCTTTAACGGAAGAAATAACACAGTAAAGTTGACCTTTCACCTCATCTTAAAACTCCTTGAATTTTGTTGTAGTGTAAGCATCTTGAACTTGTTTCTCGAATGGATAATCAGTAATGCATGGAATCCAACGATCGAAAGAATTGAAATCCTCTTCATTCTCCTTTTGCACCTTATTCCGTAGTGCGTTCTCATATTGTTCAACAAATTTCTTTCAGCTTGTCTTTGAATTAACATAACCATCAAAAAAGGCATTCATACTTTCACTTCTTTGAGTCGAGGACATTCCTGCCCAAAAGGTATTTCGCAAAAGTACCGGAATCCAACGGTTTTTTTCACTGTACAACCCACTCAACCATTTATTCTCTTCAAGGTTAAATTCTTTGATGAAACTATTCCACCGTCCATCAAATTCTTCACAAGTCAAAGAGTCATAAACTGCTTTTTGCATTGCATACTTGATAGACTCATATTGAGTGCAACCACTTAATTTCACGGGTAACTTCTTCATAATGTGCCATAAGCACCACCTGTGACGTGTGTTGGGAAAGATGATTTCAATAGCTTTTTTCATTGCTTTGTCTTGGTCAGTGATTATAGTAGTGGGAGCGTGACCAAACATACATGCAAGCCAAGTCTCAAAAAGCCAAATAAATGTTTTCTCATTTTCATTCGATATCAACCCACAGGTTAAGTTATAAAAAGTGTTGGTGGCCGTGATGATTAACACCAACAAACGGAGCAAAAGGCATATCATACTTGTTAGTCAAGTACGTTGTGTTAAAGGTAACAGCATCCCCAAACTCCTCATAAGCTGCCCTGCTCCTTACATATGCCCAAAAAACATTTCTTAACCTCCCATCATCATCCATATCTATCAAATAAAAAAAAAATTGCATTATTAGCTTGCATTTTCTGGAAGTAGTGTTGAAGTGCCATAACATCCCCATCACCAAGTGTTAGGCGCCTATATTGGTCGACATAATTATAGCAATCTTTTTTGATAAATTCCAGGTTCTCATTCCCACCAGCTTCATACAAAAGAGAACCAAAGGTTTTGCTTGCATTGATGCTCGCCTTATCATTATATACAAGTTTCATTTTCACATAATTGCTCATCTTCCGATTCCTCTTGTAAAATCTCGATTTTCCAGGACTCAATTCATGATTATGATCCAACGTTAGAGTCGTTACCTACAACTTTCCATCTGAATATATAGCAGCTCTAATCTTAGCCTTACATCCAGTTTTGCTAACAGGATGTAATTTGAAGGGATTCCTTGACTTGCATTTTGAAATTCCCGACCGAGCGCATGCAAGAATCACAAACTTAACTGCCCCATCTTGTCCCTTTTCTGTAGATCTTATTTATTGCTTTGAATAATTCATTTTACCACTATAAAAACTATTATAAATATATATATTTGTTATTTATTATTATTATTTTGTTATTATAGTTTTATATTATTAGTTTATGATTTAATATAATATTTTATACAATAATAAATAAATAAATTATATATAATAATTATTAATTTTTTAAATCAGATCGGATATTTTCGGATGCGGATATGGGTATCCGAATCATCCGTATCGAAACCAGTTCGGACATAAAAAAATTATCCTAATCCGAATCTGATATCCCAAATTTTCGGATAATAATATCCGATTTTTCATTGGCTTAGTTCCCACGCAAGATAATAAGGCGGTATAGTTACTTATAAATAAGGTGTGGAGGGAAGAACAACAGAAACGAGAGCGAGTAAAAACAAGGTTATCTTGTTTTATTAATTCTAGTCTAGTTTCATTATCCTAAAATTAGGGTTACTAAACAAATATTTTTTTTTCAAACCAAAACCCTTTCTTTTTTCCCTCAAAACAAATCTATTGTGAAACATTGATCATTGAAAAAAAACAAAAGTTTTGAAACATTGATTCGATGGTTTATTTCTCCAATTTGTTTCAAAATACATGTTTTGTTTTTTAAATTCAATGTTTTTTAAGATGCCGAATCCACTGGTTTTCAATGGTTTTGAAACGACAATTATGTAACGTTTTTGTTTACTAAAATAAATTCAATGTTTTCTGTTTTCACAACTGCAATATATGTTTTGATATATGAATTCTAGGGGTTGACTTCAAAATCAATTTCTAATTGACTTAGGTTTCCAGATACACACTCATATGCTACATATGCTATGAGTGTTTTCTTCCCACGTTAACATTGTCTCTGCTGTCATTGTCGAAGCCACTTTTAATTACGCAAAGAGTATGTTTCAGAGTGAATAAGAAGGTTTGGCTAAACATCTGATTAATCACTAATTTAAATATAACGATTATATTTGGTTTACATTATTCAGTTTAAGAATCTATTGTTTACATTTTTATGATTGTTGTAGTGTAGCCATTAAACTTTGAATAAGATAATGAGAGTGTCTGAGTGTGAATGCCCAAGCTTTATGACGATGATCTGTCTGTACTACGTTGAGGTTGGTTAGTTGAGCTGTTGTTCCTGATCAGTACTGAAGTTTTGGAGGACTCAGCAAGTTGTGATTCCCAGGAGTCTGTAGGCACTTTCCTCGTGAGACGAGCAACTTTCGTCCCAGGAATATGTTTTCGGCTTTTACTTGGTTTTCAAATTGGGTTTTTAAACTGGGATTCCAAAGTTTTTGTTTTTTCTATCATTACTTCACCCTGTTTTGGTTTCATTCTATTTCTTAAAAAGTTGCATTCTTCTCTTCATATCGTTCTAAGTGATAAGTGTCTTCTTGGGAATGCTGGATTATGACATTTATCCTTGATGCTGTTTTCTTATTACTACTACTTTATGGTAACAAAAACTCGTTTTATACCAAAATCTAATCTGTTCTAGAAACAGATATATTATGTACTTCGGTTTTTTCTCAATGGTTTTCAAAAAATAAAAATAAAATCTGTACTTGAAGTAACCAAATGTCATTGTGGGAACGCTAGATTGTGACATTTGGTTTCCAGCTTTTTTGTTGTGGTTTCGTTGCAATGCTGTTATCTTTTTACTGCACTTTTTTTACGGTTACAAAACTTGTTTACAGTTTATGCGATGAATGTCTGTGGGAACGCTAGATTAAGACATTCCGTATATAACTTTTTTTTTCCGGTGATTCTATTTACCAAAACGGGTTTTTCTTCCTACATCAAAATTGGTTTCACGTATAAGGTCTTTATCTTCAAAAAAATTGCTTTTCTTTTCAAAACAGAGTCAATGTCTTGTGAGGATAGAGCATGCAAATGGTGGCCACGATTTAGAGTTAAGAGTATAATGATCATTCTGAAAACACATAGGTACAAACGACGGTATGTATCTTTATAACACACTTTGCATTGTTATGAGTTTACAAAGACCTTTTGTTAATATCACTTGGCTTACCTGCATACTTAATTTGTCGCTGATATATGATGGGTTTAGTTCAAAATCATCAGATACACACTCATATGCTATGTTTTCATTTTATTTTTATAGTTCTAGGATTATATAGGTGCTTCCTTCCTACACTAATAATGTCATCTTGATTGTTGAAGCCACCTTCAAGTACACAAGTTATACATAGACAGTGCATTCGAGTTACGCTTTGGTTCTTATAAAATAACTGCTAACTGGAGCAAAATCGTAGGAAGAAAGAGAGATATAATGTGGAAGAATCGCAAAAAGAAGAAGGCCCAAAGGGAAATAGGTGAGAGCTAGTTAAATTTTTCAATAATTCTTGTTGGTGTGATTAATCAACGGAGGTTCGTTTCATGGTTGCATATGAAATAGGTTAGTGGTTCATTATCTACTTATCTAGTGTAATATATTTGCTGACTACAATGCAGACCAACATGCTAAGATAACTAGAAGCTTTGAAACAGGTTTCTTACTGTGTTTTTTAGTTTCAAATTGTTAATATATTACTAGAGATTGCTTTTTTTAGTTCATGCCGTGTCAGAGCCATATGACTATATCTTGGTAAAACAGATGACACGGGTTATCAATTTTGAGACTATCTTAGGTGATGGAAATGGAGAGCCATTCTTCCAACAGGGTATGTGCATATTCTTTCAGTACCTCTATTTCTTCCGGGGAACTTTTATCTCTGTGCCGCGAATGTCTATTGTCTGTAAATCATGGAAGTTACCAAAATTACCTGGAAGAGGTTCCTGACTAGAGTCCATCTCGAGCTCAAGTAGCCATAGTGGTATAGCCGTATAGGTTATTATTCTTATTATGATTACAATGCAGACCAACAGGCTATGTGCATATTTTCAATGTGAATGGTTTAGCATCCAATCAGGTTATAACTAGTTTTGTTATAGTTGCTGTTATTAATTATATTATTTTTATTAATGTTATTGTTTTTATTTAAAAGGGTTCTCATAGGATGTGATGAAAATCCTAAACTGGGAACATGCTTGTGTAAAGGTACAAATGAATGGAAAGTTCTCTATTTCAGATGGGAAGATGTGTTGAGTACTGAATTATCACGTTGCTAGTCCCTGGGAGCAGATGATGGTATTGGAAAATAAGCCTTCATGCTTTCTGATGAAGATTACGCCATCCTCTTAGCAGAGTCCTTCGACTATTTAATAGTGCATTAGTGACTCATGTGAAACAGGCGTTGAGGTCATATGATGGAGGTTTGAAGTCAAAGAGACTCGGGTAATTTTCTCTTGAATGGAGGAGTCTTCACTCAATTCTTTAACTGAAGGAAACAGAGATTGGGAGGCATCCATTATGAAAACTCAAACTGGTGTTTGATGTGGACTGCGACATGATTGGTGGGTGGCATGCTGCAGTAGAGTGAATTGCTTTAGAAAAAGCCATGCCATCTACTGATTTATTTTAGATTGTCTATGTCTTAACTCTAGGTTGCAAATGTTGGTGTTACAGATGTTAGCGAAGAAGTTAGAGAAAGTGAGAAACTAACAAAAGTAATGAAGGTTGAATCCAAGAAGATGAGAAGGGAAGTCGTTTCTCTGGGGTGGGTGTAGCTTCATGACCGTTTTTATAAGCTACTAGGTACTCGGAAAGGCCTACAGACAGTTTTTAATTGCACTAGCAAGGTATGTGTTAAACCAATTTTCTACTAGTATTTGGTGCTGGATATTTCTAGATACAGAATGTCTGAGTTCGTCTTATGCTGTCTTCACTTTTTTGATTGATGCTGAGTGGACACTCAACATCATTTAGTGTGATCTAATGTAGGAACTTTAGATCTGACTCTTGCCCAGGATCGATCTCAGGAATCACGATTCTATTTTGTGGAAAATCAGACCATTCAATGGTGGGCTGGTTTGGCCAATGCTTGTGCAAGCTATATGCCTATTGCCTAAACTGGATCATTGGCACCCAGGGTTCTTGCACGGTATGCTTACTTTAGGATAAGGAGTACTGCTTTAGTGTGTGTTTGCTTTGGTAGTAGTTTTCGTGCAAGTTACATTGACACGTATACGGTGTCCATATGCCACACAGAGACAAAGTGTCTGACATGGGGAAATATAAATGGAGGTATATCACACACCATATATGTCCGTGTCGGACACATCAGGGTTGGCTCAAGAAAATTTGAGGCCCTTTGACGCACCAAGGGTTTTGGATGGTATATTTAATTATGGATAAAAACTATTGTTACTTTACTGGCCAAGAGAAATAGGTGGAGGCTTCTGATCTCCTAGCACACACCCTGATCTGTTTGTAACTTTGTAGCCCAGTTCTTTGCGACATTATGTCATGTGTGGTAAGTTGGTATTTAGCTTATTCCCCCATTGCTTTTGATTATATTTAGTGGGAAATTTGTTTTCGTTGTTCTCCTCCTTTTGGTGAGAATAATATACTATCTTTTGTCCATTGATATTGCAAGGCTGTCAAGTCCTGTCTAGATATTGGTTAATGTGACTTTGACAGGGGAATGTAGGTATTAAACGGGCCGGACTTGAGCTAGCCAAGAAAAAAGGTGAGTTGTTGACCAGTTCTAACTGACAATACCATATTATGATATTACCGTATGGCACATTCGCACACATTAAGCAAACTACAACTATACTTGCATTTGGTGTAAGCATTGAATAACTGTTTCTCTTTGGACCAAGCAAACTTTCTTGTTAGTTGAACACTTTTATTCTTAGTTGGAGTTTTCCATATCTCATTACAGCCGCATACTATTCCTTTATTGTACCTCATAAAATGTTTTACTCGTCTTGATATTGGTACTTCTTTCTGTAGCTCTGTGTTTTGAAGCGTGAAATTTTAGGTTTCCCTAAACTTTCTAAATGAAGGGTACTTTGTACTTTGTTGCAGTGGCATTGGTGAAGTTAGAAGGTTATTAATTTTCAGCATTCTAAAGGGTAATCACTATTATTATTTTCGAATGGAGTTAATATTTGAAGCTTCATGCTCAGACTGGAATTGATATTTTGTTGAAGGCGAGAAAATAAAGCCACCCAGCTGCATCTTAAGTTAAAGTATCTCTATAATGACCACACCTAGATATGGTATAGTCATTCTAGTAAAAGTGGTAACCAGGGCTGGAATATTCCACTTGAAGGAGCAAGCTCGATGATAGGTGGTTCATTGCTAGCTATTTGTCTTTCTGGCACAGATGAAAGACCCGAAAGTAAAACCAGGATACAAGTTTAACAGCTGGTTTACCTGACATCGGTGGTAAAGAGCTTGTATGAGGTGAACAATGGTTCCTCACTAACGGAGTATGAGACAATTTCAAATGGTCGTGGATTACAGACTCACGAGAATCATTAGAGGAGGCCCAACATTGACTTATGTGAATCAGAGGCACTATGTTGGGTATTTTCCGAAAGAAACAGACCTAACCTTCGTTGGTTGATCCGTTGATATGGTCTTGCAAGTTGCAACAAGCAGTACCGGCAGTGGGAAAAAGTGAAAAACTAAGAGAGGCACAATGGGCTGGGCTTTTTGGGCCTTCTTCTATAGACTTGACGGGCTTGGACTAAATTTAACGCGGTTTGCTTATTTGAGTTATTTCTTAAGCTAACCCTGGAGCTTAGCTTAATTCTCACGCCACTAGTTTTAGATTTTGGTATAAAAGAAGGGGTGGTTGGGTCATTACAGTCATCAGTTGTTGTTCTAAACGAAGACACTTTTACGGTTCTACCATATCAACTCCTCTTTCTTCACTTGGTCCCTTTCTAGTGTCCCTCACCAGTTCAGTAAGTCGTTTGATTTGAAGATATGGTAATCTTTTACCGTTATCTTTGGTCTTTCCTTTCTTCCTCTCGTTTGATTTAAAGCCCATGTTATCTCTGCATGGTAATCTTTTTTTCTTCCTCAATTCGTTTTTTTTCAATTCGGTTCTTTGTTTTCTGTTAAAAATAATAATTCTTCCATTCTCTATTGTTTAATCGAACCATTAACAACTGTTGTCTTTCTCACTAGGAAAAGTAAAAAAATTCAGTTCCACACTAATCAAAGTTGTTCTAACTGATTGATTCACCGTTTTCAATTTTGAGAGTTTGTTTCAAAAGACATCTCTTTTTATTTCGACGGTTTGTTTTAAAAATCTCAATGTTTTCCAAAAACGAAGAAAATTTTCCTGTTTGTGAAAAGAAAACACATCTATTTCTTAAAATGCACGTTTGTCTCCATTTACTCTTTAGGTGTCTTTGGCTGTAAGAGGGATCATTGCAGGTGCATCTCACTTGGTAGTAGAATACTTACATGCAGTAAGAAGCATTTGCTGATGTATTCTCCACGCTTGTGAATTTCTTTTATGTAGGAATTCATGGCGTGAGGGGCGTGGAGAATTTTCACTTGGCAATTGGCTTTCCTATTTTATGGAAGTTCTAATGTATCAAAGTGATATACTTGCCCATCAAATTTCTCTCAAAATCAGTCGTAAACACCAAACTTTCTCTGTAATCTATTTGCCCTTCTTTTTTGAAAACCTTTCCCGAATATTACCAAATCGCATTTGACAGAGAATATAGTCTGAGTAAAGAAAATTCCTCAACCCAAAAGTATCTTCTTTTTAAACAGATATTCTTAGCTTTTCTTTTGTAAAGTGCCCTAGGCATAGGAAAAGTTTTATGACTATTGAAGGACCATCATTCTAACTTTATGACGATGGTCTATCTGCTCTATGTTGAGGATGGCATATCTGCTCTATGTTGAGGTTGGTTAGTTGAGTTATTGTTGCTGATCAGTACTGAAGTTTAGGAGGGTTCCCCAAGTTTTCGGCTAATACCTGGCCTTCAAATTTGGTTTTTAAACTGGGTTTAACTTAAATCATATTTTTTCTTACAAAGTCAGAAAAAGGTTTTTTGAAGTATTTGTTTTTTCTATCATTACTTGTCCGAGCAACTTTTGTCCTAGGAAATATGTTTTCGGACTATACTTGGTTTTCAAATTGGGGTTTTAAACTAGGTTTAGTTTAAATCGTATTGTTTTTCTCTATATAACTGTTTTCTTACAAAATCAGTAAAAGATTTTCTAAAGTATTTTTTTTTCATAACATTAATAAGTGTCTTCTTGGGAACGCTGGATTAAGACATTTATCCTTGATGCTGTTTTCTTATTAGTAATATTTTATGCTGACAAAAACTTGTTTAATCCGTTCTAGAAACAGATGTACTTTTGGTTTTTCTGTAATGGTTTTATATATATATAGAAAAAAAAAATGTACTTATACAAGTAACCAATGTCATTGTGGGAACGCTGGATTGTGACATTTTGGTTTACAGTTTTTTTGTCGTGGGTCCATTGCATTGGTGTTATTTTTTTACTGCGTTTTTTACGATTACAAAACTTCTTTGTAAGTAATGCGACGAATGTCTGTGGAAACGCTGGATTATGACATTCCGTTTATAACTTATTTTACTTTTGGCGATTTCTTCAATTTATCAAAACTCTTTTGTACTCCTATATCAAAACTAGTTTCACATATAAGGTCTTTATTTTGGTAATAACACTTGGCTTACCTGCATACTTAATGTGTTGCTGATGTATGATGGATTTATTTCAAAATCACCAGATGCACACTCATATGCCATGTTTTCTTTTTATTTTCATAGTTTCTAGGATTATATAGGTGTTTCCTTCATACACTACTATTGTCCTTCTAATTGTCAAAGCCACTTCAACTACACAAGTAATGTAAATACTATATGGTCAATTCGCAAAACACTTTGGCTCTTATGGAAGAACTACTAGATGGTGCAAAAATGTTTGTAAAATGGCGACGTAGCATGGAAGAAAGGCAAAAAGAAGAGGGTCCGAAGCCAAAATGTCGTAACTTTGTACATCTGATTAATGATTACATTTGTTTTTTCCCTTCGGATGGTTCAATTCCAGGGAAGTGGACATTGGTTTTTTCAGGTGGTTTAGACCTTCTTGTTGACTTTGTGTCAGATTCACTTGTTTGGGATTGTATAGTGGCTCAAGGTTAAGCTTAAGAGCTCAGTTACTGATTGCCAAATAAAATTTGAGCTTTTCATTCTGACTAAATTTTGGACTCCCAGAATCTCTACTTTGTACTTTTTCTCATTTCTAAGCCTCTGTTTTGTTTACACATTTGCGATGTGTTTTGAGGCCTTGATGAAATTTCCTGGAAGATCTTTCCAACTCGAGTCCATCTCAAGCTAAAGTAGACATAGAGGTATAGGTTATTACGACAACAGTGCAGACCAACAGGCTTTGTGCATATTTTAGCTGTGAATGGTTTAGCATCCAGATCAGGCTGTAACTAGTTTGTGTTATTATTAATTTATTATTGTTTTTATTATATTAAATAATTTTATTGCTATTATTATTGTTTCAAAGAATTCTCATAGGATGTGAGGAAAAAATCTTAGGCAATTGAACTTGCTTGTGCAAAGGTCACCTTCGAGTTGCTTTGATGGTAACAGCTGAATGGAAAGATTTCTAGTTCCGATTGGATGATGTAACTCGATGATCACGTTGCTACCCCCTGGGGAGCAGTGGCCATCCTCTTCCTAGACTAGTGCAATTTTCTCTTAATTGGTGCAGTCTCAAACCATTGACTCAATTCTTATACTGAAGGTAACAGAGATGGGGAGGCTTCCAAATCAAACACACATGAAAAAAACTGGTGCCAAACTGCGTCCTGAGTGGTGCAATGTAAATTGCTTTAAAAAAAACCATTACCCTTGTGTTACTAGGTTGCTTGGTACAGATGTTGGATAATTCTAGAAAATAACAACAATTTAAGATTGAATCCATGAAGATTCATGTCTTTGGGGCTGCTTCTTTGCAGTATTTTCATTTATGTTTCAATTGTGGAGGTATGTGTAAAACCATTCTTGTGTTAATGGATTGAATATCTACATTCATGACTGATCTTTTTTAATTTAGGAACTTTGAGTCTGGACACTAATGATTGAATATCTACATTCAGACTGATCTAATCAGGAATCAGGATTCATTTAAATCAAACCATTTAATGAGGGGTTGGTTTGGCCAATGATTGTGCACGCTACATACTGGATGATTATTGGCACCCAGGGTTCTTGTACCATTGTACGGTATGCTTACTTTAGGGTAAGAACTATTCCTTTAGTGAGTATTGCAGTTGTAGTTTTTATTAGTTTTTTAATGTACTTTACTGGCCAGGAAAATTGCTGAAGGGTTCTGATATCCTTGCCATTGTTTTAAAATGCGAAGCGCAGGGCAAGGCGTTTGACCAGCCCATGCCGTGAGCCGTATGAATAATATAACAGCTATTGTCCATTGAGATTGCAAGGGTGCTAAGCCCTGTCTATATATTTGATGGTGTGACTTTGGCAGGGGAACGTAGGTGATTCTAACTGGTAAGTCTCTGAACAGTGCTAACAAGATAGACAGGTGTATATTGAAATTACACCATAAACTAGGGTTTCCGATGTACAGATGTTGGACAAGGAAAGTATCTGTTTTGTCTAACGATTAAATAAGCATGCCCCCTTTGTTTCAAAAGTTCAGCTTCTTCGTCTTAATCAATCTTTTTGCACTGTTTTTTTTTTTTTTTTTTTTGAAAACCTCTCACATATGCATATATTTGACAGGTGATATGTTTAAATATTCGTTAGTAACTTCTTTTGAACGGTAATTTGCATTTTGAGCTCTTTTCCTTTTTCAAAAAGAAATGCATTTCCATAGTAAAATATGATTTACATTTTACGAGAAAAAACTCGAGGTTTTGTGTTCTGTTTTACAAAAAAACCTGTCACGCTCTTTTCTACATATTTGTTCTTTTGGAACAAGAGTTCATGGTCCTCCTTAAAATTAATTTATTTCATTCTTTTCAATAGTGTCTTCGTTTTTAAACAAAGATTTTGTACTTCTTATTCAAAAAACTCACATATGTTATTTTATATATTTTAACAAAAAATATGCAATGCCCTTTACACCTGAAAATTATACTTTGCAGAATTGTAGATATGTCTAAGTTTCTTTACTTGTAGATGTAAATGTTTTTCGCCCAAATCCAATAGAAATAGCTGAGCTCTGTTTGATAAAATGTGCCCTTGTCTTGAAATTGGTACATCTTTCTGTAGCTTCTTGTTTGTATAATTGTATGACATATTGTTCCGTCGCGGGAAATTTGAGGATTCCCTAAACTTTCTAAATGAAGGGTACTTTGTGACAGTGGCATTGGTTAAGTTAGGAAGTTACTAGATTTCAGCTTTTGAAGGGTTATTATTATTATTATTACTTGCCTCTATGTACGTGTCTTCACCACGTAATCCATCCCAATAATTTCCAAATTTTTTTTCCACTTGGTGGACCCCACCGAATTTAGTTTATTTTTTCTTTAATAATTTATGGACGTGAAAGTACAATTTGACCCTTTCAAAAAAGACACTAAAGATAAAACAAAAATGGTATGAACTGTAATATTGGCATTTGGCAAGGGGCAAAATAGGAAAGAAAAATTAATGATGTGATGAATTTTATTGTAGAGCCTCTGATTTTCTTTAAAGAAGTAAGATTATTTCTGAATGGATTCAGTATCAGAAGCATTATGCTCAGACATGAATTGATATTTTGTTTAAGCGAGAAAATACACTGCTGCATCTCAAATTGTTATCTCTATAATGACCACACCTTAGATATAATAGGCATTCTAGCAATAGTGGTAACCAAACTAACCACTAACCAGGGTTTGCTATTCAAGATCAAAGGGGCAGGGGTGTTTAACTGACAAAGAATGGAAAGTGGTTAATTGCGGACAAGCTGAAAGGTGGTGGGCATGTGTGATATCTTTAGGGGGATATCGGAAGGTCATGTAGATCAATGGGGTGAAGATGAAGGATATTTTTTACAATTGATTCTATTTTGTAATGTAAAAGTGTTGTCTAAATGCTCTAGATGCGCTGTAGACATTGGGAATTTCCAGAGTTTGGCACTTTTACG
This sequence comes from Coptis chinensis, assembly GCF_015680905.1. Classification (NCBI taxonomy): domain Eukaryota; kingdom Viridiplantae; phylum Streptophyta; class Magnoliopsida; order Ranunculales; family Ranunculaceae; genus Coptis; species Coptis chinensis. Next base: position 3,693,162 of record NC_141456.1, on the reverse strand, counting down.
CCTTTCGCTCCCGCTCCCTCGCCTCACACTTTACACTTTGGTTGCTCTTGGCTCCGACACCAAATGTAAGCAACTGACTATTATTCCTGTAATGAAATTCACTCACTTTACCATGATCCTAACATAGAGTTTGTGCCTTGTAAATATACATCCAAGTTTAGTGCACGGGATGTGAATTGCGAGTTCAGATAATGAGACTCCACCTGTGGTTGCAATTCAGATAGCCATACAAAGATAATCAAAGTTGGGTTAATTAAACAAAGGGTTAGATACTTAGGCTGTGTTTGTTTAGTGGCAAATAGGGTGAGAAATTTTATTTTCCCACTAAATGCACCATTTGCCAGTGTTTGGGTGCATTTAAGGACACTGGCAAGCACTATTCTCAATGGGTTGATGAAATTTTCCCCGGATATAGGCAAATCCAAAACCGATCCACTTTTCAACAATCTTTTGATCCATAATTTTTCCACTAACGGATATTTGAGTTAGAGAACCTCTAACCTAACCGAAAACTTTTTTTTGATTCCGGATCCAATCCGTTCCGAACCAATAAGCTCAATTTCAACCCGGTGAACCTAGTTTTTAATAATTAGATCCTAATTTTCTTTATATAAATATTAAATATTTTTTTTTGCTAAATACAAAAACAAGATATACAAATA